>NC_057810.1:471052065-471711683 GCF_018294505.1 Triticum aestivum | reverse complement strand
CATGGATCAAGACTGGGATTTGTCACTCCGTATGACGGAGAGGTATCACTGGGCCCACTCGGTAATGCATCATCATAATGAGCTCAGAGTGACCAAGTGTCTGGTCACGGGATCATGCATTACGGTACGAGTAAAGTGACTTGCCGGTAACGAGATTGAACGAGGTATTGGGATACCGACGATCGAATCTCGGGCAAGTAACATATCGATAGACAAAGGGAATAGCGTACGGGATTGATTGAATCCTCGACATCGTGGTTCATCCGATGAGATCATCGTGGAGCATGTGGGAGCCAACATGGGTATCCAGATCCCGCTATTGGTTATTGACCGGAGAGTCGTCTCGGTCATGTCTGCTTGTCTCCCGAACCCGTAGGGTCTACACACTTAAGGTTCGGTGACGCTAGGGTTATGAAGATATGTATATGCAGAAACCCGAATGTTGTTCGGAGTCCCGGATGAGATCCCGGACATCACAAGGAGTTCCGGAATGGTCCGGAGGTAAAGAATTATATATAGGAAGTGCTATTTCGGGCATCGGGACAAGTTTCGGGGTTATCGGTATTGTACCGGGACCACCGGAAGGGTCCCGGGGGTCCACCGGGTGGGGCCACCTGTCCCGGGGGGCCACATGGGCTGTAGGGGGTGCGCCTTGGCCTAGATGGGCCAAGGGCACCAGCCCCTATAGGCCCATGCGCCTAGGGTTTCCACCATGGAAGAGTCCATGTGGTGGAAGGCACCCCTAGGTGCCTTGGGGGGAGGGAAACCTCCCCTTGGCCGCCGCCCCCCTAGTAGATCTCATCTACTAGGGCCGGCGCCCCCCCTGGCACCCCTATATATAGTGGGGGGGAGAGGAGGGATTTCACACCAGCCCCTGGCGCCTCCATCTCCCCCCGTTACGTCTCTCCCTCGTAGTCTCGGCGAAGCCCTGCTGCTATGACGCCCTGCATCCACCACCACGCCGTCGTGCTGCTGGATCTTCATCAACCTCTCCTTTCCCCTTGCTGGATCAAGAAGGAGGAGATGTCTCCCGTCCCGTACGTGTGTTGAACGCGGAGGTGCCATCCGTTCGGCGCTGGTCATCGGTGATTTGGATCACGTCGAGTACGACTACATCATCACCGTTCTTTTGAACGCTTCCGTGCGCGATCTACAAAGGTATGTAGATGCATCTAATCACTCGTTGCTAGATGAACTCCTAGATGATCTTGGTGAAACGAGTAGGAAATTTTTTGTTTTCTGCAACGTTCCCCAACAGATAGAACATATGAGAAGCCCTCAACATGCAATAAAGAGTCACTCCAAAGCCACTAATAGCGGAGAACAAACATAGAGATTACGGCCGGGTACGAAACCACCACAAAGCTATTCTTTCGAATCAATCTATAAAAGAGTTCGTACTAGAATAACACCTTAAGATATAAATCAACCAAAACCCTAATGTCACCTAGATACTCCATTGTCACCTCAAGTATCCGTGGGCATGATTATACGATATGCATCACACAATCTCAGATTCATCCAACCAACATAAAAGTACTTCAAAGAGTGTTGGAAATATGCCCTAGAGGCAATAATAAATTGATTATTATTATATTTCCTTGTTCATGATAATCGTTTATTATCCATGCTAGAATTGTATTGATAGGAAACTCAGATACATGTGTGGATACATAGACAACACCATGTCCCTAGTAAGCCTCTAGTTGACTAGCTCGTTAATCAATAGATGGTTACGGTTTCCTAACCATGGACATTGGATGTCGTTGATAACGGGATCACATCATTGGGAGAATGATGTGATGGACAAGACCCAATCTTAAGCCTAGCACAAGATCATGTAGTTCGTATGCTAAAGCTTTTCTAATGTCAAGTATCATTTCCTTAGACCATGAGATTGTGCAACTCCCGGATACCGTAGGAGTGCTTTGGGTGTGCCAAACGTCACAACGTAACTGGGTGGCTATAAAGGTACACTACGGGTATCTCTGAAAGTGTCTGTTGGGTTGGCACGAATCGAGATTGGGATTTTGTCACTCCGTGTAAACGGAGAGGTATCTCTGGGCCCACTCGGTAGGACATCATCATAATGTGCACAATGTGACCAAGGGGTTTATCACGGGATGATGTGTTACGGAACGAGTAAAGAGACTTGCCGGTAACGAGATTGAACAAGGTATCGGTATACCGACGATCGAATCTCGGGCAAGTACCATACCGCTAGACAAAGGGAATTGTATACGGGATTGATTGAGTCCTTGACATCGTGGTTCATCCGATGAGATCATCGTGGAACATGTGGGAGCCAACATGGGTATCCAGATCCCGCTGTTGGTTATTGACCGGAGAACATCTCGGTCATGACTACATGTCTCCCGAACCCGTAGGGTCTACACACTTAAGGTTCGATGACGCTAGGGTTATAAAGGAAGTTTGTATGTGGTTACCGAATGTTGCTCGGAGTCCCGGATGAGATCCCGGACGTCACGAGGAGTTCCGGAATGGTCCGGAGGTAAAGATTTATATATAGGAAGTCCTGTTTCGGCCATCGGGACAAGTTTCGGGGTCATCGGTATTGTACCGGGACCACCGGAAGGGTCCCGGGGGCCCACCGGGTGGGGCCACCTGCCCCGGGGGGCCACATGGGCTGTAGGGGGTGCGCCTTGGCCTACATGGGCCAAGGGCACCAGCCCCAAGAGGCCCATGCGCCTAGGGAACCCTAGAGGGAAGAGTCCTCGAGGGGGAAGGCACCTCCGAGGTGCCTTGGGGAGGATGGACTCCTCCCCCCTTCTTGGCCGCACCCCTTTCTTGGAGTAGGGGGCAAGGCTGCGCCTCCCCCTTCTCCCCTGCCCCTATATATAGTGGAGGGGAGGGAGGGCATCCACACCTGAGCCCTTGGCGCCTCCCTCCCTCCCGTGACACCTCCTCCTCTCCCGTAGGTGCTTGGCGAAGCCCTGCAGGATTGCCACGCTCCTCCATCACCACCACGCCATTGTGCTGCTGCTGGATGGAGTCTTCCTCAACCTCTCCCTCTCTCCTTGCTGGATCAAGGCGTGGGAGACATCGTCGAGCTGTACGTGTGTTGAACGCGGAGGTGCCGTCCGTTCGGCACTAGGATCATCGGTGATCTGAATCACGACGAGTACGACTCCATCAACCCCGTTCACTTGAACGCTTCCGCTTAGCGATCTACAAGGGTATGTAGATGCACTCTCCTTTCTACTCGTTGCTGGTTTCTCCATAGATAGATCTTGGTGACACGTAGGAAATTTTTTGAATTTCTGCTACGTTCCCCAACAGTGGCATCATGAGCTAGGTCTATTGCGTAGATTCTTTGCACGAGTAGAACACAAAGTAGTTGTGGGCGTCGATATTGTTCAATATGCTTGCCGTTACTAGTCTTATCTTGATTCGGCGGCATCGTGGGATGAAGCGGCCCGGACCAACCTTACACGTACGCTTACGTGAGACCGGTTCCACCGACAAACATGCACTAGTTGCATAAGGTGGCTGGCGGGTGTCTGTCTCTCCCACTTTAGTCGGATCGGATTCGATGAAAAGGGTCCTTATGAAGGGTAAATAGCAATTGGCATATCACGTTGTGGTTCATGCGTAGGTAAGAAACGTTCTTGCTAGAAACCCATAGCAGCCACGTAAAACATGCAAACAACAATTAGAGGACGTCTAACTTGTTTTTGCAGGGTATGCTTTGTGATGTGATATGGCCAAAAAGGATGTGATGAATGATATATGTGATGTATGAGATTGATCATGTTCTTGTAATAGGAATCACGACTTGCATGTCGATGAGTATGACAACCGGCAGGAGCCATAGGAGTTGTCTTTATTTATTTGTGACCTGCGTGTCAACTTAAACGTCATGTAATTACTTTACTTTATTGCTAACCGTTAGCCATAGTAGTAGAAGTAATAGTTGGCGAGGCAACTTCATGAAGACACGATGATGGAGATCATGATGATGGAGATCATGGTGTCATGCCGGTGACGATGATGATCATGGAGCCCCGAAGATGGAGATCAAAAGGAGCAAAGTGATGATGGCCATATCATGTCACTATTTGATTGCATGCGATGTTTATCATGTTTATACATCTTATTTGCTTAGAACGACGGTAGTAAATAAGATGATCCCTTACAACAATTTCAAGAAGTGTTCTCCCCTAACTGTGCACCGTTGCGACAGTTCGTGTTTCGAAGCACCACGTGATGATCGGGTGTTAGATTCTAACGTTCACATACAACGGGTGTAAGACAGATTTACACACGCGAAACACTTAGGGTTAACTTGACGAGCCTAGCATGTACAGACATGGCCTCGGAACACGGAGACCGAAAGGTCGAACATGAGTCGTATAGAAGATACGATCAACATGAAGATGTTCACCGATGATGACTAGTCCGTCTCACGTGATGATCGGACACGGCCTAGTTTGACTCGGATCATGTAATCACTTAGATGACTAGAGGGATGTCTATCTGAGTGGGAGTTCATAAGATGAACTTAATTATCCTGAACATAATCAAAAGGTTTTTGCAAATTATGTCGTAGCTCACGCTATAGTTCTACTGTTTAGATATGTTCCTAGAGAAAAATTAGTTGAAAGTTGATAGTAGCAATTATGCGGACTAGGTCCGTAAACTGAGGATTGTCCTCATTGCTTCATAGAAGGCTTATGTCCTTAATGCACCGCTCAGTGTGCTGAACCTCGAACGTTGTCTGTGGTTGTTGCGAACATCTGACATACACGTTTTGATAACTACGTGATAGTTCAGTTAAACGGTTTAGAGTTGAGGCACCAAAGACGTTTTTGAAACATCGCGAAACATATGAGATGTTTTGAGGGCTGAAATTGGGATTTCAGGCTCGTGCCCATGTCAAGAGGTATAAGACCTCCGATGACTTTCTTAACCTGCAAACTAAGGAGGAAAGCTCAATTGTTGAGCTTGTGCTCAGATTGTCTGAGTACAACAATCATTTGAATCGAGTGGGAGTTGATCTTCCAGATAAGACAGTGATGGTTCTCCAAAGTCATTGCCACCAAGATGTTAGAGCTTCGTGATGAACTATAACATATCAGGGATAGATATGATGATCCTTGAGGTATTCACGATGTTTGACACCGCGAAAGTAGAAATCAAGAAGGAGCATCAATTGTTGATGGTTGGTGAAACCACTAGTTTCAAGAAGGGCAAGGGCAAGAAGGGATACTTCATGAAACGGCAAATCAGCTGCTGCTCTAGTGAAGAAACCCAAGGTAAAACCCAAACCCGAGACTAAGTGCTTCTGTAATAAGGGGAACAACCACTAGAGCAGAATTACCCTAGATACTTGGTAGATAAGAAGGCTGGCAAGGTCGATAGAAGTATATTGGATATACATTGTGTTAATGTGTACTTTGCTAGTACTCCTAGTAGCACCAGGGTATTAGATACCGGTTCGGTTGCTAAGTGTTAGTAACTCGAAACAAAAGCCTACGGAATAAACGGAGACTAGCTAAAGGTGAGCTGACGATATGTGTTGGAAGTTTTTCCAAGCTTGATATGATCAAGCATCGCACGCTCCCTCTACCAAAGAGATTGGTGTTAAACCTAAATAATTGTTATTTGGTGTTTGCGTTGAGCATAAACATGATTGGATTACGTCTATCGCAATACGGTTATTCATTTAAGGAGAATAATGGTTACTCTGTTTATTTGAATAATACCTTCAATGGTCTTACACCTAAAATGAATGGTTTATTAAATCTCGATCGTAGTGATACACATGTTCATGCCAAAAGATAGTAATGATAGTACCACCTACTTGTGGCACTGCCACGTAAGTCATATCGGTATAAAACGCATGAAGAAGCTCCATATTGATGGATCTTTGGGCTCACTCATTTTTGAAAAGTTTGAGACATGCGAACCATGTCTATTGGTGTATATGCATGAAGAAACTCCATGCAAATGGACCGTTTTGACTCACTTGATTTTGAATCACTTGGGACATGCAAATCATACCACATGGGCAAGATGACTGAAAAGCCTCGTTTTCAGTAAGATGGAACAAGATAGCAACTTGTTGGAAGTAACACATTTTGATGTGTGCAGTCCAATAAGTGCTGAGGCATGCAGTGAATATCGTTATGTTCTTACTTCACAGATGATTCGAGTAGATGTTGAGTATATTTACTTGATGAATCACGAGTCTGAATTATTGAAAGGTTCAAGTAATTTCAGTGTGAAGTTGAAAGATCGTTGTGACAAGAGGATAAAAGATCTATGATATGATCATAGAGATGAATATCTGAATCACGAGTTTGGCACAGAATTAAGACATTGTGGAAATTGTTTCACAACTGATACATCCTGGAACACCATAGTGTGATGGTGTGTCCAAACGTCATAGTTGCACCCTATTGGATATGGTGCATACCATGATGTCTCTTATCGAATTACCACTATCGTTCATGGGTTAGGCATTAGAGACAACCACATTCAGTTTAAATGGGGCACCACGTAATTCCGTTGAGATGACACCGTATGAATTATGGTTTAGAGAAACCTAAGCTGTCATTTCTTAGAAGTTTGGGGCTGCGATGCTTATGTGGAAAGGTTTCAGGCTGATAAGCTCGAACCCAAAGCGGATAAATGCATCTTCATAGGACACCCAAAACAGTTGGGTATACCTCCTAATTCAGATCCGAAAGCAATATGAATTGTTTCTAGAATCGGGTCCTTTCTCGAGGAAAGGTTTCTCTCGAAAGAGTTGAGTGGGAGGATGGTGGAGACTTGATGAGGTTATTGAACCGTCTCTTCAACTAGTGTGTGGCAGGGCACAGGAAGTTGTTCCTGTGGCACCTACACCAATTGAAGTGGAAGCTTATGATATTGATCATGAAACTTCGGATCAAGTCACTACCAAACCTCGTGGGATGACAAGGATGCGTACTACTTCAGAGTGGTACGTAATCCTGTCTTGGAAGTCATGTTGCTAGACAACAATGAACCTACGAGCTATGGAGAAGCGATGGTGGGCCCGGATTCCGATAAATGGCTCAAGGCCATAAAATCCGAGATAGGATCCATGTATGAAAACAAAGTGTAGACTTTGGCAGAACAACTCGATGGTCGTAAGGCTGTTGAGTGCAGATGGATTTTGAAAGGAAGACAGACAATGATGGTAAGTGTCACCATTGAGAAAGCTCGACTTGTCGTTAAGATGTTTTTCGACAAGTTCAAGGAGTTGACTACGATGAGACTTTCTCACTCGTAGCAATGCTAAGAGTCTGTTGGAATTATATTAGCAATTACTGCATTATTTATGAAATCTTGCAGATAGGATGTCAAAACATTGTTTCCTCGACGATTCTTGAGGAAAGGTTGTATGTGATACAACCGGAAGGTTTTGTCTATCCTGAAATATGCTAATAAGTATGCAAAGCTCCAGCAATCCTTCTGAGGACTGGAGTGAGCATCTCGGAGTTGGAATGTATGCTTTGATGATGATCAAAGATTTTGGGTGTATACAAAGTTTATGAGAAACTTGTATTTCCAAAGAAGTGAGTGGGAGCACTATAGAATTTCTGATGAGTATATGTTGTTGACATATTAATGATCAGAAATGACGTAGAATTTCTGGAAAGCATATAGGGTTATTTGGAAAGTGTTTTCAATGGAAAACCTGGATTAAGCTACTTGAACATTGAGCATCAAGATCTATAAGGATAGATCAAAACGCTTAATGGTACTTTCAAATGAGCACATGCCTTGACGTGATCTTGAAGGTGTTCAAGATGGATCATTCAAAGAAGGAGTTCTTGCCTGAGTTGTAAGGTATGAAGTTAAGACTTAAAGCTCGACCATGGCAGAATAGAGAGAAAGGAACGAAGGTCGTCCCCTATGCTTAAGACATAGGCTCTACAGTATGCTATGCTGTGTACCGCACCTGAAGTGTGCTTTACCATGAGTCAGGTACAAGAGTGATCCAAGAATGGATCGCAGGACAGCGGTCAAAGTTATCCTTAGTAACTAGTGGACTAAGGAATTTTCTCAATTATGGAGGTGGTAAAAGAGTTCGTCGTAAAGGGTTACGTCGATGCAAGCTTAACACCTATCCGGATAGCTCTGAGTAGAGATACCGGATACGTATAATGGAGCAACAATTTAGAATAGCTCCAAGTAGAACAGTTATTTGGAATAGCTCCAAATAGAACGTGGTAGCTGCATCTAGGAGATGACATAGAGATTTGTAAAGCACACACGGATCTAAAAGGTTCAGACCCGTTGACTATAACCTCTCTCACAAGCATAACATGATCAAACCCAGAACTCATCGAGTGTTAATCACATGGTAAATGTGAACTAGATTATTGACTCTAGTAAACTCTTTGGGTGTTAGTCACATGGGGATGTGACCTTGAGTGTTAATCACATATCGATGTGAACTAGATTATTGACTCTAGTGCAAGTGGGAGACTGTTGGAAATATGCCCTAGAGGCAATAATAAATTGATTATTATTATATTTCCTTGTTCATGATAATCGTTTATTATCCATGCTAGAATTGTATTGATAGGAAACTCAGATACATGTGTGGATACATAGACAACACCATGTCCCTAGTAAGCCTCTAGTTGACTAGCTCGTTAATCAATAGATGGTTACGGTTTCCTAACCATGGACATTGGATGTCGTTGATAACAGGATCACATCATTAGGAGAATGATGTGATGGACAAGACCCAATCTTAAGCCTAGCACAAGATCATGTAGTTCGTATGCTAAAGCTTTTCTAATGTCAAGTATCATTTCCTTAGACCATGAGATTGTGCAACTCCCAGATACCGTAGGAGTGCTTTGGGTGTGCCAAACGTCACAACGTAACTGGGTGGCTATAAAGGTACACTACGGGTATCTCTGAAAGTGTCTGTTGGGTTGGCACGAATCGAGATTGGGATTTTGTCACTCCGTGTAAACGGAGAGGTATCTCTGGGCCCACTCAGTAGGACATCATCATAATGTGCACAATGTGACCAAGGGGTTGATCATGGGATGATGTGTTACGGAACGAGTAAAGAGACTTGCCGGTAACGAGATTGAACAAGGTATCAGTATACCGACGATCGAATCTCGGGCAAGTACCATACCTCTAGACAAAGGGAATTGTATACGGGATTGATTGAGTCCTTGACATCGTGGTTCATCCGATGAGATCATCGTGGAACATGTGGGAGCCAACATGGGTATCCAGATCCCGCTGTTGGTTATTGACAGGAGAACGTCTTGGTCATGTCTGCATGTCTCCCGAACCCGTAGGGTCTACATACTTAAGGTTCGATGACGCTAGGGTTATAAAGGAAGCTTGTATGTGGTTACCGAATGTTGTTCGGAGTCCCGGATGAGATCCCGGGCGTCACAAGGAGTTCCGGAATGGTCCGGAGGTAAAGATTTATATATAGGAAGTCCTGTTTCGGCCATCGGGACAAGTTTCGGGGTCATCGGTATTGTACCGGGACCACCGGAAGGGTCCCGGGGGCCCATCGGGTGGGGCCACCTGCCCCGGGGGCCACATGGGCTGTAGGGGGTGCGCCTTGGCCTACATGGGCCAAGGGCACCAGTCCCTAGAGGCCCATGCGCCAAGAGTGGAGGAAAAGGGGAGAGTCCTCAAGGGGGAAGGCACCTCCGAGGTGCCTTGGGGAGGATGGACTCCTCCCCCCCTCTTAGCCGCACCCCTTCCTTGGAGGAAGGGGCAAGGCTGCGCCTCCCCCCTCTCCCCTGCCCCTATATATAGTGGAGGGGAGGGAGGGCATCCATACCTGAGCCCTTGGCGCCTCCCTCCCTCCCGTGACACCTCCTCCTCTCCTGTAGGTGCTTGGCGAAGCCCTGCAGGATTGCCACGCTCCTCCATCACCACCACGCCATTGTGCTGCTGCTGGATGGAGTCTTCCTCAACCTCTCCCTCTCTCCTTGCTGGATCAAGGCGTGGGAGACATCGTCGAGCTGTACGTGTGTTGAACGCGGAGGTGCCGTCCGTTCGGCACTAGGATCATCGGTGATCTGAATCACGACGAGTACGACTCCATCAACCCCGTTCACTTGAACGCTTCCGCTTAGCGATCTACAAGGGTATGTAGATGCACTCTCCTTTCTACTCGTTGCTGGTTTCTCCATAGATAGATCTTGGTGACACGTAGGAAAATTTTTGAATTTCTGCTACGTTCCCCAACAAAGAGTGCCCCAAAGTTTCTACCGGAGAGTCAAGAACGTGTGCCAACCCCTATGCATAGGTTCCCAAGTGTCACAAAACCCGCAAGTTGATCACCAAAACATACATCAAGTGGATCAATAGAATAACCTATTGTCACCACGGTTATCCCACGCAAGACATACATCAAGTGTTCATAAAAGACTCAATCCGATAAGATAACTTCAAAGGGGAAACTCAATTCATCACAAGAGAGTAGAGGGGAGAAACATCATAAGATCCAACTACAATAGCAAAGCTCGGGATACATCAAGATCGTGCCCTAGAGGGAACACGAGAGAGAACACGAGAGAGAGAGATCAAACACATAGCTACTGGTACATACCCTCAGCCCCGAGGGTGAACTACTCCCTCCTCGTCATGGATAGCACCGGGATGATGAAGATGGCCTCCGGTGATGGGATCCCCCTCTGGCAGGGTGCCGGAACAGGGCCCCGATTGGTTTTTGGTGGCTACAAAGGCTTGCGGCGGCAGAACTCCCGATCTATCTTCTGTTCTGGAAGTTGGGTTTCCTTCCAAAAATAACTTCTCCAGTTGATTTCGTTCTGTTTTGACTCCGTCTGATATTCCTTTTCCTCGAAACACTGAAATAGGCATAAAATAGCAAATCTGGGCTGGGCCTCCGGTTAATAGGTTAGTCCCAAAAATAATATAAAAGTGGATAATAAAGCCCAGTATTGCCTAAAATAGTAGATAAAGTAGCATGGAGCAATCAAAAATTATAGATACGTTGGAGACGTATCAAGCATCCCCAAGCTTAATTCCTGCTCGTCCTCGAGTAGGTAAATGATAAAAAGGAATTTTTGATGCGGAGTGATACTTTTGCACAATTTCAATGTAAATCTTCTTAATTGTGATATGAATATTCAGATCCGAAAGATTCAAGACAAAAGTTCATATTGACACAAAAATAATAATACTTCAAGCATACTAATCAAAGCAATCATGTCTTCTCAAAATAACATGGCAAAAGAAAGTTCATCCCTACAAAATCATATAGTTAGGCTATGCTTCATTTTTGTCACACAAAGATGTTCCCAACTTCTATACCCCCGATGACAAGCCAAGCAATTGTTTCATACTCAAATAATCTCAAACTTTTTCAACCTTCACGCAATACATGAGCGTGAACCATGGATATAGCACTATGGGTGGAATAGAATATGATGATGGGGATTGTGTGGAGAAGACAAAAAAGGAGAAAGTCTCACATCAACTAGGCGTATCAACGGGCTATGGAGATGCCCATCAATAGATATATATGTGAGTGAGTAGGGATTGCCATGCAACGGATGCACTAGAGCTATGAATGCTCAACAAAAAAAAAACTAGTGGGTGTGCATCCAACTTGCTTGCTCACGAAGACCTAGGGCATTTGAGGAAGCCCATCGTAGGAATATACAAGCCAAGTTCTGTAATGAAAAATTCCCACTAGTATGAAAAGGACAATTTATGAGACTCACTATATGAAAAACATGGTGCTACTTTGAAGCACAAATATATGAGACTCACTACATGAAGAACAAGGTGCTACTTTGAAGCACAAGTGTGGAAAAAGGATAGTAACATTGCCCCTTCTCTCTTTTTCTCTCATTTTTTTTGGGCCTTCTCTTTTTTTTATTTGGCCTTTCTCCCTTTTTTTATTTATTTTTTCGTCCGGAGTCTCATCCCGACTTGTGGGGGAATCATAGTCTCCATCATCCTTTTCCTCACTAGGGCAATTCTCTAATAATGATGATCATCACACTTTTATTTTTCTTACAACTCGATATTACAACTCGATATCTAGAACAAAGATATGACTCTATATGAATGCCTCCGGCGGTGTACCGAGATGGTGCAATGAATCAAGAGTGACATGTATGAAAAATAATGCATGGTGGCTTTGCCACAAATACGATGTCAACTACAAGATCATGCAATGGCAATATGACAAAAGTAAAGTATGTCATGATGAACGGAACGGTGGAAAGTTGCATGGCAATATATCTCGGAATGGCTATGGAAATGCCATAATAGGTAGGTATGGTGGCTGTTTTGAGGAAGATATAAGGAGGTTTATGTGTGAAAGAGAGTATCATATCACGGGGTTTGGATGCACCGCGCGAAGTTTGCACCAACTCTCAATGTGAGAAGGGGCAATGCACGGTACCGAAGAGGCTAGCAAATGCGGAAAGGTAAAAGTGTGTATAGTCCATGGACTCAACATTAGTCAAAAGAACTCATATACTTATTGCAAAAATTTAGAAGCCATCAAAAATCAAGTACTACGCACAATGCTCTTAGGGGATAGATTGGTAGGAAAAGACCATCGCTCGTCCCCGACCGCCACTCATAAGGATGCACAAGCCAGGTACACTTCATGCTTCAAATTTGTTACACAACTTTACCCATACGTGCATGCTACGGGACTTGCAAACTTCAACACAAGTATTTCTCAAATTCACAACTACTCAACTAGCATGACTTTGATATTATTACCTCCATATCTCAAAACAATTATTAAGCATTAAATTTATCTTAGTATTCAATTCACTCAAAAGAAAGTTTCACGTATCTTGAACACTAAGTATATTAACATTAAGCAAATTACCATGCTATTAATGACTCTCAAAATAATCTAAGTGAAGCATGAGATATCAAGTTTCTTTAAAACAAATCCACCACCGTGCTCTAAAAGATATAAGTGAAGTACTAGAGCAAAAATTATCACACTCAAAAGATACAAGTGAAGTACTATGAGCAAAAACTATCAAGCTCAAAAGATATAAGTGAAGCACATAGAGTATTCTAGCAAATTCCAATTTGTGTAAGGCTCTCTCTCATTAAAGAATTTCAGATCTTGATACTTATTCAAACAGCAAGCAAAGCTAAAGAAAACTACATTGCAAGGATAGCACAACTCATGTGAAGAAGCAAAAACTTAGGCTCAACCGATACTAACCGATAGTTGTTGAAGAAGAAAGGTGGGATGCCTACCGGGGCATCCCCAAGCTTAGATGCTTGAGACTTCTTCAAATATTATCTTGGGGTGCCTTGGGCATCCCCAAGCTTGAACTTTTGTTTCTCCTTAATTCCTCTCATATCATGGTTTCTCTTTTTATCAAAAGCTACCACCGTGCTCTAAAAGATATAAGTGAAGTACTAGAGCAAAAATTATCACACTCAAAAGATATAAGTGAAGTACTATGAGCAAAAACTATCAAGCTCAAAAGATATAAGTGAAGCACATAGAGTATTCTAGCAAATTCCAATTTGTGTAAGGCTCTCTCTCATTAAAGAATTTAAGATCTTGATACTTATTCAAACAGCAAGCAAAGCTAAAGAAAACTACATTGCAAGGAGCACAACTCATGTGAAGAAGCAAAAACTTAGGCTCAACCGATACTAACCGATAGTTGTTGAAGAAGAAAGGTGGGATGCCTAACGGGGCATCCCCAAGGTTAGATGCTTGAGACTTCTTGAAATATTATCTTGGGGTGCCTTGGGCATCCCCAAGCTTGAACTTTTGTTTCTCCTTAATTCCTCTCATATCATGGTTTCTCTTTTTATCAAAAGCTTCATTCACAACAAACTCAACAAGAACTCGTGAGATAGGTTAGTATAAACCGATGCAAAACCTTATCATATTATACTGTAACAAATCACTAAAATTATTATTCAACATTGAATACTAAATGCCTCTGCATATTTAATACTCCTATCTTCAAATAGAATCATTAAACAAGCAAACATATGCAAACAATGCAACCATAACAGCAATCTGCCAAAACAGTATAGTCTGTAAAGAATGCAAGAGTATCAATACTTCCTAACTCCAAAAATTATGAACTAAAATTCCCACTGTAATAAATTTATCAGAGCTCAATATGCAAAAAGATTCAACATTATACCACTCTCTGACTTTCCTAGGGAATTTTTGCAACAGCGGTAAACTTTCTGTTTTCGAACAGCAACATGTATACTAGCAAAATAAGCATGGCAAAGGCTATCCTTGACTTTTTTATTGAAACTAAAGATGCAAAACATTATTATAAATGACAGCAAGCAAATACTAACAAAAGAAAATGACGCTCCCAGCAAAACACATATCATGTGGTGAATAAAAATATAGCTCCAAGTAAAGTTGCCGATGAACGAAGACGAAAGAGGGGATGCCTTCCGGGGCATCCCCAAGCTTAGGCTCTTGGTTGTCCTTGAATATTACCTTGGGGTGCCTTGGTCATCCCCAAGCTTAGGCTCTTGCCACTCCTTATTCCATAGTCCATCGAATCCTTACCCAAAACTTGAAAACTCCACAACACAAAACTCAACAGAAAACTCGTAAGCTCCGTTAGTATAAGAAAATAAAACCACCACTTAGGTACTGTAATGAACTCATTCTAAATTCATATTGGTGAAATATCTACTGTATTCCAACTTATCTATGGTTCATACCCTCCGATACTACTCATAGATTCATCAAAATAAGCAAACAACACATAGAAAACAATTCATATTGGGGATTGTTTGCTTATTTTGATGAATCTATGAGTAGTATCGGAGGGTATGGACCATAGATAAGTTGGAATACAGTAGATATTTCACCAATATGAATTTAGAATGAGTTCATTACAGTACCTAAGTGGTGGTTTTATTTTCTTATACTAACGGAGCTTACGAGTTTTCTGTTGAGTTTTGTGTTGTGGAGTTTTCAAGTTTTGGGTAAGGATTCAATGGACTATGGAATAAGGAGTGGCAAGAGCCTAAGCTTGGGTATGACCAAGGCACCCCAAGGTAATATTCAAGGACAACCAAGAGCCTAAGCTTGGGGATGCCCCGGAAGGCATCCCCTCTTTCGTCTTCGTTCATCGGCAACTTTACTTGGAGCTATATTTTTATTCACCACATGATATGTGTTTTGCTTGGAGCGTCATTTTATTTTGTTAGTATTTGCTTGATGTTATTTATAATAATGTTTTGCATCTTTAGTTTCAATAAAAAAGTCAAGGATAGCCTTTGCCATGCTTATTTTGCTAGTAAACATGTTGCTGTTCGAAAACAGAAAGTTTACTGCTGTTGGAAAAATTCCCTAGAAAAGTCAGAGAGTGGTATAATGTTGAATCTTTTTGCATATTGAGGTCTGATAAATTTATTACAGTGGTAATTTTAGTTCATAATTTTTGGAGTTAGGAAGTATTGATACTCTTGCATTCTTTACAGACTATACTGTTTTGGCAGATTGCTGTTATGGTTGCATTGTTTGCATATGTTTGCTTGTTTAATGATTCTATTTGAAGATAGGAGTATTAAATATGCAGAGGCATTTAGTATTCAATGTTGAATAATAATTTTAGTGATTTGTTACAGTAGAAGATGATAAGGTTTTGCATTGTTTATACTAACCTATCTCACGAGTTCTTGTTGAGTTTGTTGTGAATGAAGCTTTTTGAGAAATAGAGAAGCCATGATATGAGAAGAATTAAGGGGACACAAAAGTTCAAGCTTGGGGATGCCCAAGGCACCCCAAGATAATATTTCAAGAAGTCTCAAGCATCTAAGCTTGGGGATGCCCTGGCAGGCATCCCACCTTTCTTCTTCAACAACTATCGGTTAGTATCGGTTGAGCCTAAGTTTTTGCTTCTTCACATGAGTTGTGCTATCCTTGCAATGTAGTTTTATTTAGCTTTGCTTGCTGTTTGAATAAAGTATCAAGATCTGAAATTATTAAATGAGAGAGAGTCTTCGCATAGTTGCATAATTATTTAGCTACTCATTGACCTTCACTTATATCTTTCGGAGTAGTTTGTCATTTGCTCTAGTACATCACTTATATCTTTTAGAGCATGGTGGTAGTTTTATTTTGAAGAAATATATGAACTCTCATGCTTCACTTAGATTATTTTGAGAGTCATTAATAGCATGGTAATTTGCTTAATGTTAATATACTTAGTGTTCAAGATATGTGAAACTTTCTTTTGAGTAAATTGAATACTAAGATAAGTTTGATGCTTGATAATTGTTTTGAGATATGGAGGTGATAATATCAAAGTCGTGCTAGTTGAGTAATTATGAATTTGAGAAATGCTTGTGTTAAAGTTTGCAAGTCCTGTAGCATGCATGTATGGTTAAAGTTGTGTGACAAATTTGAAACATGAAGTGTACCTGGCTTGTGCATCCTTATGAGTGGCGGTCGGGACGAGCGATGGTCTTTTCCTACCAATCTATCCCCCTAGGAGCATGCGCTTAGTACTTGGTTTTTGATGACTTCTAAATTTTTGCAATAAGTATATGAGTTCTTTTGACTAATGTTGAGTCCATGGATTATACGCACTCTCACCTTTCCGCCTTTGCTAGCCTCTTCGACACCGTGCATTGCCCTTTCTCACCTTGAGAGTTGGTGCAAACTTCACCGGTGCATCCAAACCCCGTGATACGATACACTCTATCACACATAAACCTCCTTATATCTTCCTCAAAACAGCCACCATACCTACCTATTATGGCATCTCCATAGCCATTCCGAGATATATTGCCATGCAACTTCCATCATCATATTCATGACATACATTACTTTTGTCATATTGCCATTGCATGATCATGTAGTTGACATCGTATTTGTGGCAAAGCCACCATGCATTATTTTTCATACATGTCACTCTTGATTCATTGCACCATCCCGGTACACCGCCGGAGGCATTCATATAGAGTCATATCTTGTTTTAAGTTTCGAGTTGTAATCCTTGTGTTGTAATCAATAGAAGTGTGATGATCATCATTATTAGAGCATTGCCCAAATAAAAAAAGAAAAGAGAAAGGCCAAAAAAAAGAAGAAGAAAGGCCCCAAAAATATAAAATAAAAGGGGCGATGCTACTATATCTTTTTCCACACTTGTGCTTCAAAGTAGCACCTTGTTCTTCATGTAGTGAGTCTCATATATTGTGCTTCAAAGTAGCACCTTGTTCCTCATGTAGTGAGTCTCATAAGTTGTCTTTTTCATACTAGTGGGAATTTTTCATTATAGAACTTGGCTTGTATATTCCTACGATGGGCTTCCTCAAATGCCCTAGGTCTTCGTGAGCAAGCAAGTTGGATGCACACCCACTAGTTTTCTTTTGTTGAGCATTCATAGCTCTAGTGCATCCGTTGCATGGCAATCCCTACTCCTCATGTTGACATCAATTGATGGGCATCTCCATAGCCCGTTGATTAGCCTCGTCAATGTGAGACTTTCTCCTTTTTGTCTTCTCCACACAGTCCCCATCATCATATTCTATTCCACCCATAGTGCTATATCCATGGCTCACGCTCATGTATTGCGTGAAGGTTGAAAAAGTTTGAGATTATTTAAGTATGAAACAATTGCTTGGCTTGTCATCGGGGGCATAGAAGTTGGGAACATCTTTGTGTGATGAAAATGAAGCATAGCCTAACTATATGATTTTGTAGGGATGAACTTTCTTTTGCCATGCTATTTTGAGAAGACATGATTGCTTGATTAGTATGCTTGAAGTATTATTATTTTTGTGTCAATATGAACTTTTGTCTTGAATCTTTTGGATCTGAATAGTCATACCATAATTAAGTAGATTTACATTGAAATTATGCCAAGTATCACTCCGCATCAAAAATTCTTTTTTATCATTTACCTACTCGAGGACGAGCAGGAATTAAGCTTGGGGATGCTTGATACGTCTCCAACATATCTATAATTTTTGATTGCTCCATGCTACTTTATCTACTGTTTTAGGCAATATTGGGCTTTATTATCCACTTTTATATTATTTTTGGGACTAACCTATTAACCGAAGGCCCAGCCCAGATTTGCTGTTTTATGCCTATTTCAGTGTTTCGAGGAAAAGGAATATCAGACGGAGTCAAAACGGAACGAAATCAACTGGAGAAGTTAATTTTGGAAGGAAACCAATCAGATGGGCTTGGAGTGCATGTCAAGGGATTCCCGGGCTGCCCACGAGGGTGGGGGTGCGCCCCCCTGGGCGCGCCCCCTACCTCGTGAGCACCCCGGAGGTCCACCGACGTACCCCCTGCACCTATATATACCTACGTACCCTAAAACTTCCAGAACAGAAGATAGATCGGGAGTTCCGCCGCCGCAAGCCTCTGTAGCCACCAAAAATCTCTCGGGAGCCCGTTCCGGCGCCCTGCCGGAGGGGGATCCCATCACCGGTGGCCATCTTCATCATCCCGGCGCTATCCATGACGGGGAGGGAGTAGTTCACCCTCGGGGCTGAGGGTATGTACCAGTAGCTATGTGTTTGATCTCTCTCTCTCTCTCTCTCTCTCTCTCGTGTTCTTGAGGTGATACGATCTTGATGTATCCCGAGCTTTGCTATTGTAGTTGGATCTTATGATGTTTCTCCCCCTCTACTCTCTTGTGATGAATTGAGTTTCCCCGTTGAAGTTATCTTATCGGATTGAGTCTTTTATAAGAACACTTGATGTATGTCTTGCCGTGATTATCTGTGGTGACAATGGGATATCATGTGCCACTGGATGTATGTTTTGGTGATCAACTTGCGGGTTTCGTGACATTGGGAACCTATGCATAGGGGTTGGCACACGTTCTTGACTCTCCGGTAGAAACTTTGGGCACTCCTTGAAGTACTTTGTGTTGGTTGGATGAATCTGAGATTGTGTGATGCATATCGTATAATCATGCCCACGGATACTTGAGGTGACAATGGAGTATCTAGGTGACATTAGGGTTTTGGTTGATTTGTGTCTTAAGGTGTTATTCTAGTACAAACTCTTTTATAGATCGATCCGAAAGAATAACTTTGAGGTGGTTTCGTACCCTACCATAATCTCTACATTTGTTCTCCACTATTAGTGGCTTTGGAGTGACTCTTTGTTGCATGTTGAGGGCTTGTTATATGATCTATCTATGTTATTATTGTTGAGAGAACTTGCACTAGTGAAAGTATGAACCCTAGGCCTTGTTTCCTATCATTGCAATACCGTTTACGCTCACTATTATCATTAGTAACCTTGCTGTTTTTATTATTTCAGATTACAAATACCTTTATCTACCATCCATATTGCACTTGTATCACCATCTCTTCGCTGAACTAGTGCACCTATACAATTTACCATCGTATTGGGTGTGTTGGGGACACAAGAGACTCTTTGTTATTTGGTTGCAGGGTTGTTTGAGAGAGACCATCTTCATCCTATGCCTCCTACGGATTGATAAACCTTAGGTCATCCACTTGAGGGAAATTTGCTACTGTCCTACAAACATGTGCACTTGCAGGCCCAACAACGTCGACGAGAAGAAGGTTGTGTAGTAGACATAACTATGCATCACCATGATCTTGCGTGTGCGTAGGAATTTTTTTGAAATTACTACGTTCCCCAACAAAAGTTGGCAAGTCCCGTAGCATGCACGTATGGTAAAAGTTGCTTGACAAATTTGTTGCATGGGGTGTTCTTGGCTTGCCTTCCTTATGTGTGGAGGTCGGGATCACGCGATGGATAACTCCTACCAACCCTTCCCCTAGGATCATGCGTAGTAGTACTTTGCTTTGAGGGCTAATAAACTTTTGCAATAAGTATATGAGTTCTTTATGACTAATGTGAGTCCATGGATTATATGCACTCTTACCCTTTGATCATTGCTTGCCTCTACGGTACCGTGCATTGCCCTTTCTCACCTTGAAAGTTGGTGCCAACTTCGCCGGTACCATACACCCACCATTAACTTCCTCAAAACAGCCACAATACCTACCTATTATGGCATTTCCATAGCCATTCCGAGATATATTGCCATGCAACTTTCCACCGTTCCGTTTATTATGACACGCTCCATCATTGCCATATTGCTTTTGCATGATCATGTAGTTGACATCGTATTTGTGGCAAAGTCACCTTTATAATGCTTTCATACATGTCACTCTTGATTCATTGCATATCCCGGTACACCACCGGAGGCATTCACATAGAGTCATATCTTGTTCTAAGTATTGAGTTGTAATTCTTGAATTGTAAATAAATAAAAGTGTGATGATCTTCATTATTAGAGCATTGTCCCAAGTTAGGAAAGGATGATGGAGATTATGATTCCCCCAGAAGTCGGGATGAGACTCCGGACTTTATGAAAAATAAAAGAGGCCAAAGAAGCCCAAATAAAAAAAGAGGCCAAAGAAGCCCACCAAAATAAAAAATGAGAGAAAAAGAGAGAAGGGACAATGTTACTATCCTTTTTCCACACTTGTGCTTCAAAGTAGCACCATGATCTTCATGATAGATAGTCTCATATGTTGTCACTTTCATATACTAGTGGGAATTTTTCATTATAGAACTTGGCTTGTATATTCCAATGGTGAGCTTCCTCAAAATGCCCTAGGTCGTCGTGAGCAAGCAAGTTGGATGCACACCCACTTAGTTTCTTTTGTTGAGCTTTCATACATTTATAGCTCTAGTGCATCCGTTGCATGGCAATCCCTACTCCTCACATTGATATCTATTAATGGGCATCTCCATAGCCCATTGATACGCCTAGTTGATGTGAGACTTTCTCCCTTTTTGTCTTCTCCACACAACCTCCATCATCATATTCTATTCCACCCATAGTGCTATATCCATGGCTTACGCTCATGTATTGCCTGAGAGTTGAAAAAGCTGAAGCGCGTTAAAAAGTATGAACCAATTGCTTGGCTGAAACCGGGGATGTGCATGATGGGAGTATTTTGTGTGATGAAAATGAAGCATGGGCTAACTATATCATTTTGTAGGAATAAGCTTTCTTTGGCTATGTTATTTTGACAAGAAATGATTACTTGTTAGTATGCTTGAAGTATTACTATTTTTATGTCAATACTAAACCTTTATCTTGAATCATTTGGATCTGAACATTCATGCCACAATAAAGAAAATTACATTGAGAAAAATCCTAGGTAGCATTCCACATCAAAAATTCTGTTTTTATCATTTACCTACTCGAGGACGAGCAGGAATTAAGCTTGGGGATGCTTGATACGTCTCCAATGTATCTATAATTTTTTATTGTTCCATGCTATTATATTATTTGTTTTGGATGTTTAATGGGCTTTACTATACACTTTTATATTATTTTTGGGACTAACCTATTAACCGGAGGCCCAATCCAAATTGCTCTTTTTTTTGCCTATTTCAGTGTTTCGCAGAAAAGGAATATCAAACGGAGTCCAAACGGAATGAAACCTTTGGGAGACTTATTTTTGGAACAAACGCAATCCAGGAGACTTGGAGTAGACGTCGGGGAAGCAACGAGGTGGCCATGAGGGTCTAGGGCGTGCCCTACCCCCTGGGCGTGCCCCCACCCTCGTGGGCCCCTCGTGGCTCCCCTGACCGACTTCTTTTGCCTATATATACACGTATACCCTGAAAACTTCTAGGAGCACCATAGATCGGGAGTTCCACCGCCGCAAGCCTCTGTAGCCACCAAAAACCAATCGAGACCCTGTTCCGGCACCCTGCCGGAGGGGGAATCCCTCTCCGGTGGCGATCTTCATCATCCCGACGCTCTCCTTGACGAGGAGGGAGTAGTTCACCCTCGGGGCTGAGGGTATGTACCAGTAGCTATGTGTTTGATCTCTCTCTCTCTCTCTCTCTCTCTCTCGTGTTCTTGATTCGGCACAATCTTGATGTACCGCGAGCTTTGCTATTATAGTTGGATCTTATGATGTTTCTCCCCCTCTACTCTCTTGTAATGGATTGAGTTTTCCCTTTGAAGTTATTATTGGATTGAGTCTTTAAGGATTTGAGAACACTTGATGTATGTCTTGCATGTGCTTATCTATGGTGACAATGGGATATCACATGATCTACTTGATGTATGTTTTGGTGATCAACTTGCGGGTTCAGTGACCTTGTGAACTTATGCATAGGGGTTGGCACACGTTTTCGTCTTGACTCTCTGGTAGAAACTTTGGGGCACTCTTTGAAGTTCTTTGTGTTGGTTGAATAGATGAATCCGAGATTGTGTGATGCATATCGTATAATTGTACCCACGAATACTTGAGGTGACATTGGAGTATCTAGGTTACATTAGGGTTTTGGTTGATTTGTGTATTAAGGTGTTATTCTAGTACAAATTCTTGAATAGATCGATCATAAAGGATAACTTTGAGGTGGTTTCGTACCCTACAATAATCTCTTCGTTTGTTCTCCGCTATTAGTGACTTTGGAGTGACTCTTTGTTGCATGTTGAGGGATAGTTATATGATCCAATTATGCTATTATTGTTGAGAGAACTTGCACTAGTGAAAGTATGAACCCTAGGCCTTGTTTCCTAGCAATGCAATACCGTTTACGCTCACTTTTGCTATTAGTTACCTTGCTGTTTTTATACTTTCAGATTACAAAAACCTATATCTACCATCCATATTGCACTTGTATCACTATCTCTTCGCCGAACTAGTGCACCTATACAATTTACCATTGTATTGGGTGTGTTGGGGACACAAGAGACTCTTTGTTATTTGGTTGCAGGGTTGTTTGAGAGAGACCATCTTCATCCTACACCTCCCATAGATTGATAAACCTTAGGTCATCCACTTGAGGGAAATTTGCTACTGTCCTACAAACCTCTGCACTTGGAGGCCCAACTACGTCTACAAGGAAAAGGTTGTGTAGTAGACATCGGGAGCCTTGTTAGGTATAGGTGCTCTGGGGATGAGGTCGATTCGGTGCTCAATGCCTCATAGTGGAGGTAGACCCGGAGGTAGCTCATCAGAAAAAACATCTTGAAATTCCTGCAAAAGAGAAGACAACACTAAAGGTAGATTGTGAGAGGTGTTAGTTTTGGGTGCCTCGTCCTTGCACACAAGGACATAGTGTATAACACGTGATGGGTTCTCACACACTTCTCTCAGCTCACTTTTGGTGGCAAATAGGACGAAGTTTTTCTTATCGCTCATCGTGGAGGCACTCGGTTTTGGCTTGTGGCTCTCACTCTCTTTTGGGTGGATCACTCTCTCGCTCTTTTCTCCGTGATGGGTGGCTTTCTTATCGACGATCACTTGACTTGGAGACATAGGTCGTAGCACATATTCTTTTCCTTTCATCTTGAAGCTATAATGATTGGTACGCCCGTTGTGGATGACACCGCGGTCAAATTGCCATGGTCGACCAAGAAGGAGGTGGCAAACAGACGTCGGGACGACATCACACTCCAAAGTGTCCTCATATGCTCCAATTTTGAAAGAGACTTTGACCATATGCTCAACTTGTATAGTGCCGGAATCGCTTAGCCATTGGACCTTGTATGGGTGCGGGTGCTTCATCTTGACCAATTGGAGCTTGGAGCATAGTTCTTCACTTGCCAAGTTGTGACAACTACCTCCATCGATGATGACCTTGACGGACCTTCCATTGATGTCGGCCTTTGTGTGGAAGATGTGGCATCTTTGGTCTTCTTCGTCTTGTTGATGTTTAAGAGTTAAGACTTTGGAGACAATGAGAGCGGGGCTAGAATCCTCATCACAAAAGACTTGATCATCTTCATCTTTGTTCACGTGCCGGTGCATGGCCACTTGCTCAAGGGCTTCCATTTCCTCTTCACTCATGGAGTCATAGGTTCTGTCGTCGTTGAGGATCATGGTGCGCTTGTTGGTGCACTCATAGGATTTGTGGCCTCGGCTACCGCAAGTGAAACACTTGAAGGAGCTTGTCTTGACAGTCTCATCGGTTGGAGTAGATGACGAAGCACGCGGCTTGAAGTTGCTTGTAGTAGGAGGACGACTTGAGGTTGTCGAAGTTTTCTTGTAGCTCGACTTGTCGCTATTGGTTGTAGATGGCTTTATTGAGGTAGAAGTTGGAGGAGTCGTTGAAGCTTGGTTGTTGGAGAAACCATAGCTCTTGGGCGAGTACTTGGCGTACTTGAAGTCATCTTGCACTTGACATTCTGCTTTGGTAGCTTGATGCACAAGCTCAATGAGGTTGGAGTAGGGTTGGAAGTCGGCAATCTTCTTGATGGGATGATTGAGGCCATTCAAGAAACGGGCCATAGTTTGCTCATCATCTTCCGTGACATTGGCTCTTATCATGGCTATCTCCATTTCCTTGTAGTACTCTTCGACACTCTTTGTTCCTTGCTTGAGGAGTTGGAGCTTCTTGAAGAGATCGTGGTTGTAGTAGGTGGGCACAAAGCGTGCTCGCATGACATCTTTCATTTGAGCCCAAGTGGTGATTGGTGGTTCACCTCTTGCTTATCGGCGCTCAAGGACTTATTCCCACCATATGAGCACATAGTCTTTGAACTCAAGTGATGCCATAGCGATCTTCTTCTCTTCCTCATAGTTGTGCAAACGGAAGATTTTGTCGACCTTCAATGCCCATGATAGGTACTCTTTGGGATCATTGCTTCCATTGAACTTGGGCATGGTGAACTTTAGCTTGCCATAGCGTTGCTCTTCATTGTGTTGGGGTCGAGGGTGATGATGATGCCCTTGACGTGGAGGATTATCAACCTCATGTTGCTCTTGGCGTGGATGAATTCCATAGTCGTCTTGCTCTTGTTGAACTTGTTGTTGTTGAGGAGCTTGTCGAGCTTGTGGAGGAGCTTGAGGAACTTGACGATGCACTCTTGGTTGGTAGTTCCGCTCATGAATTTCTTCACGAAGTGCTTCCTCTTGATTGCGCCTATCTCGGTTGCAATTGGCAATGGCTCGACTTGATTCCTAAAGGGCACATTGCGCCTCAAGACCTTGTTCTTCATGTTGTTGTTGTTGAAGACGGTGAGCTTCGGCGTCTTGTTCGTCTTGATGTTGTCGCGCGCGCTCTTCCGCTTGCTGACGTTGACAGTGTCATTCGTGAGCTTGTGCAAGAGGAACTTGTTGTTGACGATGACGATGTGCTTGCTCGTCGACTTGCTCTTGTGGATGATTGCCATGTAGAGGATTGTGAGTTGCTTGACGGTCTTGACGCACGGCTCGACGTAGAGTGTTCGATGTCGGTGTACTTGAGCCGGAGAAGGTGTCGTCGGTGTGTCGACTCAAGCGGTTCTGTCTTGAGTAGGAACAAGTGGAAGAATGGCGGTTCACCAACAAAGCACGGATACCGTCCATTCTTGGGTCGTTCTCTTGTTTGTGAGCACCGAGCTTGTTGTCTAAGTAGTCTCTTGTTCGTTGCTCGGAGAGTTGCAAGTCGGTGGCGAGATTGTCGATGTGGTCGCTCATTGCTTGTTGTTGTTGGTGCAAATCTCTTTGTGCACCGAAGAGGTGGCTCTTGGTGACGTAGGATGACATATCATCGTCCTGCTCGATGAAGAGCGGGTTGGTAGAAGAACTTGGCCTATCCATCATTCCAAGCAAATATGTGAGTGGGAGAAAGAGAAGAACTTATACCAAATATACATTGACCGATGTTGAAGATGGATCAATGATCACTCAAATGTGGACAAGGAAATAACACAATTGGTACCAATTCTTGTCGGTTCTCGCACCTACACAAGTAAAAGCTTATGGCGGAGCTTGGTTAAGACGGTGGCACAAAATTTGATGCAATTGTAAGTGAGCTTCAATAATGTTGGAAAAGATTCACAAATTTGCAAATGCAACAAGTAGACCAATAGCAAGATGTGGTACACGGAAACACACACACAAATAGATAAGAGGGGTCGTGCAACCAAGGGATGAGCCAAAATGTGGAAACCACAAAAATGCTCTTGTTGTACAACATTAGAGAGATGCTAGCACGATTGCACAATAGGCAGATACGGAACTTGTGCACAACCTACTAAGCAAAAATGCAACGACTCCTATCCCAAGTATGCTATATGTGTGGTATGCCGGTGGTATGATCCAAGATGATCGGATATGACAATCTTAATGTAGTATGATGCTATGGTTCTTACTTATAAGCTCTTTACTTATCTTTCCTTCTTGCTTAAAAGCTTGGTTGGCTCTTTCACTTTTGAGCTCTTTTCTCATGCAAAACTTCACGAACCAAGATAGCAATTGTGTATACGATGACAACTTTGTGACACAAAAGATGATACCAAGATATGCACCACTATGATATGGTATGTATGCTATGGAGTATGATCACTAGTGTGCACAAGTCACGTTGCCGACAATACTCAAAGGCTAGTCTTGATGGGTAAGCAACGCAAAAGTAAGGCTATGTGGTTATCAATGCAAATGGCATGGAAATGACAAAGATGTAGTCGAGGTTACCATCCTTGGTGATGATGAGTCCTTTGCGAATATGAGCGGTGGTGATGTTGATGTCGAACCGTACCTATATAGCCAAAACACAACAGGACACGGGAACCACAACTCAAATTCTCAAAGACCAAAACGGGTCAAATTGTCATAGGTGGTAGCGGTAAGCGATGGTGGTAAACAGAAATATGCATGGTATGCGGAAGTATGCATGGGCACCAGGAAAAGTTGGCGAAAGTTTGGCGGAAAACGGGGCAGTGGATGGAGTTGCTATTGTCAGGGGCCGGTTGTCCGGGCCAGGAGCCGGATGTCCGGGGCAGCCGGATGTCCGGAGGACACGGGGCGGATGTCCGGGCGCTGGAACCGTGGCCGAATGCGATGAACTCCGCGGAAAAAGGTCAACTCTGGGGCAAAATTCGGACGATTTTGTGGATGAAAATTGCAGTGCAGATGGGGGAAAGCTAGATCCACACGTGGCAAAGCAGATCCATGGATCAAATCCAACAAAACTTCATTGATACGTCCATTTTGCATCATGCTTTTATATCGATATTTGTTGCATTATGGGTTGTTATTACACGTTATGTCACAATACTTATGCCTATTCTCTCTTATTTTACAAGGTTTACATGAAGAGGGAGAATGTCGGCAGCTGGAATTCAGGGTTGGAAAAGGAGCAAATATTAGAGACATATTATGCACAACTCCAAAAGCCCTGAAACTCCACAAAAGTTATTTTTGGAATTAATAAAAAATAATGGGCAAAGAAAGTACCAGAGGGGGCCCACACCCTGGGCACAAGGGTGGGGGAGCGCCCCCTGCCTCATGGGCCCCTGGCAGTCCTCCGGTGACCATCTTCTACTATATGAAGTCTTTTACCCTGGAAAAATCATAAGCAAGCTTTCGGGATGAAACACTGCCGCCACGAGGCGGAACCTTGGCGGAACCAATCTAGGGCTCCGGCGGAGCTGTTCTGCCTGGGAAACATCCCTCCGAGAGGGGGAAATCATCACCATCGTCATCACCATCGATCCTCTCAGCGGGAGGGGGTCAATCTCCATCAACATCTTCACCAGCACCATCTCCTCTCAAACCCTAGTTCATCTCTTGTATTCAATCTTTGTCCCAAAACCTCAGATTGGTACCTGTGGGTAGCTAGTAGTGTTGATTACTGATACGTATCCAACGTATCTATAATTTTTATTGTTCCATGCTATTATATTACCTCTTTTGGATGTTTATGGGCTTTATTTTACACATTTATATCATTTTTGGGACTAACCTACTAACCGGAGGCCCAGCCCATATTGTTGTTTTTTGCCTATTTCAGTATTTCGAAGAAAAGGAATATCAAGCGGAGTCCAAACGGAATGAAACCTTCGGGAGCATTATTTTTGGAACAAATCTGATCCGGAGAGCCTGGAGTGCAAGTCAAGAAAGCTCCGAGGGCCCCACGAGATAGGAGGGCGCCCCCCCTGTAGGGCGCGCCCCCTGTCTTGTGGGCCCCTCGGGCGGCCACCGACGTACTTCTTCCTCCTATATATACCTACGTACCCCGAAAACATCCAGGAGCACCACGAAACACAATTTCCACTGCCATAACCTTCTGTATCCACGAGATCCCATCTTGGAGCCCTTGCCGGCACTCTGCCGGAGGGGGAAGCAACCACGGAGGGCCTCTACATCAACATCCTTGCCCCTCCGATGAGTTTTGAGTAGTTTACCACAGACCTACGGGTCCATAGTTATTAGCCAGATGGCTTCTTCTCTCTTTTTGGATCTCAATACAATGTTCCCCCCTCTCTTGTGGAGATCTATTCGATGTAATCTCTTTTTGCGGTGTGTTTGTCGAGATCCGATGAATTGTGGGTTTATGATCAAGTTTATCTATGAATAATATTTGAATCTTCTCTGAATTCTTTTATGTATGATTGAGT
The DNA here is from genome assembly GCF_018294505.1 of Triticum aestivum. NCBI lineage: Eukaryota > Viridiplantae > Streptophyta > Magnoliopsida > Poales > Poaceae > Triticum > Triticum aestivum. The sequence goes on along the minus strand of NC_057810.1, from coordinate 471,683,331 downwards.
TATCTTTGCAAGTCTCTTCGAATTATCAATTTGGTTTGGCCTACTAGATTGATTTTTCTTGCCATGGGAGAAGTGCTTAGCCTTGGGTTCAATCTTGTGGTGTTCTTACCCAGTGACAGAAAGGGTTGCAAGACACATATTGTATTGTTGCCATCGAGGATAACAAGATGGGGTTTATATCATATTGCATGTGTTTATCCCTCTACATCATGTCATCTTGCTTAATGTGTTGCTCTGTTCTTATGAACTTAATACTCTAGATGCATGCTGGATAGCGGTCGATGTGTGGAGTAATATAGTAGATGCAGGCAGGAGTCAGTCTACTTGTTATGGACGTGATGCCTATATACATGATCATGCCTAGATAATCTCATAACTATGTGCTTTTCTATCAATTGCTCGACAGTAATTTGTTCACCCATTGTAATACTTATGCTATCTTGAGAGAAGCCTCTAGTGAAACTATGGCCCCCGGGTCTATCTCTTATCATATTTGCTTTCCATCTACTTTTATTTGCATCTTTACTTTTTGCATCTATATCAAAAATACCAAAAATATATTTATCTTATCATACTATCTTTATTAGATCTCACTTTCGCAAGTGGTCGTGAAGGGATTGACAACCCCTTTATTGCGTTGGTTGCGAGTTCTTAGTTTGTTTGTGTAGGTGCGTGGGGCTTTTGAGGAGCGTCCTACTAGATTGATACCTTGGTTCTCAAAACTGAGGGAAATACTTACGCTACACTTTGCTGCATCACCCTCTCCTCTTCGAGGAAAACCAACGCAAGCTCAAGATGTAGCAAGAAGGATTTCTGGCACCGTTGCCGGGGAGGTCTTCGCTCAAGTCAAGACATACCAAGTACCCATCACAATCCCATCTCCCTCGCATTTACATTATTTGCCATTTGCCTCTCGTTTTCCTCTCCCCCACTTCACCCTTGTCGTTTTATTCGCCCTCTCTTTCCCAATCTCCTCCTCTCTTTTCACTTGCCGTTTTTCTGTTTGCTTGTGTGTTGGATTACTTGTTGCCATGGCACAAGATAATACCAAGTTGTGTGACTTCTCGAATACCAATAATAATGATTTCCTTAGTACTCTGATTGCTCCTCTTAATGATGTTGAGTCTTGTGAAATCAATACCATTTTGTTGAATCTTGTTACGAAAGATCAATTCACCGGCCTTCCTAGTGAAGATGCCGCTACTCATCTAAACAATTTTGTTGATTTGTGTGATATGCAAAAGAAGAAAGATACGGATAACAATATTGTCAAATTGAAGTTATTACCGTTTTCACTTGGAGATCGTGCTAAAGTTTGGTTTTCGTCTTTGCCTAAAAATAGTATTGATTCTTGGAACAAGTGCAAAGATGCTTTTATCTCTAAGTATTTTCCTCCCGCTAAGATCATCACTCTTAGGAACGATATTATGAATTTTAAACAACTTGATCATGAGCATGTTGCCCAATCTTGGGAAAGAATGAAATTGATGCTTCGCAATTACCCTACTCATGGTTTGAATTTATGGATGATCATACAAAATTTTTATGCCGGTTTGAACTTTGATTCTAGAAATCTCTTAGATTCGGCCGTGGGAGGCACCTTTATGGAAATCGCGTTAGGAGATGCTACAAAATTGCTTGATAATATTATGGCTAATTATTCTCAATGGCACACCGAAAGATCTTCTAATAAAAAAGTGCATGCTATAGAAGAAATCAATGTTTTGAGTGGAAAGATGGATGAACTTATGAAGATGTTTGCTACTAAAAATACTCCTCTTGATCCCAATGATATGCCTTTGTATTCCTTGATTGAGAATAATAACGAATCTATGGATGTGAATTTTGTTGGTAGGAATAGTTTTGGAAACAATGCTTATAGAGGAAATTTTAATGCTAGACCGTTCCCTAGTAATCCCTCTAATAATTATGGAAATTCCTAAAATAATTCTTATGGTAATTTTAATAAGATGCCCTCTGATTTTGAGAATAGTGTGAAAGAATTTATGATTTCTCAAAAGAATTTTAATGCTTTGCTTGAAGAAAAATTGCTCAAAGTTGATGATTTGGCTAGGAACGTTGATAGACTTTTGCTTGATGTTAATTCTCTTAAACTTGGATCTTCTTCTCCTAAGCATGATATCAATGAGTCTCTCAAAGTAATGAGAATTTCCATTGACGAGTGCAAGGAAAGAACCGCTAGATTGCGTGCTAAAAAAGAAAACTTTATAAAAGCGTGTTCTTCTAGTCTTCATGAAAATAATGACGAGGATCTTAAAGTTATTGACGCGTCTCTGATTAGATCTATGTTTTGCAATATGAATTTTTATAATGATGGGAGTGATGATGAATCCACTTTGCCTAGAAGGCGTCCCAAAAATTCGGAGTCTTTAGATCTTGATGTTAATTTTGGTAAGAGTGAGATTGGAGAATCCTCAACTTCTAATAATGTTGAACTTACTATCTCGGATTTCAAGGAATTTGATTATGATAATTGCTCTTTAAAAGGTTGTATTTCCTTGTTGCAATCCGTTGTTAATTCTCCTCATGCTTATAGTCAAAATAAAGCTTTTACCAAACACATTCTTGATGCCTTGATGCAATCTTATGATGAAAAACTTAATTTGGAAGTTTCTATACCTAGAAAACTTAATGATGAGTCGGAACCTACTATAAAGATTAGAATTAAAGATTTTGAGTGTTTTGCTTTGTGTGATTTGGGTGCTAGTGTTTCCATGATTTCGAAAACTTTATGTGATATTCTAGGTTTCCATGATCTTGATGATTGCCCTTTAAATTTGCACCTTGCGGATTCCACCATTAAAAAGCCTATGGGAAGAATCAATGATGTTCTTATTGTTGCAAATAGAAATTTGGTGCCCGTAGATTTTATCGTTCTTGATATAGATTGCAATCTTTCTTGCCCTATTATTCTTGGTAGACCTTTCCTTAGAACGATTGGTGCGATTATTGATATGAAGGAAGGGAATATTAGATTCCAATTTCCATTAAAGAAAGGCTTGGAGCACTTTCCAAGAAAGAAAGTCAAATTACCTTATGAATCTATCATGCGTGCTACTTATGAACCTAGTGCCAAAGATGGCACTCGTTAGATCTATCTTTGTTTTTATGCCTAGCTAGGGGCGTTAAACAATAGCGCTAGTTGGGAGGCAACCCAATTTTCTTTATGTTTTTTGTTTTTGCTCATGTTTAGTAATAAATCTTGCATCTACCTTATGGTTATATGTGTTTTTATCATTTAATTAGTATTTGTGCCAAGTAGAACCTATAGGATAACCTACGATGATAGTTGATTTGATTCTGCTGAAAAACAGAAACTTTGTGCGCACAAATATAATTTTGTTAAATCACAGTAATGTGATTTTGCGTTGATTCTTTTTGCTGCTGTTCAATAGACAAATTTTCCAGGACTTCCTATTTTGGTAGGAGTTTTAGAGTTCCAGAAGTTTGCGTTAGTTACATATTGCTACAGACTGTTCTGTTTTTGACAGATTCTGTTTTTCGTGTGTTGTTTGCTTGTTTCAATGCATCTATGGCTAGTAAATTAGTTTATAAACCATAAATAAGTTGGAATACAGTAGGTTTAACACAAAATTAAATAAATAATGAGTTCATTACAGTACCTTATGTGGTGGTTTTATTTTCTTTCACTAACGGAGCTTATAAGATTTCCTGTTGAGTTTTGTGTTGTGAAGTTTTCAAGTTTTGGGTAAAGCTTTTATGGACTATGGAATAAGGAGTGGCAAGAGCCTAAGCTTGGGGATGCTTATGGCACCCCAAGATATTCAAGAATAGCCAAAAGCCTAAGCTTGGGGATGCCCCGGGAAGGCATCCCCTCTTTCGTCTTCGTTCATTGGTAACTTTACTTGGAGCTATATTTTTATTCGCTACATGATATGTGTTTTGCTTGGAGCGTTGTGTATTATATTAGTCTTTGATTTTTAGTTTACCACAATCATCCTTGCTGTACACACCTTTTGGGAGAAGCCTATTTGATTAGAATTTGCTAGAATACTCTATGTGCTTCACTTATATCTTTTGAGCTTGATAGTTTTTGCTCTAGTGCTTCACTTATATCTTTTAGAGCACGGTGGTGTCTTAATTTTGAAGAAATTGCTAGTCTCTCATGCTTCACTTATATTATTTTGAGAGTCTTTTAGAACAGCCTGGTATTTGCTATTATCATAAAGTTGGTCCTAGAATGATGAGCATCCAAGTTGGGTATAATAAAAACTATCATAGAAAAGTGAATTGGATGCTATGATCAATTTGATACTTGATAATTGTTTTGAGATATGGAGGTAGTGATATTAAAGTCATGCTAGTTGGGTGATTATGAATTTAAATAATGCTTGTGTTGAAGTTTGTGATTCCCGTAGCATGCACGTATGGTGAACCGCTTTGTGATGAAGTTGGAGCACAATTTTATTTATTGCTTGTCTTCCTTATGAGTGGCGGTCGGGGACGAGCGATGGTATTTCCCTACCAATCTATCGTCCTAGGAGCATGCGCGTAGTACTTTGGTTTTTGATGACTTCTAAATTTTTGCAACACGTATATGAGTTCTTTTGATTAATGTTCAGTCCATGGATTATACACACTCTTTCACCCTTCCACCATTGCTAGCCTCTCTTGTATCGCGCAACTTTCGCCGGTACCATACACCCACCATTTACCTTCCTCAAAACAGCCACCATACCTGCCTATTATGGCATTTCCATAGCCATTCCGAGATATATTGCCATGCAACTTTCCACCATTCCGTTCATATGACACGCATTACTTTTGTCATATTGCTTTTTGCATGATCATGTAGTTGACATCGTATTTGTGGCAAGGCCACCTTCATAATTTTCATACATGTCGCTCTTGATTCATTGCATATCCCGGTACACCGCCGGAGGCATTCATATAGAGTCATATCTTGTTCCAGCTTTGAGTTGTAAATCCATAAAAGTGTGATGATATTCATTATTAGAGCATTTCCTAGTGAGGAAAGGATGATGAAGACTATGATTCCCCCACAAGTCGGGATGAGACTTCAGACTTTACAAAAAAAAAGAGAAAGGCCAAAAAAAGAGGAAAAAGGCCAAAGAAAAAAAAGGAAAAGAAAAAAAAAGAAATAAAAAATAAAGAAAAAATAAAATGAGAGAAAAAGAGAGATGGGACAATGCTACTATCTCTTTTTCCACACTTGTGCTTCAAAATAGCACCATGATCTTCATGTTAGAGAGTCTCATATGTTGTCACTTTCATATACTAGTGGGAATTTTTCATTATAGAACTTGGCTTGTATATTCCAATGATGGACTTCCTCAAAAGTGCCCTAGGTCTTCGTGAGCAAGCAAGTTGGATGCACCCCACTTAGTTTCTTTTGTTGAGATTTCATATATTTATAGCTCTGGTGCATCCGTTGCATGGTAATCCCTACTCACTCACATTGATATCTATTAATGGGCATCTCCATAGCCCGTTGATACGCCTAGTTGACGTGAGACTATCTTCTCCTTTTTGTCTTCTCCACAACCACCCTTCTATTCCACATACAGTGCTATGTCCATGACTCACGCTCATGTATTGCGTGAAAGTTGAAAAAGTTTGAGATTATTAAAGTATGAAACAATTGCTTGGCTTGTCATCGGGGTTGTGCATGATTAAATACTTTGTGCGATGAAGATAGAGCATAGCCAGACTATATGATTTTGTAGGGATAAGTTTCTTTAGCCATGTTATTTTGAGAAGACATGATTACTTTGATTAGTATGCTTAAAGTATTACTATTTCTTATGTCAATATGAACTTTTATTTTGTATTCATTTGGATCTGAACATTCATGCCACAATAAAGAAAATTACATTATGAATTATGCTAGGTAGCATTCCACATCAAAAATTTCTTTTTTATCATTTACCTACTCGAGGACGAGCACGGATTAAGCTTGGGGATGCTTGATACATCTGCAACGTATCTATAATTTTTGATTGTTCCATGCTATTATATTACCTCTTTTGGATGTTTATGGGCTTTATTTTACACATTTATATCATTTTTGGGACTAACCTACTAACCGGAGGGCCAGCTCATATTGCTGTTTTTTTGCCTATTTCAGTATTTCGAAGAAAAGGAATATAAAATGGAGTCCAAATGGAATGAAACCTTCGGGAGCGTTATTTTTGGAACAAATCTGATCCGGAGAGCCTGGAGTGCAAGTCAAGAAAGCTCCGAGGGCCCCACGAGATAGGAGGGCGCCCCCCGATAGGGCGCGCCCCCTTGTCTCGTGGGCCCCTCGGGCGGCCACCGACGTACTTCTTCCTCCTATATATACCTACGTACCCCGAAAACATCCAGGAGCACCACGAAACACAATTTCCACCGCCGTAACCTTCTGTATCCGCGAGATCCCTTCTTGGAGCCCTTGCCGGCACTCTGCCGGAGGGGGAAGCAACCATGGAGGGCCTCTACATCAACATCCTTGCCCCTCCGATGAGTTGTGAGTAGTTTACCACAGACCTATGTGTCCATAATTATTAGCTTGGCTTCTTCTCTCCTTTTGGATCTCAATACAATGTTCTCCCCCTCTCTTGTGGAGATCTATTCGATGTAATCTCTTTTTGCGGTGTGTTTGTTGAGATCCGATGAATTGTGGGTTTATGATCAAGTTTATCTATGAATAATATTTGAATCTTCTCTGAATTCTTTTATGTATGATTGAGTTATCTTTGCAAGTCTCTTCGAATTATCAGTTTGGTTTGGCCTACTAGATTGATCTTTCTTACCATGGGAGAAGTGCTTAGCTTTGGGTTCAATCTTCTGGTGTTCTTACCCAGTGACAGAAAGGGTTGCAAGACACGTATTGTATTGTTGCCATCGAGGATAACAAGATGGGGTTTATATCATATTGCATGTGTTTATCCCTCTACATCATGTCATCTTGCTTAATGCGTTGCTTTGTTCTTATGAACTTAATACTCTAGATGCATGTTGGATAGCGATCGATGTGTGGAGTAATAGTAGTAGATGCAGGTAGGAGTCGGTCTACTTGTTATGGACGTGATGCCTATATACATGATCATGCCTAGATAATCTCATAACTATGCGCTTTTCTATCAATTGCTCGACAGTAATTTGTTCACCCACCGTAATACTTATGCTATCTTGAGAGAAGCCTCTAGTGAAACCTATGGCCCCCGGGTCTATCTCTTATCATATTTGCTTTCCATCTACTTTTATTTGCATCTTTACTTTTTGCATCTATATCAAAAATACCAAAAATATATTTATCTTATCATACTATCTTTATTAGACCCCACTTTCGCAAGTGGTCGTGAAGGGATTGACAACCCCTTTATTGCGTTGGTTGCGAGTTCTCAGTTTGTTTGTGTAGGTGCGTGGGACTTTTGAGGAGCCTCCTACTGGATTGATACCCTGGTTCTCAAAACTGAGGGAAATACTTACACTACACTTTGCTGCATCACCCTCTCCTCTTCGAGGAAAACCAACGCAAGCTCAAGACGTAGCAATTACTCCTTGTAGTTGATGATAGTTGGTTTATTCGGTGGAAGATCATATGTTCAGATCCTTAATGCATATTAATACCCCTCTGATTATGAACATGAATATGATTTGTGAGTAGTTACGTTTATTCCTGAGGACATGGGAGAAGTCTTGCTATAAGTAGTCATGTGAATTTGGTATTCGTTCGATATTTTTATGAGATGTATGTTGTATCTCCTCTAGTGGTGTTATGTGAACATCGACTACATGACACTTCACCATTGTTTGGGCCTAGAAGAAGGCATTGGGAAGTAATAAGTAGATGATGGGTTGCTAGAGTGACAGAAGCTTAAACCCTAGTTTATGCGTTGCTTCATAAGGGGCTGGTTTGGATCCATATGTTTCATGCTATGGTTAGGTTTACCTTAATACTTCTTTTGTAGTTGCGGATGCTTGAACTAGGGGTTAATCATAAGTGGGATGCTTGTCCAAGAAAGGGCAGTACCCAAGCACCGGTCCACCCACATATCAAATTATCAAAGTAACGAACGTGAATCATATGAGCGTGATGAAAACTAGCTTGACAATAATTCCCATGTGTCCTTGGGAGTGTTTTCCTCATATAAGAATTTGTCCAGGCTTGTCCTTTGCTACAAAAAGGATTGGGCCACCTTGCTACACTTTATTTACTCTTGTGACTTGTTACCCGTTACGAATTACCTTATCACAAAACTATTTGTTACCGATAATTTCAATGCTTGCAGAGAATACCTTACTGAAAACCGCTTGTCATTTCCTTCTGCTCCTCGTTGGGTTCGACACTCTTACTTATCGAAATGACTATGATAGATCCCCTACACTTGTGGGTCATCAAGACTCTTTTATAGCGCCATTGCCAGGGAGTGAAGCGCCTTTGGTAAGTGGAACTTGGTAAGGAAAAATTTATATAGTGTGCTGAAATTTACTGTCACTTGTTACTATGGAACATAATCCTTTGAGGGGCTTGTTCGGGGTATCTTCGCCATGACCAGTAGGGCAAAGAGTTGCTCTTCAGCCTACTGAACCTACTGAAAATGTTTACTTTGAAATTCCTTCGGGTATGATAGAGAAACTGCTAGCTAATCCTTTTACAGGAGATGGAACATTGCATCCCGATTTGCACCTAATCTATGTGGATGAAGTTTGTGGATTATTTAAGCTTGCAGGTATGCCCGAGGATGTTATCAATAAGAAGGTCTTCCCTTTATCTTTGAAGGGAGAGGCATTGACATGGTTTAGGCTATGTGATGATATGGGATCATGGAACTACAAACGATTGAAATTGGAATTTCATCAGAAGTTTTATCCTATGCATCTTGTTCATCGTGATCATAATTATATATATAATTTTTGGCCTCGCGAAGGAGAAAGCATCGCTCAAGCATGGGGGAGGCTTAAGTCAATGTTATATTCATGCCCCAATCATGAGCTCTCAAGATAAATAATTATTCAAAACTTGTATGCCCGGCTTTCTCTCAACAATCGCTCCATGCTCGATACTTCTTGTACTGGCTCTTTTATGATGAAGACTATTGAATTCAGATGGGATTTATTGGAAAGAATTAAATGCAACTATGAAGATTGGGATCTCGACAAAGGTAAGGAGTCAGGTATGACACCTAAGTTTGATTGTGTTAAATCTTTTATGGATACCGATGCTTTTCGTGAATTTAGCACTAAATATGGACTTGACTCTGAGATAGTAGCTTCTTTCTGTGAATTATTTGCTACTCATGTTGACCTCCCTAAGGAGAAGTGGTTTAAATATAATCCTCCCACTGAAGTAAAATTAATTGCACCCATTAAAGTTGAAGAAAATACTATCACTTATAATGATCCTATTGTTCCTACTACCTATATTGAGAAACCACCATTCCCTGTTAGGATAAAGGATCATGCTAAAGCTTCAACTGTGGTCCGTAAGAGTAATAGTAGAACACCTACACCACCTGAGCAAATTAAAATTGAACCTAGTATTGCTATGGTTAAAGATCTCTTGGCTGATAATATCGATGGGCATGTTATTTACTTCTGTGATGAAGCTGCTAGAATTGCTAGACCCGATACTAAAAATAAACATAGACCTATTGTAGGCATGCCTGTTATTTCTGTTAAAATAGGAGATCATTGTTATCATGGCTTATGTGATATGGGTGCTAGTGCTATTGCAATACCTCATTCCTTATACAAAGAAATTATGCATGATATTGCACCTGCTGAGATAGAAGAAATCGATGTTACAATTAAACTTGCCAATAGAGATACTATTTCACCAGTTGGGATCGTTAGAGATGTTGAAGTCTTGTGTGGGAAAGTTAAATATCCTGCTGATCTTCTTGTTCTTGGCTCCCCACAAGATGACTTTTGTCCCATTATATTTGGTAGACCCTTCTTGAATACTGTTAATGCTAAGATAGACTGCAAAAAGGATATTGTTACGAGTGGGTTAGGGGATATGTCTCATGACTTTAACTTTGCTAAATTTCGTAGACAACCCCATGATAAAGAATTGCCTAGTAAGGATGAAATTATTGGTCTTGCTTCTATTGCTGTGCCTCCTAATGATCCTTTAGAACAATATTTGCTAGACCATGAAAATGACATGTTTATGAATGAAAGATGGGAAATAGATGAAGTGTTCTTTAAACAGGGACCTATTTTGAAACACAACTTTCCTGTTGAAATTCTAGGAGATCCTCCACCACCCAAGGGTGATACCGTGTTTGAGCTTAAACCACTACCTGATACTCTTAAATATGCTTATCTTGATGAAAAGAAGATATATCCTGTTATTATTAGTGCTAACCTTTTAGAGCAGGAAGAAGAGAAATTATTGAAAACTCTGAAGAAGCACCGTGCTGCTATTGGATATACTCTTGATGATCTTAAGGGCATTAGTCCCACTCTATGCCAACACAAAATAAAATTGGAGAAAGGTGCCAAACCAGTTGTTGATCACCAACGACGGTTAAATACTAAGATGAAAGAAGTGGTAAGAAAAGAAATACTAAAGCTTCTGGAGGCAGGTATAATTTATCCCGTTGCTGATAGTTAGTGGGTAAGTCATGTCCATTGTGTCTCTAAGAAGGGAGGTATTACTGTTGTTCCTAATGATCAAGATGAATTGATCCCATAAAGAACTGTTACAGGTTATAGAATGGTAATTGATTTCTGCAAATTAAATAAAGCTACTAAAAAGGATCATTACCCTTTGCCTTTTATTGATCAAATGCTAGAAAGATTATCCAAACATACACATTTTTTGCTTTCTAGATGGTTACTCTGGTTTCTCTCAAATACCTGTGTCAAAAGAGGATCAAGAAAAAGACCACTTTTACTTGCCCTTTCGGTACTTTTGCATATAGACGTATGCCTTTTGGTTTATGTAATACACCTGCTACCTTTCAAAGATGCATGATGGCTATATTCTCTGATTTTTGTGAAAAGATTTTTGAGGTTTTCATGGATGATTTCTCCGTTTATGGATCTTCGTTTGATGATTTCTTGAGCAACCTTGATCGAGTTTTGCAAAGATGCGAAGATACTAGTCTTGTCTTGAATTGGGAGAAGTGCCACTTTATGGTTAATGAAGGTATTGTCTTGGGGCATAAAATTTCTAAAAGAGGTATTGAAGTTGATAAAGCCAAAGTTGATGCTATTGAAAAGATGCCGGGCCTAAAGACATTAAAGGTATAAGAAGTTTCCTTGGTCATGTTGTTTTTATAGGAGGTTTATTAAAGACTTCTCTAAAATTTCTAGGCCTCTGACTAATCTCTTACAAAAAGATATTCCTTTTGTCTTCAATGATGATTGTGTAGAAGCATTTGAAATACTTAAGAAAGCTTTGATTTCTGCACCTATTGTTCAGCCACCTGATTGGAATTTACCCTTTGAAATTATGTGTGATGCTAGTGATTATGCTGTAGGTGCTGTTCTAGGACAAAGAGTTGATAAGAAACTAAATGTTATCCAATATTCTAGTGAAAGTGCAACTATCCCTAGGTGGTTTTGGTAATTCCTAACAACATATAGCTCATTGAGCTAATGCTATTTCAAGATAAATATTTCAGGAAAGCTCAATGATTGGCATGACATGGATGAGAAAAGTGGACCCCTCAAAATGCTAAGGACAAAAGGATTGGCTCAAGCTCAAAGCTCAAGACTCTACATTTTCTATTTTAGTAATCCAAGATCACATCGAGTCTATAGGAAAAGCCAATACTATCAAGGAGGGATGAGGTGTTGCTTAATGAGGCTCTTGCTCAAAATGCTTAGTGATATGCTCCAAATCCCTCAACTACTTTCTCACATCCACATATGACCTAAACCAAAAGTCAAACTCGGCCCCACCGATTCTTTCTATCCGGCGCCACCGAGTTCAGATGTCATAGCCACTGCCACAAACCCTAGCAAATCGGTCTCACCGATAGGGATCTCGGTCCCACCGAGATGGGATTGTAATCTCTCTGTTTCCCTTCGTAACATTTCGGTCCCACCGAGATGAGCGATCGATCCCACCAAGATTGCAATGTAAACTCTCTGTTTCCCTTTCGTAACATTTTGGTCTCACCGAAATGAGCAAATCGGTCCCACTGAGTTTACCTGACCAACTCTCTGGTTAGCTTATTACCAAAATCGGTCTCACCGAGTTTGTGTAATCGGTCTCACCGAGATTACGTTATGCCCTCACCCTAACCATATCGGTCTCACCGAGTTGCATGTCAATCCCACCGAAAATCCTAACGGTCACTAGGTTTGCTAAATCGGTCCGACCGAGTCTGTTGAATCGGTCCCACCGAGTTTGGTAAATTGTGTGTAACGGTTAGATTTTGTGTGGAGGCTATATATACCCCTCCACCTCCTCTTCATTCGTGAAGAGAGCCATCAGAACGAACCTACACTTCCAACTTACATTTTCTGAGAGAGAACCACCTACACTTGTGTTGAGACCAAGATATTCCATTCCTACCATATGAATCTTGATCTCTAGCCTTCCCCAAGTTGCTTTCCACTCAAATCTTCTTTCCACCAAATAAAAATCCTGTGAGAGAGAGTTGAGTGTTGGGAAGGCTATCATTTGAAGCACAAAAGCAAGGAGTTCATCATCAACACACCATTTGTTACTTCTTGGAGAGTGGTGTCTCCTAGATTAGCTAGGTGTCACTTGGGAGCCTCCGACAAGATTGTGGAGTTGAACCAAGGAGTTTGTACGGGCAAGGAGATCGCCTACTTCATGAAGATCTACCGCTAGTGAGGCAAGTCCTTCGTGGGCGACAGCCATGGTGGGATAGACAAGGTTGCTTCTTCGTGGACCCTTCGCGGGTGGAGCCCTTCGTGGACTTGCGCAGCCGTTACCTTCGTGGGTTGAAATCTCCATCAACATGGATGTACGATAGCACCACCTATCGGAACCACGACAAAAATATCTGTGTCTCCTATTGCGTTTGCACTCTCCAAACCCTTCCCTTTAAATTCTTGCAAGTTGCATGCTTTACTTTCCGCTTCTCATATACTCTTTGCATGCTTTCTTGAATTGTGTTAAGATTGCTTGACTTGTCCAAAGTTGCTAAAATCTGCCAAGAACTAAAATTGGGAAAAGGATAAGTTTTTATTTGGTCAAGTAGTCTAATCACCCCCCTCTAGACATAATTTCAATCCTACAAGTGGTATCAGAGCTTTGGTCTCCATTTGCTTTGATTTCCATAGCTTTTGGTAGTCATAGCCTTGGTTTCACAACCTAGGAGAGTATGACGTCTAGCGAGGGAAATTATCACAGTAGAGGTCCTTACTTTGATGGTACTAATTTTGCTAGTTGGAAGCATAAGATGAAAATGCATATTCTTGGACATAACCCCGCCGTTTGGGCTATTGTGTGTATTGGCTTGCAAGGTGAATTCTTTGATGGGAGAGAACCAAACCGTGAAGCTACCGCAGAAGAGTTGAAGATGTTGCAATACAACGCTCAAGCTTGTGATATTCTCTTCAACGGACTGTGCCCGAAAGAATTCAACAAAATCAGTCATCTTGAGAATTCAAAGGAAATTTGGGATACTTTGATTGATATGCATGAAGGTACCAACTCCGTCAAGGAATCCAAGTTGGATGTGCTTCAAAGTCAGCTTGACAAGTTCAAAATGAAGGATGGTGAATGTGTCGCTGAAATGTACTCTAGGATTGCTCTTATCACAAATGAGATTGATGGCTTAGGAAGTGAAGAGAGGACCGACAAATTCATCATCAAGAAGATCCTAAGAGCTTTGGACAGAAAATATGATACCGTGTGCACATTGATCCAAATGATGCCCAATTACAAAGATCTCAAGCCAATGGAAGTCATTGGAAGAATTGTTGCTCATGATAAGTCACTCAAGGATAAGGAGGAGCTCCACAACAAGTCAAGTGGTGCTTACAAAGCCTCATGTGAAGCTCCCACATCATCAAGTGAGAAACAAACCTTCAATGAAGAATTGAGCCTAATGGTGAAGAATTTCAACAAGTTCTACAAGAGTAGAAGTAAGGAAAGAAGTTCCAAGTCAAGGTCCTACAATGACAAAAGATCTTCTAGTCGAGAGCGTAATTGCTACAATTGTGGAAGACCCGGACACTATTCCAATGAGTGTACGACACCCTACAAAAGAAGAGAAGATTCTCCAAAAAGGAGAAGTAGAAGAGAAGAATCACCATCAAGAGAGAGGAGTAGAGATGATCGTTATGAATGAAGAACATCCCGGAGAGGCAAGGATTCGGAAAGGAAGGACAAGTCATCAAGGAGCTACACAAAACAAAGACATCAAGCTCATGTTGGTGAATGGGTATCCGGCTCCGACTCCAACAATCACTCCGAGAGAAGCTATCACTCCGACTCTGAATATACTCAAGATGAAGGTGTTGCCGGTCTAGCACTTGTGTCAACCAACTCCTACGACATGTTTGATTCACCAAATGAAGGACTTGGAAGATGCTTCATGGCTAAAAGCGCAAAAGTATCACACCCCGAGTATGTTGATTTCAATAGTGATGAAGATGACTTGTTAGGTGATGATGATTTACCTTTTGACAACTCTAGTGATGAATAGTATGATGAAACGTCAATTAATCATGCCAATCAAGATAAAACGAATGACAATGATAAGGAGAAGATTGAGTTTCTAACTAAAGAACTAAACACTCTTAAGTTAGCTCATGAAACTATCTTAGGAGATCATCGAGAACTTTTAAGGACTCATGAGAAGTTATGCTTTGAAAAGCTCAACCTTGAGCAAGAGCATGAGTTCTTAAAGGCAATCAATGATGATCTTCGCAAGAAAAGTTCTTCTTACATTGCTAAGCATTTACTCTTATCCACTTACATGCCTCAAGTCAAGTCTAGTAACAAGAACAAGAAAGATTCTTCCTCTAGTAGTAACAATAATCATGCTATCCAATGTTGTTGCTTCTAGTAGTTCTCTTGATTCCACTAATGATTATCTTAGCCAAGTTACACTTGAGCAAGAAAATAGCTTATTGAAGGGAATTATAGAGAAAGGTGTTTACAAGAGCCTTGCCGGGAGTAAGCAATTCGAGGAAATTGTACGCAAGCAAGGAAGGCATCGGAAGAACCAAGGTGTTGGTTTTGAACGAAAGTTCAATGCCAATGGAGTTGAGTGGGAATAAGATCAATACCCCAAGACGAAGTTTGTTCCTCAACAAGAGAAGTATGATCCTACTTCTTTCAAAGAGACACAAGCTCAAGATGATTTTCCACCACAAGACCACAAGCAAAAAGGCAAGGATAAGCTTCAAGAGGAGATTGATGCATTTGAGGAAGCTCCTAAGGCCTTGGTCAAGTGGGTTACCAAGACTACATCAAGTTCTAGTTCATCAAGTACAACTAGAACTCCAAGGATGCCCATCAAGATGATGTGGATCCTGAAGAAGAAGAACTAGAGAGTTCTTGAGGGTGACTCCGCCAACATACTTCACTCTTATCATTTTGGCAAGAACAAGTGCAATCAACTTCCACATCCTACACTAGTTCATGGAGTCACAAACCCTCTTGTTGGTAAGACAAGGGACAAGGTAACCTAATGCTTCCATAGACATCATCTTGTGTGTGCATTGAGGGAGTCCTGGATTAGGGGGTATCCGGACAGCCGGACTATATACTTCGTCCGGACTATTGGAGCATGAAGATACAAGACTCAAGACTCCGTCCCGTGTCCGGGTGGGACTCTCCTTTGCATGGAAGACAAGCCTGGCGATCCGGATATTATGTTTCCTTCCTTGTAACCGACTCCGTGTAAACCCTAGCCCTCTCCGGTGTCTATATAAACCGGAGAGGTTGGTCCTTAGAAGGCCGATCACGGTCACGATCACAATCATAATCATCATAGGCTAGCTTCTAGGGTTTAGCCTCTACGATCTGGTGGTAGATATACTCTTGTACTACTCATATCATCAATATTAATCAAGCAAGAAGTAGGGTTTTACCTCCATCGAGAGGGCCCGAACCTGGGTAAACATTGTGTCCCTTGCTTCCTGTTACCATCAGCCTAAGACGCACAGATCGGGACCCCCTACCCGAGATCAGCCGGTTTTGACACCGACATTGGTGCTTTCATTGAGAGTTCCTCTGTGTCATCGCTGCAAGGCTTGATGGCTCCTTCGATCATCGTCAACAACACGGTCCAAGGTGAGACTTTCCTCCCCGGACAGATCTTCGTGTTCGGTGGTGTCGCACTGCGGGCCAATTCGCTTGGCCATCTAGAGCAGATCGACAGCTACGCCTCTGGCCACCAGGTTAGGTTTGGAAACCTTAACTACACGGCTGATATCTGCGGAGACTTGATCTTCAACGGTTTCGGGCCTGTGCTAGGAGCGTCGGACGGTCACGATGAGCACGGCTTAGACCTGCTGTCGGACAATGCTCGGGATGTCATCCATGCGTTAGACCCGGACCTAAATCCGGAACAGACCGCGTCGCCTAAGGACGGAGGGATGGACCCCGCCCCGCAGGCTGCACACTCATCGGCGGTAGAGCCAAACACAGGCCTCGCCCCCAAAGAAGCTTGTGACACCGGACCCCCGGACTCGTATCCGGCTGTAGGTTCTAGTCCGCGCTCTCCTGAGCCTGCCCAATCTGGTTGGGCTCTTGTAATGGAGTTCACTGCAGCGGATATCTTCCAACACTCGCCCCTTGGCGACGTGCTGAACTCGTTGAGGTCTCTCTCTTTGTCAGGAGACTCTCAGCCGAACTATGTCCGGCTCGAGCGGGAAGCAGGCGAAGAAGGAATTCGTTGCCCACCCACCACCCACTTTGTTGCCACGGTCGATGATTTAACCGACGTGCTTGACTTCGACTCCGAAGACATCAACGGTATGGATGATGATGCAGGAGAAGAACATGAACCACCGCCCACGGGGCGGTGGACAGCCACCCCGTCATATGACATATACATGGTGGACACGCCTAAGGAGGACGATGGCGACAATCCGGGAGATAAAACCCCCGGGCAAAAGCCAAAACGACGGCGCAAACGCTGTTCCAAGTCCACCAACAGTAAAAACAGCGACAAGAGCGCCAGAAAGATCGACACCCCAGTCGACTCCGAAGGCAACAACGACCATATGGACCCAGCGATGGAGCAGGACGAGCCAGGTCACACCAAACACAGTTCGGAGCAGACTCCCGATCACAACGATCCCGAGGGACGAGTTCATCAAACCGCCCCAGGACAAGAACACAGTTCGGATGACGATGCATTCATCATCCCAAAAACACGCGTGGAACGAGATAACCTCCACAAAAGGCTTATGGCCACCGTGAGAAGTCTAAAGAAGCAGAAGCAACGGCTAAAGGCCGCACAAGAAACGCTCAATCGCAGATGGAATAAAGTGCTAGACACTGAAGAAAGATACGGCGACGATCGCCATACAAAGAGCTATCCAAAATGCAAGCTATTGCCAGAATTCAACGACGAGACTGTTCCACCAAAGAACAACACGGCCAGGAGGCCGGACAAACCACTTCATAACCGCAACAGAGCAGCCACCGACGCCGCGGACGATTTACGCGAGCTCCTGGACAAGAAAGCCGGCACGGCTAGGTCCATCTACGGATCAAAAGGACACACCCCGGCGTGGGACTATGGTTACCAAAATGATCATGCCGATCGAATACCAGTTCGGAATCAACACCGGACACAACAACAGCCGATGGCACGCCACAGCACATCCAGACATAGAGGGGCTGCTCACCCCTTATGCTTCACCAAAGAAGTACTGGACCATGAATTTCCACAGGGTTTCAAACCTGTGAACATAGAGGCATACGATGGAACGACAGACCCAGGGGTCTGGATCGAGGATTTTATCCTACATATACACATGGCTCATGGGGATAACCTCCACGCCATCAAATACCTCCCTCTCAAGCTGAAGGAACCAGCTCGACACTGGTTGAAAAGCCTCCCCGAAAATTCAATCGGAAGTTGGGAGGAACTCGAGGACGCTTTCAGGGCCAATTTTCAAGGGACTTATGTTCGGCCTCCGGATGCGGACGATTTAAGTCACATAATCCAACAGCCCGGAGAGTCCGCTCGCAAACTTTGGAACAGATTCCTCACGAAGAAGAATCAAATTGTTGATTGTCCGGATGCCGAAGCCTTAGAGGACTTCAAACATAGCATCCGAGACGAGTGGCTCGCCAGACACTTCGACCAAGAAAAGCCAAGGACAATGGCAGCCTTAACAAGCCTTATGACCCGCTTTTGCGCGGGTGAAGATAGTTGGTTGGCCCGTAAAGGCACCAGCGACCCAAGCACATCCGAAATAAGGGATGGCAACGGGAAGCCATGGCGTAATAAAAACAAACGTCAAAACAAGGAAGAGAGCCCGGACAACACAACGGCCAACGCCGGATTTAGGGGCTCTCGACCCGGTCAACAAAAGAAGCCATTTAAAGGCAGCAAAGAGGGACCGTCCGGTCTGAACAGAGTCCTGGACAGACTGTGCCAAATTCATGGCACCCCCGACAAACCTGCAAACCACACTCACAGAGAATGCTGGGTCTTCAAGTAGGCCGGCAAGTTAAATGCCGAACACAAGGGAAGGGAAACACCAAGTGAAGACGAGGATGAGCCTCGCCAGCCGAACACCGGGGAACAGAAAAAATTCCCACCAGAGGTAAAAACAGTAAACATGATCCACGCGACTCCCACATCTTGTCCGATCACCTTCAACCACACGGATTGTCGGACTAGTATTCGGCGCGGAGGATCAGAGGCCTTGGTGCTTGACCCAATAATCGACGGATATCATCTTACCCACGTCCTCATGGACGGCGACAGTAGTCTCAATCTAATATACAAGGACACTGTCCGCATGATGGGGATAGACCCATCCAGAATTAGCCAAAGCAACACCACCTTTGAAGGGGTGATACCAGGCGCCGAAGCCTGCGGGAGGGGCTCCGTGGTACTGGAGGTAACATTCGGCTCCCCAAGCAACTCCAGAAGTGAGAAACTACTCTTCACCATCGCCCCCTTCCAAAATGGCTATCATGCATTGCTTGGGAGAACGGCCTTTGCCCGCTTCAACGTAGTACCACATTATGCCTACCTTATACTCAAGATGCCCGGCCCACGTGGCGTCATCACCGTCATTGGAAACACAGAGCACTCTTCACACGCAGAGGAATACGCGACGGCCCTAGCGGCCGGACTCTAAGTGGCCTCAAACACTAGAAAGCATGACCAGTTGTTAAGACCACGAACACGGTTAGACAAGTCCGGTAGCCCAGATAAAAATGAGCCAGGGCGCCATATATGCAATCCCATAGAGGACACCAGGGGCCATAAATATTTAATAAATCCCCACTGTTGGCCTGACCTTATTTACAGGCCAACGCCTTACACTTTTACTATCCATCGCACGCTAACGTTGTACTCTTCTACACGAGTTTTTCCTTTTTACAGACACAGTGCATGCGATACCCTTCCAGGAAATGGCACAACGGAGACAAAGGCGCAGACGTGCAGCAAGGCCCCGCTCAAAGGTTTCTCTTTAGATTAAGCCCCTGTGTAAACCTTTTCTATTGCCTCTTGTTGTTTACACATCCCATGGGTACTATACCCACAGAGGGTACTGCCGTTATTGGCATCTCGCCATGACAGACTAATGCACGTACCTGGAAATACAGGGTTTATAATGAAAAGGCATTCTTAAGCCCATTTTTTATAAAGTCTGAATACCTTAAGGAGTGTTCGGCGTCACAAGTTTGGCCTTATATGCATCAGCTCCGAATCATGTCTTTGGTCAAATGTTGGGTTTGCCCGGCTCCTGGGTTTGCCGCCTTACGTTCCGTTCTTATCGGCTAAGGCGGCCAAAGGAGAACTACTGCGATTGTGCCCTGGTTATTCCGGACGAGCACCTCAGTAGAGAAAGCTGAAAACTGACTGTCATGATACAGCGAGAGACTGTTCAACCACTCGAAGACTTACCGGAATCTTTAGGATTCCTCCGCATTAACGAAGGACCGTTTCCCGGTCATGTACACACGCGCCCGTATACGGATGCACGCAAAAGTACTAGGGGCTACATAGTAGCCCCACCATCAAACTCCTATGGTTAAGTGGAAGTGTTACAGCTATATAGTCCGGTTGCCTAGTTCGACATGCGATCACCTCCTTATTGGACCAAGACGTTGGATCAAGAGTGATTATGCATATTTTTTGCGAACACCCCCGCATTGTATGCGTGGGGGCTGAAGCCAACGACTGCTAACTTTCAAAATTACACATATACATAAAAACGGCCGAACAGGAGGCACAAATAATACTTTCGGGCACAAAGTATAAATATAGCCTCACAATCAAAATAATATTGTTTTCACAAATGACACGATTTGTCACTCAAACATTACATTCTTCGAGCACAGAGCCTCAATCAAACGAGCACCCTCTATTACCTGCTCCAAGTAATGCTCGGCCAGATCCTAGCCTCCTGCCGGATTTTGGGTTGCAACGATGGTGGCCTCCATATCCGTCCAATATGCTTTAACACGGGCGAGAGCCATTCGTGCACCCTCTATACACGCCGACCTTCTCATGGCATCGATCTGAGATAGGGCACAGAGGAATTGTTGCACCAAACCAAAATAACTGTCCGGCTTAGGCCCTTTCGGCCAAAGATGGTCTATTACAGACCGCATGGCAAGCCCGGACAACCTATGAAGCTCCGCCAAGGCAGCCATCTTCTCACTCAACGGCAATGGACGCACAGGAGCATTGAATTGGGACCAGAACAACTTCTCCACTTCTTTATCACCTGGATCCTCGAACAACTTGGCGGCATCAGCTGTACTCTTCGCCAAGTCTGCATAAGCGTCTGCAGGACTCCAGCGTCGATCCAGGAGAGCATACTTTGGATCCAAAAACTTCATCCGCAGTAGGTAGGGGCTCCCAGCCGTGATTTTTCCGGCCTATCGAAGCTCCTCCCGCACATCCCTGACTTCCGTCCGCATCTCCTTGGCCGTATTAAGTGCCTTGTTTAGGTCAACCAAATTAATCTGATTCTCCTTTTCAAGGAGCTCATATCGGTCGGCGGCATTTTTTAATTCCACAGCCATTTCGGCTAACTTTTCTTCGCTTCGGCGATGAGCGGCCTGTTCGACTCTCAACTCTTCGGTCGCCTTTAGGGCAGCCGCATTGCTAGCCCGAGCTTGTTCCTTGGCCTGGGCAAGTTCCGCCCTCAGGGCTTCCACGGCAGCAGCACCGTCTGCAGTCCAAGTATGTCGCATTAATATTATGCCCCTCTCATATTTTCCTATACAACATAATAAGGAAAGCAGAGCGCATACCCTGTGACTCATTCAGCCGCTCGTTCACCAGCGTGATATCGGCATCAATAGATCCAATCTACCTCCGTAGTTCGGCAACTTCTACGAACTGGTCGGCTGCCGGATCCTTAGATACCTGCGCATATGTACAACGCAATCATTACTTACACAATATGATCCTCCGTTTGCCGCCTAGGGCGGGCAACCAAAGTCTCAGGGGCTACTATCCATATGGAGCACACATAGCGCGTGCCTCACAGTCAAAATTGTGTATTTTTTACTACATACCTCAAAGCCTCTGAGCAGGCTCGTAAATGCTTCATTCAAACCGCTCGTGGTGGATGAAATCTTCTTGAGCACCATGCTCATTAATGAGAGGTGCTCCTCCGAGAGCGCAGCTCGCTCCAGAAGGTCCGTTAGTATGTCCAGCCGGACACCAAGCTGTGCCGGACTCCTCTCATCGCCCCCCGTGGGAGCCGAACGCTCCGGGTCCAGGGCGGCTGAGGGATTAGCTTCTGGCTTCGGCAGATCCGGACTCCTCCGTGACGACACCTCGGTGTCACCCGCCTCATGAGGCGGAGACGCTGGTGGGGTCTCACTCTCCATCATCTCTAGAGGGAGATCCCCCGAAGACGAACTCTGTCGAGAAGAGCTGCTAGCCGGACTGCAAAGGATGGATTCTAGTTAGTGTACTCGGAGAAAGGTAGTACCTTCGAATTTATGGTTAACTTACAGCTCGGTGGAGGGTTGGCCCGTTCGCGGGCATGATGCGGTGAAGGCACCCGTCGGGGCAGAGCCCCCTGGTGATACCTTTTCCCCCTGTTTGGGCATCTCCGCCTCCAAGTCTTCGGAGGCAGCCCTTTTCTTCCCGTGCGGGGAGGAGGCCTTGGATTCCCCTTCCCGACTATCCTCCTTAGGGGAGGTAGCAATTCCCCCTGTTTGGATGTACAGTGTGTGAAGTTCGGCTTCTCTGTTCTTCCCTTCGTCTTTCCCCGAGGGCATTTTGCTGAGCACCCGGCCGAGCATCTTGGCTATGGTTGGACTAGGTGAGCCTTCGGGAAGTGGCGCCGGACACCTGATTCTCTCCGCCTTGGTGAGCCATTCCTGGCCACGGAGGATTTTCAGAATGATGACTATGACGAATGCAAACAAAGTGTCCGGTTTCAGGGCTACTTACTTGGGTATCTAGGCGATTGCAGCTTAGGCCCGCGTCCTCTATGGTGTCCGGACACTTTACTTGTGGGCCGAAGAATAATTTACACATCCCTTCGAGCTTCAGTCCGAAGAAGTGCTTAATAGTCCGCGAACCCTCTGGATTGAACTCCCACATCCGGAGAGGCCGACATTTGCACGACAACATCCGTCGGATTAGTATCACCTGAATTATGTTGACAAGGTTAATGTCCCTCTCAAGAAGCTCCCGGATACGGCTCTGTAGTATTGGTACGTCGCTAGCGGGCCCCCAATTGCGCCCTACGTCAGTCCATGATGCCAGTTGTGACAGAGGGCCCGAGCGGAAATCAGGGGCGGCCACCCACTTTGTGCCTCTGGGAGCCGTGATGTAAAACCACCTCCGCTGCCATACATCGGATACCTCTAGGAAGGAACCCTCTGGCCATGGGGCATCGGCGTTCCTGCTTATTATGTCACCTCCGCACTGCCCATGTCGCCCCTCGATCATCTTCGGCTTCACATTGAAGGTCTTAAGCCATAAGCCGAAGTGTGGAGTGACGTGGAGAAAAGCCTCGCACACAATGATGAACGACGAGATATGGAGGATGGCGTCCGGGGCTAGATCATGAAAATCTAATCTGTAATAGAACATGAGCCCCCTCACAAAAGGATCAAGGGCGAGACCCAGGCCACGGAGGAAGTGAGGAACAAATACGGCGCTCTCATTAGGCTCGGGAGTTGGGATGACCTGCCCTGGAGCAGGAAGCCTGTGCAGGATGTCGGCAGTCAGATATCCGACCTCCCTAAGCCTCGCAATGTCCTCCTCTTTGATCGAGGAGGCCACCCACCGGCCCTGAGAATTGGATCCGGACATATTTGAGGATCCGGGGCGTTCGAGTTTGGGTCTCGGGTGCTAGAACTCGAGATGCGGAAGGGCGCAAGGGTGGTGGAAAAGAGGTATAGGCCTCGGACCCTTTATAAGGGGGGGTGAATATCAAGAGTCCCCAGCGTGACCGCTTGAGACTTATCTAAAACACACGGAGTCATACCAACGGTCGTCGTAGGGTTGCTCACGCCCGTATTGATGGAAGATCCCGTAATAAGGGGAACATGATCTCTGCTTTGGCAGGGTGTGCCAATAAAACTGCCTCGCAACGCGAGTCGAGGAGGGCCAAGAAGCACCGGTTCGTGTCGGACCGGGCCGCGATGCAGAGCATGACGTACGAAGATTGCCCGCGGATCAGATTTAAGCTATGCTCCCTATGGTGGTATCTGAATATCCTCTTGCAGATCCGGACACGGTCTACATGTTTGATAATTACTTTGGAGTATTTGGAAATGGAACCCGCCTTGCAATGCCGAAGACAAGACTGCGCATCGGACTCATCGTCATTGAAGCTTGGTTCATGGGCTACTGAGGGAGTCCTGGATTAGGGGGTATCCGGACAGCCGGACTATATACTTCGTTTGGACTATTGGAGCATGAAGATACAAGACTCAAGACTCTGTCCCGTGTCCGGGTGGGACTCTCCTTTGCGTGGAAGACAAGCTTGGCGATCCAGATATTATGTTTCCTTCCTTGTAACCGACTCCGTGTAAACCCTAGCCCTCTCCTGTGTCTATATAAACCGGAGAGGTTGGTCCTTAGAAGGCCGATCACGATCACGATCACAATCATAATCATCATAGGCTAGCTTCTAGGGTTTAGCCTCTACGATCTGGTGGTAGATCTACTCTTGTACTACTCATATCATCAATATTAATCAAGCAGGAAGTAGGGTTTTACCTCCATCGAGAGGGCCCGAACCTGGGTAAACATTGTGTCCCTTGCTTCCTGTTACCATCAGCCTAAGACGCACAGATCGGGACCCCCTACCCGAGATCCGCCGGTTTTAACATCGACATGCATCACTCCATGTCTATGGATATCCTTGTTTGTTCCTTGTGGGACTAACCCGTGTAGGTATTGAAAGTGCAATTCACTCCAAAGGATTGCTTCAAATGATCTACATCAACGTTGAGCATCCACATCTTCAACACCTACATGAAGTGATCATTGACAAAACCCAAGGTTAGTTCATCCCTCTTAGGGGGGATCTCACATCTAGGGGGAGCTTTACTCTAAGAATTGAGCTAAAGCAACTCTAATGGTTTGAACACAACAATGCATTATGTAAAAGTGGCAACCCCACTTGAGCTTAAACGATGAGTATGACCTATGATCAAATGTTCTCATTTGACTCCTAAGTCAATATACTCATATATAGATGACCTATTCATCGCCAATTGCTTGATAGATGCTAGAATGGTTGTGCATGCTTTGCCACATATTTCATTTGCCATTTTATTGTGTGAGCATGTTGGTTGCATAATTTACTCATTCGAGGACATCCACTTGTTGTTTTGATTATTTGGTTTCTTTTTCTTTTGCAAAGTGGATGGACAAGAATGCCTAAGAACCCTCTCTAGATATCTATGCTTTTCTTGTCTCAAACTCTATTCATGCTACATCACAAAGTTTGATCAAGTCAGATTCGAACCACTCTGTGTGAGGAGCACTCGGAGTCCCCGATTTGTCATATACTTAAACTTCCAAAACTTCTTTGTGCGTTTCGGTCTGACCGATTCATCCATTTCGGTCATACCGAGATCACTAAGTCGATCTAGGTTTTCAATCTCGGTGCAACCGATTTGAACTTTTCGGTCACATCGAGTTGCAGTAACTGCTTGCAGTTATGCATCTCGGTGCCACCGAGTTGTTCCACTCGGTCACACCGACAGGGTTAGGCTATATATATCCCCGGGCCAAAATTTGGAAATTTCTCCGAACCCCTTCACCCGCACTCAGCCTGCTCTGCCTCCCTGGGTCTCCGGATCGTCCTCCTTGTCGCCAGCTGCCTCCTACCGCTGGTCTCCGCCGCCATCAACGGGAATCGTCTCTGTCGTTGCCGCCGTAGCAGGTCCATCACCGCACTTAGGGTATGGACTTGATCCTTGTGCTAATCTCATTCCGATTCCTAGCACATTGTTTTGCCATTTATCTTGCCACGATTGAGATCACTATCCAGCGAAATCACTCCGTAGCTTAGTTGTGGATTGAAAATTTAGGGTTAGGTTTCCGCCGAAATCATCTCAGACCAACCGAGTTGTAGAAATCGGTTCCACCGATTTGGCTAAGGCCATTGCACATGTGATTCTTGGTCTCACTGAGTTCAGGACTTTGTGAAACCCTAGCAGTCTCGGTGCCACCGAACCGTGACTCGGTCTGACCGAGTTCACTAGTTTAGGTTCCAAAAGCTACTTCGGTATCACCGAGTTTTCAAATCGGTAGATCCGAAATGCTTTCTGTGGAAAACTAAAACTAAGTTTTTGACTCATTCTTTTGCAAAAACCTGTGTACTTTGTGATGCTCATCCTATCTATCTCATCTATATCTATTCACAGGGTCTGCTGTCAGTGTTTGCATCATGTTAGATCAGAGTGACAGTCAGAACAAGTCTGAGGAGCAAGTTCGCATGAGTGGGGGAACTAGTCCCTCTAGTAGCTATGATGATGGTAGCAGGAGCACACCCAGCGACTTGCCTAAGGCAGCCACCAGGGCCAGAAAGAAGAGAACCTCAGATTCTGAGGATGAGGACTATGTGGCTGTTGAGGATGAGGCCACCTCAAAGAAGAAAGTTCTGAAGAAGGAATATGGCACAACTGCTGCCACTAAGCCAAGAATGTAGAAGAAGGCACCTGCAAGAAGGATTCCCACTTCCAAACCTAGGAAGGTTGCCACTGGTGAAACCATGAAGTTCACCATTGAGTCTGAAGATGAAGCTGTTGGCCAAGACAAGAAGAAGAAGAGAGTCAGAACTACCACTGCCAAAGTACTTGGCAAGCCCTTTATGAGGAGATACTCTAAAGAAGAAGACGAAGAGGTTGCTGCACCAGCACCTAAAGCTCAAAAGCTTATGGGAGATGCTATAAGGTCAGGGGCTGCTCCATCAAAGCCCAAAGAAGCTCCCAAGGCAGTTGCACCAAAGCCCAAAGCTGCACCCAAGAGGAATACAAGGAATATTCCTGCTGGAGAGAAGAACAAGGCCCCAGTACCTGAAGCTGCTATAGAAGAAGAAGATGATGAGTCACATGTCTTGAGGAAGTTGAAGCCCAAAATTCCAGATAACAATGATGCTCATCCAGCAGCCGAGGACATGAAGCTCAGGAAGGATGCAGGACTCAGATAGTGGAGATTGAATGATCCCTATACAGTCAGGAGAAGAACTGCTGTGGACTACAGGTTCCATACAAAGGAACATCAGGACTTCTATGAGACAGTGCTGCTTGACAAGAAGCCTATAGTCTGTGATATGAGATGGGTGGACTAGAAGTACATCAGGGAAAATGAAGAACACTATCCTGGAGTCTATGATAGTTTCAAGTCTTGTGGAGTGGAGAACTTTGTTGGGCAGAAGCTCACAAAGTGGAATGATGAGCTTATTATGCAGTTCTACTCCACAGCTAGAAGGATTGCCTGGATGTCTGAAGGTACTAGGTACCAATCAACAGTTGAAAAATGGGCAAAATTGATCAATGCTCCTGAGGAGAATGAGGATGACTTGGATTTCTATGCCAAGAAGAACAAGGATCACAACTCCATGGCACATATGTACAGAGAGATCCCAGATGCTGCTGTTGAGACACACAAATTTGGATCAGTACATTACCTTATGTCAGGTTTGCCAACAATCAATTGGATCCTCAGGCAACCTCTTATTGCCAAAGTCAGGTGATCACAAGATGATCAGAGGCCATGCAATTAACCTGCTTCACATATTTGATGTGCCTCAAAAGTTCAAAGTCATGAGCCTAATTGTGGAAACTATCAAGAGGACAGCTGCTGATTAGAAGAGAAGTTGTGGGTATGCCCCACAGATCCAGGAGCTAATCAACTCCAAGATGGGCACTGGCACATATCTCTTGGACAAGGAACACATGCCCATCTACCCAGACTTTGAGGACAACACTGTGGTGATGGATGAGAATGAACCATCCTCTGTGCAAGCACAAGAAAAGAAGGAGAAAGCAAGGACTGAAAAGGCTGCAAAAATGCCAACCATTGATGAGGCATCTCAGTATTTCCTGAAGAGCAAGCAAGATCAGCTTGGCTACTTGATTGCCTCCACTCTGAGGATTGAGAAGGGATTGGCCACCCTAACTCAAAACCAGGAGAGCTTGGAGAGGATCATGGAGCAGAAGTTCTATGATTTAGATGTGAAGGTCACTAAGATACAATCAGTTGTTGAGCAACTTCAGGATGAAGTGCGGGAGAAGAAGGGCAAGTCTACCACTGATGCTTTTGCTAGAGTGCCCAAAGGACAGAGATCTGCTGCAGTGCCAGTTACAGACACCAGAGCAACTTCATCTGCACCAGCTACAACTTCAGTGCCACCAGCTCCAACACCCACTCTACCAGCTCCATCTACATCAACTGATGCCTTCGTCCTTGGAGTTTTATCTACACCACCACCTGAAGACTAAGACTGAGAGTCAATCTAGCACTATGCATTTTTTGTGAACTTTTTGGTAACTTGTTTCCAAAGGGGGAGAAAATGTATAGATCATAGGCTTCGAGAAAGAGTGTTGCTTTTTGTTCTCTCTTGTTTTTGGTGCTTGAACTTTGTTATTTGCTTGTTTGAGATACTTTATGCTTTTGTGTGATACTTGGATGATCATGTATTTGATCATATGCTAATGCTACCTTAATGCTTGTTTGAGATACTTTATGCTTTTGTGTGATACTTGGATGATCATGTGTTTGATCATATGCTAATGCTACCTTAATGCTTGTTGGATGACATTATCCTTCTATATCTCTATATGATCATTCACTTTGCTTGGTGATGAGTGCATGTATTTAATTATTATCATTTTGAGCGCTCCACCAAGATGTATGTGACATGGAAGAGTAACCCATGATCCTAACTCATTGTGCATTTGCAGTCCAAAGCAAATCTTAAACTATGCACAAATTTAGGGGGAGCTCTTGCTTTTCACATACTTCCCAAAGCAACAATGTTTTTCACTCTTATTATCATTTGTCGAAGCTTTGATCTACATGTTTTCATCAATTACCAAAAAGGGGGAGATTGAAAGTGCAACTATCCCTAGGTGGTTTTGGTAATTCCTAACAACATATAGCTCATTGAGCTAATGCTATTTCAAGATAAATATTTCAGGAAAGCTCAATGATTGGCATGGCATGGATGAGAAAAGTGGACCCCTCAAAATGCTAAGGACAAAAGGATTGGCTCAAGCTCAAAGCTCAAGACTCTATATTTTCTATTTTAGTGATCCAAGATCACATTGAGTCTATAGGAAAAGCCAATACTATCAAGGAGGAATGAGGTGTTGCTTAATGAGGTTCTTGCTCAAAATGCTTGGTGATATGCTCCAAAGCCCTCAACTACTTTCTCACATCCACATATGACCTAAACAAAAAGTCAAACTCGGCCCCGCCGATTCTTTCTATCCGGCGCCACCGAGTTCAAATGTCATAGCCACTGCCACAAACCCTAGGCAAATCAATCTCACCGATAGGGATCTCGGTCTCGCCGAGATGGGATTGTAATCTCTCTGTTTCCCTTCATAACGTTTCGGTCCCACCGAGATGAGCGATCGGTCCCACCGAGATTGCAATGTACACTCTCTGTTTCCCTTTCGTAACATTTCGGTCTCACCTAAATGAGCGAATCGGTCCCACTGAGTTTACCTAACCAACTCTCTGGTTAGCTTATTACCAAAATCGGTCTCACCGAGTTTGTGTAATCAGTCTCACCGAGATTACGTTATGCCCTAACCCTAACCATATCGGTCCTACCGAGTTGCATGTCGGTCCCATCGAGAATCCTAATGGTCACTAGATTTGCTAAATTGGTCCGACCGAGTTTATCAATTCGGTCCCACCGAGATTGGCAAGTTCTGTGTAACGTTCAGATTTTGTGTGGAGGCTATATATACCCCTCCACCTCCTCTTCATTCGTGAAGATAGCCATCAGAATGAACCTACACTTCCAACTTACATTTTCTGAGAGAGAACAACCTACACTTGTGTTGAGACCAAGATATTCCATTCCTACCATATGAATCTTGATCTCTAGCCTTCCCCAAGTTGCTTTCCACTCAAATCTTCTTTCCACCAAATCCAAATCCTATGAGAGAGAGTTGAGTGTTGGGGAGACTATCATTTGAAGCACAGGAGCAAGGAGTTCATCATCAACACAACATTTGTTACTTCTTGGAGAGTGGTGTCTCCTAGATTGTCTAGGTGTCACTTGGGAGCCTCCGACAAGATTGTGGAGTGAACCAAGGAGTTTGTACGGGCAAGGAGATCGCCTACTTCGTGAAGATCTACCACTAGGGAGGCAAGTCCTTCGTGGGTGACGGCCATGGTGGGATACACAAGGTTGCTTCTTCGTGGACCCTTCGCGGGTGGAGCCCTCCGTGGACTCGCGCAGCCGTTACCCTTCGTGGGTTGAAGTCTCCATCAACGTGGACGTACGATAGCACCACCTATCGGAACCACGACAAAAACATCCGTGTCTCCTATTGCGTTTGCACTCTCCAAACCCTTCCTTTACATTTTTGCAAGTTGCATGCTTTACTTTCCGCAGCTCATATACTCTTTGCATGCTTGCTTGAATTGTGTTAAGATTGCTTGACTTGTCCAAAGTTGCTAAAATCTGCCAAGAACTAAAATTGGGAAAAGGATAAGTTTTTATTTGGTCAAGTAGTCTAATCACCCCCTCTAGACATACTTGAAGGAAATATGCCCTAGAGGCAATAATAAAGTTATTATTTATTTCCTTATTTCATGATAAATGTTTATTATTCATGCTAGAATTGTATTAACCGGAAACTTGATACATGTGTGAATACATAGACAAACAAAGTGTCACTAGTATGCCTCTACTTGACTAGCTCGTTGAATCAAAGATGGTTAAGTTTCCTAGCCATAGACATGAGTTATCATTTGATTAACGGGATCACATCATTAGGACAATGATGTGATTGACTTGACCCATTCCGTTGGCTTAGCACTTGATCGTTTAGTATATTGCTATTGCTTTCTTCATGACTTATACATGTTCCTATGACTATGAGGTTATGCAACTCCCGTTTACCGGAGGAACACTTTGTGTGCTACCAAACGTCACAACGTAACTGGGTGATTATAAAGGAGCTGTACAGGTGTCTCCGAAGGTACATGTTGAGTTGGCATATTTTGAGATTAGGATTTGTCACTCCGATTGTCGGAGAGGTATCTATGGGCCCTCTCGGTAATGCACATCACTATAAGCCTTGCAAGCAATGTAGCTAATGAGTTAGTTACGGAATGATGCATTACTTAACGAGTAAAGAGACTTTCCGGTAATGAGATTGAACTAGGTATTGGATACTGACGATCGAATCTCGGGCAAGTAATATACAGATGACAAAGGGAACAACGTATGTTGTTATACGTTTTGACCGATAAAGATCTTCATAGAATATGTAGGAGCCAATATGAGTATCCAGGTTCCGCTATTGGTTATTGACCGAAAACAGTTCTAGGTCATGTCTACATAGTTCTCGAACCCGTAGGGTCCGCACGCTTAACGTTACGATGACAATTTTATTATGAGTTTATGAGTTTTGATGTACCAAAGGTTGTTCGGAGTCCCGGATGTGATCACGGACATGACGAGGAGTCTCGAAATGGTCGAGACATAAAGATCGATATATTGGACGACTATATTTGGACACCGGAAAGGTTCCAGATGAGATTGGGACAATACCGGATCTCCGGGAGGTTACCGGAACCCCCCGGGAGGTATATGGGCCTTATTGGGCCTTAGTGGAAAGGAGGGATAAGGAGCAAAGGAGGGGGCGCCCCCCCCCAAGCCCTATCCAAATTGGGAAGGGGGCCGACCCCCCCTTTCCTTCTTCCCTCCCCCTTCTTCCTTCCCTCTCCTACTCCTAATAGGAAAGGGGGGAGTCCTACTCCCGGTTGGGGTTGGACTCCCCCCTTAGGGCTCGCCACCCCCTTGGTCGGCCCCCTCTCCTTCCTCCTTTATATACGGGGGCAGGGGGGCACCCCATGACACAACAATTGATCTCTTGATCTCTTAGCCGTGTGCGGTGCCCCCCTCCACCATAGTCGTCCTCGATAATATTGTAGCGGTGCTTAGGCGAAGCCCTGCAACGGTAGAACATCAAGATCGTCACCATGCCGTCGTGCTGACGGAACTCTCCCTCGACACTCGGCTGGATCGGAGTTCGAGGGACGTCATCTAGCTGAACGTGTGCTAGAACTCGGAGGTGCCGTAGTTTTGGTGCTTGATCGATCGGGCCGTGAAGACGTACGACTACATCAACTGCGTTATTCTAACGCTTCCGCTTTCGGTCTACGAGGGTACATGGACAACACTCTCCCCTCTCGTTGCTATGCATCACCATGATCTTTCGTGTGCGTAGGAAGTTTTTTTAAATTACTACGTTCCCCAACAGTGGCATCCGAGCCAGGTTTTATGCGTAGATGTCATATGCACGAGTAGAACACAAGTGAGTTGTGGGCGATACAAGTCATACTGCTTACCAGCATGTCATACTTTGGTTCAGCGGCATTGTGAGATGAAGTGGCCCGAACCGACATTACGCGTACGCTTACGCGAGACTGGTTTCACCTTCACGAGCACTCGTTGCTTAAAGGTGACCGGCGGGTGTCTGTCTCTCTCACTTTAGATGAACCGAGTGTGGCTACGCCCGGTCCTTGCGAAGGTTAAAATAGCACTAACTTGATGAACTATCGTTGTGGTTTTGATGCGTAGGTAAGAACGGTTCTTGCTAAAGCCCGTAGCAGCCACGTAAAATTTGCAACAACAAAGTAGAGGACGTCTAACTTGTTTTTGCAGGGCATGTTGTGATGTGATATGGTCAAGACGTGATGCTATATTTTATTGTATGAGATGATCATGTTTTGTAACCGAAGTTATCGGCAACTGGCAGGAGCCATATGGTTGTCACTTTATTCTATGAAATGCAAACGCCCTGTAATTGCTTTACTTTATCACTAAACGGTAGCGATAGTCGTAGAAGCAATAGATGGCGTAAACGACAACGATGCTACGATGAAGATCAAGGTGTCGCGCCAGTGACGATGGTGATCACGACGGTGCTTCGGAGATGGAGATCACAAGCACAAGATGATGATGGCCATATCATATCACTTATATTGATTGCATGTGATGTTAATCCTTTATGCATCTTATCTTGCTTTGATTGACGGTAGCATTTTAAGATGATCTCTCACTAAAATTATCAAGAAGTGTTCTCCCTGAGTATGCACCGTTGCCAAAGTTCGTCGTGCCCAGACACCACGTGATGATCGGGTGTTATAAGCTCTACGTCCATCTACAACGGGTGCAAGCCAGTTTTGCACACGCAGAATACTCAGGTTAAACTTGACGAGCCTAGCATATGCAGATATGGCCTCGGAACACGGAGACCGAAAGGTCGAGCGTGAATCATATAGTAGATATGATCAACATAGTGATGTTCACCATTGAAAACTACTCCATCTCACGTGATGATCGGACATGGTTTAGTTGATTTGGATCACGTGATCACTTAGATGACTAGAGAGATGTCTGTCTAAGTGGGAGTTCTTAAGTAATATGATTAATTGAACTTAAATTTATCATGAACTTAGTCCTGGTAGTATTTTGCAAATTATGTTATAGATCAATAGCTCGCGTTGTTGCTTTCGTATGTTTATTTTGATATGTTCCTAGAGAAAATTGTGTTGAAAGATGTTAGTAGCAATGATGCGGATTGGATTCGTGATCTGAGGTTTATCCTCATTGCTGCATAGAAGAATTATGTCCTTAATGCACCGCTAGGTGACAGACCTATTGCAAGAGCAGAGGCAGACGTTATGAACGTTTGGCTAGCTCAATATGATGACTACTTGATAGTTTAGTGCACCATGTTTGACGGCTTAGAATCGGGACTTCAAAGATGTTTTGAACGTCATGGACCATATGAGATGTTCCAGGAGTTGAAGTTAATATTTCAAGCAAATACCCGAGTTGAGAGATATGAAGTCTCCAACAAGTTCTATAGCTAAAAGATGGAGGAGAATCGCTCAACTAGTGAGCATGTGCTCAGATTGTCTGGGTACTACAATCGCTTGAATCAAGTGGGAGTTAATCTTCCAGATAAGATAGTGGTTGACAGAGTTCTCTAGTGACCATCACCAAGTTAGTAGAACTTCGTGATGAACTATAGTATGCAAAGGATGACAAAAACGATTCCCGAGCTCTTCGCGATGTTGAAATCAATGCAAGTAGAAATCAAGAAAGAGCATCAAGTGTTGATGATTGACAAGACCACTAGTTTCAAGAAGAGGGCAAAGGGAAAGAAAGGGAACTTCAAGTAGAATGACAAGCAAGTTGTCACTCCCGCAAAGAAGCCCAAAGCTGGACCAAAGCCTGAAACTGAGTGCTTACACTACAAAGGAAATGGTCATTGGAAACGGAAATGCCCTAAATATTTGGTGGATAAGAAGGATGGCAAATTGAACAAGGGTATATTTGATATACATGTTATTGATGTGTGCCTCACTAGTGTTTATAGTAGCCCCTGAGTATTTGATACTTGTTCGGTTGCTAAGATTAGTTACTCGAAATAGGAGTTACAGAATAAACAGAAACTAGTTGAAGGGGAAGTGACGATGAGTGTTGGAAGTAGTTCCAAGATTGATATGATCATCATCACACACTCCCTATATTTTCGAGATTAGTGTTAAACCCAAATAAATGTTATTTGGTGTTTGCGTTGAGCATAAATATGATAAGATCATGTTTTTTGCGATACGATTATTCATCTAAGATAGAGAACAAATTATTATTCTGTTTACATGAATAAAACCTTCTATGGTCATACACCCAATGGTGATGGTTTATTGAATCTCGATCATAGTGATACACATATTCATAATGTTGATGCCAAAAGATGCAAAGTTAATAATGATAGTGCAACTTATTTGTGGCACTACCATTTGGGTCATTTCGGTGTAAAGCGCATGAAGAAACTCCATAAATATGGATTTTTGGAATCACTTGGTTATGAATCATTTGATGCTTGCGAACCGTGCCTTTTGGGCAAGATGACTAAAAACTCCGTTCTCCGGAACAATGGAACGAGCTACTAACTTGTTGGAAATAATATATACCGATGTATGCGGTCCAATGAGTATTGATGCTCGTGGCAGGGTATCGTTATTTTCTGACCTTCACAGATGATTTGAGCAGATATGCGTATATCTACTTAATGAAGCACAAGTCTGAAACATTTCAAAAGTTCAAAGAATTTCAGAGTGAAGTGGAGAATCATCGTAACAAGAAAATAAAGTTTCTACGATATGATCGTGGAGGAGAATATTTGAGTTACGAGTTTGTCCTTCATATAAAACAATGTGGAATAGTTT
This sequence comes from Triticum aestivum, assembly GCF_018294505.1. Classification (NCBI taxonomy): domain Eukaryota; kingdom Viridiplantae; phylum Streptophyta; class Magnoliopsida; order Poales; family Poaceae; genus Triticum; species Triticum aestivum. Next base: position 471,648,277 of record NC_057810.1, on the reverse strand, counting down.
CACAGCTCACGCCACCTGGAACACCACAGTGTTATGGTGTGTCTGAACGTTGTAACCGCACTTTATTGGATATGGTGCGATCTATGATGTATCTTACCGATTTACCACTATCGTTTTGGGGTTATGCATTAGAGATAGCTGCATTCACTTTAAATAGGGCACCATCTAAATCCGTTGAGATGACACCGTATGAACTATGGTTTAGCAGTAAACCTAAGCTGTCGTTTCTTAAAGTTTGGAGTTGTGATGCTTATGTGAAAAAGGTTTCAACCTTATAAGCTTGAACCGAATACCCAAAGGAAACTGTTGGGTACACCTTCTATCACAGATCCGAAGGCAAGATATTCGTTGCTAAAATGGATCCTTTCTAGAGAAGGAGTTTCTCTCGAAAGAAGTGAGTGGGAGGAAAGTAGAGCTTGATAATGTTATTGTACCTTCTCCCGAAATGGAAAGTAGTTCATCATAGAAATCAGTTCTAGTGATTGCTACACCAATTAGTGAGGAAGCTAATGATGATGATCATGAAGCTTCAGATCAAGTTACTACCGAACTTTGTAGATCTTCCAGATTAAGATCCGCACCAGAGTGGTACGGTAATCCTATTCTGGAAGTCATGTTACTAGACCATGATGAACCTACGAACTATGAGGAAGCGATGATGAGCCCAGATTTCGTAAAATGGCTTGAAGGCCATGAAATCTGAGATGGGATCCATGTATGAGAACAAAGTGTGGACTTTGATTGACTTTCCCGATGATCGGCAAGCCATAGAAAATAAATGGATCTTCAAGAGGAAGATGGACGTTGATAGTAGTGTTACTATCTACAAAGCTAGACTTGTCAAAAAAGGTTTTTGACAAAGTTCAAGATGTTGACTACGATGAGTTTTTTCTCACTCGTATCGATGCTTAAAGTCTATCTGAATCATGTTAGCAATTGCCACATTTTATGAAATCTGGCAAAAGGATGTCAAAACTGCATTCCTTAATGGATTTATTAAAGAAGAGTTGTATATGATGCAACCAGAAGGTTTTGTCAATCCTAAAGGTGCTAACAAATTGTGCAAGCTCCAGCGATCCATCTATGGATTGGTGCAAGCATCTTGGAGTTGGAATATACGCTTTGATGAGTTGATCAAAGCATATGGTTTTATACAGACTTTTGGAGAAGCCTGTATTTACAAGAAAGTGAGTGGGAGCTCTGTAACATTTCTAAAACTATATGTAGATGACATATTGTTAATTGGAAATGATATAGAAATTCTTGATAGCATAAAAGGATACTTGAATAAGAGTTTTTCAAAGAAAGACCTCGGTGAAGCTGCTTACACATTGAGCATCAAGATCTATAGAGATAGATCAAGATGCTTGATAAGATTTTTCAGTGAGTACATACCTTGATAAAGATTTTGAAGTAGTTCAAAATAGAACAGTCAAAGAAGGAGTTCTTGCCTGTGTTGCAAGGTGTGAAGTTGAGTAAGACTCAAAGCCCGACCACGGCACAAAATAGAAAGAGAATGAAAAGTCATTCCCTATGCCTCAGTCGTAGGTTCTATAAAGTATGCTATATTGTATGCCAGACCTATTGTATACCTTGCTCTGAGTTTGGCAAGGGAGTACAATTTTGATCTAGGAGTGGATCACTGGACAGCGGTCAAGAATATCCTTAGTGAGGACTAAGGAAATATTTCTCGATAATGAAGATGATAAAAGAGCTCGTCGTAAAAGTTACATCAATGCAAGCTTTTTACACCGATCCAGATGACTCTAAGTCTCAATCTGGATACATATTGAAAGTGGGAGCAATTAGCTAGAGTAGCACCGTGCAGAGCATTGTAGACATAGAATATTTGCAAAATACATACAGCTCTGAATGTGACAGACCCGTTGACTAAGCTTCTCTCACGAGAAAAACATGATCATACCTTAGTACTCTTTGGGTGTTAATCACATAGCGTGTGAACTAGATTATTGACTCTAGTAAACCTTTTGGGTGTTGGTCACTTGACGATGTGAACTATGGATGTTAATCACATATTGATGTGAATATTGGTGTTAAATCACATGATGATGTGAACTAGATTATTGACTCTAGTGCAAGTGGGAGACTGAAGGAAATATGCCCTAGAGGCAATAATAAAGTTATTATTTATTTCCTTATTTCATGATAAATGTTTATTATTCATGCCAGAATTGCATTAACCAGAAACTTGATACATGTGTGAATACATAGACAAACAAAGTGTCACTAGTATGCCTCTACTTGACTAGCTCGTTGAATCAAAGATGGTTAAGTTTCCTAGCCATAGACATGAGTTGTCATTTGATTAACGGGATCACATCATTAAGACAACGATGTGATTGACTTGACCCATTCCGTTAGCTTAGCACTTGACCGTTTAGTATATTGCTATTGTTTTCTTCATGACTTATACATGTTCCTATGACTATGAGATTATGCAACTCCCGTTTACCGGAGGAACACTTTGTGTGCTACCAAATGTCACAACGTAACTGGGTGATTATAAAGGAGCTCTACAGGTGTCTCCGAAGGTACATGTTGAGTTGGCGTATTTTGATATTAGGATTTGTCACTCCGATTGTGGGAGAGGTATTTATGGGCCCTCTCGGTAATGCACATCACTATAAGCCTTCCAAGCAATGTAGCTAATGAGTTAGTTACGGAATGATGCATTACGTAACGAGTAAAGAGACTTGCCAGTAACGAGATTGAACTAGGTATTGGATACCGACGATCGAATCTCGGGCAAGTAACATACCGATGATAAAGGGAACAACGTATGTTGTTATATGGTTTGACCGATAAAGATCTTCGTAGAATATGTAGGAGCCAATATGAGTGTCCAGGTTCCGCTATTGGTTATTGACCGGAAACAGTTCTAGGTCATGTCTACATAGTTCTCGAACCCGTAGGGTCCGCACGCTTAACGTTACGATGATAGTTTTATTATGAGTTTATGAGTTTTGATGTACCGAAGGTTGTTCGGAGTCCCGGATGTGATCACAGACATGACGAGGAGTCTCGAAATGGTCGAGACATAAAGATTGATATATTGGACGACTATATTTGGACACCGGAAAGGTTCCGGGTGAGATTGGGACAATACCGAATCTCCGGGAGGTTACTGGACCCCCCGGGAGGTATATGGGCCTTATTGGGCCTTAGTGGAAAGGAGGGAGAAGGAGCAAAGGAGCCCCCCCAAGCCCAATCCGAATTGGGAAGGAGGCCGGCACCCCTTTCCTTCTTCCCTCCCCCTTCTTCCTTCCCTCTCCTACTCCTAATAGGAAAGGGGGAGTCCTACTCCCGGTTGGGGTTGGACTCCCCCCTTAGGGCTCGCCACCCCCTTGGCCGGCCCCCTCTCCTCCCTCCTTTATATACGGGGGCAGGGGGGCACCCCATGACACAACAATTGATCTCTTGATCTCTTAGCCGTGTGCAGTGCCCCCCTCCACCATAGTCCTCCTCGATAATATTGTAGCAGTGCTTAGGCGAAGCCCTGCGACGGTAGAACATCAAGATCGTCACCACGCCGTCGTGCTGACGGAACTCTCCCTCGGCACTTGGCTGGATCGGAGTTCGAGGGACGTCATTGAGCTGAACGTGTGCTAGAACTCGGAGGTGCCGTAGTTTCGGTGCTTGATCGGTCGGGCCGTGAAGACGTACGACTACATCAACCGCGTTGTTCTAACACTTTCGCTTTCGGCTTACGAGGGTACATGGACAACACTCTCCCCCCTCGTTGCTATGCATCACCATGATCTTGCGTGTGTGTAGGAAAATTTTAGAAATTACTACGTTCCCCAACAATACTTTCGATCCTATAGCTGGTAAAACTCTAGACAGTGCCGAGAGAAATTATGCTACTACTGAAAAAGAATTATTAGCAGTTGTATTTGCTTGTGATAAGTTCATACCTTACATCATTGATTCTAAAGTAACTATTCACTGATCATGCTGCTATTAAATATCTTATGGAAAAGAAAGATGCTAAACCTAGACTTATTAGATGGGTTCTCCTACTACAAGAATTTGATTTGCATATTATTGATAGAAAGGGAGCTGAGAACCCCGTTGCAGACAACTTGTCTCGGTTAGAAAATGTTCTTGATGACCCACTGCCTATTGATGATAGATTTCCTGACGAACAATTAGCTGTCATAAATGCTTCTTGCACTGCTCCATGGTATACTGATTATGCTAATTACATTGTTGCTAAATTTATACCACCTAGTTTCACATACCAGCAAAAGAAAAAGGTTTTCTATGATTTAAGACATTACTTCTGGGATGACCCACACATTTATAAAGATGGAGTAGATGGTGTTATTAGACGTTGTGTACCTGAGCATGAACAGAAACAGATCCTATGCAAGTGTCACTCCGAGGCTTATGGGGGACACCACGCTGGAGATAGAACTGCGCATAAGGTATTGCAATCCGGTTTTTATTGGCCTACTCTCTTCAAGGATGCACGTAAGTTTGTTTTGTCTTGCGATGAATGTCAAATAATTGGTAATATTAGTAGACGTCAAGAAATGCCTATGAATTATTCTCTTGTTATTGAACCATTTGATGTTTGGGGCTTTGATTATATGGGACCTTTTCCTTCCTCTAATGGGTATACACATATTTTAGTTGCTGTTGATTACGCTACTAAGTGGGTAGAAGCTATTCCAACTAGTAGTGCTGATCATAACACCTCTATTAAGATGCTTAAAGAAGTTATTTTTCCGAGGTTTGGAGTCTCTAGATACCTAATGACTGATGGTGGTTCACATTTTATTCATGGTGCTTTTCGTAAAATGCTTGCTAAGTATGATGTTAATCATAGAATTGCATCTCCTTATCATCCACATTCTAGTGGCCAAGTAGAACTGAGTAACAGAGAGCTTAAATTGATTTTGCAAAAGACTGTTAATAGATCTAGAAAGAATTGGTCCAAGAAACTTGATGATGCATTATGGGCTTATAGAACTGCATATAAAAATCCTATGGGTATGTCTCCATATAAAATGGTTTATGGAAAAGCATGTCACTTACCTCTCGAACTAGAACATAAGGCATATTGGGCCATTAAAGAGCTCAATTATGATTTCAAACTTGACAGTGAGAAGAGGTTATTTGACATTAGCTCACTTGATGAATGGAGAACTCAAGCCTATGAGAATGCCAAACTGTTTAAAGAAAAAGTTAAAAGATGGCATGACAAAAGAATACAAAAGCATGAGTTTAACGTAGGTGATTATGTTTTGCTATACAACTCTCGCTTAAGATCTTTTGCAGGAAAACTCCTCTCTAAATGGTAAGGTCCTTACGTTATCGAGGAGGTCTATCATTCCGGTGCCATAAAAATCAACAACTTTGAAGGCACAAGTCCGAAGGTGGTGAACGGTCAAAGAATCAAACATTACATCTCAGGTAGTCCAATAAATGTTGAAACTAATGTTATTGAAATCGTAACCCCGGAGGAATACATAAAGGACACTTTCCAGAACGTTTTAGACTCCGAAAAGGAATAGGTATGTGGTATGGTAAGTAAACCGACTCTAAAACAGGTCTAACAACATTTTTTCTCCGTTTTGGAATACTTAAGAAAATAGAAAAATAAGAAGTAGTCCGGGAAGGACACGAGGCATCCACGAGGGTGGAGGGCGCGCCCTACCCCCTGGGCGCGCCCCGCTGCCTCATGGGCACCTCGTGTGCTCTCCGGACTCTGTTTTCCTGTACGATACTTCTTTTGGTCAGTAAAAAATCATTATATAATCTCCCGAAGGTTTTGATCACCGTACCACGACGAAATCCTCTGTTTTTGTTTTGAGTTGTTTCTGCCGCGGATTAGAGCAACATGTCATCCCAGGATTCGGAGGGAGAAAGCTATGTGGCTGATTACCTTGCAGACCCTAAGGTCTATGGGGACTTGGAGCATTATGGTTGGTCCACTGAGGAAGAAGAAGACTATGAACCTAAGGGAAAGGAGGAGACGAGCTCAGATGAAGATGAAGTCCCACTACCTCAACCTGGGGACATGCACATGGAGTTTAAAAAGTCGAGCCTCTCTGATAGAGCAAAGAAACCTAAGATCGAGTTTATCCCTTTTCGTCTCTTGCAGGAGAACAAACAGGAACTATGTAAAAGGATTTTAAGCCTTGAGCAGGAGATCGATGATCTAAGGGAGCAAAATTCCATCCTCAAGCACAAATCAAGGAAGAAGCCTACATCATCAACAACTCCATCATCACCACCTCCGAAGAAGGAGACATAAACACATGGGTATGGGCACTCCCCTTGGCAACTGCCAAGCTTGGGGGAGGTGCCCCGGTATCGTATCACCATCACACTCCTATCTTTACCGTTTTATTTAGTTTGATCCTTTTGGTAATATCTTGATCTAGTAGAATAAAGTTTTGGTATGATTTAGTTTTGAGTTTTGCTTTATGATCCCTCTATGTAATCGAGTCTGTGAGCTATATATAATAAAGATTAGTGTTGAGTCAAGAGCTTTGCTATCTTTCTATGATCTTGAGGGAATAAAATAAAAGGAAATAATAAAAAGAAATAAAGAGATCATATGGATCTGATGGAGGGTAGTGACTTCACATATAAAGAGTATGATGAATAAAAGTTGTTGAGGGTTGACAAACATAGTTTTGTTCATCGTTGCATATAATAGGAAGTAATAAAGAAGGAGAGGTTCTCACATATGAATATACTATCTTGGACATCTTTTATGATTGTGAGCACTCATTAAAATATGACATGCTAAAGAGTTGATGTTGGACAAGGAAGACAATGTAATGGGTTATGTTTTCTTATATCCGGAATAAAGTATATTGTCATGGATCATCCAACATGTTGAGCTTGCCTTTCCCTCTCTTGCTAGCCAAATTCTTTGCACCAAGTAGAGATACTACTTGTGCTTCTAAATATCCTTAAACCCAGTTTTGTCATGAGAGTCCACAATATCTACCTATGGATTGAGTAAGATCCTTCAAGTAAGTTGTCATGTTGCATGCAATAAAAATTGCTCTCTAAATATGTATGACTTATTAGTGTGGAGAGAATAAGCTTTATACTATCTTGTGATATGGAAGCATTAAAAGTGGCGGACTGCATAATAAAGTTCCATATCACAAGTGGCAATATAAAGTGACGTTCTTTTGCATTAAGATTTCGTGCATCCAACCATAAAAACACATGACAACCTCTGCTTCCCTCTGCGAAGGGCCTATCTTTTATTCTTGTCTTACACATGACAACCTTTCCTTTTTATATTTTATCCTTTGGAAAGCACCTTGTGTTGGAAAGGTCCTGATATATATATCTAATTGGATGTAAGTTAGCATGAACTATTATTGTTGACATTGTTGGGAGGCAACACTATAAGCTCCGATCTTTCTTTGTGTCCGATTAAAACTCCATACCCATAAGTATTGCGTGAGTGTTAGCAATTGTGAAATACTAAATGATAGTTGAGTATGTGGACTTGCTGAAAAGCTCTTATATTGACTCTTTCCGATGTTATGATAAATTGCAATTGCTTCATTGACCGAGATTGTAGTTTGTTAGTTTTCAATGAAGTTTCTGATTCATACTTGACATTGTGAATAGATTGTTACTTTAGCATAAGAAATCATATGACAATATATATATATATATATATATATGTTGTTGTTATAAGAATGATCATGATGCCCTCATGTCCATATTTTATTTTATTGACACCTCTATCTCTAAACATGTGGACATATTTTTCGATATCGGCTTCTGCTTGAGGACAAGCGAGGTCTAGGCTTGGGGGAGTTGATATGTCCATTTTGCATCATGCTTTTATACCGATATTTATTGCATTATGGGCTTATATTACACGTTATGTCACAATACTTATGCCTATTCTCTCTTATTTTACAAGATTTACATGAAGAGGGAGAATTTCGGCAGCTGGAATTCTGGGCTGGAAAAGGAGCAAATATTAGAGACCTATTCTGCACAACTCCAAAAGCCCTGAAACTCCACAAAAGTTATTTTTGGAATTAATAAAAAATAATGGGCGAAGAAAGTACGAGAGGGGGCCCACACCCTGGGCACGAGGGTGGGGGGCACGCCCCCTGCCTCTTGGGCCCCCTGGCAGTCCTCTGGTGACCATCTTCTGCTATATGAAGTCTTTTACCCTGGAAAAAATCATAAGCAAGCTTTCGGGATGAAACACCGCCGCCACGGGGCGGAACCTTGGCGGAACCAATCTAGGGCTCCAGCGGAGCTGTTCTGCTGGGGAAACATCCCTCCAGGAGGGGGAAATCATCATTGTCATCATCACCATCGATCCCCTCAGTGGGAGGGGGTCAGTCTCCATCAACATCTTCACCAACACCATCTCCTCTCAAACCCTAGTTCATCTCTTGTATTCAATCTTTGTCCCAAAACCTCAGATTGGTACCTGTCGGTAGCTAGTAGTGTTGATTACTCCTTGTAGTTGATGCTAGTTGGTTTATTCGGTGGAAGATCATATGTTCAGATCCTTAATGCATATTAATACCCCGCTGATTATGAACATGAATATGATTTGTGAGTAGTTACGTTTGTTCCTGATGACATGGGAGAAGTCTTGCTATAAGTAGTCATGTGAATTTGGTATTCGTTCAATATTTTGACGAGATGTATGTTGTCTCTCCTCTAGTGGTGTTATGTGAACGTCGACTACATGACACTTCACCATTGTTTGGGCCTAGAGGAAGGCATTGGGAAGTAATAAGTAGATGATGGGTTGCTAGAGTGACAGAAGCTTAAACCCTAGTTTATGCGTTGCTTCGTAAGGGGCTGATTTGGATCCATATGTTCCATGCAATGGTTAGGTTTACCTTAATACTTCTTTTGTAGTTGCGGATGCTTGCAGTAGGGGTTAATCATAAGTAGGATGCTTGTCCAAGAAAGGGCAGTACCCAAGCATCGGTCCACCCACATATCAAATTATCAAAGTAACAAATGTGAATCATATGAGCGTGATGAAAACTAGCTTGACGATAATTCCCATGTGTCCTCGGGAGCGTTTTCCTTCATATAAGAATTTGTCCAGGCTTGTCCTTTGCTACAAAAAGGATTGGGCCACCTTGCTGCACTTTATTTACTCTTGTTACTTGTTACCCGTTACGAATTACCTTATCACAAAACTATCTGTTACCGATAATTTCAGTGCTTGCAGAGAATACCTTACTAAAAACCGCTTGTCATTTCCTTCTGCTCCTCGTTGGTTTCAACACTCTTACTTATCGAAAGGACTATGATAGATTCCTTACACTTGTGGGTCATCATTCATCACATGAACAAATCACACACAAAAATTGGGGGGCTATTTTTGGTGGGGATTTTTGGATTTAGGACGAAATCAACAAAATCAAGCTAGAAAACAAAGGGTAGGGGGTCCAAAAACGTGATCCTCGTGGCTCATGATACCAAGATGATATAGGGTAGAACCCTAGAGGCCGATCTTTCACGTTTGGAGGGAATCCTACCAAGAACACGAAGAACGCGAGAGGGGAACACGAGGGGAACACGAGGGAAAACACTCAACCAACAAGAAGATAGTCACACATGTGCTAGATCCTCGAAACACAAAAGGGTACAAGATCCGAATCCAACAAGGGACGATACATAGGGTAACCGGTTCTTCACCGTGAGGAGGTCTTGAAGATGGTCTTCTCCGAGTGGAGGTCTTGAATCCAAGTGGATCTTCTCCGAAGAGGTGTCGGTCCCTCGCGATGGAGTAGATCCGGATGGATGAGCAAAGCTCTATCTCAAAGTATGAGCTATCACAATGCTAACCCTAGAAAGAGGGTGGAGGAGGAGTTTATATAGTCTAGGGGGCGAAGAGGGGTACACGGGCTCGACCCATTACTGTGTGCAAATAGGTCAGGCCGGATGTCCGGTTGTTCGCGAGGTGCCGGATGTCCGGGTTGTCAGCCAGATGTCCGGGCTGGCCTGGCGCCGTCTTGGATCTCATTGGGCAAGGCTGGTCTGGATGTCTGGGTGTTGGCCGGACTTCCGGGGCGACGTGAAGGGCCGGATGTCCGACGGGTCATGGCCGAATGTCCGGGATGTCGAGGCAGACTTCTGTACTCCCTGGACAGCTTGTCCAGATGTCTGGGCTGGAGGCCGGATTTCCGGGGCGACGTGCCGGATGTCCGGGCTGGACCAGATGTCCAGGCCCTGTAGCTTTGGCTGCAGGTCCTTGACTGTGGGTGAGATCTCCAGGGGCCGGATGTCCGGGCTGGACGCTGGATGTCCGAGACCTGGAAGCTGCCTTTGTCTTCTTCCGTTGGTTCTCTTCACCCATGGAGTTGGGAACTTGACCACCTTCATGTGCATCCTCGGGAGGGTTCTCTTGGTACCTAATCATGCACAACATTCCGGACTTAGGTAGTAGCCATGTCTCGAGAGAATCGAATGAGATATCACTAAGGAGAGAAGTCACCTCGGTCTCGAGAGCTCTAGCTCGTGCTCATGTCATGGGTCCTCTTGGCACTTGGTGAGACGATGGTAGGTCCATGGGGATGACCGAAGGATGCTCCACATCACAATCTAATATGTAATGTTCACGCGTGCAATGGGCGTTGGTTTATTTCTTCTTTCTTTTACACGGAAATTCACTTTCATGTAAGTTGCTTTGTTCATGGATTTTTCCTCTTCCTTGGGGAGTCTAGTGAGTTATAGGTAAAATCATTGATTCTCTTAGTGTTTGGGTATAAAAAAAGGGCTTATATGTGTGTCACCGTCCTATAGAGAGTACTAGGATGAAAGGCATGCTTCGTTGTGCCTGATGTGTGCACTCGTCTAGTGCTGGCTCGTTGGAGTATGTAGGTCAGAGAAAGAGAGGATTTGTGGGAGAGAGATGAGAGATGCCACGAGGGGAGGGTGCAGATCTAGGACTTTGGGCTGCGGTGGCACTCCGATGATCATCCGACGACCCTTGCATCGTTGTTATCTTCCACGTGGATGGTTAGAGGTGAATCTAAAGATAATGATAGCTAGTCGAGAAATCCGATGGGTCTAGACATGGTTGTCGATCACAAGTTGATCAATGGTCTGACGATGATCACATATCCCTCCTTGAACACCCGAGCGTGGAAGGGCCCGGTCCACTTACTACTTTGTGTGTTCCTCCTCGACAAGTATACTAAATGGCATCCTTTAATATGCTGAATCAACGAGTATTGAAGGCAATATAAGCATTCGTTTAGATGACCAAAGTAGAACACGATGAAGCATGTATTTGCCCTAGCATTAGGTTATTACGAAATAAGCGATAAGAAGTGGTGACTACAAGAGAGGCGGTCACTAGCCATGGTGGGGAGGGGAGGGGGCTCATATGGGGATACCAATGGTCTTCCCCTCTCTATCCCTCGTGGAGCCAAGCATCGACGTCTTCAACCATTGTAATGTGCCCGTATGATGATCTCTTCCTTACCACTATCTGGCGTGTCGTGGAGTAATCAAACTAACTTTAATCTTATTCGGCTATTCATGGCCACACCATCAATATGGGGCACCAAAATTGAGGACCCCAAGATCATGTAAGTCTCCCATGTGTAGCGAGGAGCACGTGGGTTGACCCCCCCATTGGCCAACTAATGGTCGGCACCAATCGACTCTCCTTCCTTCAACATCCAAGTGTGGGATGCCTCAATCCCATTAATGTCTTCCGTGTTCCTCCTTAGCAAGCCGGTTAGTGTCGTCCTATCAATTTGGTGTGTTGAGGGGTAAGCAAACTTATACAGGGGGGGTGAATCAAGCCGCGACATGGTGTGCTGAGGGGTGATCAACCCGCGATCTAGTATATCAAGGGGGAAATCAAGCCGGTGTTGAGGAGTAATCAGGGCGCGATCTAGTGTGCTAAGGGGTACACATCCGCCATCTAGCTAGCGTGTTGAGGGGTAATCAAGCCGACACAGAGGGGAAATCGAGCCAACGCCGAGGGATAATCAAGACAAATTTTGGTGGGGGTAATCAAGCCGTGATATAGTGTGCCAAAGGGTAACCAAGCAGCTGTTGAGGGGTAATCAGATCGACATTTGTCTTATTTTGATTATTCAGGTATAGAAGAGCCATAACAGTCGAGGTTAGCACATACCCCTTAACAACTGTAGTATTTTTTCACTAAAACATAGTGTAAGAAATGAAAAAAATACTAATTATTTTGTGTAATATATCTTCTAGAATGTTCTAAATATTAATTATGGCTGGGCGGCAAGAAAACCCGCGCCCACACGTCCAATTTTCGCTGCAATGGCGGCAAGCCAAAAAAGTATCGAGAATTGACCCTATTACCTATGTTTAAGCCTCTAAAAAATATATTCGGCTACTCTGTATGAAGGGTTGTTGGTAATTTGGTACTCCATGACCCCACCCACGCCGCGCGCCGAGCCCGCAAACCCCCCAAATTCGGATAGGGATTAGGTGACTTGTCCATAGCGAGTCACGCCGTAACTTGCGGGCACCCAGCCGTCTGATCAGAAATGGACAGCCCAGATCAAGTCATGTAGCAACAAAGACCATTCACGATTTACTGTTCACGGGGTACTGTAGACTGGATACTGTAGACGTCTGTTGTAGCTATCCCACTGTTTACGTCCGATCCGTCCGTTGATCCTTGATCGAATGGTCTAAAGAGGAGGGCAAGTTACCACACTGTTCACTGGTGACTAGCCCACAGCAAGTCACCGGATCTCATTCCCCCAAATCCCGCTTCCCACCTCCACACGCAGCCACGGCTCCACCTCTGCCGCCGGCCACGGCTCCACCTCACCATTCCTCCCTTACCTCCGGCCACTTCTTCCCCACCCCCCCTCAGCCTCCACCGACCCTTTGACCAAGCCGCCCCCTCCCGCCACCGTCCGACAGCCGCTACTCCACCTCCACCGCCGGTCACGACCCTACTTCACTGCCTCCATTGTCGGCCAGCACTTCACCTCCACCCCCCTTCCGCATCTGATCTAGATACGTCTCCCCTCCCCCCTTTCCCTCCGCATCCACCAAACCCTAGACCAACCACAAGCAGTCGCTGCCACCACTTGTCCCCGCTTCAAGTATCTCTCCGGCACCACACAGTCGCTGCTTCAAGGGTAGTGAAGACACGTCGAGGACGCGCAAGATGGTATAGTCCTTAACCCACCTCACGGTTGCCAATCTGCTGTTTGTACACATGTATGCGTAATTTCAGGTGGTTGATAAAAGAGTTTGTGCTTGTGTTTGATTTCGTTTGCTAGTGCTTGTGGTTCATTAGATCTCTGGTCGTTCCTATGAAATAAGGGCCCTGTGCTGCAACAAATAAATTTGGGTCTCGTATAGATATAAACTCATCACTAAAAAATAGTAATTTGTTATTAAGAACTGTTGAGCACAATGATGGATCTAGGATAAGAATGGAGGGTGCCCTGAAATCATTTGTCATCATGCTAAACTGATATACCACTTATAGTCTGGTGTTGTGGTGCAATTTGAGAAACCACTTAACTCGACGTTTGCACTCCTTTTTTCAGTCTTTTTGCTCCACGTTTTGAGTGTAGTACCTATGTCCCCTATGCACAGTGATGTCTATTTTCCGTCTGTATATCTTGATCATATCGTGGCACATAGCAGATGAACACAGTAATATTATAGCATATAACACAGTATAATATACACCACCACATGACCTATATATTTTCTTCCATCTAGTTTGATGATGCAATTAGTTGGAACATTCTCTAAATTTTTTGTCCTGCCATGATCTCTGAATTTTTGTGCACAACACATTGGTACCATGTTCTTTGAAAGTTATCTTGCTCTAAAGTTCTGTGTTCTACCACAGTATGTACAATTTCCGTATCTGAAATTCATATGTTGCTTGTTTGCTAATGCTGCGGGTTTTTTTCATGCTTTGTTGATTGATCCATGTTTTCACTTCTATACGAAAAAGGCTTTCGCCCCGCTTTATAAATAAAGCAAACCGCCACAGAGCACATATACATGGACTAGTTCAAACACACGCACCCAAGTCTCACACACAAGTACGAAGGTTTTGCTGAGGGCACAGTTCAGCAAGCCCAAAAAACTAAAAGAAAAGAGCCGAGGAGCCAAACAAGCATCTAGTCGGGTTTCGGCGGGGGCGGCGGAGACAGACGGACGGCCATCGAGCGGAGGTCGACGATGAAGGCAGAGATGCCGCCACGGTCATCAGAGCGGCTAAGCGGCCGCCAAAGCTGCAAGAAACCAGACCGTTTGAAGATAGCATCAGTAGCCCGTTGAAGAGGATCGCGCTGGATCACAAGCTTATTACGGATTGTCCAGAGGGTCCAAGCGATGACCCCAATCTCAAGCCACCTAATGTGGCGAGAGGCCAAGGGGGAGGACTGGAGCTCCGTATACAGGTTGGGGAAGTTTGTGTGGCACCAATTTCCACCCACCACCTCGCGGAAGCAGCTCCACACGAATTGCGCGAACACACAAGAAAAGATGTGGTTCGAGTCTTCGGGGCTAGCGCAAAGCGGGCAAAGGCCAGTGCCCGGGCCATTACGTTTGTGGACCTCCACGCCCGACGGTATCCGACCGCGAATCCACTGCCATATGAAGATTCGGATTTTCAGAGGCAAGCGGATGGACCACACCGTCGCAAAGGGGGGAGGGCGGAGGAGGGGGCGATGGCATGGTAGAGAGACTTAGTGGAGAATTGGCCCGAAGGCTCGAGACGCCATCTCACCTTGTCCAGGACACCGTCCACCACAGGCTCGTGGAGAGCCACGCAATCTAGTAACTCGCGCCAGGCGGCGGACTCCGGGGGGCGAAAGGGCCTCCGGAAAGCAAGGCACCCTAAGTCAATAAGGGCCCTCTCAACTGAGATCAAGGGGTCTACAGCGATGGAGAAGAGGTCAGGGAAGCGCGCAGTGAAGGGAGAGTCACCGGCCCACCGGTCAAACCAGAACAAAGTCTTCGTGCCAGACCCCACCGTGATGGAAGTTCCGATGCGAAGGATAGGGGGAAGCTGGACGACCGACTGCCAGAACTGCGAGCCGCTAGTTCTCTGACAAAAGGCAAGGGGTTGTCCATGTCGTGGTTCTAAGCCTGACAGTAGAGTGGGGGTAGGTATGGAGAGGCAAGGTCCTAGCTACGGAGAGGTTGTAAACACAAGGGATGTACGAGTTCAGGCCCTTCTCGGAAGAAGTAATAGCCCTACGTCTCGGAGCCCGGAGGCGGTCGAGTGGATTATGAGTATATGAGTTACAAGATGCCGAACCCTTCTGCCTGTGGAGGGGGGTGGCTTATATAGAGTGCGCCAGGACCCCAGCCAGCCCACGTAGGAGAGGGTTTAAGGTGAGTTAAGTCTGGGGCGTTACTGGTAACGCCCCACATAAAATGCCTTTACTATCATAAAGTCTACTTGATTACAGGCCGTTGCAGTGCAGAGTGCCTCTTGACCTCCTGGTGGTCGAGTGAGTCTTCGTGGTCGAGTCCTTCAGGCCAGTCGAGTGAGTCCTCGTTGGTCGACTGGAAGGCGACCTCTTCTAAGGATGTCCTGGGGTAAGTCACTTGGATCAGGTCCATGACCCTACCCTAGGTACATAACCCCATCATTAGCCCCCGAATGGATTGAGGCTTCGAGTGAAGAAGGAGTTGATGTCGTTTCCGATTAACCTTTGCGCTCTGGTTGTGCGCTGTTCTGGACCAAAGAATCCCTTCGTCGACAGGGAGCAACTTGCCTTCAGTCGACTCGATCCATTCTGTTTTTGCGTCGAGTGACCTTTCAGGCTTCGATGATCTCCGAGCGACGGATCGCCGGAAACACCGCGTCTGATAGACTGATTTGCTGTTCGCGGATTCCGCGGGATGCGAAATTTGGGGACGCGCGCGAAGCGGGGCGGACCGCGGCGTTCGGATGGGACGGGGCATGGACGCCTCGATCTCCGCGCCGCCTTTTTCGCCACGTATCCCGTCTGCATAACTGCTCCCAGATATGATTAGATCGACGGGCCCACCTGTCATCCACTCGGAAGGGACCTCATAAATGTGCCCGGTGAGGATTTTTGTGCTGCGCCTCAGCATTCTCTCCCTTTCTCTGCTTCCTTCTTCCCCGCCCAGCGTGCTCGCTCTCGCGCCCGCACCACTTCCCTTCGCGCATCTCGCCGGCGACCATGGCCAAGGAGAAGACGGCGGCGCTGGAGCGTGCGAAGAAGGCGTCGGCGTCGGAGAAGGCGAAGGGGAGATCCACCAGCCGCGGCGGGTCCTCGTCCAGATCCCGCCTGCCGAAGGGCTGGGTCCAAGGAGACTGGATCCAGTCGACCATCACGGAGAATGACCTCCTTGACATGGCCAACGAGGGCTTGATCCCTCATGGAGCTGCGAGACTTCCGGGGAAGGAGTGGCAGCCCCAGCCAGAAGAGGGTGAGTGTGTGCTCTTGGCCACTCATGTTGATCGTGGCTTTTCTTTGCCACCGAGTGTTTTCTTCCGTGGCTTCTTGAATTTCTTTGGAGCGCAGCTCCACCACTTTACCCCAAACTCCATTGCCTATCTCGCCGCGTTTGTGTCCATGTGTGAGGGTTTCTTGGGTTGTAGACCACACTGGGGTTTGTTCAAGCATATATTCACGTGTCGCTCTCAGACCGTGAAGAAGGCGAGCCCAGGCGACGAAAAGACCCGAGTCGTCCAAATGTGTGGGGGTTTGGGCATCCAGGTGAGGAACAAGAGCACCTTCCCGCCCATGACCTTTCCCGAGTCCGTAAGAGGCTGGCAGTCGACTTGGTTCTACTGCCAGGTCCAGTCGACGCCAGGGCAGTCGAGTGGACTCCCTCCGTTTACCATGGGTCGAGTGAACAAGCCCTCCCCTCTGAAGTTGATTCCGGAGGAGAAAGCTGACGTGAAGATGTTGATGGAGCGCGTGGTGCAGTTGGTTCGGGAGGGGGTGACGGGCATGGATCTCCTGGAGGTCTTCCTCAGGCGTCGCATCCAGCCCCTTCAGTTCCGGAGCCACTGCATGTGGTTGTACTGTGGGACCGAAGACGAGACTAGAGTCCATCCAGAAGCAGTCGACGACGTCACTCTGGAAAGATGGATGGTAGCCGTTACCGGAAACAAGGACAACCCACGCGGAGCCAGAAGGATTCCTCCACTCGACCACAACAGCGACCCAAACAAGGTACACTTGCTCTGCTCTCCACTGCGCCCTTGTCGTATTCATTTCTGTTAACCCTGCCGACTGGTCGACTGATCCTTGTCTGGGCATCTGCTAGGCCCTCACCGAGCTGTATTCGATGCCCAATGGGGCACAAGCTTCGACTGAAGAGGGCGAGGCGAGCGGGGGCGAGAGCCAGGAAGAGGAGGAATGGGACTCGGATGTTGCAGAGGATGATGATGACGACGATGATGATGACGGTGATGAAGACGACGTCGAGGACGAGGAAGAAGAGGAGGAGGAGGTCGTACCACCGCGCTCGGAAAGGCGGTCGAAGCTTGTCCACGACCCTTCGACCGAACGTGGTAAGGGGGTTGCGACTGCCACTCAGTCGACCAAGCGCCCTCGGACCACCTCTCCGGTGCCGACTGAAAAGGCGCCGAAGCAGCCCAGGGCGGCCTCGTCGAAGCCGATCAAGCTCTTGCCGAAGATGAAGGTGTCCATCCCCACCATATCAGGGTAACCGTGCTGCTCATATCTTCTTATTCTGTGTGAACTTTGTCTCCGGTCGACGCTGAAGTTAGTCGACTGATCCTTTGGAGTTGCAGTGCTGCTACTTCTGAAACCTCGGCCCGGGCTGATGACCACGAGATGGAGGACGCAGCAACTTCGACCCCAGGTACTGTATTCTTAACGCCGTTCTTAGTCGACTGACTTGCGATCTCTGATCCTGATTCTTCTCCACAGCTCCACCCAATACTGTTATCAATCTTCCTGATGATGATGAGGATGAAGAGCCGCTGAAGCGCAGGAGGAGTCGGCAAGCGTCCGCCAGTAAGGTGCCTCAGGATGTGACGGCGCCTGAGATTCTGACTATGGAGGAAGAGAACACCACTCGACACACGGTGTCCTTCGCAAATCCACTGACGAGTGCTCAGCAGCCCTCCCTCTTCACGACGCACCACGTCCCAGAGGACCAAGCTGGCGCAGCGAAGGAGGCAATACGCCAGGCGGGACTCATGATGGAGCAGCTGAAGACCATCCGGGACGCGAGCCAGGCAGCTTATGACGCCAGTTCTGCCCTCCAAAGCAATGTCCAGGTCAGTCGACCGCTGTTTGTTCTGTTGGATATGCTACCAAAAACTTTTCTTTTCCGAAATTTATAGTAGTCACCCACTGGGTGTGTCGAATAAACTCCGTGTTGGCGGGGGCACGCTGAGTGCACCCGCTGGGTGTAGTCCCCAAGGCTAAGGTCGACTGCTGGCAGTCGGCCTTAGGCTTTATGATGTCAATTTTTCTGTCAGTCGACTATGTCGACTGGATTCCACAAACCGGTGGGGGCACGCTGAGTGTACCCACTGGGTGTAGTCCCCGAGACTGTGGTCGACTGCTTGCAGTTGATCACAGTCTTAGAGAATGCATCTCTTTTTTCTTTTGAAGTCGACTGGTCGACTTTGTCTTCAACATGATTAGTGGGGGCACGCTGAGTGCACCCACTGGGTGTAGTCCCCGAGACTACGGTCGAATGCTTGTATTCGGCTGTAGTCTTAGAAACGTGTGTTTTTCCCTTTTTCACTCGGAAGTGAATTATATTTGACATTTAGTCGATTGGTTCTTCGCAGAACTCTTGTGATCTTGTGGCTCGCTACTCAGAGCTGGAACAAAAGCATACTCAAGTCGAGCTGAGCTTGAAGCTGGTTCAGGAGAAGCTGACAAAGGCAAAGGAGGAGACCGAAGGTATGTTTGGTGAGACCCTGACGACTGCTTTTCCCCTTGCTTGTTTCAAAATCTGATCTTGCTGTAACTTGCAGGTAAGGTAAGGGAGGCCCAACAGAAGAAAGACCTTGAGCTAGCTGAGAAGATCAAGCTTGCTGACGAGAAGTTAGCTTCAGTCACCAAGCTTGAACAAGACAATACCAATCTGAAAGCTGCTCTTGGGATTGCCAACAAGGAGATCAGTCGACTGAAAACTGATAAAGCTGCTCTGACCGACCAAGTCAGCAAATTGACTGGGAAGAAAACTGATCTGGAGGCCTTCCTGAGTGGACTTGCCAAGAAGCTGTTTCTTATGCTTGAAGGTAAACCTCTATGCTTGGCAGACATTTCCAATTGTGATTTTTCCATTCGACCATCCCCTTGACTTAGTGGTCACCTTTGCAGAATTCTGTCAAAACTTTGAAGAAGAAACTAGCCGGCTGGAGCCAAACCTCGACCCTGTCAATTCTCCGGTGAACGACGAAGTTGCCATGGATGTTTTCCGACTGGAGTCTCGTGTTGCAGCTGTCGTGGACTATCTCGCAAGGCTGAAGGCCGCCACATCGCGCATCGACTCGACGCTCTGGCCTGAGGAGACACTTCAGAATGACCTTGAGTCGCTGATGGCCCGCTTGAACACGATCCCTGGTCGAGTGCAGGAGTGGAAGAAGTCCTCGGCTCGGTGTGGTGCAGATGTCGCTCTGTGTCTGGCCCGAGTCCACTGCAAAGATGCGCGAGAAGAGAAGCTGGCGGCCCTTCGGGTGGCCAATACCAAGAAGCACGACTTCAGGTCCTTTATGGAAACTTTCCTTGCAGCTGCCACTCGGATCGCCGACGGAATTGACCTTGATGAATTTGTTGCACCTTCCATCCCTCCACAGGAGGGGTAAAAAACTTCTTCTGGCTCGACGCTTTAAATTTGCCTTGGTATGCCGAGTGGAATTGTAACCGACAAGCCTTAACGGGCTTGATGCCTGAGCACTTTCGGTTCCTTTAGATGTCGATTCAAACTTGAATTTGGTGCTTGAATACGATTGCCTTCGGCTCGAAATGTCTTTTGCAGGTTCAAAGCAAGGCGCCTTTACTGCAATCGACTTATTCTTTAGTCCACTTAGGCAAGCACTGGGCTGCGGCTAAGCCCCCGAGTGAGAGGTTTTACTCTTCACTTGGTGGGATTTCGATAACTTAGGCGAGTGCTTGGACTGCAGCTAAGCCCCCGAGTGAGAGGGTTGCTCTCCACTCGGCAGGATTTTTATAACTTAGGCGAGTGCTTGGACTGCAGCTAAGCCCCCGAGTGAGAGGGTTGCTCTCCACTCGGCAGGATTTTTATAACTTAGGCGAGTGTTTGGACTGCAGCTAAGCCCCCGAGTGAGAGGGTTGCTCTTCACTCGGTAGGATTTTTATAACTTAGGCGAGCACAGGGCTGCAGTTAAGCCTCCGAGTGAGAGGGTTGCTCTTCACTCGGTAGGATTTTTATAACTTAGGCGAGCACAGGGCTGCAGCTAAGCCTCCGAGTGGGAGGGTTGCTCCTCACTCGGTAGGATTTTTATAACTTAGGCGAGTGCTTGGACTGCAGCTAAGCCCCCGAGTGGAAGGCTGGCTTACCACTCGGTAGGATTTTGATAAACTTAGGCGAAACGGATTCGCGGCTAAGCCTCCGAGTGGGAGTCTGGCTCACCACTCGGTAGGATTTTGATAACTTAGGCGAGTGCTTGCACTGCAGCTAAGCCCCCGAGTGAGAGGGTTGCTCCTCACTCAGTAGGATTTTTACAAACTTAGGCGAAACGGATTCGCAGCTAAGTCACCCACTGAGGGGAATTTCATTGGACAAAAATAAAAAGTGACAGATATTATGGAGGGACTATGACACTATTATTTTGAGGTCCATGAACTACAAAAGTACTTTATTGTAACTCATCCGAGTGATAAAACTTAAGTGTAGAATGGGCGGAGTAGCTCCGCGTTCCAAGCTCGGGGCTCGTCGATATTATGCTTGACGTTGTAAAGACGGTACGCCCCGTTGTGGAGGACCTTGGTGACAATGAAGGGGCCTTCCCAAGAAGGAGCAAGCTTGTGTGGTTTGTGCTGATCCACTCGGAGAACCAAATCCCCTTCCTGGAAGGCTCGTCCTCTCACATTTCTGGCGTGGAAACGGCGTAAATCTTGTTGGTAGATGGTCGACCGGATCAGAGCCATCTCCCTTTCTTCCTCTAAAAGGTCGACCGCGTCCTGCCGCGCTTGTTCAGCTTCTGCTTCGTTGTAGATTTCAACTCGGGGAGCATTATGGAGAAGATCACTCGGCAAGACTGCTTCAGCTCCGTAGACCAAGAAGAATGGAGTTCTTCCAGTCGACCGATTAGGTGTGGTCCGCAGTCCCCAGAGTACAGAGGGAAGTTCGTCGACCCAAGCTCCAGCTGCGTGTTTGAGATCACGCATCAGTCGAGGCTTCAATCCCTTAAGAATCAGTCCATTAGCTCGCTCTGCTTGTCCATTCGACTGCGGATGGGCGACTGATGCGTAGTCGACCCGTGTGCCCTGGGAGTTGCAGAAAGCTCTGAATTCCTCTGAGTCAAAGTTCGACCCATTATCCGTAATGATGCTGTGCGGGACTCCATATCTGAATATTAGTTCCCTGATGAAGCTAACAGCAGTACCGGTGTCAAGGCTCTTGATTGGTTTAGCCTCGATCCACTTGGTGAACTTGTCGACTGCCACCAGTACATGCGTGAAGCCACTTCGTCCTGTTCTCAAGGGGCCGACCATGTCCAATCCCCATACTGCGAAAGGCCAGACGAGTGGGATGGTCTTCAGAGCCGACGCAGGCTTGTGTGACATATTCGAGTAGAATTGACATCCCTCGCACTTATCCACTATCTCTTTTGCCATCTCATTCGCCTTTGGCCAGTAAAATCCGGCTCGGTATGCTTTGGCCACGATGGTCCGAGAGGACGCATGATGACCACAGGTCCCCGAGTGAATATCATTGAGGATGAGTCGACCTTCTTCTGGTGTTATGCACTTCTGACCGACTCCAGTCGCGCTTTCTCTGTATAATTGTCCTTTGATTACGGTAAAGGCCTTAGATCGACGGACGATCTGTCGAGCCTCTTCCTCATCCTCCGGAAGCTCTTTCCTCAAGATATATGCGGCATACGGAATCGTCCAGTCGGGAATGACCACTAAAACCTCCATGATCAAGTCGACCACCGCTGGGACTTCAACTTCAGTCGGATCTGTGGCACTCTTGGGCTGCAGAGTTTCTTCGGTGAAAGGATCTTCTTTGACTGACGGAGTGTGTATATGCTCCAAGAACACACCACTCGGAATGGCTTCTCTCTTGGAACCTATCTTTGCTAGATCATCAGCTGCTTGATTTTTCAGTCGGGGTATATGATGGAGCTCCAACCCCTCGAACTTCTTTTCCAGCTTCCTCACTGCACTGCAGTATCCAGCCATGGCTGGGCTTCTCACGTCCCACTCCTTCATCACCTGATTGACCACTAAATCCGAGTCGCCATAGACCATTAGGCGACGGACGCCGAGTGAAATGGCCATGCGCAACCCATATAAGAGGGCCTCATATTCTGCCTCATTGTTGGAGGAATCAAAGTGAATCTGGAGCACATATCTGAGCTTATCTCCTCTGGGGGAAACCAGGACAACCCCAGCACCGGAACCATTCAACATCTTAGAGCCATCAAAAAACATGGTCCAATGCTCCGAGTGAACTTCAGTCGGCTGCTGCTGTTCAATCCACTCGGCGAGGAAATCTGCTATTGTCTGGGACTTAATGGCTTTCTTTGCCTCAAACTTGATATCAAGGGGAAGAAGTTCAATCGCCCATTTGGCCACTCGACCAGTTGCATCTCTGTTGTGCAAAATCTCTAATAGTGGAGCGTCGCTGACGACTGTGATGGAATGGTCAGAGAAATAATGAGCAACCTTCTTTGTGGTCATGTATATTCCATACACAAGCTTCTGATAATGAGGATATCTCTGCTTGGATGGAGTCAAGACTTCAGACAAATAATACACCGGGCGCTAAACTTTGAGAGCTTTTCCTTCTTCTTCCCGCTCGACCATTAGCACAGTACTGACGACTTGTCCTGTGGCTGCGATGTAGAGCAACAGAGGCTCTTTGCTGATTGGAGCAGCAAGCACCGGCTGGGTGGAGAGTAGAGCTTTTAGCTCGGCAAACGCTGCATCAGCTTCTGGAGTCCACTCGAACTTGTCTGCCTTCTTCATCAGTCGGTAAAGAGGCAATGCCTTTTCACCGAGTCGTGAGATGAATCGACTTAATGCGGCCAAGCATCCAGTAAGCTTCTGGACATCGTGCACTCGCACAGGGCGTTTCATTCGGAGAATGGTGCCAATCTTCTCTGGGTTAGCGTCGATTCCCCGTTCGGAAATGAGAAAACCGAGTAACTTGCCACCAGGAACTCCAAATGTGCACTTTGATGGATTGAGCTTGATATCATACCTTCTGAGGTTGGCAAACGTTTCGGCGAGGTCAGCGAGCAGGTCGGAACCTTTTCGTGACTTGACAACAATATCATCCATATAAGCTTCCACATTCCGACTGGTTTGAGTGAGTAGACACTTCTGAATCATTCGCATGAATGTGGCGCCGGCATTCTTGAGGCCGAATGGCATGGTGATATAGCAGAAGCACCCGAATGGAGTGATAAAAGTTGTTTTTACCTCGTCGGGCCCGTACAGACGGATCTGGTGGTACCCGGAGTAGGCATCTAAAAAAGATAGCCTCTCACATCCCGCGGTCGAGTCAACAATTTGATCTTTGCGAGGGAGAGGAAAATGATCTTTCGGGCAGGCCCGGTTGATGTGCTTGAAATCAATGCACATTCGGAGCGACTTGTCCTTCTTAGGAACCATGACGACATTAGCGAGCCACTCGGAGTGGTATATCTCTCGGATAAATCCTGCCGCCAACAGTCGAGCCACTTCTTCACCAATGGCTTTTCTCTTCTGGACGGCGGACCGCCGAAGATGCTCTTTGACTGGTTTGGCAGATGCGTCGAATCTTAGGCGATGCTCAGCCAGTCCCCTGGGAACACCTGGCATGTCAGCGGGCTTCCATGCAAAAATGTCCCAGTTCTCACGGAGGAACTGGATGAGCGCTTCTTCCTATTTTGGGTCGAGTGTTGTGGAGATGCGGGTCGGAGCTGCTTCGGGGTCGGTCGAATGAATGTGAACAGGCTTCGTCTCACTGGACGACTGGAAAGCAGACTCTGTGGCGGGCTTCTTGGATCGCAGCAAGTCACTCGGATCTGCGTTTTGCTTGTATTCTTCGAACTCGACTGCTGTCACCTGGGAATCGGCAATCTTGGAGCCCTTCTGAAAGCACTCTTCTGCCTTTTTCCTATCACCGGTGACAGTGATCACTCCTTTGGGACCGGGCATCTTCAATTTGAGGTATACGTAGCATGGTCGAGCCATGAACCGCGCGTAAGCTGGTCTCCCCAAAATGGCATGATATGCACTCTGAAAATCCACGACCTCAAACGTCAACTTTTCTTTGCGAAAATGCTTCGAATCACCAAACACCACGTCCAAAGCTATCTGGCCGAGTGACTCGGCCTTCTTCCCTGGTATAACTCCATGGAAGCTCATGTTACTAGTGCTCAGTTGGGACATCGGAATGCCCATACCTTTCAATGCGTCTGCATACAACAAGTTCAGTCCACTTCCACCATCCATCAGCACTTTTGTCAGTCGAGTGCCTTCGACAACTGGATCGACCACCAAAGCTTGCCTCCCAGGGGTGGCAATATGAGTCGGGTGATCAGATTGGTCGAATGTGATGGGTGTTTGAGACCACTTCAGATAATTTGCTTTTGCTGGGGCAACCATGTTCACCTCTCGGTTAATCACTTTCAGTCGATTTCTGCTTTCCACATCTGCAAAGATCATCAGAGTGGAGTTGATATGCGGATATCCTTCCTCACTGTCCTTCTTGTCTTCGGCCTTGTCCGACTCCTTCTCCTTGTCCTTAGACTGTTTTCCCTGAAACTGCTGGATCAGGAGTCGACATTGGCGAGTGGTGTGCTTCGGGTAGATGATATTCCCCTCTTCGTCTTTCTTCGTGTGAATGTGACATGGCATGTCCATCACGTCGTTCCCTTCTTTATCCTTTACCTTCTTGGGGTTCCAGGATCCTTTTGGTTTCCCCTTAAACTTTCCTTGAGTCACGGCCAGAGCCTCTCCAGGAGCTGCCGGTTCAGCCTTCCGCTTCTGTTTCCGACTGGTGTTTCCTTTTTCCGACTGACTCGGCTTGTGCTTGCCGCTTCGGAGTCGGTCTTCTTCTTTGCCGTTGGCGTACTTGGTAGCAATCTCCATCATCCGACTCAAGGTCATGTCACCGGTTCGACCAAATTTCAAACTCAGTTCTCTATTCTTGACGCCATCTTTGAAGGCGCAGACTGCCTGATGATCAGACACATTCTCCACAGTGTGGTGCAAAGTGATCCACCTCTGAATATACTCTCTGAGAGTCTCATTAGTTTTCTGCACGCAGACTTGCAACTCTGTCAATCCAGCTGGTCGCTTGCAAGTTCCTTCAAACGTTCTGATGAACACTCGGGACAGATCTTCCCAAGTGTAAATGCTGCTAGGAGGTAATTGAGTCAACCATGCCCTGGCAGAACCTTCCAGCATGAGAGGCAAGTGTTTCATGGCCACCTCGTCGTTCCCACCACCGATCTGAACTGCCACTCGGTAGTCTTCAAGCCAAGTTTCAGGCTTAGACTCACCAGTGAACTTGCTGACTCCTGTCGCCAACCTGAAATTGGGAGGGATAAATGCGGCTCTGATAGCTCTGCTGAAGCATTCAGGACCAGAAACATGCACTCGACTGCTTGTGGGTACATCTTTGTCGAGTCCACCTCGATGGGCTCTGTTCCGGTCGACCAACCCTTGTACGATAATGGATCGCGCGTCGAAGCCTGGTTCTCTGGGGTCGACTGGAACCCTACGCCCTGTACTGTACTGACGCCTATCATCTGGCTGCCGAGGAGCGTAAGACCCACCCCTCGGAGGGGAATAGGGCACTCGACGCCTATCATCTCGGTCGAGTCTGTCGCCATATTGATCTCGTCGATTCTCGCGCCCTTCACGCCGCGGAGGCGATCTGGGGCTATGAGCCGACTGAACCATATTCACAGTGACGGATCGACTGTGAATCCTGTTGCGCGACTGAGACACGGCTGAATTCTGATCTCCTGCTGCTCGGAGCAGATCCCTGATCTGCAGCAAACCTCTACCAGCTTCCGACTGCGAAGGCTGGATGGACTCTGCTATACGGGTCGCAGCTGCTAAATTCTGAATTGGGGTTCGATATACCTGAGTCGGCGGGAAGAGTTGACGTCGACTGTTGTCGGGAACTCGTTGCCGCGCGCGCTCGTCGAGAGCTCGCTGAAGGTTCTCCAGTCGAGTGCGCTCGGCCAAATTGGCCAGACGCGCCTCCTCCAAGGCACGAGCCTCGGGGGTTTCTCCTGCGATGGTAATACGCAGGGGATCCTCGTTCCTGCGAAGAAGTTCCTCTCTTTGCAGAGAGTCGAGTGGCTCGGGCTGGTACTCTTCGTAGCCTCGTGTAGGGTCGCCGCCGTCACCTGCTCCACCGCCACGGGCGAAGCCAGGGGGACTGCGGGGCCCGTCGACCATCAAGATTTCGGCCGCTGGATCACTGCTACCGCACTCGGATGCAGTCTCTACGGAGCCAGTCGACTGATCGAACAAGCCGTAGAGAGATTCGTTGGGCTCGATTTCCGCAACTTGGGTGGTGGCCGATTGGCGAGCCACCGCGTGCCTCACCCATCGCTGAAGCCTCGACCGGCCTGAGCGCTTGCGCTGGCGGGAGGCCGGGAGGGTGGACGATAAAGGAGCCGACCGATACTGGGTCGACGGTTGCCGCAGCAGAACGCCGCGGACACATGCGTGAAAATGCGTCGCACCGCGGACGGGGAGCGCATCTACGTCGAGTGGAGCTTCCTGGAGCCATGCGGAGTCGTCGGCGATGAAGGTGAGAGTGCCGAGACGGATCTCTTGACCCTCGACCAAAACTCCAGCAGACACCATGATGAAAGTACTCGGAAGAATCGCAACTTCTCCACAAAATCGCTAAAACACCTGCCCCACGGTGGGCGCCAACTGTCGTGGTTCTAAGCCTGACAGTAGAGTGGGGGTAGGTATGGAGAGGCAAGGTCCTAGCTACGGAGAGGTTGTAAACACAAGGGATGTACGAGTTCAGGCCCTTCTCGGAAGAAGTAATAGCCCTACGTCTCGGAGCCCGGAGGCGATCGAGTGGATTATGAGTATATGAGTTACAAGATGCCGAACCCTTCTGCCTGTGGAGGGGGGTGGCTTATATAGAGTGCGCCAGGACCCTAGCCAGCCCACGTAGGAGAGGGTTTAAGGTGAGTTAAGTCTGGGGCGTTACTGGTAACGCCCCACATAAAGTGCCTTTACTATCATAAAGTCTACTTGATTACAGGCCGTTGCAGTGCAGAGTGCCTCTTGACCTCCTGGTGGTCGAGTGAGTCTTCGTGGTCGAGTCCTTCAGGCCAGTCGAGTGAGTCCTCGTTGGTCGACTGGAAGGCGACCTCTTCTAAGGATGTCCTGGGGTAAGTTACTTGGATCAGGTCCATGACCCTACCCTAGGTACATAACCCCATCAGTCCACGCAGGTACTTGTTCCGGATGATGTCGAGCCAGAGACCACCCTGGCCTTGCGAGATGCGCCAGAGCCAGCGGGATAGGAGGGCGATATTCATACGCTTGGAGCACATGATATGAGGCCGCCTTGTTACCTGGGCTTGCAAATTTTAGGCCAGCTGACCATATGATATTTCTGCTTGTTGTTGTCGCCAACCCAATAGAAGCGGGACTGGATTTTGACGATCTCATGGTGCAGAGTCTCGTGTAGGCTGTAGAAGCTCATGAGAAACAAGAGGAGGCTGGAGAGGGATGAGTTAATGAGAATAGTCCGAGCCGCCTTTGGCAACCACCTACCCTGCCAAGGTTCGATGCGCGTCTGAAGCTTGGACACGGTCGAGCGGAGGTCCGCGGCAGTGAGCCGAGAGTCGCTAATGGGTGTTCCCAAGTAGGTCGTGGGGAAGGACCCAAGGCGACAATTGAGCCTGTTAGCAATGGCAAGGGACTCGGTCTCAGAGTAGCCCATCACCATCACATCACTCTTGTCGAAGTTTATCTTAAGGCCAGACATTAGTTGGAAGCAGAGGAGAAGGAACTTAAGATTGGAGATGTCCGACTCAGAGCCTTCGACCATGATGATGGTGTCATCGGCGTACTAGAGGAGGGAGATCCCAGTGCGGCTAGCTAGGTGGAGAGTGATCCCATGAATGTGGCCAGCAGACTTAACCTTATCCAGGATGGCGGCAAGCGCGTCCACCACAATATTGAACAAGAAAGGGGAGAAGGGATCACCCTGTCTAACCCCACAGAGTGTGGGGAAGTAAGGGGCGATCTCCCCATTGATGTTCACGGTGGTGCGACCGCATGAGACCATCTGCATAACTCTGGTGATCCATCGGTCGTCGAAGCCCTTCCGGAGCAGAACTTCCCGAAGGAAGGTCCAACTAACAGTGTCATAGGCCTTATGGAAATCAATCTTCAAGAAAACCGCCTTGAGGTGTTTAGATCGGACCTCATGGAGGACTTCATGAAGAACAAGCACCCCATCCAGGATGTACCGCCCCTGAATGAAGGCTGACTGGTTGGGGTGGGTAACGTGGTCAGCGAGGAGGGTCACCCTATTGGCGTACCCTTTAGCCAGAATCCATAAGATCACGTTGACGACCGTGATTGGACAAAACAGGCGGATGTCGGAGGCACCCAGAACCTTCGGGATGAGCGAGATTATCCCATAGTTGAGGCGGCCGAGGTCGATGGACCCAACATAGAACTCATCGAAGATGGCCATCACCTCAGGTTTAATCACATTCTAGAAGGCCTGGAAGAATGTAACCGGAAGACTGTCGGGGCCCGGAGCGGAGGTGGGATTCATGCCTCGAATCACGGCCCAAACCTCGCCCTCGGAGAAAGGGGCCGTGAGGGCCGCGTTTTCCTCATCAGAAACCAGCTGAGCACCGGCCCAACAATTAGATGCCAGGGAGAGGCCGCTCCTAGGAGCGGCAGAGAACAGGGACTTATAGAAACCATCGACATGGCTACGAATGTCACGGGGATCCTACAATAGGGAGGCACCATCCCAGAGGAGGGGGATGGTGTTGCATCTACGCCGGTCGTTTGCGATGGCCTGAAAGTAGGTCGTGTTCGCGTCGCCCTTCAAGATC
The DNA here is from genome assembly GCF_018294505.1 of Triticum aestivum. Classification (NCBI taxonomy): domain Eukaryota; kingdom Viridiplantae; phylum Streptophyta; class Magnoliopsida; order Poales; family Poaceae; genus Triticum; species Triticum aestivum. The sequence continues at coordinate 471,619,035 of NC_057810.1, read as the reverse complement.
CATTTCTGGGCCCCGCGGAGGCGCCAATATGCCTCCTCATCAGTGTAGATGACGGAGAGTTGGTCTTCTAAGTCGTAGCGAGAGTGCCACTCATCCGGGGAGAGGCTGATTGAGTCAGCACGCATGCCCAAGGCTTGGATGGCGGCCAACAAGGCCTTCTTACGCTCCTGGAGGTCACGTCCCAAGTTAGCACCCCAACCCTTCATGAACTGCCGGCCCCTCTTGGCGCAGAAGTGCCAAGAGTCAATAGCCGAGGGAGGGCGGGGTGGGGGTGAGCACGGGCCTCCACCCAGCAGGCGCCAACAGCCTCCACAAAAACGGTTTGGGAAAACCAGAATGTCTCAAAGCGGAATCGAGGGGGAATCAGCGGCCGCTCATCGGTGGAGGAGAGGAGGAGGGGCACGTGGTCAAATCCAATCCTGGTGATGGCATGAAGGGAGGCTAGAGGGCAACGAAGGTCCCATTCCAGGGAAACTAGGACCCTGTCCAGAACAGACTGGGTCGGGAAGGCCTGGTGATTGGTGGTAAACCTGGCACCAATCCTATCAATCTCGCGGAGGCCAAGGTCAGTAATGCAATCATTAAACATTTGCATCCATGCAAAGTTAACGTTCGCGTTGCTCTTGTCCTCCACAAAATGGAGGTTGAAATCGCCTCCAACGACCACAGGAAGAGAGGCAGCCGAAATCTTCCGGTGGACCTCCTCGAGGAAGGAAGCAAACCTACTATGGTCGGCCGGGCCGTAGACAATGATGACCTCCCACTTGAAGTTGAGCGACCGTTCGAAGAGTTCCACGATCACAAAGAATTGCCCCCGGTCCATGCTACCCACCTCGAAGGTGGCATCCTTGACACCTAAAAGGATGCCACCCGAGTGGCCTATGCTCCCACTAGAAGGGAGCCAATGCCAAGCAAAGAGGTGAGAGCTCAGACGATCAAGCGCCGGGAGAGAAAATTCTATACGCATGGTTTCTTGGATGGCGACAATATCAATGTGTTCATCATGCATGTATTCCACGAGTTGGCGACGTCGGCCATCATGGCCGAAACCGCGGATGTTCCAGAAAAGAGCCCGCAGTAAGGCGCCATTGGGGGTTGCTTGACCCCAGGACGCGGGATGCGCTTGGGCGCGGAGGGCGGCGGTGCGGTACCGCGTACGACCACTAAGCTCGGCCGCGGCGAGGGGGAGGAGGCCGCCGGGCCACCTAGGTGGTGCTGGGGAGGCGTCCCCCACAGAAGGGGAGGGGTCGGCAGGCGAAAGCAGAGCCGCGCGGGCCTCCACTAGCCTACCATCGAGAATCTCGCGGGCCTTGATGGCCGCAATTTGGACTAAGGGGGAGCAGAAAACGAGCAAGTAGAAGTAGATGGGGGGACAGAAGGGGTACATGGGTCCAGGTTCCGAGCTGCAGCGCGAAGCTCCGCCCAGGCGGGAATGGGCAGAGCCGGACTGTTGTCGGGACACGCTGCGTCAAGTCGGGCGCTCCGGCGGGAAGCCGTCACCGGGGAGGAGACAGACCGGCCCCGGTGGGAGTAGGCCGCTGTTCGCGGAGGAGGAGGCTGAGCGGCCACCGGGGTGGTCACCCGCGTCTCCCGCTCCGCATCAGGGGCCACCGCGGGGGCGGGCCAGGGCGCCTGCCCGATGCAGACGAGGTGCGAGGAAGGCGACGTCGGAGTAGTCGGGGACGAGGGACAGAGCGCCAGGTCTGAGACGGAGCCGGGGGGATGGCGGCGGGGGCGAGCACGAGGCTGAGGCCCGGGGCGGACAGCACCGGCGAGGCGGGTCGATCGACGGGAGTCGCCAGCGAACCCGACCTGGCCGGGGCGGAGGGACCCAAAGGAGCGATGGCAACCGGGACCAGCGAGGAGGCCACGATGCCATCCACCCTGGTCGGGGACGGGACGACCTCAAAGGGGACCAGGAGGACCAAGGGAGACGGCGGCGACCCCTCCAAAGCCGGCATGGAGCAGCCGACGACGGCCGGGGAGCGAGGAGAGGATGCTGGGAAGACCACCAGGCCGACGCTCGACGCGTCGCTCCCCTCCATGGTCTCGCTGCCCGGGACAGGGGAGGCGTCCCGGGGAAGCGAAGAGACAGGGAGAGGGGCAAGCAAAGCCTGACGGACCTGGGGTCCAACAGCGGGGTGTGGAGGCGACGGAGACAGAGAGCGGGAGCGTGAGTCGTCGGAGCCCGCATCATAATCGGAGCGGTGGGAGCGGTGAGAGCGGGGGTGGTGGTGGCCATGGAAGTTGTCGTCGGTCCCAGGGTTGCCACCGGGGGGGCGTCATCGGAGGAGCGAGGGCGCCCAACGTGGTTGGGAGGCTCACGGGCGATCCGGAGGTCAAAGCCCTGGTCGTTGAAGAACACTCGGATGGTGGCTTGAAGCTTGGAGGAGTCCAGACACTTGACCTTGATGCGGACCTCCTCCTCTTTGCGAGGGAGAGCTCGTCCACCACCACCACCTTGCCTAGGATCTGGGACATCTGGCGGATGACCACCTCAGACCAAGCAATGTCTGGGAGGCCTCCCACCAAGATCCAGGCTGTGTCCAGGACGGCCACCGCCTACGGGTCCAAGATCGGCTCAGTGATGTCGACGACAAGCTGGTGGAGGGCGAGGGTGATCTGGCCGCTGCGGGTGGCGTAGCCGTAGCTGATGGCGTCGGGGAAGATCACAGTGAAGATGTTGTCGGCGGTGGGAGTGACCACCCAGTCCCACTGACGCTGGTACAGGTGGTTGAGCTCCACCTCGATCATCTCTGGGGAGGCCACCCCATCCACCTGAAGGAAATATGCCCTAGAGGCAATAATAAAGTTATTATTTATTTCCTTATATCATGATAAATGTTTATTATTCATGCTAGAATTGTATTAACCGGAAACATAATACATGTGTGAATACATAGACAAACATAGTGTCACTAGTATGCCTCTATTTGACTAGCTCGTTTATCAAAGATTGTTATGTTTCCTAACCATAGACAAAAGAGTTGTCATTTGATTAATGGGATCACATCATTAGGAGAATGATGTGATTGACTTGACTCATTCCATTAGCTTAGCACTTGATCGTTTAGTATGTTGTTGTTGCTTTCTTCATGACTTATACATGTTCCTGTAACTATGAGATTATGCAACTCCCATTTACCGGAGGAACACTTTGGGTGCTACCAAACGTTACAATGTAACTGGGTGATTATAAAGGAGTACTACAGGTGTCTCCAAAGGTACATGTTGGGTTGGTGTATTTCGAGATTAGGTCTTGTCACTCCGATTGTCGGAGAGGTATCTCTGGGCCCTCTCGGTAATGCACATCACTATAAGCCTTGCAAGCAATGTAGCTAATAAGTTAGTTACGGAATGATGCATTACGTAACGAGTAAAGAGACTTGCCAGTAACGAGATTGAACTAGGTATTGGATACCGACGATCGAATCTCGGGCAAGTAACATACCGATGACAAAGGGAATAACGTATGTTGTTATGCGGTTTGACCGATAAAGATCTTCGCAGAATATGTAGGAGCCAATATGAGCATCCAGGTTCCGCTATTGGTTATTGACCGAGAATAGTTCTAGGTCATGTCTACATTGTTCTCGAACCCGTAGGGTCCGCACGCTTAAGGTTTCGATGACAGTTATATTATGAGTTTATGAGTTTTGATGTACCGAAGGAGTTCGGAGTCCCGGATGAGATCGGGGACATGACGAGGAGTCTCGAAATGGTCGAGACGTAAAGATCGATATATTGGACGATTATATTCGGACTTCGGAAAGGTTCCGAGTGATTCGGGTATTTTTCGGAGTACCGGAGAGTTACGGGAATTCGCCGGGGAGTATATGGGCCTTATTGGGCCATACAGGAATAGAGGAGAGAGGCCAAAAGGAAGGAGGCCTGCGCCCCCCCTCTGGTCCGAATTGGACAAGGGGGGCAGCCCACTTTTCCTTCTCCCTCTCCTCCTCTTTCCTTCTCCAACAAGGAAAGGAGGAGTCCTACTCCTCCTATTTCCTTCTCCAACAAGGAAAGGAGGAGTCCTACTCCTGGTGGGAGTAGGACTCCCCCCTTGGTGCACCTCCTTCATAGGCCGGCCGCCTCCCCCCTTGCTCCTATATATATGGGGGCAGGGGGGCACCCCAAAGACACACCAGCAATTGATCCTTGAGATCTATTAGCCGTGTGCGGTGCCCCCCTCCACCATAGTCCTCCTCGATAATATTGTAGCGGTGCTTAGGTGAAGCCCTGCGACGGTAGAACATCAAGATCGTCACCACACCGTCGTGCTGACGGAACTCTCCCTCGACACTCGGCTGGATCGGAGTTCGAGGGACGTCATCGAGCTGAACGTGTGCTAGAACTCGGAGGTGCCGTAGTTTCGGTGCTTGATCGGTCGGGCCGTGAAGACGTACGACTACATCAACCGCGTTGTTCTAATGCTTTCGTTTTCGGTCTACAAGGGTATGTAGATTACACTCTCCCCTCTTGTTGCTATGCATCACCATGATCTTGCGTGTGCGTAGGAAATTTTTGAAATTACTACGTTCCCCAACACCACCACCGTGACGACCGCCTGGAGCGACGGGGTGGGGGAGGGATGTCCAGGACCTCGAGGTGGAAGAAGCCCAACCCCTCGATGCCATGACCGTACATCATGAGCTTGGCCGGCACGGGGCGATCCGGGCACAGAAGGGCGGGGTGGCCCGGGTCCTTGCATATATAGCAGCATTGAGGGTTGACGCAGGAGACTTGGGAGTGACCCGCCACCCCGCAATTGAAGCACGGGGGGCGAGGGAGGCCGGACACCAGACCCGGGGCGAACGAGGAGCCAGGGCCTAGCGGAGCGGGAGTGGGCAAGATGCCGCAACCCTGACCACGGCGCTTCTTCTTCTTTGCTTGACCTTGGCGGCCGCGGGCCGGAGCGCCACCCGCACCGAACCTGGAAGCGAGAGGAGCCGCGAAGGTGGCATGCGGGGGAACATACTTCCGGGCCGGCGTGGGAGGCGGTAGGGCTTGCTGACAGGGGGACGGAGGGTGAGGATGGCGCGAAGGCGAGGGGGAACGGACACGAAGCGGGGAGGGCGAACGGCGTCACCCGCGCCAATCGGCCCTGGTGCCCAGAGGAGAGCGGGAGCGGTCCTGCCGGTCCGAGCGGCCCAGGGACCGGCGGTCTTCAAGGTGTCCATCCCGAAGAGCACAGAGCTCCCGCTGAAGCTCCTCCTCCCGGCGGACCGTGTCTGGGGGACGCGCGAGGCCGGTCCTCAAAACGCCGCTTCCGGCGAGCCTCCCCATCGTCCATTCCCGGGTCATGGCCAGACGGGTCGGGGGAGGAAGGGGGGAGGGGGGAGGGGAGGTCGGGGCGCAAGAGGACGGGGAGGGCGGCGGGGATGGAGCAGCAGAGGTAGCACGCGGGGAGACAAGAGAGGAAACAGATGTGGCGGCGGATAGGGGAACCGAGGCAAGCGGAAACCCGTAGGGGGGGGCAAATGCGTGAATCAGCCACAATGGGCCTAGGGCATCGCAGAGGCCCAACCTGGCCAGGTTGGCCCAAACGGCAGGCGATAGGCCCAACAAGGGCAACGGGCCACTGGGCAGGGCACGGGCCCAGCAGGCCACGCCATGATCGACAAGGCCCAAGGGGCGCGGGGTGGTTGCCGAAAGGGTTTCCCCTCCACATGCGACCACCGCCGCCGCCGCCGCCACCGGTGCGAGGATGCGGGGGGAGGCCAGCCAGGTCCGGCTGGTGGGCTGAGACTGGCAGAGAGCAAGCGATGACTATCCAAAGTAGGCGATGAAGGGGCGAAAGGGGGACGAGCGCACGAGCGGGGCAGCCAGAATCTCAGCACGGCAAGCTAACCGCGGGAGTGGCACCGACGAGAGGGGAGATCCCGCCACCGACCGGCGCCAAGACGCACCGGCCAGGCCCATCTCCGAGCGTCCAGCCATGCCCCAGGCACGCTACCGACGATGTCGAGCACCGCGTCCCCGCAAGACAGCGTCTTGCGACCCAGGCGTCGGGGCAGAGCGCAACGACCGCTGCAAGCTAGCAGCCGAGCCTCGCACGGGGGAGGCTAAGCTGCCAGCCATGTAGGGCGGCGCGACTCGCCGAGGGGCCGGGGAGGGGCGTGCCATACGAGCATCAAAGGGGCATGCGAGGGGGGAATCGGCATCGTCCTTGATGAGATCGGCCCACCGGATCCTCGGCGGGGCAGCCAGGGGCACAACGGCCGGGGAGGGGGAGAAAAGCATCTCCGGCGAGGGCGGAGGGGGCGGGCACGGCGAAGGGACAGCGGGGCTGGGCGGGGTGCTGCGCGCGCCGGCCATCGTGGGCGGAGCCACGGTCAGGGGCGAGGCGCCACGGCAATCGCCAGAGCGCACCATCCCACACATCTCTAGAAAAATATTTAGAGTGTGCGTGTACCCAGTGGAATTAAGGGCTTGAAGGAATGTAAGAGGACTAGGCAAAAAAAACTACTATGAAAAGACTTGTGGAATTAAGCCTTGGCCAACTAAGAGAGCTCATGCAGGCCTGCCAACTAATAAAACAAATACAAGGTCAAAGAAACAACTTCTACAAGAGGCTGATGCAAGTACTCAAAGAGAAGGGATGTCAGACCCTAAATGCATGACTGCTTCTGTCGCTCGTCCCCGCCACAATTGGTAAGTCTTTTGCAACTTTCATGACCACACACAACATGGTGTTGAAGGAAAATTCTACTACCATGATTTTTACTATGTTGACCTTTTCTAGGTTCAAGGAAATTATCTAAACTCAATGGATTCACTTGAATACTGATGTTCACTTTATGAGTGCAGGAAATTGACCTTTGATAAGTACAAACTGAATTTCCACACACATGTTTATATCCAACAAATTTTTATATTGTGTATTACCTTAATATTTCTTTTTCTTTTTATCATCGGTGGTTTCTATTCCTTACTATTAATATCATATCATGCTCATGATTCTGTCTTTGGACGTGGATTAGTCATGAATATCCATAAAATTATGCCTGTTTTAGTGGAATAGCTAGATGTGTATCTATTTCCTCATGGTAGTAATACGTTTCTAAGTAATTTCATGTTGCATATGTTATAACCAGTATTGAAGATTTATTTGTTTTTCAAATAGCGAGCCTGGTATATTAAGTTTTATTATATGATCAATGCACTCTCACGAGCTGCCTTTTCTTGGAAGATGATTGCCTCATCCATCGTGATGACAACACCTCTATGGCCAATGGAAGTGGTCACGTTGCCCAGCCTGATGAGAACAACCATATGGTTTATGAGAAAGGTGATGCCAACCGGTCTGTTCAGTTGCTATTGAACTGATTTTTATCTGCAATTCTTAATAAACCGTAGGGATTAACCATTTAAACCGTAGGGATTAACCATTGATGAAATTTTAGAATCTGAATCCAGCAATTCAATCTCATATGCTTAATCTAAACCTTAATTTGGCTTTATTGCACTTTGTTCCTTATTGTTAATATCATACCATGCGCATGATTCTGTCTTTAGACATGGATTAGTCATGGATATCCATTAAAATATGCTTGTTTAAATGGAATAGCTAGATGTGTATCTATTTCTTCATGGTAGTAATAGTTTTCTAAGTAATTTCATGTTGCATATGTTATAAATAACCAGTATTGAAGATTTATTTGTTTTTTAAACAACGAGCCTTGTCTATTAAGTTTTATTCTATGATCAATGCACTCTCCCTAACTGCTTTTTCTTAGAAGATGATGACCTCGTCCATCGTGATGATAACACCTCTATGGCCAATGAAAGTGATCTCGTTGCCCAGCCTGATGAGCACAACCAGATGGTGAATGAGGAAGGTGATGACAACCAGTTCTTCAGTTGCTATTTTTGACTTTAATCTACATTTGATAATGACATGAAATTCTAGAATCTGAATTCAGTAATTCAATCATATATGCTTAATCTAAATCCTAATTTCAGACCCCGTTGATTGCATCTTGCTTGTAGATTATGAATTTGGCAATTCTATCATGTATGCTTAATTTTGTGAACATTTGTTCTTGATATCCTTCAAAGTCATGGTTATGGCTGGACGCTCGCTATGTCTCTTGTGTCGCTGGCATGTGTGCCCACGTTGTGTTGGTATGCTTATATGAAGTTTACAAACTACATTACAACCAGGCTACACATGATCATTAGGTACACTGTTTACAACATTACACTCTTAACAAATCAAGTGCTTTAATGTTGAATAAAAAAGGACATGTATATGGACCATGTGTTGGAAATATGCCCTAGAGGCAATAATAAAATGGTTATTATTATATTTCTTTGTTCATGATAATTGTCTATTGTTCATGCTATAGTTGTATTGATCGGAAACCGTAATACAAGTGTGAATACAAGACCACATCATGTCCCTAGTGAGCCTCTAGTTGACTAGCTCGTTGATCAACAGATGGTCATGATTTTCTGACTATGGACATTGGATGTCATTGATAACAGGATCACATCATTATGAGAATGATGTGATGGACAAGACCCAATCCTAAGCATAGCACAAGATCGTGTAGTTCGTTTGCTAGAGCTTTTCTAATGTCAAATATCATTTCCTTAGACCATGAGATCGTGCAACTCCCGGATACCGTAGGAATGCTTTGGGTGTACCAAATGTCACAACGTAACTGGGTGGCTATAAAGGTGCACTACAGGTATCTCTGAAAGTGTCTGTTGGGTTGGCACGAATCGACACTGGGATTTGTCACTCCGTATGACACAGAGGTATCTCTGGGCCCACTCGGTAATGCATCATCATAATGAGCTCAATGTGACTAAGTAGTTGGTCACGGGATTATGCATTACGGAATGAGTAAAGTGACTTCCCGGTAACGAGATTGAACGAGGTATTGGGATACCGATGGTCGAATCTCGGGCAAGTAACGTACCGATTGACAAAGGGAATCGTATACGGGATTGCTTGAATCCTCGACATCATGGTTCATCCGATGAGACCATCGTGGAAAATGTGGGAGTCAACATGGGTATCCAGATCCCGCTATTGGTTATTGGCCGGAGAGCTGTCTCGGTCATGTCTACATGATTCCTGAACCCGTAGGGTCTACACACTTAAGGTTCGATGACGCTAGGGTTATAAGGAAGATTTGTATGTGATTACCGAATGTTGTTCAGAGTCCCGGATCAGATCTCGGACGTCACGAGGAGTTCTGGAATGGTCTGGAGGTGAAGATTTATATACGGGAAGTCATCATATGGTCACCGGAAATATTCGGGGGTATACCGATATTGTACCGGGACCACCGGAGGGGTTCCGGGGGTCCACTGGGTGGGTCCACCTGCCCCGGAGGGCCTTATGGGTTGTAGGTGGAAGGGAACCAGCCCCAAGTGGGCTAGGCGCCACCCCCCTAGGGCCCATGCGCCTAGGGTTGGGGGGAACCCTAAAGGGGGCGTCCCCTTGGCTTGGGGGTTAAGCCCCCTCCCCCCTTGGCCGCCGCCCCCCTCTAGATCCCATCTAGAGGGGCTGGCCCCCTTCCCCCTTCTCCCTATAAATAGAGGGGTGGAGGGAGGGGTGCAGCACCACATGCAAGGCGTAGCCCCTCCCCTTCCCAACACCTCTCCTCCTCCGCAAGAGCTTGGCGAAGCCCTGCCGAAGAACTGCCACTCCATCACCACCATGATGTCGTGCTGTTGTTGGAGCCTTCTTCCTCAACCTCTCCCTCCTCCTTGCTGGATCAAGGCATGGGAGACATCACCAGGCTGCACATGTGTTGAACGCGGAGGCACCGTTGTCCGGTGCTTAGATCGGATTCGGCCGCGATCTGAATCGCTACGTGTATGACTCCTCCAACCGCATTCTTGCAACGCTTCCGACTCGCGATCTTCAAGGGTATGAAGATGCACTCCCCCCTCTCTCGTTGCTAGTTACTCCATAGATTGATCTTGGTGATGCGTAGAATTTTTTTAATTTCTGCAACGATCCCCAACAGTGGCATCATGAGCTAGGTCTATGCGTAGTTTCTATGCACGAGTAGAACACAAGTTTGTTGTGGGTGTTGATTTTGTCAATTTGCTTGCCACTACTAGTCTTATCTTGTTTCGGCGGCATCGTGGGATGAAGCAGCCCGGACCGACCTTACACGTACGCTTACGTGAGACAGGTTCCACCGACTGACATGCACTAGTTGCATAAGGTGGCCTGCGGGTGTCTGTCTCTCCCACTTTAGTCGGATCGGATTTGATGAAAAGGGTCCTTATGAAGGGTAAATAGCAATTGGCATATCACGTTGTGGTTTTGTCTAAGGTAAGAAACGTTCTTGCTAGAAACCTATAGCAGCCACGTAAAAAACTTGCAACAACAATTAGAGGACGTCTAACTTGTTTTTGCAGCATATGCCGTGTAATGTGATATGGCCAAAAGGATGTGATGAATGATATATATGTGATGTATGAGATTGATCATGTTCTTGTAATAGGAATCACGACTTGCATGTCGACGAGTATGACAACTGGCAGGAGCCATAGGAGTTGTCTTAATTTATTGTATGACATGCGTGTCAATGAATAACGCCGTGTAATTACTTTACTTTATTTCTAAACTGTTAGCCATAGTAGTAGAAGTAATAGTTGACGAGACAACTTCATGAAGACACGATGATGGAGATCATGATGATGGAGATCATGGTGTCATGCCGGTGACGATGATGATCATGGCGTCCCGAAGATGGAGATCAAAAGGAGCAAAAAATGATATTGGCCATATCATGTCACTATTTGATTGCATGTGATGTTTATCATGTTTTACATCTTATTTGCTTAGAACGACGGTAGCATAAATAAGATGATCCCTCATAAAAATTTCAAGAAAGTGTTCCCCCTAACTGTGCACCGTTGCGAAGGTTCGTTGTTTCGAAGCACCACGTGATGATCGGGTGTGATAGATTCTAAGGTTCGAATACAACGGGTGTAAGCCAGATTTACACATGCAAAACACTTAGGTTGACTTGACGAGCCTAGCATGTACATACATGGCCTCGGAATACAAGAGACCGAAAGGTCGAACATGAGTCGTATAGAAGATACGATCAACATGAAGATGTTCACCGATGATGACTAGTCCGTCTCACGTGATGATCGGACACGGCCTAGTTGACTCGGATCATGTATCACTTAGATGACTAGAGGGATGTCTATCTGAGTGGGAGTTCATTGAATAATTTGATTAGATGAACTTAGTCTAAAAATCTTTACAATATGTCTTGTAGATCAAATGGCCCACGCTAATGTTGTCCTCAACTTGAACGCGTTCCTAGAGAAAACCAAGCTGAAAGACGATGGTAGCAACTATACAGACTGGGTCCAGAACTTGAGGATCATCCTCATAGCTGCCAAGAAAGCATATGTCCTTGAAGCACCTGTCCCAGCGAACCAAGACGTTATGAATGCCTGGTAGTCGCGTGTTGATGATTACTCCCTAGTTCAGTGCGGCATACTTTACAGCTTAGAACCGGGGCTCCAAAAGCGTTTCAAGCAGCACGGAGCATATGAGATGTTCCAAGAGCTAAAAATGGTTTTCCAAGATCATGCCCGGGTCGAGAGATATGAAGTCTCCGACAAGTTCTACAACTGTAAGATGGAGGAGAATAGTTCCGTCAGCGAGCACATACTCAAAATGTCTGGGTTGCACAACCGCTTGTCTCAGCTGGGAGTTAATCTCCCGGATGACGGGGTCGTTGACAGAATCCTTCAGTCGCTTCCACCGAGCTACAAGAGCTTTGTGATGAACTTCAATATGCAGGGGATGGAGAAAACCATTCCTGAGGTATATTTGATGTTGAAATCAGCGGAGGTGGAAATCAAAAAGGAACATCAAGTGTTGATGGTGAATAAAACTACTAAGTTCAAGAAAGGCAAGGGTAAAAAGGGCTTCAAGAAAGACGGCAAGGGAGTTGCCGCACCCGGCAAGCAAGGTGCCGGGAAGAAGCCAAACAATGGACCCAAGCCTGAGACTGAGTGTTTTTATTGCAAGGGAAATGGTCACTGGAAGCAGAATTGCCCCAAGTACTTAGTGGACAAGAAGACCGGCAACACCAAAGGTATATGTGATATACATGTTATTGATGTGTACCTTACCAGTACTCGTAGTAGCTCCTGGGTATTTGATACCGGTGCGGTTGCTCATATTTGTAACTCAAAACAGGAGTAGCGAAATAAGCAAAGACTGGCGAAGGATGAGGTGACGATGCGCGTCGGGAATGGTTCCAAGGTCGATGTGATCGCCGTCGGCACGCTACCTCTACATTTACCTACGGGATTAGTTTTAAACCTCAATAATTGTTATTTAGTGCCAGCTTTGAGCATGAACATTGTATCTGGATCTCGTTTAATACGAGATGGCTACTCATTTAAATCCGAGAATAATGGTTGTTCTATTTATATGAGAGATATGTTTTATGGTCATGCCCCGCTGGTCAATGGTTTATTCTTAATGAATCTCGAACGTGATGTTACACATATTCATAGTGTGAATACCAAAAGATGTAAGGTTGATAATGATAGTCCCACATACTTGTGGCACTGCCGCCTTGGTCACATTGGTGTCAAACGCATGAAGAAGCTCCATGCAGATGGACTTTTGGAGTCTCTTGATTATGAATCATTTGACACGTGCGAACCATGCCTCATGGGCAAAATGACCAAGACTCCGTTCTCCGGAACAATGGAGCGAGCAACCAACTTATTGGAAATCATACATACTGATGTGTGCGGTCCAATGAGCATTGAGGCTCGCGGTGGCTATCGTTATGTTCTCACCCTCACTGATGACTTAAGTAGATATGGGTATGTCTACTTAATGAAACACAAGTCTGAGACCTTTGAAAAGTTCAAGGAATTTCAGAGTGAGGTTGAAAATCAACGTGACAGGAAAATAAAGTTCTTACGATCAGATCGTGGAGGGGAATATTTGAGTCACGAATTTGGCACACACTTAAGGAAATGTGGAATCGTTTCACAACTCACGCCGCCTGGAACACCTCAGCGTAATGGTGTGTCCGAACGTCGTAATCGCACTCTATTGGATATGGTGTGATCTATGATGTCTCTTACCGATCTACCGCTCTCATTTTGGGGTTATGCTTTAGAGACTGCCGCATTCACTTTAAATAGGGCTCCGTCGAAATCCGTTGAGATGACACCGTATGAATTATGGTTTGGGAAGAAACCTAAGCTGTCGTTTCTAAAAGTTTGGGGATGCGATGCTTATGTCAAGAAACTTCAACCTCGAAAGCTTGAACCCAAGTCAGAAAAATGCGTCTTCATAGGATACCCGAAGGAAACCATTGGGTATACCTTCTACCTCAGATCCGAAGGCAGGATCTTTGTTGCCAAGAACGGGTCCTTTCTGGAGAAAGAGTTTCTCTCGAAAGAAGTAAGTGGGAGGAAAGTAGAACTTGATGAAGTACTGCCTCTTGAAGCGGAAAGTAGCGCAGCTCAGGAAGATGTTTCTGTGGTGCCTGCACCGGCTAGAGAGGAAGTTAATGATGATGATCAAGGTACTTCGGATCAAGTTGCTACTGAACTTCGTAGGTCCACGAGGACACGTTCCACACCAGAATGGTATGGCAACCCTGTCCTGGAGATCATGTTTTTAGACAACGGTGAACCTTCGAACTATGAAGAAGCGATGGCGGGCCTAGATTCCAACAAATGGCTTGAAGCCATGCAATCCGAGATAGGATCCATGTATGAAAACAAAGTATGGACTTTGACAGACTTGCCCGATGATCGGCGAGCGATAGAAAATAAATGGATCTTTAAGAAGAAGACGGACGCGGATGGTAATGTTACCATCTATAAAGCTCGACTTGTCGCTAAGGGTTATCGACAAGTTCAAGGGGTTGACTACGATGAGACCTTCTCACCCGTAGCGAAGCTGAAGTCCGTCCGAATCATGTTAGCAATTGCCGCATTCTACGATTATGAGATATGGCAAATGGACGTCAAAACGGCATTCCTTAACGGCTTTCTTAAGGAAGAATTGTATATGATGCAGCCGGAAGGTTTTGTCGATCCTAAGAATGCTAACAAGGTATGCAAGCTCCAGCGCTCCATCTATGGGCTGGTGCAAGCATCTCGGAGTTGGAACATTCACTTTGATGAAATGATCAAAGCGTTTGGGTTTATGCAGACTTATGGAGAAGCCTGCGTTTACAAGAAAGTGAGTGGGAGCTCTGTAGCATTTCTCATATTATATGTGGATGACATACTATTGATGGGAAATGATATAGAACTTTTGGAAAGCATAAAGGCCTACTTGAATAAGTGTTTTTCAATGAAGGACCTTGGAGAAGCTGCTTACATATTAGGCATCAAGATCTATAGAGATAGATCGAGACGCCTCATAGGTCTTTCACAAAGCACATACCTTGATAAGATATTGAAGAAGTTCAATATGGATCAGTCCAAGAAAGGGTTCTTGCCTGTATTGCAAGGTGTGAAATTGAGCTCGGCTCAAAGCCCGACCACGGACAGAAGATAGAGAAAAGATGAGTGTCATCCCCTATGCCTCAGCCATAGGGTCTATTATGTATGCCATGCTGTGTACCAGACCTGATGTAAACCTTGCCGTAAGTTTGGTAGGAAGGTACCAAAGTAATCCCGGCATGGAACACTGGACAACGGTCAAGAATATCCTGAAGTACCTGAAAAGGACTAAGGATATGTTTCTCGTTTATGGAGGTGACGAAGAGCTCGTCGTAAAGGGTTACGTCGATGCTAGCTTCGACACAGATCTGGATGACTCCAAGTCACAAACCGGATACGTGTATATTTTGAATGGTGGGGCAGTAAGCTGGTGCAGTTGCAAGCAAAGCGTCGTGGCGGGATCTACATGTGAAGCGGAGTACATGGCAGCCTCGGAGGCAGCACATGAAGTAATCTGGATGAAGGAGTTCATTACCGACCTAGGAGTTATTCCCAATGTGTCGGGCCCGATGACTATCTTCTGTGACAACACTGGAGCTATTGCCCTTGCCAAGGAGCCCAGGTTTCACAAGAAGACCAGACACATCAAGCGTTGCTTCAACTCCATTCGTGAAAATGTTCAAGATGGAGACATAGATATTTGTAAAGTGCATACGGATCTGAATGTCGCAGATCCGTTGACTAAACCTCTTCCACGAGCAAAACATGATCAACACCAGAACTCCATGGGTGTTTGATTCATCACAATGTAACTAGATTATTGACTCTAGTGAAAGTGGGAGACTGTTGGAAATATGCCCTAGAGGTAATAATAAAATGGTTATTATTATATTTCCTTATTCATGATAATTGTCTATTGTTCATGTTATAATTGTATTGATCGGAAACTGTAATACATGTGTGAATACATAGACCACACCATGTCCCTAGTGAGCCTTTAGTTGACTAGCTCGTTGATCAACAGATGGTCATGGTTTCCTGACTATGGACATTGGATGTCATTGATAACAGGATCACATCATTAGGAGAATGATGTGATGGACAAGACCCAATCCTAAGCATAGCACAAGATCGTGTAGTTCATTTGCTAGAGCTTTTCTAATGTCAAGTATCATTTCCTTAGACCATGAGATCGTGCAACTCCCGGATACCGTAGGAATGCTTTGGGTGTACCAAACGTCACAACATAACTGGGTGGCTATAAAGGTGCACTACAGGTATCTCCGAAAGTGTCTGTTGGGTTGGCATGAATCGAGACTGGGATTTGTCACTCCATATGACGGAGAGGTATCTCTGGGCCCACTCGGTAATGCATCATCATAATGAGCTCAATGTGACTAAGTAGTTGGTCACGGGATCATGCATTACGGAATGAGTGAAGTGACTTGCCGGTAACGAGATTGAATGAGATATTGGGATACCGACGATCGAATCTCGGGCAAGTAACGTACCGATTGACAAAGGGAATTGTATACAGGATTGCTTGAATCCTCGACATCGTGGTTCATTCGATGAGATCATCGTGGAACATGTGGGATTCAACATGGGTATCCAGATCCCGCTGTTGGTTCTTGGCCGGAGAGCTGTCTCGGTCATGTCTACATGATTCCCGAACCCGTAGGGTCTACACACTTAAGGTTTGATGATGCTAGGGTTATAAGGAAGATTTGTATGTGATTACCGAATGTTGTTCGGAGTCCCTGATGAGATCCCTGACGTCATGAGGAGTTCCGGAATGGTCCGGAGGTGAAGATTTATATATGGGAAGTCATCACACGGTCACCGGAAATATTCGGGGGTATACCGGTATTGTACCGGGACCACCGAAGGGGTTCCGAGGGTCCATCGGGTGGGTCCACCTGCCCCGGAGGGCCTTATGGGCTGTAGGTGGAAGGGAACCAGCCCCAAGTGGGCTGGGAGCCACCCCCCTAGGGCCCATGCGCCTATGGTTGGGGGGAACCCTAAAGGGAGCGCGCCCCTTGGCTTGGGGGGCAAGCCCCCTCCCCCTTGGCCGCCCCCCCCCCTCTAGATCCCATCTAGAGGGGCCGACCCCCTTCCCCCTTCTCCCTATAAATAGAGGGGTGGAGGAAGGGTGCAGCACCACATCCAAGGCGCAGCCCCTCCCCTCCCCAACACCTCTCCTCCTCCGCAAGAGCTTGGCGAAGCCCTGCCGGAGAAGTGCCACTCCATCACCACCACACCGCCGTGCTGCTGTTGGAGCCTTCTTCCTCAACCTCTCCCTCCTCCTTGCTGGATCAAAGCGCGGGAGACGTCACCGGGCTGCACGTGTGTTGAACGCGGAGGCACCGTTGTTCGGTGCTTAGATCGGATTCGGCCGCGATCTGAATCGCTACGTGTACGACTCCTCCAACCGCGTTCTTGCAACGCCTCCGACTCGCGATCTTCAAGGGTATGAAGATGCACTCCCCTCTCTCTCGTTGCTAGTTACTCCATAGATTGATCTTGGTGACGCGTAGAAATTTTTTAATTTCTGCAACAATCCCCAACACCATGTACGCTCTGTACTTGACTGACTGATCCTGAGGAACAGAGCTAATGTGGTGACGACATTTCTATGAATTTGTTGCTATTGTATACACTCACTTGTTTAGCATTCTTCACAAATCAAGTGCTTTTATGTCATCCTCAACAGGCCTCACCTGTTTACACTCACTTGTATGAAATATTTGTAGGGGAGCACAAATATACTATTCTACTGTTATCCTTTTTTCTATGCATACAATCTTTGCTTAAAATCAATTTCATGCAAGGCTTCCCTTATTCAATTAGAGGCAATGGTCTGAATGATGTTCCTTTTAGTGGGATCACAATTCATATGGTGTTGGTGCATCCTCTGCACCAACCAATGAAATTCGACAAAGGTAATGGGGAGGGCAAACCTTTACTATCAGGAATTTGAATACATCAAATGGATGGTCTTTCTTTGGGTGATGTAATGATATTTGGAATAAATTAATATTCTAGTTCAGGTCTTACTTCATATTCTGGACAGTAAAAAGCAAGGTATTGGTGTCCTTTTTAGTATTTTGGAAAAATCCTGGACCATGTTCATATTTTTGACAGTCGTAGGCACATTTTTAGGGACTCTAGTAAGCCTCAAATTTTATTTGACACACTGTTAGGCTTTCTAGACGTTGCTTGTTGTTTTTGGAAGTTCTAATCAGCAGCAACTCTATAATCAGATTATGCAATATTATGCCTCTCAGTTATGTGACGTGCATGTGAACTGTGAATGCTATAGTTGATATAATATATGAGTAGTTCTTAAGTGCATACTTGTTCTGCAGTGTTCGAGACATGTATAAAATACATTTTTTCTATTTTATATGTACAAATTCAAAGGAAATATTTTTTTTACAATTTTTTCCGAGACATACCTGACTATATCTTCCTTTTAGACAGTTTGTCAGAATTAGAATTAATCTTGCTGTGACTTTTATTTTGGAGAACAATTTAACTCAGGTTCTGACTATATCTTCCCAATATCATTTCTCCAGTTTTGTTTTTTGAGAAATTTCTTTGACTTATTTGTATAGATTTGGAGTCAACTGTTGAAACATGTGTACGTACATATTCATTTACGATTATGAGATTGATTTTATTTTTGTAAGAAAGTGAGGTAAATACCTTATGCCAATATTCAATTTCAAAGTTACAAACTGAAGATATATCCTAAGTATTCTTAGATGCATATGGAAAGTTCAATTTCCTACAAACTGAATCCTACAAAACGGACCATTGTATTATCACGAAGTAGGAGAGATAATTGTTGTGCAAACACCCCAAGATACAAGGTCATCCACGTTACTCATGCTTGCCCGAATAAACATACTTGTTGGCCACCAATGTTCACCATAAAATCAAAAGAGAACCAGAAGAATCATTGGAGCTTTGCCATGCAGCTCTTCTAAAGTGACAATCAAGCTCATGAACTGACTTTGAGCTACAACCTTGAAGACGGGTTTTTCAGGGTTGAGCGCAACATGCTTATCTTGTATGCATCGTTGATGCGGGGCAGCGGACTGCACCTACCATGTGTAAGTTCCATCAAACAACTGGTTCACGCAGCTCTCTTATGCATTGTGATAATTTGGTAAGTCAGACATATGGCCGTGGATTTGCACCTGTGAAATTTTGCTTCTACATAGTTATTGTGTGTAATGTTTCCTGGGCTTCAGCCAATAAATGCTTTATCTGATTATCAATGGTATCTTATTCTGAACAAATGGATAAAGTAAATTCATTTTGGGTATTGTATACGTTATTTCTTCATAGTTACTGAATCTGAAGCGACCATGAATACATAAGTAAGCTTGCTGCATATATGTTGTTTTGAGGAAAAAAAATACAAAGATGAAAGGAGTGCCACTACATCAACAAGAAGAAAGGGTACACAGTCACCGTACAGTCTGCAATTGTAGGTCAGGGTTGAAAGAGTGCTAACCGTAGCACAATGCTTACTTTTTTTCCCAGTAGATCCAATAGTACAATAATCAATAATTGTAAAGTCAGCCTAAAGAGAGGTAGAAGAATAATTTGACCTTCAACTAGATTTTTTTCTGTATTATTCTTTGCTTCTTATATGAATACGATCCACTTGGCAACCATTGCATGATTCATACATGGGTTCTATTTTTCAGGGTTGAGTGCATCATGCTTATCTTGTGTGCATCATTGATGCGGGGCAACGAAGTGTGTCGTATTCTGTTCATGGATATCAATCCAAGCATTTTGCTGTGGGTGGTTTGTGGCACCGGAGTGATTGTAGTTTCATACTCCAGCGACAAATATTACGGTACAGAGGGAGTATTTATGTTGGATCAGAACATGTGTGATTTGATGCTGGAACTTAACTTCTGTTGTCATATTTGTGTTGTGATCTGTTGCTGGATAAGAATCTATATTGTTGTTCATATATAACAGTTTCTTGCTGCTAAATTTTATATATAACATGATGGGTTGGTTTAGTTTTATAGTTTTGATGGTCTAGAACTGGGCTGAAATGTGCTGGTTAACCAGACCAAACTGGGCTGAATTGGCTGGCTAACTAGACCGAAACAAGCAGGCCTAGAAATTATGTGTTAAAAAAATGGGCTCAATGACGTGAACATTTGGGTTGGGTGATGCACTATAGCTGGGCCGAAATTGGCTAGCAAACACAACGAAAATAAGCAGGCCCAACAATTGTATACTTGATCAAAAAATGCAATGGGCCGAATAAGGCAAAGCTTAAATGGGCTGAAATTAGATAGGGCAACCAGACAAAATTAATGGACTGGACTTGAGGAAACATGCTAACGGATCGGACTGGGCTGAAAATATGAGGTTGAAAGTCTAATTTGGCCACATCTTGTAGGCCGTCAAGTCCATCTATGTGCCACGTTATGAAATTCTGTGACGGTTCATGTTGTCACAAAGGCCTGGGCTGGACTTAGGCCCTACCCGAACTGGATGGGCTCATGGCTGATCTATGACGACCAAGGATTGTCACGGGTCAACATAATTTGTGAAGATTTCGGCCCTTCGTCATGAAGACCAATCTATGACAGGGAATACATGATGATTTTCAAAAACATCATCAATGGGCGTTTGTGATAGTTTGGTAGCAATCTGTGAAGGTTCAGGGCCGTCATGGATCAACAACATTCTTGTAGTGCATGCCTTAGAAGTAGATTTGAATGAGAATGAATGAAATGAGCAAACGTTACTAGAAAGGTGAACTCGCTATCAAACTACTGCTTGCGCTAGGGGAAGCGCGAAAGAGAAACCAGTTTCAAGCCAGATCTGATACCCTTGAAGGACTCCCAGGAATGAGAGAACAAGTACAAGGACAATCTTATTTTCTAAGGATAGGCGGTATTCCATAATTAACATAGTTTGGTTAGAGTGGATTTGAAAAGCTACAGCAGATCGATAAGTTGTGGTTTTTATTTGGGGGTTTCTTTCTTTTTTCTTGTTATTTTTTCTTTTTCTTTTTAAAAATGCGTGAACTTTTTCAAATTCGAAACTTTCTTCAAATTTGTGAACTTTTCAAATTCGCAAACTTTTTCTTAGAAATCCTCGAACCTTCTTTCATATTCGATGAACATTTTTCAAGTTTATGAACTTTTTCCAAAATTGATGAACTTTTTTCAAATTCAAGGAACTTTTTTTAAAATCAATGGAATTTATTCAATTTTGTGTTTTTCTCAAAATCGATGATTTTTTAGAAAATTGATAAACTTTTTTCAAAGGATTTTTTCCAAAATCATTGATTTTTTTCAAATTTGTGAACTTTTCTTCAAAGTAGATGTTTTTTTCAAAATTGATGTACTAATTTCAAATGAGGAACTTATTTCAAATCCATGAACCTTTTCTCAAATTCTTGAACTTTAATTCAGGAAAATCGAAAAAAGTTCACAGCTTTTGAAAGCTGCTGGCCATGTAGTAAAATATTTTTTTAATTTTGAAGGCAAGTAGTACACAGGTCGTACTGTAGTTTTGTTTTAGTTTGAGGGAAAGATCATACTGTAGGTAATAGGAAGTCGCACTGTTGGGCTGCAACCTGCAAACAAAGCTAGCAAGCGCGAGCCAAGCTTCTTGGCGCATGAAGCGCCCCAGAGGAGCTCCATATGGTTCGCAGTGCATCCTATTCCGCACGTAGGCCGCCCGGAAGCGACCTAGCGCGCAACCCCCTCACGCGTTATTATTTTTATGGGTCAGCCCATTGTTGGATTTTATCTCCACCGTTTTTGGGAAGGTTCTAGAGACTTGTTTCTTTTGTTCTCCTTTCGTTTTCTTCTTTTTATTTTTCCTTTTACATTTTATTTTTATTTTATTTTATTTTTACTTTTCTTTAATCTTTTTTATTTCCTATTTATTTATTTACTTTTCTTATTCTTTAAGTTTTGCAAACATATTTCAAATTTTTGAACATTTTCGAATCATGAACATTTTTCAAACTAATGAATAATTATTTGAAATAAAGACCATTTTTCAAATTTCGCAAACATTTTTTACAAATTCGTGAATATTTTAAAATTTGGACAACTTTTTGACTTCTTGAACATTTTTGAAATTGCGCAATTTTTGAACTTGTGAACAATTTTTTGCACTGATGGACATGTTTTTGAAAATTGGGAACCTTTTTTGAAATTCAAGAACATTTTTTGTTATTGATGAAAAATTGTTGAATTCATGAATATTTTTTGAATCGGTGAGCTGCTTTTGAACTCCATGTATATTCTTTGAAATTTGGAAACATTTTTTGAAATTCCTGAACAATCTTTGAATATTTTGAACATTTTCGCAAATTCATGAAAATTTATAAAATTCATGGACATTTTGAATTTTTGTGAACATTTTATGAATACTCGAACATTTTTTTAAAACCATGAACATGTTTTGAATCACTAAGCATTTATCATTTCATGAACATTTTTCAGATCATGAACATATTTTCAGTTACAAACTTTATTTTACAGTTCACAATTTTTTGGAATCCCAGTTTATTTAAAAAAAATTAAAAGATGAAAACAGGAAAAAACAAAAAGGCACTCCCGTTGCTTCGGGACCTTTTTTTTGAGAGAATTGCTTCGGGACCTTGTGACGCTCTCTGCGTCAAGTTGCTGAGAATTAGCACAGGAGTGTCTTCGACTGGGCCGGCCCATGAAGATAGCGACACTGTTGCTCAAAAAGAAAAATTGCACAGCAGGGGATTCGAACAAAGGATAGAGTGCTCTAAACTACGCATTACTACCAGCTGAGCTAGGAGCAGTATCTGACCATATTAGAGCATCAAACTTAAAAAACAAAATACGCTGCACAAATCCAAATTAGTTCAGGAATTTCGTAAGAAATTTCTTTTCTGATCAATATTTTGGAAACCTATAACATTTTTTAAAAACAGGATTTTTTTTGAAAATTATGAACATTTTTTTGAAACACGGACATTTTTCCAAGTTTCAAAACAAAAACGGGAAACGCAAACATATTTGAAAATTCCTGAACAAAATTAGAAAAAAATAAAGAAAATTGTGAACAAATTTTGAAACTCCTGGAAAAATGAAAACATGAACAATTTTCTAAATTTGTGACCAATTTCTTAAAACAGAAACATTTTTTGAACATTGGCAGCAATTTGAAAAGAAAACAATCAAACATTTATTGTAAAAAACAAGAACCTTTTTTGAAACTCCAGAACAATTTTCAACTTTTGAAAAATTGGAACAATTCAAAAATTGGGAACATTTTTTTGAATTCATGAACAATTTTTTAAAACATGAACAATTTTTAAAAATTTGAATGTTTTTTTAAAACAGGAACGTTTTTTGTAAAATTCAAACAATTTTTTAAAACAGGATTTTTTTTGAATTTATGAACAATTTTTTAAAACATGAACATGTTTTAAAATTTTGAACATTTTTTAAAACAGGAACTTTTTTGAAAATTTCGAACAATTTTCGAAACATGATCTTTTCAAAAATTAACTTGAAAAGTGAAATAAACATAAAAGTGAAAGACAAAAAGGAAACAAAAAACAAAAATAAGAAAGAAGAAAAAGAAATAGAAAAGCGGTAAAAAGAAAAATCGAAATACAAAGAACCCAAGAAGAAACAGGAAAACTGGTCAAGAATATAAAAATGGTTCAGGAACCTTCTTGAAGATTCCCGAAACCGGCTGCCTAGATTTTGTATAATGGGACAGCCCATTGCTAGCGATGCGGCGCTTAGCCTGTGCGTTGCGTGACATTTTGACGTAACAAGCGACGCATAGGGTTTTCCGTGCGTAACTCCCCCTCTCTTGGGCGCTGGTGTTTTCATGGGCTGTCCCATTTTTTGGGTTTCATCCAATCTGGACCTTCCCTGTACCGTTTGTTTTTGTTGTTGTTTAGTTTTTCCTTCTTTCTTTCTCTTTTTTTGCTTTTTCATTTTTCTTGTCTGTTTCTTTTTCTCTTTTCCTTTTCCTTTTTTTCTTTTTCAATTGGCGAAAATATTTTACATTCGTGCACATTTTAAATTTACGAACATTTTTTTGAAATCATGAACATATTTTTACGAATTCATGAACTATTTCTAAATCATGAACAAAATTTGAAATTATGAACAATTTTTAGAAAGAGTGAACAATTTTTAAAGTCATGAGCATTTTTTACAACTTCATTAACGTAAAGTCACGAACAATTTTTTTGAAATCATGAACATTTTTCGGAATTATGAACATTTTTTATATTTTATGAATTGAGCAATATTTTACAAATTCATGAACATTCTCTTAAACTTGAACATTTTTAATTCTCATTTTTTTAGAAAAATCATGAATATTTTTTAAATTCATGAACATTTTAATCCGCAAACATTTTGTGATTTATTTTTTTCCGTAAATTCACATTTTTTAATAATTCGGAACCTTTTATATCTTAAATTATTTAAATAGAAA
The DNA here is from genome assembly GCF_018294505.1 of Triticum aestivum. NCBI lineage: Eukaryota > Viridiplantae > Streptophyta > Magnoliopsida > Poales > Poaceae > Triticum > Triticum aestivum. The sequence goes on along the minus strand of NC_057810.1, from coordinate 471,595,116 downwards.
AAACAAAAACTGAAAATTGAAGAGAAAAAATAAATAAAAAAGAGCGCTCGGACATGGGCCGGCCGGTCGGGCGCTGAGGGTCGCTTCTTCCAACGCGTATCGCCGTATAGGAGAACACTAGCAAAAGAGCCCGTGCGTTGCAATTGAAGAAAAAACACAACACACACTCTTAACCGAACAACCATCACTCAAGACCACAATAGGTCCATCTCCTTTATTTTAGCGACACATCATATTTGTGTTGCCGCTTATCCTTCTTCCCACCCTCGCCGGCGATGGCCTTAGTGTTCACACAAACCAAAACGTGTTAGAATGTGGTTAATCCTAAGACGTCTCTCTCTCCCTCTGTCGTCCCTCTCCCTCTCTCTCGCTTTCTCTCACACTCGCGATGAGAAATATGTTGTTTTCCCCTGCAACGTATTCAGAGGTATGCATGTGTAGTTCTCGATGTTTTCTTTTCCTTATATGATTATAGTGGGTGTTTATTTGCAATCCGGATTGCCGCCTGTATCAAAGAAAAATGGATCGTGCGCTATATTTATAAGTTTCCTTCCAAAACAATATTTAAAAAATATTTAACAGGTAAAATTAACATCATATACAGATTTCACGCATTTTTCTAATCAAATTTCATATATAACATATTAAAATCGGAGTTACGGTTTAAAAGATGCGTATAATTTAGAAAACCATTTGTTTAAATTAAATATCTTTCAAAATAATATTTATAAATACTTAACAAGTTAAAATAATCTTATATTCATATTCTACATATTTTTCTAATCAAAATTCATATATAACATGTTTAAATCGGAGTTACGGTTTAAAAGATATGGATGATTTAGAAAAGCATTTGTTTGTATTAAATATGATCCACGAATAGAATACCTAAAAAGTCAAGGGGGTTTTTGAAAAACTGTAAAATAACGCGTCGGAGTGACTTAAATCTGGACTGCGGGTTAATTTCATGTAAACGTAGGGGCTTTTTTGCAAATTGGCGCGACGGACGGGCAGAATCCCTACGTACTTTATTATTACTAGCAAAAGAGCCCGTGCGTTGCAACGGGAGAAAAAACACAACACACACTCTTAACCGAACAACCATCACTCAAGACCATAATAGGTCCATCTCCTTTATTTTAGCGACACATCATATTTGTGTTGCCGCTTATCCTTCTTCCCACCCTCGCCAGGGATGGCCTTAGTGTTCACACAAACCATAACGTGTTAGAATGTGGTTAATCCTAAGACGTCTCTCTCTCCCTCTGTCCTCCCTCTCTCCCTCTCTCGCTTTCTCTCACACTCGCGATGAGAAATCTGTTGTTTTCCCCTGCAACGTATCAGAGATATGCATGTGTAGTTCTCGATGTTTTCTTTTCCCTATATGATTATAGTGGGTGTTTATTTGCAATCCGGATCGCCGCCTGTATCAAAGAAAAATGGAGCGTGCGCTATAGTTATAAGTTTCCTTCCAAAACAATATTTAAAAAATATTTAACAGGTAAAATTAACATCATATACAGATTTCACGTATTTTTCTAATCAAATTTCATATATAACATATTAAAATCAGAGTTACGGTTTAAAAGATGCGTATAATTTAGAAAACCATTTGTTTGAATTAAATATCTTTCAAAATAATATTTATAAATACTTAACAGGTTAAAATAATCTTATATTCATATTCTACATATTTTTCTAATCAAAATTCATATATAACATGTTTAAATCGGAGTTACGTTTTAAAAGATATGGATGATTTAGAAAAGCATTTGTTTGTATAAAATATGAACCGCGAATAGAATACCTAAAAATTCAAGGGGTTTTTTGAAAAACTGTAAAATAACGGGTCGGAGTGACTTAAATCTGGACTGCGGGTTGATTTCAGGTAAACGCAGGGGCTTTTTTGCAAATTGGCGCGACGGACGGGCAGAAACCCTACGTACTTTATTATTACTAGCAAAAGAGCCCGTGCGTTGCAACGGAAGAGAAAACATAACACACGCTTTTAACCCAACAACCATCACTCAAGATCACAATAGGTCCATCTCCTTTATTTTCGCGAGATATCATATTTGTGTTGCCGCTTATCCTCTATTAGGTAGAGATATAGCAAATATGCCCATGCGTTGCAATGGAGAAAAACAATTAGACTATGTCAGGATGAGATAAGGACTTTTAAAATGTCATGTCATAAACTACGTCTCATCTTGACCTAGCATTGCGCCATAGAAAGTTGTGTCAATTTTTCTGGAGCAAGCATTGTATAGAACACAACAACCCTTTTTTAACCGATGCGTCATGGACTAAATAAAATCATAAAACAACCTCTATTATCCCCTAAAAAACATTTAAGTGATGGTTTGTCTTATCGTTATTTACGTATCTGTTCGAATTTTTGCAGACATTTTTAAAATTTTATGGACATAATTTTCAAATTGTTAAATATGTTTTGAATTCACGATCACCTTTTAAAAATCATGAATATTTGTTTTGAAATAATGTTTTTATACTATGCAAACAGTTTCTTAATCTTATTTATTTTATGATTTCTCTACCATTTTCTGAGTTCGCGAACATTTTACGATTTCTATACAAAATTCAACTCACAACCTTTTAAAATTTGGAATTTTTCCGTTGAATTTAAAAGAGAAAAACATAAACAAAAATAAGAAGAAAAAAAGTACAAAAAAAGGAAAAGAAAACAGAATGAAAACATCACACCTGTAACATGTGCGGGAGAAGGACGACCCCTTGCAGAAAAAAAAGAGAAAAGGGGCGAACATTTTCTCTACCATTTTATGATTTCTCTACCATTTTCTGAGTTCGCGAACATTTTACGATTTCTATACAAAATTCAACTCACAACCTTTTAAAATTTGGAATTTTTCCGTTGAATTTAAAAGAGAAAAACATAAACAAAAATAAGAAGAAAAAAAGTACAAAAAAAGGAAAAGAAAACAGAATGAAAACATCACACCTGTAACATGTGCGGGAGAAGGACGACCCCTTGCAGAAAAAAAAGAGAAAAGGGGCGAGCTGGGGATCGAACCCGGGTCTCCCACATGATGTGTCGAAGCACAGACCAGTGCGGCACTCTTCTGCTTGTGATTTATTTGGGTACCACTCTATAATAACCAAACCCCGCGGCGGCCTTCAAGAAAAAGAACTGAATCGTTTTTTTCACTTAAGGTGGCATAGTGGGTAATTTAGGGCAATTTCGAGGGTAGTTTTTATGACGTACGGCAGAAACCCAATTCTTTTTATTATTATTATTATTGCCCGTGCGTTGCAACGGGTATAAAGTAAATCTGAATGTTCATGTGATATTTAAAAGTTTACCTGTCACAGTGAATAATAAGATTTTCCAATTATAATAGTTGTAAGACTCGTAAGGATCCACTTTATGAAGATCTTATTGTATTCCAAAAGCTCGTAATCTTTTTCTCTACCAATATAACCTACTTCTTCAACTCCCTCTAAAAAAAATTAATTATGTGTAATAAGTTGTTGTTATTTAACAACCCCGTGTAAAAATAATTAAAATATCTAAACATTTATCGATCCGATAGATCATCGGCTACTCCTTCGATGCGAAAGTAATTGTGCATCATCCGCTTACTTGTAACAGTTTCAAATAGATCATATATTAATTCCTATATCTCGCAATCCCTATTAACATTGATTCATATTCATGCTTTTCCACTTTAAAAATATGATGGACGGAAAGTAAAGTATTTACAATGCTTGCCGTTCTTTGTTGACACGTTGCCGCTAGCAGTAGCGGCACACCCTCCACGTCAACAAGACCACTTACCTGGACATTATCGTCGGGCCTCGATGGGGATCAGGATTAGGGTACGCAGAACTGCGGGATAGATGGTACAACGGAGGGTAGTGCTCCCCCTTCCCAGCAGTCGTGCTAAGTGAAACAGGACGCGAGCAAGATGCACCGTTGTCGCACTCTCTCTATTCTTCATCCCTCCGTCTCTCCACCCTGTCTCATCCATGGCATCCAGATTTGAGGAATATCTTCATGGACAGCAAGCACCGCTAAGCTTCAAATATCTTCTCCCTTAAGAAATATTTCTTTCTAATATTTTACTCACTTTTAATTATTATACTCTCTCCACTCTAAAATAAGTGTCTTAATTTTGTATTAACTATAGTACAAAGTTGTACTAAATTTATGACACTTCTTTCGAAAGAAGAGCGTACATATAATGTAACAACAAACATCATCAAGTAACAATAAACAACAGCAAGTAATAATCGTCGCTCTTCCGGAAAATAAAAAATTGTAATTGATGCTAGCGCATGCATCCAGTAGCTTCTGGCCGGTACAAGACCAATTCCATTTGTTTCGTTATTAAAGAAAAGCACCGACCGGCCAGCGCCACTCCTTCTCATCCATCTACCCATCTGCTTGCCTTATCCACATCGTCACTCCTTCTTCTCACTCAGCGCTACTCCTCCTCTTCTCCAGCCACTATCACCCAGTGTTGCTCCTCCTCTTCTACATGTGTTGTGCCGACGATGCACTCCACTCTCCTGGAGTGCGCGCGGCCGTGGTGGCTGGCCAGAGCCAGGGCATCACCCCTTATCAGTGAGGAACCCATAGGCGCCATGGAAGCTCCTCTGCCATGGGTCTGATCTGGCCGTCCTGCCCCAGTCGCCGGCCCGCTCCGGATCCGGCCAGCAGCCTCGCCTCCAATCCGATTCGGACGGCCCCGCCCACAGCCTCTGCCACCTGCGACACGCCCCCCAGAGGTCCGGCCGATCCCGCGCCGCTCATCCTTGCTTCGTCCTCTGCTCGGCACTCGCGTTTTCCGCCTCGCCCCGGCCTGCTCCAAGCCACCAACCGAAGCATGTCCACGAAGTCCAACCGGCCCTCCTCCCAGGCGCGCTCTTCGTCCGTTGCCGCGTGCTCCACCAGGCACCAGCAGCTTCGTGTTGAGCCCATCGAACTGGCGGTGCACTCGGCGCAGCTTGGCCTGCACTCCCTGCAGGTCTAGCCACGACAGCGCCGGCACGAAGTCGCTGATGTTGAACTTCCCGGTGCCGGTCAGGAGCGACACGGTCATCTCCTTGTAGCTGCTGGACTCGTCCTTGTTCCCGACCGCAGCGCCTGGGCCGATGGCCCCCCCTCTCTTCCTCTGCTCCGAAGTTGCTAGCTCGCGAGCGCCAAGGCAACCACGACCACTCTATCTTAGGGAGATCGATGCGTTCGGCTTGTTCCACTTGGGAGTTTATCCTCCTTCACATTCCATTTCACTTTCCTTTGCTCCCTCTTCCACATTACGGAGGAAATTTCGTTCTTTTCCCTTCTCCTCGGATGAAATTTGTTCTGTTCCCTTCTCCTCTGTAGGAAATTTGTTTGGTTCCCTTTACTTGAGGGTGGGCCCGGCGACGGCGGCGCGCGGCGGAAGGAGCGGCCGGCGGCGGCGCGCGCCGGATGGGTGGTGGCCGGCGGTTGCGGCGCGCGATGGATGGATGGGAGGCAAGGTCGTGGGTCTCGGGTGTTTTTTTTCTTTTCTGTTGCCCGTACCGGTTCAGGTTGACTGGATAATAGGATTGCGGGTTGATTATCAGTAAAATCAGGGTGTTTTCTGTAAAAGTTGATGACGGACGACCAGAAACCCAATTTGCTTTATTATTATATATATATATAGGTAAAGATAAAGATATATATATATATATATTATATTATATTATATTATATATTATTATTATTATTATTATTACTAGTACAAATGCCCGTGCGTTGCACCGGGCAAAAAATTAAATATAACATGCTCCATGTGCCATTATGCGACACTTTTTTAATCTGATCAAACCTTAAAAATAAGGTTACACTGAGTATTTCTTTTCGGACCATGAAATTTTTATGTACCTTAACAATGTTTATCATGACCTATTTCAGCTCCTCATTTTCATTTCATCCTATGAAATAGTAGTTGTGTATGGAATATTCTTTCAATAAACATGATCATTTTTGTACTTTGAAAAGGTGTTTTTTCAGATTTTCAGGAATATTTTTGAAGATGGAATTATTTTTATGGTGACGGTCATTTTTCGGAATATTATAGTTCATGTCTTTTTTATTTTGCACTGTTTTTTGGGGTTTGGTCTATTAAGAGTGGAGGGTGTTTATTGCTAGCAGCTAGCTCAGAGTCGTCGCTGCTTCTTGCTGCGTCCTACTATGCTAGTCACCGCTCATTTGGTCTTGTCTCAAATACCTATGTATGTAGCCAACAATCAGAAAGAGAGAGAAAAAAACGTGTCTCGTACCTCTCCCTACTCAGATTCCAAATAATCTCCATTCTCCAACCTAGTTGCATTGTTGAAGGCGACGACGGCAAGCGATTGCATTCCCCATGCACCACCTGCGATGGCGTTCCAGGCGCTCACCTTCTCGCCCTTCCCCCTCCATCTCGCCGTCACGCGGCGCCGGGTCCACGTGCTCGTCGTGGCTGTGGCCGCGGACCAGACCCCTCCGCCCCCACAGGCCTCCCCCTCCGAGCCGGCGAACAGCCTGAGCCGGCTCCTCCGGGAGCTCGGGCAGCGGAAGAAGGTTGCGGGTTTTTGTCCACCATTCATAAACAATTATAAAAAGTAAAAATAAATCACACGTGAAGAAAATAGATGAAGATGCTCTACATGACTTCTTCTATTAGGTAGTAGCAAAATAAGAAAGCAGTATCCCGCAAATAAATAATTGAAAATAAAACAGGAAAACAGTATATACAATGTGTACTGAAACAACACGTTTGTTCTGAAGAGAGAAGCTACTGGACGAGCCGAGGAAGGACGACGACCGGACCTAGGCCCCCATCAGTGACGGCTCCCGCTGCTGGTGGTGGCGCGGCGGTACCCTCCACAGCTGGGCGGCCCGGCGCGGCGGCTCCCGCAGCAGCTTGGCGGCTCGGCCGGGCGGCTCTTGCTGCTGACGGCGCGGCGGACCGGTGGCTCCCGCTGCAACTCGGAGCTGCCGATGGCACCCTCGTTGCTCCAGCTGGTAAAACCCAACTTCCTCCAGTGATTGATGGTTGTGTGAGCTCGTTGCCACGCCCGTAATAGCCATGGCTGGACGAACATACCGATACTAATTACCGTAGCAGCTGGTCATGCTTCATTCTGGGTACATTGACTTAAATTGTATTATACACTGAAAAATGTTTAGATGCCGATGAGCATTTTCTAACTATAACCAGAGATGATTTTGAGTTCCATCTTTTCCTGGATCTCCTCTAAGTCATATGGTGGAGGATCTAAATATATGTTGTGTATCCTGGCATATGCACTTCGGTGGAATTTGACAACATATAACGAATTGATAGATAAAAAAAATAAGCAGGCAACATATGTCCGCTTAGTACATGGAAGAGACAGAATATCACACAAAAATCTACCTGTAAAAAATATATCCCACAAAAATCATGAAGTGATGTCACAAAAAGGTTGTTCGGTTCAAATGACATGACAAATTAATCTGAGTTTACATCAAGCAAAATAATAATTCTTCCGAGTCAATGTCTTAGAAATCGACAAAATTCAACACCTCTTAGAATTTAAAATAGCAACTCAATGCACTAAATATAGAGCTTGTTCCTCTTTGGAGTCCACAATTGTCAACGTACTTCCTTGGTGATGGCGGCCCTTCCTTTGTGCCGCTCACAATTGTCGGGGCACCATTCCTAAGTCTTGAGATTCCTCCACTGAAATGTTTGAATGTTAATTATTTGTAAGGAAGTTAAATTACAATCTATGTGACATTCATAGTAGCCTCCTAGCTATGTCAACAAAAGGAATAAGTGAATACAAACAGCATAAGGATAAGCTATGCATGGATGCTATAAATTACATGGATGATCAAATGGTGAAAGCAATTGTAGAGAAGCAATATAGGAACATGTGTCCATCTTCTCCTAGGATTTTAGATAAACTTTTGTGATGTCATTCCCTTGGCCACTAAGTGATATAAGTATCGTCCCTCACACCCCACATGCTGGCCGTCGACAAATGAATCATTCCCAAACACATTATTGTTATCTAGATGTACATTATAAGCACATTGCCTTTCGTTAAGATCTGAGGCGATGACAAAAACAGATCATTTTATTGCTCTTTCAGCTTGATTGTATAAAAACGTGGAAAATAGTAATGACTTTTTCATTGGCGTTTTGCAGCAATAAAATGGTAGTGGTAGTGTAGAACAGAGACATACAGAGTATATCATGTTTTATTTTCTAAACTTGAAAGGATAATTTATAATGAAGAATAGAAATTCATACAAATGCCTCAATTTTTCAGAACTTCCTCAGAATGAGAGCAGAAGGACGCTTTATTTTTCTTGCATTTTCCGTAGAAAAATTCTTAAATATAGAGCTAAAGCTAGAATTTTGACTTCTAAAATCTGAAGATGACACAAGTGACTGAGTACACATGACACACTGAACGATTAGACCATCCATCATGTACTCGACGCATCGCGAGAGAACGAAAAAGAACACTTGCAACGCATCACATCTATGTCATGATGGATGAGAGATGCGTTTATGAAAAATATAAGTATTTCTGATAATGTACTGTCACAGGGTATGTAGCATGCCATATTTTCTGGGCTGTTTGTCGATTCACAGCCTGCACACATATATGCAGATTGATTTATGTAACAAAAAATTTAGACAGAGAAATGCCATACAAACAGTAACAAAATCACATTAGAAATAAACAGAGTATATGATTTCAGAAGAAAAAATTGTTTGCAATAGCTTTTTCAAATTAAATTAGCAAAAAAAGATACAGTGATCAGTCGATTGTACGTGTGTTAACTGAATGCCATCTTGCAATAGTGACTTCCTGTAACTCTCACTTGCAAAACTCTACATGTTGTAACCATACAACACTGTAGTTATGTATTGATTTTAGCAAATAAAGCTATTCTATTACATCGGATGAATCTCCATAATAAAATTTGCCATAACCAGATTCTCCATGAATAATTCAGTTCACTTGTCAAGAGAAAGTAAAAAAACTAAATATGTATAGTATGATTGGAAGATAATAAGAAAAGGGAGCATTAAATATCCCAGGACCAAACTTGCAAGATTTTCAGCTTGAAAGTAAACATACCACTTTCAATACCAACTAAAGTACTCCTTATTCCCTATTCAGTTTAGGTTAGCTATCAGACCAACCCAAACTGGTGGAGATACAGCAAACCAGAACATAGCCTCTTAAATTAGTTGTTATAAGGTTGTGATTCCATGATATTATATAGTGTGTGATATAAAAGGCTTCTTCATCATTGTCTGAACCCTTGGAAGCCTAATCGTGGCACTGAAAAATTGTTTAGAACTAACAATAACTGTTACCAAAGGAAAAACGACCTAGAAGTCCACAAAAATTCCTGCTTATTGGTTTACTCTGAATGAGAGAAGCAGCAGCAGACTGAGGTTCAGAGAGGAAGCGGAGCAGCAACAGTTTGGGTTCAGAGAAGATTAGGAACAACAATTCGTTGGAGAAGGAGAGGTACAGCAGTCGAGGGCAGCATCAGAGACCAAAAGCAGCAGGTTAGGGGCGGCAGCAGAGGATCAGAAGCAGAGATGTATTCGAGGGAGAAGAAGAGCAGTAGCCAGCGGGCGAGGAGATTCGGTGAAGAACTTGGGGGACACACGACAGCAGAGGTCTTGGAGATGAGCTGCGGTGGCCTTCGCCAAGAACCAGAGACCAGCGCCCCTTCGTCTGGTGGTTTTGGCTTTTCTTCCTGACCACCCTCAGGAGGTCCTTTGGTTGTAGTATGTGTGAATATTTCTTTGCTGAGATCATGTGTATCCAAATAATTTCCAACTCCCAAACATTTGCTCGGTGACGGACTAAACAAAAAAATGTTTGCAGTTATAAGACATAAATGTTTGTCACATTATTCACATAAAAAGCTACTTTGCAAGCCTATCTTCTTCATATTCAGAGAGCAGATAAATGAAACATTGGAGTTGACGGATATCTAGAAACATACTCCCTCTAACAAATATAGGACCTGTTAGATCACTACTTTAGTTATCTATATAAAAGGTCTTATATTTGTTTACAGAGGGAGTACATGATAAGCGAGAACATAATACATCATCCAAGAAACTGAATACTTGAGCACTCCCAACTGATGTTTCCTTTCAGGATGTGTGTGCTATTATGGTCCCAACTTGCATTGTTGTTTTTTTGTGTTGAAATATGAAAGCTCTACCGAAAGCACGACAGGCCAAGCAGATGGCAGTAATAGTATTACCCATTTAAAAATATCCTCCTATAACTGAAATATTTATCTTAGACCTATCCAGCAAACTATGTGTCATGTGTCTTTCATAAAAAATTACCAAAGAAACATTGCAGATCAAGTAAGATAATGTACATTATCTCACATAAAGGAAAGCATCCATCCTTTCATTTGGTCGGCCACCTTTATTTCAGGAAGTATAACCAGGAAATTGATCGTAGTTGTCAGATGCTCATAATTCAATTCATTTTTAATCTGCAAGGCTGTATAAAAGGCTTTTTTTTGCGGGGTTGTATAAAAGGCTCTTGATTAGGCTAGTAGCAGAACTTACTAATGTGTGTGCCCGTCGATCGGCTTGTATGCATCAGTAGATGTCCATACATGCAGGACTATGACTTTGCATATCTATGTGGCATCACAGAATGAATTCATTATCCATCATGCTAGACATTTTGTCAAGCCAATGTAATTAATTAAGACGTGCTAGGAGCAAACCTGGAGCTTGAGTCCATCAGCAGGGCGGCCTTGTTTAAGATTCAGGTCAGTAAATCCCCAAGCTCGTTTTTATAACCTTCCGCCTCTTCCTTCGTTGTTGAATCAACCGATCAATGGACTTGGTCTGCTGTCTAGTCTGTCGATCCATGCTCCCAGTGGCTGTCACTTCCTCAAATAATCAGGCTTCCACAACATCCTGCACCATGGCATGCGCCTCCGCCCTCACATCCATCTTACCCTCTTGTTCCCGGTCAACATATTCAGGCAGTAAAGCATCAACCATGACCTCCTCCCCGGCCTCGCCCGTGTCGCTGTCATCAACAATCTCGACGGCGCGCTCCACCGGCACCTTCGACGTGCCCCCCTTCTTCTCCTCCTCGGTCCAGCATGAAGGCCTGCATCGACAAAGCTCCTGATCAAGGTTTTCTCTCTGATAAATCAAGCAGTCCTAATCTCTCTGAAAAATCCTCAATTTACATGTTCTCCTTCCTTCCCAGCCATGGCCAAGACTATACTCCTCCTCCTTTCATTGAAGGGACTTTCTCAGCCATGTCATTTATCTACAATCAGAAAAATCAAGGTAAATAATACAGATTTATTTTCTTCAACAGATAGTATAACATGGAACAATCAGATGGACAGAAAGATGCAGTACTCACAACAAAGATAAAGCTCATGAACATTGGCTTGGACAAACACACAAACACCTTGTGTGCAAAAATTAACAGAGAACATCCACAAGCTATGACCAGCTAAATATATCCCTGTTGGTGAGAAGCATCAGTTGAGGTGGAGGGTAGTGCAGAGGGGAGGGTGAGGTCGCCGGTGAGTGCAACAACGACCGGCTGGCGGTGGGCCTTGTCCTGGATGCGCTGGAGGGGCGTCTCCCTCGAGCATAGGACGAGGAGGCAGGGGACGAGCTATAGGAACTCCATGGTGGAGGTCTTGGCGGGTTCGATGGCGCCGGATCGGGTAGAGGAGGTGGAGGGAGCGCGGATCCGGGAGGTAGGCGCCGGATCTGGCTGGTGGAGGTCCCGTGGCGGCGTTTGAATCTCCGAGGAGAGCTCGAGGACTGGACATCCATGGCGCTGGCGCTGAGCTCCTGGAGAGGAGAGACAAGAAGATTAGAGAGAGAGAAGGCATGGAAGCGGCGGCGTGACCTGGGTGGTCGGCGGCGGCGGCGCCGGTCGCCGGACGACGCGCGAGGGAAGCCAGGGAGGAGGCGCACGGGAGGAGGAGCTCGGGGTCGGGCGCTGGTGGTGACGGCGGCACTCGGGCCTGGGCGGGCCAGATCTGGGCTAGAAACGAACGCCAGGGTGTTTTGTGCAAAAACGAAACGTTTTCTCAGATATCCACTTAAGATAGGACTTGCGGGTTGAATTCTCACAAACAAAGGGGCTTTTTTGTAAAATGACCATGACGGACGACCAGAAGCACTCCGTGCTTTATTAGTAGGGAAAGATTAGGTAGAGATAGAGAGGTAGAGATAGCAAAAGAGCCCGTGCGTTGCAACGGAAAAGAAAACATAACACACGCTCTTAACCCAACAACCATCATTCAAGATCACAATAGGTCCATCTCCTTTATTTTTGCAAGGCATCATATTTGTGTTGCCGCTTATCCTCCTTCTCACCCTCCCCGGTGATGGCCTCGATGTTCACACAAAATAAAAAAAACGTGTTTGAATATCGCTAGTACGAATGCCCGTGCGTTGCACCGGGCGAAAAAGGGCACAACCTGCTTTATATCCCATTATGCACCATTTTTTGTATCTAATTTTAATATACATCGATAATAAGGTTAAACTGATTAGTTCTTTATGTAGCATGAAGTTCAGACGTGAAGAAGGCACCTTAGCGTTCTTCATCTGTTTTTATGGAAGAGTAGCTTTTTATTGAAATAGATTGTCTGCCATTTTCTTTTTGCTTTTCTGAAAAACACCTTTGTTCCGAAAGTCTCCTTTGATCTAACAATGATATTCATCGCTGGATGCAAAATGAATGCTCATGTATAACTCTAGGACTAAAAACATAAAGCATTGTAAGTCCGTTTCACAAAGCTATGATATATATATGATTCAAAAACATGCCATCTAAGCTAAAAGGTCTCATCCATCATTAAAGGAAATAATTTTATATTTAAACATGCCAATTTCGTGGGCACTGCATCTCACTACAATTTTATGACTTCAGAGAGATAAGATACATGTAGATGCATAATGTTTCTTTCTCATGCCAATTAGCTAATCAACAGGGCACAAAATAGGGAGATAAACTATGGCAAGCAGGCAACTGAATTGACATAGCAACAACTTTGAATTTAGTTCAATAGTAATGGAAGGACCAGATTTAGTGAATAATAAACATGAAGGGTCGAAGCACTAAGTCAGCGTGTGCTCAGTTCGGTCACCATAATCTACTTTATTTTCGATGTGGGTTAAATGATCATCTACTTATCTCATAGTAAAAAATTCTCAGCAAGCCTGAATATTAATTAGATTATAGGCCAATCACTTGCTCCAAACTGCCATAGGAAAAAACAACAAATAGGAACAGATGGCAACAGTGGTGAACATAGAACTTTTCAAAAAAAATTGATTCTTAAGACAACATTATTGAGTAATTAATCTTTTCAGTAGGCTTTTCACCAGCGACGTGTTATGTATTACTACTGACAAATAGTAAATATGATAATAATAAAAATAAATTTTTGCAGTTGAAAACATGGATTATGTAGCAGACCAAATAGTCCTAAACCTGAAGCAAAATAGAACAGGGCATATAAAAGTATTCTGTAAGAAAAAACACCATGCACACTCTTTTATTTTTCAGCCCTGCTGCTGCTGCTGCTTGCCGGTGGTTCGCCGGCCATCGGCTGAGGTGGGACTCGGGTGCGCGGAGGCGTCGGGGATCGAGGGAGCTCTCCTCCCTCGTGGTTGAAGCACTCGGGGTCGAGCAAGTGAGCGACGTTCGGTCGTCGCCTTCGTCGGCCTTCGTCCGTTCCCCTCGTGTGCCTTATCCCCTCGGCCTTCTCTCTAACGATTCTTTCCCTGATCTCTTGGGCTGTCTACATCTTCTCCATCTCCTAATCCCTCTCTTCCTCACACGTAAGGTACATCCCCTCTCCCTTCCCCATTAATTTGCTACCTTGGATTAGATTTCTCTGGTTGAAATTGGAGCCCCGTGTAGTTTAGTGTTGATCTGAGCTACACACCAGCGATTGCACAAGGTTGTATTCAAGAGAATTTTGGATGGTTGCGGCTGCTGCTGCTACTGGATGCAGTTGTTTGAATTATAAAGGAATTCAGTGGGTAATGTGTCAGAAAGTTGGACAATTTAGCTATGGATATTTTCAATATTTAGCAACTTAATTTTGGGTTTCAGTGTTCTATACATGAATTTCTGATGCCTTGCACTTCTAGGAGTTGTGGTTTATTTATGCAAACATGAACCTTATATAAGTATGTGGTGTTCCATTGATGTGTCCAAATGACCTTGAAATATAAAATTGAATTGTGTAAGTGAATTGATGATGATACATGCTTCAGTTTCTAAAGATTGGGAAGCAATCCTCGTGACATTTCCATGCGAATCTTTTTAAATCCACTTTTGGGTGACTCATTTTTTATTATATTGAATTTAAATTCACATTGCCATGCTAAGATTTGTGAAAACTGTTCACTTTTTCTTTTCTGGGTGTAGCATCTGCAGGCCTACATGCAATCATTATTTTTGTTAAGCAACAGAATGCTACAGTTATGTAGAGAGTTAGAGGCGAGGGGCGATGAGAGTTGGTTTATGTTGATATTCAACTGGTTGCTTCTTATGGTTTGGTACGTCTATATAATGCTCACATGTATTTCGCTGCATTTGCCTAAAAAGTGTATCCGTGTAGATTTTCAGTTCAAAGGTTTGCATTAAGTATATTTTCACTCCATGCGCATGATACATTTCTTACCACCCAATGTGCTGTTTAGGGGAAACTGATCCTTCTAATCTGGCATTCTTTTTGGTCTTCCCTGCTTTAGGTAGTTCATGCTGACTCCTTAATTCTTCAGTGATAATGAGTTATTCATGGATCTAGCAACTGATTGTATTTGCTTTGTCTCGAGATCATGGATACTTTTTTTCATGAGATCATGGATACTTGAATGCCCTTTGTTGACAATATATGGTTTCTGATTGTTTTCATACGTTTATGCCTCTTCTGAGGTTGCGAAACCCATTTATTTTCCCAAAGATCACTTGTGCCTACTAAGTCTTGGGATCCATTTTTTTTCCTATGTGACCAATCCCTAGAAGAACGCATGCTCCCTAGCCATAGAAGAAATCAGCAGGTGGACAAAGTTCAGGGCCTGAGGCAGCAATAGTTCTTCAAAGGCACTGGGCAATAATTGATTGGTTGAAGGTAGCATTTTCTGTCGAGCTTCAATTGACAGGGAAGAAATTGTTTCTATATGTGCCTTTGGTTTTCTTTCACTTAGGGAGTTCGTACAGTTCTTTTTTCAGGGCAAGAGATTCTTCTGCTAGATAAGAAAGAGCACTCTGATTAATTAGATCAGAAGTTACTTTTTCCATCGAGCTTCAGTTGACATGGAAGAAATTTTTTCTGTCTATGCCTTTGGTTTTATTTTACTTAGGGAGTTTGTATAGTTTTTTTCAGGGGAAGATATTCTTCAGCTGGATGAGAAAGAGCACTCTAATTAATTAGATCAGAAGTTGCGTGTGATGATGATTGCTTGTGCAGACTACAATGGTACCAACCACCAGGCATGGTCGTCAGTGAGGCGCCGTCAGTGGACATGAGTAAAGCTTCTTGACCTATACGATTCATGGTTTGGCATATTTGCTTCATCGGAGTGCTTTGTCTGAGATGATTGAGATCCTTAATTTGCATTGGTTTATCTTTGCCGCATCTCTTGCAATACATTAGTGGAAAGCTTAGCAGTGCTGATCTTCTAAACTTGAAGTTAATTATGACTTGCTTAAACTCATAATAATTTTGTTTTGGAGAGTGCAGAAATCATTTTGAGGAAACAGTGAACAAAAAAGTTGGGGCATCCTGGGTAATCAGCTTGGAGAAGCCCAGAAAAATCTGACAGGAGTGGTGACAGTAGCAGCGGCATGCCTGATACAAGACCCCTGAATAGTGATTGGGGCATTAAAGCCATGGTATTATTCTCTTTGGATTTTTTGTTGCATGTCCTGCTTTGCTTAGACGTTTAAATGTGTGATTAGTTTCTACCAGGTGGTATTCATTTTTTGCAGCCGTTGGATGATGTATCATGTACGTCTTCCCCGCTCAACCTTATTCCCCTTGGTCTCTTCAAGAAAAAAACTGACATCATTAAATATCTTTTGTGATACTTTGAGTGCTACAGAAAACAGAATTTCACTTCGGATAGCTGCATGTGTACATATGTGGTGGAGGAACTCAACAATTTCCAGTAAAAGTAAACGTTTTTGCAGTCAAAGGTAATCTTTGCTACATCTGTTATTGAATATATGCTAGGGAGGACAGTAGCAGTTTTGAGATGTTTGTGTGTTAAATCCATTGTAGGCTTTCCATCTGTGTGTTATTCATAATCTTATTGGGCTTCAATTTTATGTTGCATGATGCAGATAAATTTATTGGTTATTTAAAATATCAACATATATTTTCTATATCTGGAAGGATGGGCCACATTGAACTCACTAATTCATTTACAAGCGCACATGAACTGCTAATACAGGCCGGTCATGTTTTCCAACTTTTCCTTCTTCTCCTGATGTTCCCCTGTACTACTTGCCAAGGATCAAGTGCCTCTAACATTATACATGTATACGTATATTGAATGATATACTTTTTACTAGGGATTTCTTTATCGAGCGTTTAACATGTTGTACTTAGTTTGCATGGCATTTCTGTTGGAAATATGCCCTAGAGGCAATAATAAAAGTATTATTATTATATTTCCTTGTTCATGATAATTGTCTTTTATTCATGCTATAATTGTATTATTCGTAAATCGTAATACACGTGTGAATATATAGACCACAATACGTCCCTAGTAAGCCTCTAGTTGACTAGCTCGTTGGTCAACAGATAGTCATGGTTTCCTGACTATGGACATTAGATGTCATTGACAACGGGATCACGTCATTAGGAGAATGACGTGATGGACAAGACCCAATCCTAAGCATAGCACAAGATCGTGTAGTTCGTTTTGCTAGAGCTTTTCCAATGTCAAGTATCTCTTCCTTAGACCATGAGATCATGTAACTCCCGGATACCGTAGGAGTGCTTTGGGTGTACCAAATGTCATAACGTAACTGGGTGACTATAAAGGTGCACTATAGGTATCTCCGAAAGTGTCTGTTGGGTTGACACAGATCGAGACTGGGATTTGTCACTCCGTATGACGGAGAGGTATCTCTAAGCCCACTCGGTAATGCATCATCATAATGAGCTCAAAGTGACCAAGTGTTTGGTCACGGGATCATGCATTATGGTACGAGTAAAGTGAGTTGCCGGTAACGAGACTGAATGAGGTATTGGGATACCGACGATCGAGTCTCGGGCACGTAACGTACCGATTGACAAAGGGAATAGTATACGGGGTTGATTGAATCCTCGACATCGTGGTTCATCCGATGACATCATCGAGGAGCATGTGGGAGCCAACATGGGTATCCAGATCCCGCTGTTGGTTATTGACCGGAGAGCCGTCTCAGTCATGTCTGCATGCCTCCCGAACCCGTAGGGTCTACACACTTAAGGTTCGGTGACGCTAGGGTTATTAGGAAGACTTGTATGTGATTACCGAATGTTGTTCGGAGTCCCAAATAAGATCCCGGACATCATGAGGAGTTCTGGAAGGGTCCGGAGGTAAAGATTTATATATGGGAAGTTGTCATGCGGACACCGGAAAGTTTCGGGGGCATATCGGTATTGTACCGGGGCCACCGGAAGGGTTCCGGGGGTCCACCGGGAGGGGCCACCCCTCTCGGAGGGCCCCATGGGCCGCATGGGGCAGGGAACCAGCCCCTGGAGGGCTGGGGGCGCCCCTCCCCCTTGGGCCCACGCGCCTAGGGTTGGGGGGGAACCCTAAGGGGGGCGCACCCCCTTTGCTTGGGGGGCAAGCCTCCTCCCTGGCCCCCCCTCTAGATCTCATCTAGAGGGGGCCGCCCCCCTTTCCCCTTCCCCTATAAATAGAGGGGCGAGGGGAGGGCTGAACACCCGATCCAAGGCGCAGCCCCTCCCCTCCCCAACACCTCTCCTCCTCCGTTAGCGCTTGGCGAAGCCCTGTCGGAGTACTGCCTCTCCACCAACACCACGCCGTCGTGCTGCTGCTGGAGCCTTCTTCCTCAACCTCTCCTTTCCCCTTGCTGGATCAAGAAGGAGGAGACGTCGTCCGTTCCGTATGTGTGTTGAACGCGGAGGTGCTGTCCGTTCAGCACTTGGTCATCGGTGATTTGGATCACAGCGAGTACGACTCCATCATCCCCGTTCCCTTGAACGCTTCCGCACGCGATCTACAAGTGGTATGTAGATGCAATCTCTCTCCCATGACTCGTTGCTTAGATGAACTCATAGATGGATCTTGGTGAAACCGTAGGAAAAATTTTAATTTTCTGCAACGTTCCCCAACAGTGGCATCATGAGCTAGGTCTATGCGTAGTTCTCTATTGCACGAGTAGAACACAATTTTGTTGTGGGCGTAGATCTTGTCAACTTGCTTGCCGCTACTAGTCTTTTCTTTCTTCAGCGGTATTGTGGAATGAAGCGACCCGGACTGACCTTACACGTACGCTTACGTGAGACAGGTTCCACCGACTGACATGCACTAGTTGCATAAGGTGGCTAGCGGGTGTTTGTCTCTCCTACTTTAGTTGGAGCGGATTAGATGAAAAGGGTCCTTATGAAGGGTAAATAGAAGTTGACAAAATCACGTTGTGGTTATTCGTAGGTAAGAAAACGTTCTTGCTAGAACCCAATTGCAGCCACGTAAAAGATGCAACAACAATTAGAGGACGTCTAACTTGTTTTTGCAGCAATTGTCATGTGATGTGATATGGCCAGAAGTTGTGATGAATGATGAATGATATATTGTGATGTATGAGATCATGTTCTTGTAATAGGAATCACGACTTGCATGTCGATGAGTATGACAACCGGCAGGAGCCATAGGAGTTGTCTTTATTTTTGTATGACCTGCGTGTCATTAAAGAACGCCATGTAAATTACTTTACTTTATTGCTAAACGCGTTAGCCATAGAAGTAGAAGTAGTCGTTGGCGTGACAACTTCATGAAGACACAATGATGGAGATCATGATGATGGATATCACGGTGTCATGCCGGTGACGAAGATGATCATGGAGCCCCGGAGATGGAGATCGAAGGAGCTATATGATATTGGCCATATCATGTCACTACTATATAATTGCATGTGATGTTTATTATGTTTTATGCATCTTGTTTACTTAGAACGGCGGTAGTAAATAAGATGATCCCTTATAATAATTTCAAGAAAGTGTTCCCCCTAACTGTGCACCATTGCTAAAGTTCGTCATTTCGAAGCACCACATGATGATCGGGTGTGATAGATCCTTATGTTCACATACAACAGGTATAAGACAGATTTACACATGCAGAATACTTAGGGTTAACTTGACGAGCCTAGCATGTATAGACATGGCCTCGGAACACAGAGACCGAAAGGTCGAACATGAGTCGTATGGAAGATATGATCAACATGGAGATGTTCACCGATGATGACTAGTCCGTCTCACGCGATGATCGGACACGGCCTAGTCGACTCGGATCGTGTAACACTTAGATGACTAGAGGGATGTCTAATCTGAGTGGGAGTTCATTAAATAATTTGATTAGATGAACTTAATTATCATGAACTTAGTCTAAAACTTTTGCAAAATATGTCTTGTAGATCAAATGGCCAACGCTCATGTCAACATGAACTTCAACACGTTCCTAGAGAAAACCAAGCTGAAAGATGATGGCAGCAACTATTCGGACTGGGTCCGGAACCTGAGGATCATCCTCATAGCAGCCAAGAAAGATTATGTCCTAGATGCACCGCTAGGTGAAGCACCCATCCCAAAGAACCAAGACGTTATGAACACTTAGCAATCACGTGCTGATGATTACTCCCTCGTTCAGTGCGGCATGCTTTACAGCTTAGATCCGGGGCTCCAAAAGCGTTTTGAGAAGCATAGAGCATATGAGATGTTCGAGGAGCTGAAAATGGTTTTCCAAGCTCATGCCCGGGTCAAGAGATATGAAGTCTCCGACAAGTTCTATAGTTGTAAGATGGAGGAAAACAGTTCTGTCAGTGAGCACATACTCAAAATGTCTGGGTTGCACAACCGCCTGTCCCAGTTGGAGATCAATCTCCCGGAAGAGGCGGTCATTGACAGAATCCTTCAGTCGCTCCCACCGAGCTACAAGAGCTTTGTGTTGAACTACAATATGCAGGGGATGGTGAAGAGCATTCCTGAAGTATTCTCAATGCTGAAGTCAGCAGAGGTTGAAATCAAGAAAGAACATCAAGTGTTGATGGTCAATAAGACCACTAAGTTCAAGAAGGGCAAGGGTAAGAAGAACTTCAAGAAGGACGACAAAGATGTTACCGCGCCCGGTAAGCCAGTTGTCGGGAATAAGTCAAAGAATGGACCCAAGCCTGAGACTGAGTGCTTTTATTGCAAGGGGAAGGGTCACTGGAAGCGGAACTGCCCCAAATACTTAGCAGACAAGAAGGCCGACAACACTAAAGGTATATTTGATATACATGTAATTGATGTGTACCTTACCAGTACTCGTAGTAACTCCTGGGTATTTGATACCGGTGCTGTTGCTCACATTTGTAACTCACAGCAGGAGCTGCGGAATAAGAGGAGACTGGCGAAGAACGAGGTGACGATGCGCGTCGGGAATGGTTCCAAGGTCGATGTGATCGCCGTCGGCACGCTACCTCTACATTTACCTACGGGATTAGTTTTAAAGCTCAATAATTGTTATTTAGTGCCAAGTTTGAGCATGAACATTGTATCTGGATCTCGTTTAATACGAGATGGCTACTCATTTAAATCCGAGAATAATGGTTGTTCTATTTATATGAGAGATATGTTTTATGTTCATGCCCCGATGGTCAATGGTTTATTCTTAATGAATCTCGAACGTAATGTTACACATATCCATAGTGTGAATACCAAAAGATGTAAAGTTGATAACGATAGTCCCACATACTTGTGGCACTGCCGCCTTGGTCACATTGGTGTCAAGCGCATGAAGAAGCTCCATGTTGATGGACTTTTAGAGTCTCTAAATTATGAATCATTTGACACATGCGAACCATGCCTCATGGGCAAAATGACCAAGACCCCGTTCTCCGGAACAATGGAGCGAGCAACCAACTTATTGGAAATCATACATACTGATGTGTGTGGTCCAATGAGCGTTGAGGCTCGCGGAGGATATCGTTATGTTCTCACTCTCACTGATGACTTGAGTAGATATGGGTATGTCTACTTGATGAAACACAAGTCTGAGACCTTTGAAAAGTTCAAGGAATTTCAGAATAAAGTAGAGAATCAACGTGACCGAAAGATAAAGTTCTTACGATCGAATCATGGAGGAGAATATTTAAGTCACGAATTTGGTACACACTTAAGAAAATGTGGAATCGTTTCACAACTCACGCCGCCTGGAACACCTCAGCGTAACGGTGTGTTCGAACGTCGTAATTGCACTCTATTGGATATGGTGCGATCTATGATGTCTCTTACCGATTTACCGCTATCATTTTGGGGATACGCTCTAGAGACAGCTACATTCACTTTAAATAGGGCACCGTCTAAATCCGTTGAGACGACACCATATGAATTATGGTTTGGGAAGAAACCTAAGCTGTCGTTTCTAAAAGTTTGGGGATGTGATGCTTATGTCAAGAAACTTCAACCTGAAAAGCTCGAACCCAAGTCGAAAAAATGCGTCTTCATAGGATACCCTAAGGAAACCATTGGGTATACCTTCTACTTAAGATCCGAGGGCAAGATCTTCGTTGCCAAGAACGGATCCTTTCTGGAAAAAGAGTTTCTCTCGAAAGGAGTAAGTGGGAGGAAGGTAGAACTCAATGAAGTACCACCTCTTGAACCGGAAAGTAGTGCAGCTCAGGAAAACATTCCTGTGGTGCCTACACCGACTGGAGAGGAAATTAATGATGATGATCAAGGTACTTATGATCAAGTTGCTACTGAACTTCGTAGGTCCATAAGGACTCGTTCCGCACCAGAGTGGTATGGCAACCCTGTCCTGGAAATCATGTTGTTAGATAACGGTGAACCTTCGAACTATGAAGAAGCGATGGCGGGCCCAGATTCCAACAAATGGCTAGAAGCCATGAAATCCGAGATAGAATCCATGTATGAAAACAAAGTATGGACTTTGACTGACTTGCCCGATGATCGGCGAGCAATAGAAAACAAATGGATCTTTAAAAAAAAGACGGACGCGGATGGTAATGTCACCATCTATAAAGCTCGACTTGTCGCTAAGGGTTATCGGCAAGTTCAAGGGATTGACTACGATGAGACTTTCTCTCCTGTAGCGAAGCTTAAGTCCGTCCGAATCATGTTAGCAATTGCCGCATACTGTGATTATGAGATATGGCAGATGGACGTCAAAATGGCATTCCTTAACGGGCATCTTAAGGAAGAACTGTATATGATGCAGCCGAAAGGTTTTGTCGATCCTAAGAATGCTAACAAAGTATGCAAGCTCCAGCGATCCATTTATGGGCTGGTGCAAGCATCTCGGAGTTGGAACATTCGCTTTGATGAGATGATCAAAGCGTTTGGGTTTATGCAGACTTATGGAGAAGCCTGCGTTTACAAGAAAGTGAGTGGGAGCTCTGTAGCATTTCTCATATTATATGTAGATGACATACTTTTGATGGGAAATGATATAGAAATTCTTGGACAACATTAAGGCCTACTTGAATAAGTGTTTTTCAATGAAGGACCTTGGAGAAGCTGCTTACATATTAGGCATCAAGATCTATAGGGATAGATCGAGACGCCTCATAGGTCTTTCACAAAGCACATACCTTGATAAGATTTTGAAGAATTTCAAAATGGATCAGTCCAAGAAAGGGTTCTTGCCTGTACTGCAAGGTGTGAGATTGAGCTCGGCTCAATGCCCAACCACGGCAAAAGATAAAGAAGAGATGAGCGTCATCCCCTATGCCTCAGCCATAGGATCTATTATGTATGCCATGTTGTGTACCAGACCTGATGTAAACCTTGTCGTAAGTTTGGTAGGAAGGTACCAAAGTAATTCCGGCAAGGAACACTGGACAGCGGTCAAGAATATCCTGAAGGACAAAGGACATGTTTCTCGTTTATGGACGTGACGAAGAGCTCGTCGTAAAGGGTTACGTCGACGCTAGCTTCGACACAGATCTGGATGACTCTAAGTCACAAACCGGATACGTGTATATGTTGAATGGTGGAGCAGTAAGCTGGTGCAGCTGCAAGCAGAGCGTCGTGGCGGGATCTACATGTGAAGCGGAGTACATGGCAGCCTCGGAGGCAGCGCATGAAGCAATTTGGGTGAAGGAGTTCATCACCGACCTAGAAGTCATACCCAATGCGTCGGGGCCGATCAAACTCTTCTGTGACAACACTGGAGCTATTGCCCTTGCCAAGGAGCCCAGGTTTCACAAGAAGACCAGGCACATCAAGCGTCGCTTCAACTCCATCCGTGAAAATGTTCAAGATGGAGACATAGATATTTGCAAAGTGCATACGGATCTGAATGTCGCAGATCCATTGACTAAACCTCTCTCACGAGCAAAACATGATCAACACCGGAACTCTATGGGTGTTCGATTCATCACAATGTAACTAGATTATTGACTCTAGTGCAAGTGGGAGACTGTTGGAAATATGCCCTAGAGGCAATAATAAAAGTATTATTATTATATTTCCTTGTTCATGATAATTGTCTTTTATTCATGCTATAATTGTATTATCCGGAAATCGTAATACACGTGTGAATACATAGACCACAACACGTCCCTAGTAAGCCTCTAGTTGACTAGCTCGTTGGTCAACAGATAGTCATGGTTTCCTAACTATGGACATTAGATGTCATTGACAACGGGATCATGTCATTAGGAGAATGACGTGATGGACAAGACCCAATCCTAAGCATAGCACAAGATCGTGTAGTTCGTTTTGCTAGAGCTTTTCCAATGTCAAGTATATCTTCCTTAGACCATGAGATCATGTAACTTTCGGATACCGTAGGAGTGCTTTGGGTGTACCAAACGTCACAACGTAACTGGGTGACTATAAAGGTGCACTACAGGTATCTCCGAAAGTGTCTGTTGGGTTGACACGGATCGAGACTGGGATTTGTCACTCCGTATGACAGAGAGGTATCTCTGGGCCCACTCGGTAATGCATCATCATAATGAGCTCAAAGTGACCAAGTGTTTGGTCACGGGATCATGCATTACGGTACGAGTAAAGTGACTTGCCGGTAACGAGACTGAACGAGGTATTGGGATACCGACGATCGAGTCTCGGGCACGTAACGTACCGATTGACAAAGGGAATAATATACGGGGTTGATTGAATCCTCGACATCGTGGTTCATCCAATGACATCATCGAGGAGCATGTGGGAGCCAACATGGGTATCCAGATCCCGCTGTTGGTTATTGACCGGAGAGCCGTCTCGGTCATGTCTACATGCCTCCCGAACCCGTAGGGTCTACACACTTAAGGTTCAATGACGCTAGGGTTATTAGGAAGACTTGTATGTGATTACCGAATGTTGTTCGGAGTCTCGGATGAGATCCCTGACGTCACGAGGAGTTCCGGAAGGGTCCGAAGGTAAAGATTTATATATGGAAAGTTGTCATGCGGACACCGGAAAGTTTCGGGGGCATATCGGTATTGTACCGGGGCCACCAGAAGGGTTCCGGGGGTCCATCGGGAGGGGCCACCCCTCTCGGAGGGCCCCATGGGCCGCATGGGGCAGGGAACCAGCCCCTGGAGGGCTGGGGCACCCCCCCTTGGGCCCATGCGCCTAGGGTTGGTGGGGGGGGAACCCTAAGGGGGGCGCACCCCCTTTGCTTGGGGGGCAAGCCCCCTCCCTGGCCGCCCCCCCTCTAGATCTCATCTAGAGGGGGCCGGCCCCCTTTCCCCTTCCCCTATAAATAGAGGGGCGAGGGGAGGGCTGAACACCTGATCCAAGGTGCAGCCCCTCCCCTCCCCAACACCTCTCCTCCTCCGTTAGCGCTTGGCGAAGCCCTGTCGGAGTACTGCCTCTCCACCAACACCACGCCGTCGTGCTGCTGCTGGAGCCTTCTTCCTCAACCTCTCCTTTCCCCTTGCTGGATCAAGAAGGAGGAGACGTCGTCCGTTCCGTATGTGTGTTGAACGCGGAGGTGCTGTCCGTTCAGCACTTGGTCATCGGTGATTTGGATCACGGCGAGTACGACTCCATCATCCCCGTTCCCTTGAACGCTTCCGCACGCGATCTACAAGTGGTATGTAGATGCAATCTCTCTCCCATGACTCATTGCTTAGATGAACTCATAGATGGATCTTGGTGAAACCGTAGGAAAATTTTTAATTTTCTGCAACGTTCCCCAACAATTTCGACTATGCTTAGAACAACATTGTGAATGTACGTGTTATTCTACCTCTTGGGCTGTAATGCTCTATTCATTCAATGTTTTAGGTTGTGCTTCTCGATGATCAGATATTTATGGCATGGTTGTTTATGCTCTGCTCATGGTCGTGCCTGCGAAGCTGTGATGACTTGACGACAGGAGAAGTGGTCAGGATTGAGCCATCGGACAAGAGATGACCGCCGTCGATTGCCAACAAATTTCTGTATGCCGCAGTGAGCGGGATGCGTTCAATATCTTCAGATGCTCTGCGCTGCACCCGCTATATTTGATATGAGTCCACATGCAAAATAAAGGCATCACATGTTCTGGGTTGTTCAGCTTTTTTTTTTCGTGATTGGATTATATGCTACTCGGTGTTGAAGGGTTTGTTCATGCCAAAGTTAATAAATCTTGTGATGTTACCAGAGATTGCTCATTTACTCATTCTGCATGGGATGATCAGGGTTTGATTATTTTTATCAGCAGACTTTCATTCAGATAATAACCCAATGGCGCTCGTCTGTTCTCTTTACTTATGTACCTACACAATAGTGCTTTATTAATTTTGTTGTGCAAATAATCAGTCTTTGTGTTTATGAGAAATGATAATGACTTGCACCATTACCATACTTGCTGAAAGTATGTTTTAACGCAATACAATCCTATATTTACCTCGTGTCATGATTTGATTCAGGTATAGCTTCCAAGTACCCGGTTCAGGGCATGTCCAAATTGAGAGGATTCACTTATATAAAAATAATTTAATTCTCAATTGTCATTGGGGCTTATTAATTTCTAAAATTTCTAATGTATTATAGTAATCAATTTCAAAATATGGAGAGTCAAAAAGATAGACCCATTTGGAAATAGATATAGGGAAATAATCATGTTTTTTGTGAGGATGCAGGAAGTTCATTAAGATTCATATATAAAGGTTACAATAGTGTACTTCCTTCGTTCACTAATATAAGATGTTTTAAATATTTTTATAAAGACTACATATGAACTAAAATGAGTGAAGAAACACATCAAAACACGTCTATATACATCCGATTAAGAAATAAGCTAGAACTCCCTATAATTTGGAATGGAGGGAGTATATTCATGGGTAGCAATAATTAAACACTCAAAGAATATGTCTCAAATTCCAGAATAAAGCACTCGGTCAAACTTCATCATACGCCCCTTCCTATCCCACAACCCTTCCACCAGATGGCAACGGAATATACATATACAACACCCCTTAATAACATATAATCTCCAGGGAGATCTCCCTCAAAAAAAAAAAAATTCCAAGGAGATCGAGTTCGTGCGTCTCTCTTTCTTTTAGTAACAAAAAAGTACTTGTTGTCAGTGTGTGTATAAGTCAAGTCCTTCTGCTTGGGCCAAGCCCAAAAATAGTGCAAAAAACAAATACAAATGAAATATAATTTTCCAAAAAATGTTCATCACCAAAAAATTGAATCAATTTTTAGAAAATGTTCTAAAAAAATTGCAAAAAATATACCTTTTTAAAAACAAATCGTGTTTTTCTGAACAAGAAAAAATAAAATCAATTGAAAGACTATTCCATGCAGAACTACTCTTTCGTCGGATGAAAGTGCGGAGCTGAATTAGGTCTTGACGAACGCCATTAGGGTGGTTTCTTGACATCTGATTTTTATGGTCCAAAATGCTATGCTTGTAAACTTATATCTGGCGTTAGCCAACACTCGATATAAAAAGTGTTGCATAGTTGCCCGTTGCAACGCACGGGCATTTGTACTATCTCTTTTTCTTCTTTATTCATTGCAACGGAAGAGAAAACATAACACACACTCTTAACCCAACAACCGTCACTCAAGATCACAATAGGTCCATCTCCTTTATTTTCGCGAGATATCATATTTGTGTTGCCGCTTATCCTCTATTAGGTAGAGATATAGCAAATATGCCCATGCATTGCAATGGGGAAAAACAATTAGACTATGTCAGGATGAGATAAGGACTTTTAAAATGTCATGTCATAAACTACGTCTCATCTTGACCTAGCATTGCGCCATAGAAAGTTGTGTCAATTTTTCTGGAGCAAGCATTGTATAGAACACAACAACCCTTTTTTAACCGATGCGTCATGGACTAAATAAAATCATAAAACAACCTCTATTATCCCCTAAAAAATATTTAACCGATGCAAACATTTTCTAAAATTTTATGGACATAATTTTCAAATTGTTAAATATGTTTTGAATTCACGATCACCTTTTAAAAATCATGAATATTTGTTTTGAAATAATGTTTTTATACTATGCAAACAGTTTCTTAATCTTATTTATTTTATGATTTCTCTACCATTTTCTGAATTCGCGAACATTTTACGATTTCTATACAAAATTCAACTCACAACCTTTTAAAATTTGGAATTTTTCCGTTGAATTTAAAAGAGAAAAACATAAACAAAAATAAGAAGAAAAAAAGTACAAAAAAAGGAAAAGAAAACAGAATGGAGACATCACATCTGTAACATGTGCGGGAGAAGGACGACCCCTTGCAGAAAAAAAAAAGAGAAAAGGAGCGAACTGGGATCGAACCCAGGTCTCCCAGTGTCGAAGCACAGACCAGTGCGGCACTCATCTGCTTGTGATTTATTCTGTAATAACCAAACCCGGCGGCGGCCTTCAAGAAAAAAAAAACTGAATCGTTTTTTTCACTTATAGGTGGCATAGTGGGTAATTTAGGGCAATTTCGAGGGTAGTTTTTATGACGTACGGCAGAAACCCAATTCTTTTTATTATTATATTATATTATTAATTATTAATTATTATTATTATTATTATATTATTATTATTATTATTATTATTATTATAAAAATTAAAAAAAATTAAAATAAAATTAAATAAAAAAAAATTAAAAAAATTAATAATAATTAGGTAGAGAGGTAGAGAGGTAGAGATAGAGATAGAGAGGTAGAGAAAAGCGATTCTTCAGTCCGAACCAAGTTCGTATCGCTTAGTCTTTAACTTAAATTATAAAATAGAAAGTCTTTTCTCTTAACCCTAGATAGAAGATCCCCAATTCGCCGAATCTCTCGGCAACGCGCCTAGACCCCTGATTCTCTCGGCGACGCGCTCGGCAGATCTATCCGGGACGACCCTCGCATCCCCGTCGTGCGGGCGGTGGTGGATCAGTCGGGTAAGCTGTATCTGTTTTTATATGGGTAATTTTCTCATGTGCTCGGGGTTGATTTGAATCGGGGTTTCGAGTTGAGTTTTGGTTGATTTGAAACGGAATTCCTTGGGTTCCGAAATTGATCTCAAGCGAGGGTTCGAATTGAGTCCTTGATTATTCTGAATTGGGGATTCGAATTTTTTATTGTTCTGAATCGGGGGAAGTTGTGGGACATATTCTGCACGCACACACATCAACATGTCATGTGATTCGAAGTTAAAAAATTGTGATGGCACATCTAGCTGAGAGTGATTTCTGTCGCAGCAAATACGATTGTGTGTTGTGAATTTGGCGATGTACAATGTTCATGACATTCCCATTAGAAATTTATTGAAAATTTCCTTGCTTAGCTTACAAGCCAAATTAGCATGATTTTCTCGGAATACTATACTAGATAGCTACTGTTTGAAAATGCTAGCAACCAAATATTAATGTGATTATGCATAGAACGGTACACCCTCCCTGTTTAAGACAACAAAACCACAAAATCATCTCTACTCACAGGTCCGGTGTTCCAGTGGAAGCAGTCACGCACATCACAAGCTACAGGGTACTGGAATATGATATGGATTATGCACCACATCCTCGGTTACACCACATAAAGCACAGTTCGCATCTCCCAGCCAACTTTAGCAGATTGATTCTTCCTCTTAAACACATCCAAAGAAATCTTATTTTGCAAAGGGATCTTGGCCTTCCAAACATCCGTTATCCTCTGTGCGACGGTGAACATGGCTGATTTATCATAGGTAATGGTGAACATGGCTGATTTAGTGAAAGCCCCAACTAGTACTATCTTGGCTCTCTTCAAGGATAATACCTGCTAATTCCTCCTCTGTATAATCTCGTACAATTCCCTCTTTCCAAAGTATGTCCTGAAATTTAAACCCTGTAAAAATCATAAAGATATATTTTCCTTACTGTTTTGTATGGCTCCATGGTACTGCACATTCATCGGACACTGACCAAGGCAAGGATCAGTCAAAAAGTACACAGATCTACCATTATGGATATTGTTTACCAACCCAGTGTGCAACCAATCCTTGATCAAGTGTTAGCCCTTTCAAAATTGTGAAGCTAAGTCATTGTTAGATTGAAGAAAACAATGCTCGTTTAGCATAAGTTGACGTCCTGATGTGGAGCTACCTGAAAACAGAAAGGCATCAACACATGTAGCAAGGTACTCCCTCCGTTCCGAATTACTTGTCTTGGATTTGTGCTAGATACATCCGTATCTAGACAAATCTAAGACAAGTGAACAAGCTACTCTTTATTTTGGGCTGCACCCACCAAGTTGATGCTCCCATTCTGCAAATTGCCGCGACACATGGTCATAAATTAGGGTCTGCACCTTGCACTTGATTACTTTGCTTGGCGTTGATGATTGGGAGAGTGGTGGCCATGGTGGTTGATTTGGGGCAGCAAAAAGATTCGATTAGGTCATTAGGGGGGAGTGGGGCTGTGGGTGGTGCGTGGCTGTGGGGGAGAAAAAAAACAATTGAGATTTGGGAAATGGGAGAAGAACGAAGAAGAGAGGTGGGTGCTTCGCTTTCAGTTGGCCGTGTACAGTTTGAGGCAGGTGTCAAGTTTAGCTGGGGCCAGGCCAAATAAGTGGGCTGAGTGGTCGACTAAACCTGCATCCCATGGTCTGTTTTTCATAGCTCAGGCCGTGAGTGCAAGGTGCTCACATCAGGTTTTCTGTAGGTGCGAAGCTCTGTTTTCTTGTAGGTTCGAAGTCAGGTTTCCTGTAGATAAGAAGCTTGGGTTTCCTGGAGGAGCCGAGCTCAGATTTTCTGTAGGTGTGAAGCTCGGGAGTCTCAGTGGTGTGAAGCTCAAGTTTTCTGTAGGTGTGGAGCTTGGGTTTGTGGCTTGAAGATTTTCTCAAAGTTTGGAAAAGTGTCCAGCTCGGGAAGAGGAGGCACTCCTTACCCAACCTGTCTGCAACTGGAAATTCCATTTATTCAATTTCTACAGATGTTCCTTATTCTTACGTTTTGAAACCAAGACCTCCCATCTCTTCATGTCTACATAGATCATCAATCTTCACCATTTGGTATTTACCTTCATTGCTGTTCACTAGGTTTACACTAGATTATATTTTCTTGTTTATTAACCCACCTCTCCGCAACAGGAAATTCCATTTATTCAGTAGACAGATTTTCTTTATTCGTACGTTTTGAAACCAAGACCTCCCATCTCTTCAGGTCTATGTAGATCAGCAATCTTCACCATTTGGTATTTACCTTCATCACTATTCACTAGGTTTACACTAGATTATATTTTCTTGTTTATTAACCCACCTCTCCGCAACCGGAAATTCCATTTATTCAGTAGACAGATGTTATTTATTCGTACGTTTTGAAACCAAGACCTCCCATCTCTTCAGGTCTATGTAGATCAGCAATCTTCACCATTTGGTATTTACCTTCATCACTGTTCACTAGGTTTCCACAAGATCATATTTTCTTGTTTATTAACCCACCTCTCCGCAACTGGAAATTCCATTTATTAAGTAGACATAGTTTCTTTATTCTTACGTTGTGAAACCAAGACCTCCCATCTCTTCAGGTCTATGTAGTCATCAATCTTCACCATTTGGTATTTACCTTCATTGCTGTTCACTAGGTTTACACTAGATAATGTTTTCTTGTTTATGAATTCTTTCAATCACACTTTTGTTCTTCTGATCTCATCGATACTCACATTGTTGAGTTATTATTAATTATAACCACCAATCTATAATACATAAATAATTCATCCCCACTATCCTATGTCTCTTGACATGCAGCCTATCCACCTCAGCAGCCTTGCTACATAAGCAATCTACTCTCTTTTTTCTTGGTGTGCAACTTGCCACCTCAGCATTTAAAAAAAATCAAGCGATTCATCTCTGGTAACCAAAGCGGACCATTCTTCCATGACTGTCACTCTTCGTATCCAGTCGTTGTAAAAACCAATAAAGCGGGCCATCTCGCACCCTCGCACCGAAATATTTCCATTTTACACTGATTTGAACACTTGTTTTTTGCCCCATGAATGTACAGTGTTTGATAGTAACTCCGCCTATGTCTTCTCGGCAATCGGCATAGCCGGTCCCAAGCCCGGGTAAAGGAGGAGGGTTGTGATAGGCTTGGCGAGCCAACGTAAAAACTAGCCAGTCCCATAGGTATGAAACCCATTTGAGCGAGAGTAGTACTAGGATGGGTGACCTCCTGGGAAGTCGTCGTGAAAGGGTTTCATATCTAAGGGTTGTGATAGGCTTGGTGAGCCAACGTAAAAACTAGCCAGTCTTTTGGGTATGAAACCCATTTGGGCGAGAGTAGTACTAGGATGGGTGACCTCCTGGGAAGTCCTCGTGAAAGGGTTTCATATCTAGCCTACCCCAACTTTTTTGGGATTAAAGGCTTCGTAAGCAAGCAAGCAATGTACAATGTTTGATAGTGTTGTGTGGCAATGAGATAAATAACAGGTAACAATGCTCGAATAGCTCTCTACTCCCTCCTTCTGGAAATAGCTGTTGCTCAAATGGATGTATCTAAACGTATTTCAGTGCTGGATTCATCCGTTTGAGCGACGGTTATTTCCGGACGGAGGAAGTAATTTTGTATAAGAGGCCAAAAGCCATCAGCTTTGACATGCACATATATTAGCAAACCTTTGGAGCACTGGGAGTGTGATGGCTTTTGCAGCCTTTGTTGCTCTACTAATAATTTCAATTTGCTCTCTGCTTCAGGACCGGAAAGATGCAGAAAAATAAGAGGGCGAGTGGTCACGCAAGTAGCTTGAGAAAGGTGCAAAGCACCATCAAAAAGAAGGAAAAAATTGGAAGTAGTCGCAAAAGAGGCATTACTACTCGGAAAGGACACCTGAGAGAGAGTTAGTCAATGATTTATGACTTCGTTGGATCTTTTCTTGAACTTATATTGCTCTAATAGAGCACTCATCGTTCTGCTGTATCTTTTTTCTTTGATCAGATATATTTGGCTACTCATCGCCTGATCGGGATATTTCTAGCACCAAGTTCGAAGAGCGACAATTTGGCAATGTATATGAACCTGGTCAAGCTGACTGGTGTGAACTAAGTAAAAGACTAGCTTCACATTTGTCTGTGGAAGTTGTCTCACTTGCTTTGTTCGATGGTGATGATGCTACTATATGCTTATGAAAATATCCAAATCTGTACTGAGTCGCCACTTGTTAATTATCAGAAAAAATGTGATCTTGTGCAGGAGATAAGATGTTATATGCATGCACGGGTATAGTTCTACCACGTGGGACATCAAGACTGGACCTAACAAGATTCCTGACTTCATCACAGTTGGTTGCAGTCTTTAATTTTAAAAGAAACAAGGATGATAAATTGAGGGTTTGTGCTCACAACAGTTTTCTCGCCATCTTGCTTTATGCCCTTATTTATTCAAGCTAACCTTGATCACTTCTTGCTGATGTAGTGGTTTTATCACTGTAGGTTTTGGTGCGCCTTCCTGACAAAAAAACTATACCTGGGATCTTAGGACTATATGATAAATGTATTGCTATTGTTACATCCGAATACTTCCAAGATGTTATGCCATTAGACATGTATCAGCAAACATATCTGCCTAATCCTTCGACGATGGTAGCTGGGCGTGCCTGCAATTCAAGCAGTTTGATGGGCACGATTGGGGAGCTGACTGATATAGGAGCTGATTATGAAGATCTTGTGGCCTCTAACTGTCAGATCACAGAGGTATGTTTTTTTTTTCCTTTTTGCAGGATGCAGAATTTGAAACAGATAGTTGCATTATGATATCTGTGGTCTAATGTGACAATGTGTGCATCTTTTTTACTTGTTCTAGGCTGGACTTGGAGGGCCACTCATTGATCTTGCTGGCAATTTTGTTGGGATCAACATTTGTTTTCATGGTGATACGCAAAGGCCTTTGTTTCTACCAAGGATATTGCTTCGTCAACGCTTGGAGCAATATGAGGTGCTCATGTATGTCTTCCTTGCCTAGTGTTATGAGCTATATCTTCTCCAATTAGCTTATCTATATTTGTTCTAAGCCTCCTGCCCTCCTTTCATGTTTCACTTCACCTGTGTAAGGTAATCCTTTTTCTGTTACTAGCAACACTGGCACCCTAGGAGTCTTCACGCATCTCCCTAGCAATGGAGAAGAAAATTAGTAAAAAAAAAGCTTTTCCACATGCCCTCCACTGCACTACCAACTGATCTATCCGTATAGTTAATTTTAGCAAAGGCTGTGTGACAGCAACAATACTACTTCTAGGAGAAGGTACATAAATACTTATCGAGTAAACAAGTATCTCAAGTTCTCAACCCTATAATAATAGTTTTGTTTTCTCAAAATACATAAATACTTGCCATACCCCAAACTGTTGTTTCAATAAATGCCTAGGCATATTTCTGCAACACAGTCTGGAGCTACCCAGACTGTACTTACCTGTAAGTATCATCCTTGAGCCGAAGCTTCTTCAAGCCGCCACCAAGCTTGTTGGAGTGAAAGCTTATTTTTTGAAGCCACCATACCAACATTCTCTGTTTCTAAGTTAGTGTGCTTGTTTCTGAAGTTGCTCTATTTGTCTAAATGAGGGTGAGTTAAAACATCTCATTCAGAATAAAATTTGGACAATATTTCATATTTATAGCTTCTGGATCTGCTCAATCTTTCTGTCTTTCGTTGTATCTTTACTTTTAGGCCCGATTTCCATTTCTTTTTTGCGTATCTTGTTTCCTTTTATACATCGGTTCTATGTGTTGGTAGACTCTTGTTTTGGGGAGTACATCTGTGTATCTATTTATAACAACAGCCCTGCTGTGTCTATTGCAGTCCTGGAAAAGGTTATGGAGAGAAAATGCCACCTTATTGTGCAGGTGAGCATGGCACAATCATTATTATTTTCTAGTCATAATTATCATCATTTCTTTAACATGTAGTCCATGGATATGCTTACCTGTTCTTGATACATTTTTTAGTGTGTCCTCATTCATCTTCTCCATTTTAGGTTTGTTAATGGGAAAAACCAGCAATAGCAGGCAGGGATCTTATGAACCTCCTCCAGGTGCTTCCAGAATAATCCCTTCAGGTGTGAACTATGTGCTATTTTTTTACCTATTGATCATTGCACGGCACATCTGAGTACTAATATTGATCACCTTATACACCAGGATTTATGGATACCTGGGAGTGGCTAGAATCCATGGGCTACCCTAAACCACCACCACTTATGCTGGAATGTATGTTGTTGCTTTTGATGTTGCCGGCTTCTGCATTGTGCATTTTCATATAACTATTGTAGCAATAACTAATTCTGTGCTTGTTTCTTTGAACAGTGAATGGGCGCCTGGTTAGGACATTTGAGGAAGTGTTTGGTTGGTTACATGCTTGGAAAGGTTATAAAAACTTCGATATGTTGCACGGTCATGGAAAGAATGCCTGGCAGAGGCTTGATAAGAAGATAGTTGCAACTATATCCAATCGTGTTATCTCACTTGTTTCGTTCAATGGTGATTTTAACAGTTGAACCGTTACTTTTTTCCTACCTAGTATTTCATCCTAACGACCAAACTTGTCATATGTAGGAGAGGGTACGAGTTTTTTTTCATGCTCAGGCTTCCTTATAAGGGGTCCGCCAAGAAAAGGGCACACACGCAATGTGATTGTGACTTCGGCCAGTTTGGTTAGAACTTGTGATGTTACAGACAAATTTGATGAGAATATGAGGGTTGGTGCTCCTACCTCCTTGTCGATTTTCCTCCGTCTTCAGGTTAAATACAAGGTGTAACAGTTGAGTTCACTTCACCTGCAGATTGAGGTGTTTCTCCCACCGAATCAGCGCTTGAATGGGACACTGGAATCATATCATTCCGGATATAATATTGCTATTGTCACTGTTAAGGGTTTGCGTGATATTTGTCCAGAAGATATGAAATTTGATGATCCCATGAGTAACCAAGAGAATCCTTTACCCAGAAGGGTGGTAGCTATAGGGCGTGAGCCCAAAGGAGTGTTATGTGCCTCAATGGGTGAACCTATACTTTGTGATGAAGACCTGCACTGGCCTAGCACATTTGGTTGCCAGCAACTTAAGCTGTCCAATTGTAAAATCTCGAAGGTATGCCGGTGAAGTTCTCTTGCCTTTCATACCCAGGGGTTTGTGACTTTACCCTACCAATGCATGTACTAACCTAGCTTATTTTATGACTGCTGTTTTTGTACAAGGTTGGTATTGGAGGCCCCCTGATAAACTTCTTTAATGGGCGTCTTGTTGGCATGAACTTTTGTGATGGAAGGCCTGATAGAACTCCCTACCTGCCTTGTAAGCAAATTCGTGAAGTCTTACATAGCACATGGCGCTTAACTACCGACCGCTCTGTGCTCAGATTGGACAAACCAGATGTGAACAACAAATGCAGGTATTCTTATGGTTTCTCAGTGCCATATGTTTGTTCGTAGTGTTCAATTACTCAGCACCTGGCTTACATTGGAAACAAAATTTGGATTGCAGATGGCCAGTGCCCAAGCCATATTGGTATCACGGTCTTCTCGAGATGAATAGGTTTGGTCCGATGCCCATGATAGGATGGGCTCGCCAGTAGGCTCGCACCACATACTGTTAATTGAAGTTTATGTCTACCGCTTATTCCCTGTTTGTAACAAAGTACTGCGTTCCTAAATATAAGACCTTTTAGAGATTCCAATATGGACTACAAAGCAAAATGAGTGAATCTACACTATAAAATATGTTTATATACATCCGTATGTAGTTTGTATTTAAATCTCTAAGAGTATCTCCAACAGACGTGCGGTTGCGCGGGGCGTTAATTTTTTTTTTGCAGCGCCAAAATAGCGTTTTTAGGCCCTGTATAATGCAAGGTGCTTGGGATAGGTGCTTTAGAGAAATAAATCAATTTTTCTCTGAGCACCGGTGCTTATTTGTAGAGGGTAGACGCTTAACTAAACGTCTGTCCTATAGAAATAAGCATAGGTGCTTAAGAAAAATTTGGTTTATTTAACTAAGTATCTCCCTAAGCACCTCCCATTGTACAAGGCCTTGGTGCGCTTGGCAGGTGTTTTGCTTTACTAGAGGCGTTATATATTGCAGGTCTCTAGCAGGCGTGGTAACACGTCTAGCACAAACAACATTTTTTCTTCAACATAGAACCAAGAAGATCGAACACATAAAATAAATTAATAATAAATAGTTCATGAACAATGCAACAAATAGTTATTACAACTCAAACAAATAGTTTATCTTTCAATACAACAAACAGTTCATGAACAATGCAACAAATAGTCAATAATACGACAAACATACATCAAACTAATTTTGTCGCCCATTTCATGACCACCACTCCTCGACCAAATCCTTTTGATGGTCATCATGCGTTTTGGCAGGTTGAATGGCATGTGATGCGTTTTTGAGTGAAGGATTAGGTATAACTGATGATAGGAGGCAATAAAGCGGGCCACCCGCACAGACCCCCTCTGCACTCGCACTGGATGTCCCAACAACAGCCCTGCTGTGTCTATTGCAGTCCTGGAAAAGGTTATGGAGAGAAAATGCCACCTTATTGTGCAGGTGAGCATGGCACAATCATTATTATTTTCTAGTCATAATTATCATCATTTCTTTAACATGTAGTCCATGGATATGCTTACCTGTTCTTGATACATTTTTTAGTGTGTCCTCATTCATCTTCTCCATTTTAGGTTTGTCAATGGGAAAAACCAGCAATAGCAGGCAGGGATCTTATGAACCTCCTCCAGGTGCTTCCAGAATAATCCCTTCAGGTGTGAACTATGTGCTATCTTTTTACCTATTGATCATTGCACGGCACATCTGAGTACTAATATTGATCACCTTATACACCAGGATTTATGGATACCTGGGAGTGGCTAGAATCCATGGGCTACCCTAAACCACCACCACTTATGCTGGAATGTATGTTGTTGCTTTTGATGTTGCCGGCTTCTGCATTGTGCATTTTCATATAACTATTGTAGCAATAACTAATTCTGTGCTTGTTTCTTTGAACAGTGAATGGGCGCCTGGTTAGGACATTTGAGGAAGTGTTTGGTTGGTTACATGCTTGGAAAGGTTATAAAAACTTCGATATGTTGCACGGTCATGGAAAGAATGCCTGGCAGAGGCTTGATAAGAAGATAGTTGCAACTATATCCAATCGTGTTATCTCACTTGTTTCGTTCAATGGTGATTTTAACAGTTGAACCGTTACTTTTTTCCTACCTAGTATTTCATCCTAACGACCAAACTTGTCATATGTAGGAGAGGGTACGAGTTTTTTTTCATGCTCAGGCTTCCTTATAAGGGGTCCGCCAAGAAAAGGGCGCACACGCAATGTGATTGTGACTTCGGCCAGTTTGGTTAGAACTTGTGATGTTACAGACAAATTTGATGAGAATATGAGGGTTGGTGCTCCTACCTCCTTGTCGATTTTCCTCCGTCTTCAGGTTAAATACAAGGTGTAACAGTTGAGTTCACTTCACCTGCAGATTGAGGTGTTTCTCCCACCGAATCAGCGCTTGAATGGGACACTGGAATCATATCATTCCGGATATAATATTGCTATTGTCACCGTTAAGGGTTTGCGTGATATTTGTCCAGAAGATATGAAATTTGATGATCCCATGAGTAACCAAGAGAATCCTTTACCCAGAAGGGTGGTAGCTATAGGGCGTGAGCCCAAAGGAGTGTTATGTGCCTCAATGGGTATACTTTGTGATGAAGACCTGCACTGGCCTAGCACATTTGGTTGCCAGCAACTTAAGCTGTCCAATTGTAAAATCTCGAAGGTATGCCGGTGAAGTTCTCTTGCCTTTCATACCCAGGGGTTTGTGACTTTACCCTACCAATGCATGTACTAACCTAGCTTATTTTATGACTGCTGTTTTTGTACAAGGTTGGTATTGGAGGCCCCCTGATAAACTTCTTTAATGGGCGTCTTGTTGGCATGAACTTTTGTGATGGAAGGCCTGATAGAACTCCCTACCTGCCTTGTAAGCAAATTCGTGAAGTCTTACATAGCACATGGCGCTTAACTACCGACCGCTCTGTGCTCAGATTGGA
Source organism: Triticum aestivum (assembly GCF_018294505.1). Lineage (NCBI taxonomy): Eukaryota > Viridiplantae > Streptophyta > Magnoliopsida > Poales > Poaceae > Triticum > Triticum aestivum. Next base: position 471,556,363 of record NC_057810.1, on the reverse strand, counting down.
CAAACCAGATGTGAACAACAAATGCAGGTATTCTTATGGTTTCTCAGTGCCATATGTTTGTTCGTAGTGTTCAATTACTCAGCACCTGGCTTACATTGGAAACAAAATTTGGATTGCAGATGGCCAGTGCCCAAGCCATATTGGTATCACGGTCTTCTCGAGATGAATAGGTTTGGTCCGATGCCCATGATAGGATGGGCTCGCCAGTAGGCTCGCACCACATACTGTTAATTGAAGTTTATGTCTACCGCTTATTCCCTGTTTGTAACAAAGTACTGCGTTCCTAAATATAAGACCTTTTAGAGATTCCAATATGGACTACAAAGCAAAATGAGTGAATCTACACTATAAAATATGTTTATATACATCCGTATGTAGTTTGTATTTAAATCTCTAAGAGTATCTCCAACAGACGTGCGGTTGCGCGGGGCGTTAATTTTTTTTTTGCAGCGCCAAAATAGCGTTTTAGGCCCTGTATAATGCAAGGTGCTTGGGATAGGTGCTTTAGAGAAATAAATCAATTTTCTCTGAGCACCGGTGCTTATTTGTAGAGGGTAGACGCTTAACTAAACGTCTGTCCTATAGAAATAAGCATAGGTGCTTAAGAAAAATTTGGTTTATTTAACTAAGTATCTCCCTAAGCACCTCCCATTGTACAAGGCCTTGGTGCGCTTGGCAGGTGTTTTGCTTTACTAGAGGCGTTATATATTGCAGGTCTCTAGCAGGCGTGGTAACACGTCTAGCACAAACAACATTTTTCTTCAACATAGAACCAAGAAGATCGAACACATAAAATAAATTAATAATAAATAGTTCATGAACAATGCAACAAATAGTTATTACAACTCAAACAAATAGTTTATCTTTCAATACAACAAACAGTTCATGAACAATGCAACAAATAGTCAATAATACGACAAACATACATCAAACTAATTTTGTCGCCCATTTCATGACCACCACTCCTCGACCAAATCCTTTTGATGGTCATCATGCGTTTTGGCAGGTTGAATGGCATGTGATGCGTTTTTGAGTGAAGGATTAGGTATAACTGATGATAGGAGGCAATAAAGCGGGCCACCCGCACAGACCCCCTCTGCACTCGCACTGGATGTCCCAACAACTCATACCGAGAATAGTCTAAATCTTGCCTACGCTCATTCTTGATGATCATGTTATGCATGATCACACAAATGTTCATGATGTATCAAAGAATTTTTTGATCCCAAAATCTAGCCGGTCCTCTGATAGTAGCAAATTGGGCTTACAAAATTCGAAAAGCTCTCTACATCTTTCCCAGCCGCCGCCTGAGCATTGTGGAAATCAAGATTTTTCTTATCTTGCGGTGTCGTCAACGGCTTCCCAAATGTTTGTCACCTGGGTAGATACCATTCGCATAGTAGCCATAGTTGTATGTATGATCATTTGTTACAAACTCCACCGGTGGAGTTTACTATTTACAATCCTATTCATGAGTGGTGACCGTTAAGAATATTGATGTCATTGCAAGATCCAAGCATTTAAAAATAACATGCCAAATTCAATTCTTCTAATCGGCCACCGCTTCAAGGATTATAGTGGAACCCTTTTTCTGGCCGTGGAATTGTCCATGCCATGCCTTAGGACAATTCTTCCAACTTCAATGCATGCAATCTATTGAGCCAAGCATACCTGGAAACGCGCGAGCTTTGTTCATCTTCAAAAGCCTTACGGTGTCTTCAGCATTGAAAGCTCTCAAATATTCCAGACCAAACACTCATAATTCCAACTGCGAAGCGCTTGACACACATGATGGCTTGACTCTCACCCATGACCAAGTGGTTATCAACTAGATCCGTCGGAATACCGTATGCCAACATAAGCAAAGTGACGGTCATCTTTTAAAAGGTGCTATGCCCGAGTTCTTCAGCAGCATTCCTCCTTTGCTGAAAAACCTGATCATGGCTCGCCAGTTTCTCCGCAATGTGTTTGAACAACTCGATGCTCATTCTAAAACGGCGCCGAAAGTAGGACTCGGGGTATGTGGGATTCTCCACAAAATTGTTCCTCATCAATCTGTTGTGGTCATTGATCCTTTCCCTTCATAATTTTTGACGACCAATAACCGAACCATCGTGCTTTGGCTTTCTATTGACGTGCATAGCTAGGATCACTACGACATCCTCCTCCACTTGAAGATCAAATTCTTCATTGGAAGAACCGCAGGATGAACTCATCTACAAAGTTGAATTTAAACTAATTTAAAACTACAAACAACATGCACCAAATTCATCTACAAATATAAAGTTAGAAGCAATATATACCTTGCAAGCGTTCTGTCAAACACCCTGTGGACGCCGAGCTACAAACGGCCGCCGGGCGCTATTCGTCGGAGGAACGGGGTGCTCGAGGGGCCGTGGCGAGGAAAGAAGGTGGAGGAAGCAGCAGCGGCACGCTGGGGATAGGCGGGGAAGCGTTGACGGGTCGCCGGAGCGAATGGAAAAGGTGCGGGTGGAGGCGCCAGCACATGAAGGTTTCAGATCCGGTGGTTGGTGAGATTCGCACCAAATAAGTAGCGGGCGATGCCGTTTTCCCCAGCGCGCTGGACCTACTTTGCCGCGCGCGGGATTTTAGCTCGTTTGCTGAAGCGTCAGTTTTGGTCGCGCGTGCAATATAGTTGTCTTTTGAAGCGCGCGGCTAATGTACCGCGTCTAGGGCAGCGTGATCTGAATGATATTCAGAAATCAACTCGAAAACTAGTTATGGTTAAACCTCCTGTGGCGGGTGCATTTGAAACTTCTGGGACGTAGGAGAGATGTTTTGAAGCACTGACGTTTTATGTGGTCTTGTCTGTCTCCGTCCTGAACATCAGCAATGTCCTCTATTATTGAATCTTTTATTTTAAATATCACTTTATCCACAACTATAACCCAGAACCCAGATATTGCACATTTTTGTATTGCTGGTGGTAACAAAATAGTTTTCTTTTAAAGAAACACCCTACGCTTATGTATATGCATGCACACTCACCAAGCACGTACTACATATATGCTACCAATAGAGCATCTCCAACGGATAATGTAAAAAGTGGTGCCCAAAAAATAGTTTTAGGCTAGAAGAGAATGTTTTGGAATATTTCTTCCCAAGATGTTTTTTTACAACTAAAGTTGCCATGAAAAAAGAAACCCTAAAAAAGGAAACTTGTCATCCGAAAAGAAAGTTGCCATGCTTGACAACTAAAGATGTCATCCTTGCGTCACTAATCTTGCCATAAAAAATGTTTATAGTTGCAATGTGTTTGTGCCACGCGTGTGACACTTATCAGGGTCATATTTCTTTGATACCAGATGCCCTAAAAATGAAATCCTAAACTTTCAAACTTTACTAACATGATAATTGTGTATTCTGAAATTATGAACTCTATTATATGGAATGTTCAACATTAAACATTAAAATAACAGTTAAATAGTATTACTTCCGTCTCAAAATTACTCGTCTTAGACTTTTCTAGACAACAAGTAATTTGGGATGGAGGGAGAAGACTGACTACTACGGACACACTACATAAGTGTAGTACTACTATTTATGTATTCACCTGAGTCGGTGACGATCAAGGGGCCTACCTTGTGGTCATTGCCGGTAGGCGGCTTCACCTCCTTGTCGAAGAGCTCATCAACCTCAGTGTAACACCCCAGTAGTTCAACTACACTAAACACACACTATTGGATCCATGTCATCGCAAATGATTTGCTAAACCTCACTTTCATCCAAACCGAGTTCAAATTTAAAATTTAAGATAAAGTCAAAAATAAAGGTTCTTCAAACTGCAAAACTAAAAATGTTCATTGTATTAAAAATAATAAATGATTATTTTTCATGGTGAAACCAACATTTTATAAAGTGGTTAGCTGCCCTAAAATAAATAAAACAGGGGCTAAACCAATTATTTAAATTGTCTTAAAATGCAAACTATTTTAAATAAATTCTCAACACTTTTTGGCTGTGGCAAAATTTACTATATTAATAGTGGGCCAAGTCCCTTATTTTATAAAACTCAAATGTTTTTGGTTTTAAAAGAAAACAGAAATTAAAAGAAAAAAAAGAAAAAGAAGTACATGTGTGTGTGTGTGTGTAGAGCATGGATTTGCTATCCACATTAGGTAGGGTGGTGGTTATCGGAACCGTTCATGCGCTTTGAGATCTGCACCTTCGGGTGGATAAAGTTCTGATTTTCTGAAGTATTGAATTTTGCCATGATGCAAGAGGTAAGCTCAGCAAGCACTTTTATGTAAGTGTAGTTTTCAGAACAAAAGGCTGCCTCACCTTTCTCGCCTGGCTGTGGGCAACAGGAACTATTTCGGGCAAATGTCTACAGTGGCTGATGGAGGTCAATTGCAAAACGTTCTAAGCTGTACGCTGCTGCTATCCCGGCATGAAAACTTTCCGTTTTCGTCTGGCTCTATATACACGGTTCGGCACCGTTTGCACGGCAAATTTGACAATTTTGACTTGTGAATGAAATCATTTCACAAAATGAATTGTCCGTAATTTTTTTTACTCAGCTGACATTTTTGAGTGGCGTCCGACACGAAGACGTCATACTACACTGTGCAGCGCTTGAATGACAGGCGTTGCATGCTAGCCAGCGTCGCACCCGTGTGATCCGAAAATTACTAAGTCAGTGTGCAACGCCTAAGAGCTAGGCGCCACACTACAGTGTAGCGCCTAGCTTCTAGGCGTTGCACTAGTGGTTGATCCGAAAATTACTAAGTCAGTGTGCAGCACCTGAGAGCTATGCGCCACACTATACAGTGTAGCGCCCAGCTTCTAGGCGTTGCACTAGTGGTTGCTTCATTTTGTTATGAAGCAACCACTAGTGCAACGCCTAGAAGCTAGGCGCTACACTGTATGGTGTGGCGCCTAGCTCTTAGGCGCTGCACATTGACTTAATAATTTTTATGCAGTCCGGGGTGCGACGCTCGACAGGCGTGGAGCACCTGTCAGTTAGGCGTTGCACAGTGTAGTGTGATGCCTTTGTGTCGGGTGCCACTCAAAAATGTCAGCTGAGTGAATTTTTCTAGGAGCAGTTCATTTTGTGAAATGATTTTATTCACATGTTAAAATTGTTAAATTAGCCTCTTAATGGTCTCGTTTTATTGCAGCAGGAAAGCCCCCGTTTAATGCAGGCAAAAAAGGTATGCGTGAGTAAATGTCATCCTAGTGGGACGGTGCCCGTCTAGCTGCTGGCAACAACTGACGCCACGGTTCAGCTCTTGCTTTGCATAACAAGATCCTTCCTCACTTGTGCCCCTGCGCTCCACTACCAGTACTATAGTTTCGTCGAAGAATGAAGAGTTTGTGAGGAGATAAATACACTCACGGTCATTGTAGTTGCGACGGAAGTCCGATACGGTCATTGAACTTAGAAATATGGCTGTTACGGTCACTATATACGATGTGACGTGAATGTACGGTCACTGTTGGTCGTATGCGGTGAATAGCCGCTCATTTGACCACTTGTTGACCGTCACGTTCTCAGCTTCGATTAGGCCAATCTTGCGGCGAGCGCTTTAGTGTAAAATCGCCCCACCACCCCACCGCTGTCCGCCCCGCTCCTCTATCTCCCTGCTTGCTCCTCTCTCCCCGTCAAATCCCTAACCCCGCTCCTCTCTCTCCCCGCTCCTCTCTCTCCCCGCTCTTCAATCCCCAGCCAGCATCGCCGCCGCCGCCGAAGATCTGCCCATGTCTGCCGCAAGCTCCTCTAGCGCCGCTGTCCGCCGCAGGGCAATGGCGCTGCCCCTGATCTCCTGCCCCAGCTGCAAGGAGAAGGTGCAGATGTATGTATCGACCACTGAGAAGCACGACGGGTGGGTCTTCTACAGATGCCGCACCCATGGGGTTAGTTCTTCATTTCATTTTTGTATTCGTTGTGTTTGATTTCGATGGAAAGATGCAAGTTTTTGACCTCTGCTACCCAATTTTTGGATAGGTTTCTTGTGATTTCTCGCGTTGGGAGTTGGAGTATGTTGAGTACCTTGTTGACAAACATTACCTCGTCGGAGATGCCGCCGTGGATGCTATTGGTGAGGCGGAGGAGCGAAGGGAGCATCTGATTGCTGCACAGGAACTGGTGCAGATGAATGCACCCATCAGCAGGTCCAACCAGGCTGCAAAGAAGGAAGCAAGTTGTGGGATGAGCAGGCAGCAAGCAATTGCACTGATGATGTTAGGGAGGGAGGTGGTGAAGCTGATGAAGATCTTTGTTGCTGTGGTGGTGCTAGGTGTTGCTGCTGTTGGGTTGATGCTGAAGAAGTGAAGAATTGAAGTGGTGAAGATGTTTCTTTTGGGGATGTTGCTGCATTGATGCTGTGTTGAAGATGCTACTTTTGAGTTCTTGCTGTTGCAATGGTGTAGTAGTGGTTGGTTAGTAGATGATCTCTTACTAGATTATCTGATCTAGTAGTGGTAGGTTAATTTGTGTTGAGGTCATGTAATGGTGTGTAAGCCCAAGTGGACATCCTATGTTGAACCTGTCAATCTATCTATCTATCCTATGCTATGCCATGTGATGGTATTTTGCACTTCAGCTTTTATCATTCTATCCTAGTTATATTGATGTTGGAGTTTTCAGTAAAAGTGATGCAATGATGTATGATATCAATCTATCTGCACTTAACAGTTGAATTGACTAGGAAACTGAGAATAAGTAATGGGCATCATGGATCAACATATTATGATCAGGCAAGGTATCATATTACCATCCATCATCCATAGATAACCAAAAGAGAATACAGTTTTGCAGTACTTTCTTACAATCATCCATCATCCATACAGAACCAACATAGATTATTGCAGTACATAGCCTAAACAAAAGCAAGTTGGCACCATTCATGATCATATGAATAACAAAGACAGTATGATCAGGAAGGTACCAAACACTTTTACTTTGGCAACCTACCTAAAGATATCAAACATTGATGATTTGACAGCCTTTCTTGGACATTCAGCTTCATTCTAGCTAGATTTTCTTTTCGCAGCCAACCTTTTCTCCTGTTCTCTCTGTGCAATTGCCATCACTCTCTCCTGTGCAGCAGCAAGCTTCTTATCTGCTTCTCTTTTAGCAGCAGCCAGTCTCTTCTCCTCTTCTTTTTGTGCAGCAGCAAGTCTCTTCTCATCTTCTTTTTGTGCAGCAGCAAGTCTCTTCTCCTCTTCTTTTTTTGCAGCAGCAAGTCTCTTCTCTCCTGCCTTCTGTGCAACAACAACTTTTTTTTTGCTCTTCTCTCTTTGCAGCAGTTGCTTCCCTCTCTGCCCTCTTTTCTGCCTCCTTCTTCTCAGCAGCAGCTTTCCTCTCTGCTTCTTGCTTGGCTTTCCTCTCAGCAGCTATTGTTTTCTTTGTCTCTTCAATAATTTTTCTTGTCTCAACTTGAACCTTCTTGTTTAATTCTGCTTCTTCTTTCTTCTTGGCAGTTCTCTGCAATGTAGCCAACCTTCTTCTCTCTGCAAGCTCAACTTTCCTCTGTGCAACCTCATGTTTGCTTTTTGCTATCTCTTCAGCTCTCTTCAATTCCTCTTCTCTTCTAGATGCAAGTATTGCCTTCTTCCTCTCCTCTACTTCCCTATCTTTTTGATTCTTCATGGCCTCCAATTTCTGTGCCAACTCACCTGGCCTTATGGTGCTTGAACTAGCTTGGCTCCCTTGGCTTCCATTAGTCTGGTTGAGCAGCACTTGGGCAGCAGTAAGGAAAGCAGAAGCAGGTACTGGCCTTTGTTCCACAACCCTTGCTGTTGGCATCTATGAAGAATGTACATTTGATGAGAACAATAGGATATTCATCTACAAAGAATGTACATTTGATGAGGAGATCAGTAGTACCTGGGCAATCATGTTGTCAACCATGAGATCACCATATGGAGGAGCCACATTGGCAGCAACAACACCTTCATTTGGAGGAGTCACATTGACACCAGCAGTACCTTCATTTGGAGGAGGCACATTGACACCAGCATTACCTTCATTTGGAGGAGGCACATTTGAAGATGGTTGATCATTTGGTGGAGGCACATTAGGTGGTGGCAGTCCAGCCTTCAAGGTCTTGCACCCCTTCCTGTTGTGATCTGCATCACCACAATAAGAACAATGCATAATGACACCATGCCTTGTGATTTTCTTCCCTCCCCTTCTATGATCAACCTCTCCAGGTGCCTGTCTCCTTGTAGTACATGGCCTTCCAACATGCTTCTGGTACAATGGTGGCATTATTGGAGGCCCATGTAAGTCTTCCCATTCACTCCTATCTCTACAAGGATAGATAATATTGCCATATGCTTTCTTGAACATATGTTTTGAGTAGCAATGATCAACCATGTTCAAAGGATCAACTCTATCATTCCTGCAGCAGGCTACCACATGAGAGCATGGAATGCCTGCTTTCTGCATTCTTCTACATGTGCAGGTTTTCTTGTGCATGTCCACTATGTAATCCATTCCTCTATCACCTGCTAGGAATAAGCCATCTCCTGATCCCTCCACATAGCATGTGTTTGCAAATTCTGTTACCTTCTCAACCTTCTTCCTGATCTTTGGACATACATCTCCTTGCCATTTATCTGACTCCAGCTGTTTGTTGTAATGCCTTGTCATAAGTTGCTGTAAATCCTGTCAACCATGCTAAGTATTGGTAGTTCCCTTGCTTCCAGGATATACCTGCATTTAACAGCAAACCATGGTAAGTATTGGTAATTCACTACATTGAAAAGCATTTTGGCAAACTTCACAAATGTACCTGTTGAAAACTTCACAAATGTTGTTAAGCAAAATATCACATTTTGGCAAGTCACTTTGAAAAGCCTTAACCCAAGTTTGTGGTTCTAGCTCATGCAGCCATTTGTATGCCTCAACATTAAGAACCTTCATCTCCTCCATGCCCTGTTCATACAACTGCACTGTATTGCTCCTAGCTATCTTCCAGAGTTGATTCTTCAAGATGTCACCTTTGAAATGTTGTTGAAAGTTTTGCCACATGTGCCTAACACAATATCTGTGTTCTGACTCAGGGAACAGTTCTTCAACTGCATTGATGAGCCCCTACAATTGCAAAGCAACATAACCATTCAAAAGCTATTCACAACCATTCACATAGTAATGACACATAAACTTTGAAAAAGAACGATGGTACTTACCTTTTGTTTGTCTGACATGATAGTCCAAGGTTCAGTGTTTATGATGCCTAGGCCCCTTTTAAGTGTGTCAAGAAACCATGACCAGTTAGGGGTGTCCTCAACTTCAACCACAACAATGGCAATTGGAAATATGCAGTTATTTGGATCTACCCCAACAGCTGCAAGCAGTTGTCCTCTGTATCTAGTTTTAATGTGGCAACCATCTAGGAAGATGACTGGTCTACAACCCTCCAGAAATCCTCTCTTGCAAGCATCTAGACACATGTACAACTTGCTGAACCTAGCATTTTCATCTAATGAAACATAGAAGGATGAGCCAGGGTTGCTTCTCCTAACCTCATTAGCATAATTCCATAACAGCTTGTACTGCCCTTCCTCATCACCATAAATAATTTTCATAGCCATTCTCCTTGCCCTTTGAAGTTTCATCCTAGTGGGTGTCATATACCATTCTTTCTGAACAACCCTTGAGAAATTCATCAAGTTCATATCTTGATCAGCCCTAAAGCTCTCTAGGTATTTCATTGCTAGGAATCTTGATGTGAAAGCCCTAATCTTCCACTTCTTGCTGCATGTGTGCTCATGCACATATCTCTTCACCATGAAAGCCTTAGTTCTGCTATCATATGATGCCCACAAGTACCATGTGAAGTCTTCATCACATTTTGCTTTCACTCTTTTCCTATCATTCACAGGAAGCTTGATATCAACTCTGTTCTGGCAGGAGTACTCTTTAATTGCTTTCCTTAGAAGCTCCACACTCTCAAAAACCTGCCCTACATGGAATTTTGGCCTATGAAGATCCTCTGGTCTGAAAGTTTTGAACTTTAAATGCAGTTCCTCATCATCAGAATCAGGTGCCCACAAATCTTCACCTTCAGACAAGTCTTCATCTGAATTGTACTGCTGCTTGCTTTTGTCTTCATCTGTAGGTTTCCCATGCTTTACTTGCTCCTTTGAATTGTTCTTATGCTTCTATTCTGGTTCATCCTCATCAACATTATCTGCAAACAAGTCATCATCATCATTGCCTATCTCATTGTCACTGTCCACAAGTACACCTGGGTCATAGTCCTCATCATCTGTATCACTTGCATCATCCTTTGCTTCCATATCATGACTGCTTTTGGTCCTCCTACTTGATGTGCTTCCTCCAACATCCTCATTTGCATCTGCTTGTGCATCTTTCTCTGCTTCCACTTCAGGGTATACAACCTAGAGAGGAGTAGGTGCATGTGGCTCTGCCTCTGGTTCTGCCTCTGCTTCCTCTGTTTCTGCAGTCATGCTGCTGCCCACTCTCTTTGCAGGACTAAATACTGGAGGCAAAGTGGCTCTAGGATAGTTCACAACATCATCCTCACTTAGGTTTGCTTGTAAGCTCTCATCATGATCAAGATATATACTAAAGGAGTGGTGCCCAATATCAATAAACATCAACATTCTATCTGTCTGCTCATCATCACTAAGCTCCCTGAGACCATTATTACTGAGTGTAAGGATGGGGACACAATAGTATACCTTCAACCTCCCTGCCATCTCATAACCAATCTCCTCAACAAGGTGTTCAATCATAATTGGTGACCAAGTGACCTTCTCCAGATTATCGTACCAAATGGCACAACCATTAACATAAGCACGATTACTTCCATACCCAACAAAAAATCCACCATGGTTGATTTGCATAGAGAAGTTGGTGCTTCGAGGGCCTGATACACAAGACAGAAACATCATGCATCAGAATTGACTATAGCATCATTTCATTCGAGTATCTAAAACCCTAACCCCAAAGACCATCAAATCGAATACCGAAACCCTAGTACAATCCATCAAAACTACCAGCTGCATACCATCTATAATGACAATGCGGGCCAAAAAGGAGTGTCTTTGAACATCAAAACGCAAAAAAAGTCGGATTTACGCAAGATGAAACTTACTGTACACGGGGGGAGGCGCCCCTTCTGCGCGACGAACAGGGGCCATCGCCACCACCTACCACCGGTGGAATTGACGCGACGGCGGCGCCTCTCCAGCCACGAAAGAAATTAGCACGCGGCGGTGCCTGTAGGCTGATGATCGCCGGGGCGGCGCCGCCTATGCAGCGCCTTCCCTGTCTCCAATCGAAGACGAAGAGGCGTCGTCAGAGTAGGGATGATTTGGGGGGATTCGGACATGCCCGAGGTTTTTTTTGCTTATTATGCACAGCGGCGGGTGCGCGGATCGCCACCTATCCCCAACAACTGGTCAACAAGTGGTCAAAGGAGCGGCTACTCACCGCATACGACCAACAATGACCGTACATTCATGTCACATCGTATATAGTGACCGTAACAACTGTATTTCTAAGTTCAGTGACCGTATCGGGCTTTTGTCGGAACTACAATGACCGTGAGTGTACTTATCTCGTTTGTGAGATGGCTAGCTTCCCAAGCCAAAGAATCGATCCACCAGGGAGGTTTCTTGCTTTGCTAGTCGGACGGTACTCGACGTGAGGAAAAGCCAGCTACGTACGTACGCGCGTGTTCTGGCGGAAAGTACTCTTCAGGCAGAGCCGACATATCATCTTGAGATTTACGAAGCCACCGTAGGCGCCTTGTCGTCGACAGAAACGTCTCCTCCCACTGAAAGCGCATCGCCGAAAATCCTGAAATAAATCCAGGAATAATGCGAGCACCAGGGTTTGAACCCTGGTGGGTTGGGGATACCACTGTCCACCTAACCATCTCAACCACAGGTTGGTTCGCTCCTTTTCAAATGTTTATTTATTACTTTTGTATGCCTTTTTGTCTTGCCCCACCCATGAAGAAAATCCCTACATGAACACACTAAGCCACGGCGACTACATAATAGTTAATGGATCTATAAAAGAGGCAGGGTTACCGCAAGCACATTCGGGTGTACTCCCTAAGGTTTGCGTCAGACAACCTATGTATGCATTTCATCAGTTTTTAGTGTTTGTTGAACCTATGTATGCATTTAATCATTTTTAGTGTTTGTTGAATGTTTAACTCTGAAATAACAAAATGTGTTGCATGAATTTGTTTTTGAGTGTCATGACAAATTGCAACTACATCACTCACCACTTCCTTCATTGCATATATGTTCACTTGGATCTTAAGAAAAAGGCGCGTTTCACCTTTTTTGGTGCGTTTTTTAATAGTAAAAAGTTGACCCAGCTATTTATTTTTATACAGCACAATGAGAGGAAAATGGATATCCACCGGAGAGTGCTACGAGCAGCAGTTGGCTTTCGCCAATGCCAAACCATGCGAAGATCAACATTGACGGAGCATTATCTCGAGATGGTATGGTGGCCACGGCTGTTGCTATTGGATTTGGGGCTTCGCGGACCCAAAAAAGATTCGAACTTTGGGGTACATGCGAAGAACTCGATCTCCCTAGACCAACTTGTCGCTCTCACAACCTAGCTCGATGAACAGAAAAAGGAGGGGACACGGCAGTTTACCCAGGTTTGGGCCACCTTGCAGTGTAAGACCCTACTCCTGCTTTGTGGTGGATTAGCCTCGCGGTGGGCTGAGGATGAACTAGTACAGGTGAAGAACAACCTCGGGAGGTCTGTTCTTGTGTTGGTGTAAGCTGGTGAGGGTTCGGATGGATCCTCCCCTCTATGGTGGTGGCTAACCTATATTTAAAGTGGCCTCGGTCCTCTTCCCCCAAAATGAAGGCGGGAAAGGATCCCACAACGGCCAAGTTTGAAGGGAGATAAATAGTGTTGGGGAACGTAGTAATTTCAAAAAATTTCCTACATACACGCAAGATCATGGTGATGACATAGCAACGAGAGGGGAGAGTGTTGTCCACGTACCCTCGTAGACCGTAAGTGGAAGCGTTATGACAACGCGGTTGATGTAGTTGTACGTCTTCACGATCCGACCGATCCAAGCACCGAACGTACGACACCTCCGAGTTCAGCACATGTTCAGCTCGATGACGATCCCCGGGCTCCAATCCAGCAAAGCTTCGGGGATGAGTTCCGTCAGCACGACGGCGTGGTGACAATGATGATGTTCTACCGGCGCAGGGCTTCGCCTAAACTCCGCGACGATATGACCGAGGTGGAATATGGTGGAGGGGGGCACCGCACACGGCTAAGGAACGATCCGTAGATCAACTTGTGTGTTCTGGGGTGCCCCCCTGCCCCCGTATATAAAGGAGCAAGGGGGGAGGCTGGCCGGCCCTTGTGGGCGCGCCAAGGAGGAGGAGTCCCCCTCCTAGTAGGAGTAGGACTCCCCCTTTCCTACTCCTACTAGGAGGGGAAAGGAAGGGGGAGAGGGGAAAGGAAAGAGGGGGGGGGGCGCCGCCCCCCTCCTAGTCCAATTCGGACCAGAGGGAGAGGGGCACGCGGCCCACCCTGGCCGCCCCTCTCTCTTTCCACCAAGGCCCATGTGGCCCATTATCTCTCCCCGGGGGGTTCCGGTAACCCTCCGGCACTCCGGTTTTCTCCGAAAACGTCCGGAACACTTCCGGTGTCCGAATATAGTCGTCCAATATATCAATCTTTATGTCTCGACCATTTCGAGACTCCTCGTCATGTCCGTGATCACATCCGGGACTCCGAACAAACTTCGGTACATCAAAACTTATAAACTCATAATAAAACTGTCATCGTAACGTTAAGTGTGCGGACCCTACGGGTTCGAGAACTATGTAGACATGACCTAGAACTATTCTCGGTCAATAACCAATAGCGGAACCTATATTCCCATATTGGTTCCTACATATTCTACGAAGATCTTTATCGGTCAAACCGCATAACAACATACGTTGTTCCCTTTGTCATCGGTATGTTACTTGCCCGAGATTCGATCGTCGGTATCCAATACCTAGTTCAATCTCGTTACCGGCAAGTCTCTTTACTCGTTACGTAATGCATCATTCCATAACTAACTCATTAGCTACATTGCTTGCAAGGCTTATAGTGATGTGCATTACCGAGAGGGCCCAGAGATACCTCTCCGACAATCGGAGTGACAAAACCTAATCTCGAAATACGCCAACCCAACATGTACCTTCGGAGACACCTGTAGTACTCCTTTATAATCACCCAGTTACGTTGTGACGTTTGGTAGTACCCAAAGTGTTCCTCCGGTAAACGGGAGTTGCATAATCTCATAGTTACAGGAACATGTATAAGTCATGAAGAAAGCAATAGCAATATACTAAACGATCAAGTGCTAGGCTAACGGAATGGGTCATGTCAATCACATCATTCTCCTAATGATGTGATCTCGTTAATCAAATGACAACACATGTCTATGGTCAGGAAACATAACCATCTTTGATTAATGAGCTAGTCAAGTAGAGGCATACTAGTGACTATATGTTTGTCTATGTATTCACACATGTATCATGTTTCCGGTTAATACAATTCTAGCATGAATAATAAACATTTATCATGATATGAGGAAATAAATAATAACTTTATTATTGCCTCTAGGGCATATTTCCTTCAGTCTCCCACTTGCACTAGAGTCAATAATCTAGATTACATAGTAATGATTCTAACACCCATGGAGTCTTGGTGCTGATCATGTTTTGCTCGTGAGAGAGGCTTAGTCAACGGGTCTGCAACATTCAGATCCATATGTATCTTGCAAATCTCTATGTCTCCCACTTGGACTTGGTCCTGGATGGAATTGAAGCGTCTCTTGATGTGCTTGGTCCTCTTGTGAAATCTGGATTCCTTTGCCAAGGCAATTGCACCAGTATTGTCACAGAAGATCTTCATTGGTCCCGATGCACTGACACCTAGATCGGTAATGAACTCCTTCATCCAGACTCCTTCATTTGCTGCTTCTGAAGCAGCTATGTACTCCGCTTCACATGTAGATCCCGCCACGACGCTTTGTTTAGAACTGCACCAACTTACAGCTCCATCGTTTAATAAAATACGTATCCGGTTTGCGATTTAGAATCGTCCAGATCAGTGTCAAAGCTTGCATCGACGTAACCATTTACGACTAGCTCTTTGTCACCTCCATATACGAGAAACATATCCTTAGTCCTTTTCAGGTATTTCAGGATGATCTTGACCGCTGTCCAGTGATCCACTCCTGGATTACTTTGGTACCTTCCTGCCAAGCTTATTGCTAAGCATACATCAGGTCTGGTACACAGCATTGCATACATGATAGAGCCTATGGCTGAAGCATAGGGAACATCTTTCATTTTCTCTCTATCTTCTATAGTGGTCGGGCATTGAGTCTGACTCAACTTCACACCTTGTAACACGGGCAAGAATCCTTTCTTTGCCTGATCCATTTTGAACTTTTTCAAAATTTTATCAAGGTATGTGCTTTGTGAAAGTCCTATTAAGCGTCTTGATCTATCTCTATAAATCTTGATGCCCAATATGTAAGCAGCTTCACCGAGGTCTTTCATTGAAAAACTTTTATTCAAGTATCCTTTTATGCTATCCAGAAATTCTATATCATTTCCAATTAATAATATGTCATCTACATATAATATTAGAAATGCTACAGAGCTCCCACTCACTTTCTTGTAAATACAGGCTTCTCCAAAAGTCTGTATAAAACCATATGCTTTGATCACACTATCAAAGCGTTTATTCCAACTCCGAGATGCTTGCACCAGTCCATAAATGGATCGCTGGAGTTTGCATACTTTGTTAGCACCTTTTGGATCAACAAAACCTTCTGGCTGCATCATATACAACTCTTCTTCCAGAAATCCATTCAAGAATGCAGTTTTGACATCCATTTGCCAAATTTCATAATCATGAAATGCAGCAATAGCTAACATGATTCGGACAGACTTAAGCATCGCTACAGGTGAGAAAGTCTCATCGTAGTCAACCCCTTGAACTTGTCGAAAACCTTTCGCAACAAGTCGAGCTTTATAGACAGTTATATTACCATCAGCGTCAGTCTTCTTCTTAAAGATCCATTTATTCTCAATGGCTTGCCGATCATCGGGCAAGTCAACCAAAGTCCATACTTTGTTTTCATACATGGATCCCATCTCAGATTTCATGGCTTCTAGCCATTTTGCGGAATCTGGGCTCATCATCGCTTCCTCATAGTTCGTAGGTTCGTCATGGTCAAGTAACATGACTTCCAGAATAGGATTACCGTACCACTCTGGTGCGGATCTTACTCTGGTAGACCTTCGAAGTTCAGTAGAAACTTGATCTGAAGTTTCATGATCAATATCATTAGCTTCCTCACTAATTGGTGTAGGTGTCACAGGAACCGGTTCATGTGATGAACTACTTTCCAATAAGGGAGCAGGTACAGTTACCTCATCAAGTTCTACTTTCCTCCCACTCACTTCTTTCGAGAGAAACTCCTTCTCTAGAAAGGATCCATTCTTAGCAACGAATGTCTTGCCTTCGGATCTGTGATAGAAGGTATACCCAACTGTTTCTTTTGGGTATCCTATGAAGACACATTTCTCCGATTTAGGTTCGAGCTTATCTGGTTGAAGTTTCTTCACATAAGCATCGCAGCCCCAAACTTTAAGAAACGACAACTTTGGTTTCTTGCCAAACCACAGTTCATAAGGCGTCGTCTCAACGGATTTTGATGGTGCCCTATTTAACGTGAATGCGGCCGTCTCTAAAGCATAACCCCAGAACGATAGCGGTAAATCAGTAAGAGACATCATAGATCGCACCATATCTAGTAAAGTACGATTACGACGTTCGGACACACCATTTCGTTGTGGTGTTCCGGGTGGCGTGAGTTGCGAAACTATTCCGCATTGTTTCAAATGTAAACCAAACTCGTAACTCAAATATTCTCCTCCACGATCAGATCGTAGGAATTTTATTTTCTTGTTACGATGATTTTCCACTTCACTCTGAAATTCTTTGAACTTTTCAAATGTTTCAGACTTGTGTTTCAATAAGTAGATATACCCATATCTGCTTAAATCATCTGTGAAGGTGAGAAAATAACGATATCCGCCACGAGCTTCAACATTCATCGGACCACATACATCTGTATGTATGATTTCCAACAAATCTGTTGCTCTCTCCATAGTACCGGAGAACGGTGTTTTAGTCATCTTGCCCATGAGGCACGGTTCGCAAGTACCAAGTGATTCATAATCAAGTGATTCCAAAATTCCATCAGTATGGAGTTTCTTCATGCGCTTTACACCGATATGACCTAAACGGCAGTGCCACAAATAAGTTGCACTATCATTATTAACTCTGCATCTTTTGGCTTCGACATTATGAATATGTGTATCACTACTATCGAGATTCAACAAAAATAGACCACTCTTCAAGGGTGCATGACCATAAAAGATATTACTCATATAAACAGAACAACCATTATTCTCTGATTTAAATGAATAACCGTCTCGCATCAAACAAGATCCAGATATAATGTTCATGCTCAACGCTGGCACCAAATAACAATTATTCAGGTCTAAAACTAATCCCGAACGTAGATGTAGAGGTAGCGTGCCGACCGCGATCACATCGACTTTGGAACCGTTTCCCACGCGCATCGTCACCTCATCCTTGGCCAGTGCTCGCTTATTCTGTAGTCCCTGTTTCGAGTTGCAAATGTTAGCAATAGAACCAGTATCAAATACCCAGGTGCTACTACGAGCTCTAGTAAGGTACACATCAATAACATGTATATCACATATACCTTTGTTCACCTTGCCATCCTTCTTATCCGCCAAATACTTGGGGCAGTTCCGCTTCCAGTGTCCAGTCTGCTTGCAGTAGAAGCACTCAGTTTCAGGCTTAGGTCCAGACTTGGGTTTCTTCTCTTGAGCAGCAACTTGCTTGCTGTTCTTCTTGAAGTTCCCCTTCTTCTTCCCTTTGCCCTTTTTCTTGAAACTAGTGGTCTTGTTAACCATCAACACTTGATGCTCCTTCTTGATTTCTACTTCCGCAGCTTTTAGCATTGCGAAGAGCTCGGGAATTGTCTTGTTCATCCCTTGCATATTATAGTTCATCACGAAGCTCTTGTAGCTTGGTGGCAGTGATTGGAGAATTCTGTCAATGACACTATCATCAGGAAGATTAACTCCCAGTTGAATCAAGTGATTATTATACCCAGACATTTTGAGTATGTGTTCACTGACAGAACTATTCTCCTCCATCTTGCAGCTATAGAACTTATTGGAGACTTCATATCTCTCAATCCGGGCATTTGCTTGAAATATTAACTTCAACTCCTAGAACATCTCATATGCTCCATGACGTTCAAAACATCGTTGAAGACCCGATTCTAAGCCGTAAAGCATGGCACACTGAACTATCGAGTAGTCATCAGCTTTGCTCTGCCAGACGTTCTTAACGTCGTCAGTTGCATCAGCAGCAGGCCTGGCACCCAGCGGTGCTTCCAGGACGTAATTCTTCTGTGCAGCAATGAGGATAATCCTCAAGTTACGGACCCAGTCCGTGTAATTGCTACCATCATCTTTCAACTTTGCTTTCTCAAGGAACGCATTAAAATTCAACGGAACAACAACACGAGCCATCTATCTACAACAAACATAGATAAGCAAAATACTATCAGGTACTAAGTTCATGATAAATTTAAGTTCAATTAATCATATTACTTAAGAACTCCCACTTAGACAGACATCTCTCTAGTCATCTAAGTGATCACGTGATCCAAATCAACTAAACCATAACCGATCATCACGTGAGATGGAGTAGTTTTCAATGGTGAACATCACTATGTTGATCATATCTACTATATGATTCACGCTCGACCTTTCGGTCTCCATGTTCCGAGGCCATATCTGCATATGCTAGGCTCATCAAGTTTAACCTGAGTATTCTGCGTGTGCAAAACTGGCTTGCACCCGTTGTAGATGGATGTAGAGCTTATCACACCCGATCATCACGTGGTGTCTGGGCACGACGAACTTTGGCAACGGTGCATACTCAGGGAGAACACTTCTTGATAATTTTAGTGAGAGATCATCTTAAAATGCTACCGTCAATCAAAGCAAGATAAGATGCATAAAGGATTAACATCACATGCAATCAATATAAGTAATATGATATGGCCATCATCATCTTGTGCTTGTGATCTCCATCTTCGAAGCACCGTCGTGATCACCATCGTCACTGGCGCGACACCTTGATCTTCATCGTAGCATAGTTGTCGTTTACGCCATCTATTGCTTCTACGACTATCGCTACCGTTTAGTGATAAAGTAAAGCAATTACAGGGTGTTTGCATTTCATAGAATAAAGTGACAACCATATGGCTCCTGCCAGTTGCCGATAACTTTGGTTACAAAACATGATCATCTCATACAATAAAATATAGCATCACGTCTTGACCATATCACATCACAACATGCCCTGCAAAAACAAGTTAGACGTCCTCTACTTTGTTGTTGCAAGTTTTACGTGGCTGCTACGGGCTTAGCAAGAACCGTTCTTACCTACGCATCAAAACCACAACGATAGTTCATCAAGTTAGTGCTGTTTTAACCTTCGCAAGGACCGGGCGTAGCCACACTCGATTCAGTTGAAGTGAGAGAGACAGACACCCGCCAGCCACCTTTAAGCACGAGTGCTCGTAACGGTGAAACCAGTCTCGCGTAAGCGTAAGCATAATGTCGGTCCGGGCCGCTTCATCTCACAATATCGCCGAACCAAAGTATGACATGCTGGTAAGCAGTATGACTTGTATCGCCCACAACTCACTTGTGTTCTACTCGTGCATATGACATCTACGCATAAAACCAGGCTCGGATGCCACTGTTGGGGAACATAGTAATTTCAAAAAATTTCCTACGTACACGCAAGATCATGGTGATGACATAGCAACAAGAAGGGAGAGTGTTGTCCACGTACCCTCGTAGACCGTAAGCGGAAGCGTTATGACAACGCGGTTGATGTAGTTGTACGTCTTCACGATCCGACCGATCCAAGCACCGAACGTACGGCACCTCCGAGTTCAGCACACGTTCAGCTCGATGACGATCCCCGGGCTCCGATCCAGCAAAGCTTCGGGGATGAGTTCCGTCAGCACGACGGCGTGGTGACGACGATGATGTTCTACCGGCGCAGGGCTTCGCCTAAACTCCGCGACGATATGACCGAGGTGGAATATGGTGGAGGGGGGCACCGCACACGGCTAAGGAACGATCCGTAGATCAACTTGTGTGTTCTGGGGTGCCCCCCTACCCCCGTATATAAAGGAGCAAGGGGGGAGGCCGGCCGGCCGTTGTGGGCGCGCCAAGGAGGAGGAGTCCTCCTCCTAGTAGGAGTAGGACTCCCCCTTTCCTACTCCTACTAGGAGGGGAAAGGAAGGGGGAGAGGGGGAAGGAAAGAGGGGGGGCGCCGCCCCCCCTCCTAGTCCAGTTCGGACCAGAGGGAGAGGGGGCACGTGGCCCACCCTGGCCGCCCCTCTCTCTTTCCACCAAGGCCCATGTGGCCCATTATCTCTCCCCGGGGGGTTCCGGTAACCCTCCGGCACTCCGGTTTTCTCCGAAAACGTCCGGAACACTTCCGGTGTCCGAATATAGTCGTCCAATATATCAATCTTTATGTCTCGACCATTTCGAGACTCCTCGTCATGTCTGTGATCACATCCGGGACTCCGAACAAACTTCGGTACATCAAAACTTATAAACTCATAATAAAACTGTCATCGTAACGTTAAGCGTGCGGACCCTATGGGTTCGAGAACTATGTAGACATGACCTAGAACTATTCTCGGTCAATAACCAATAGCGGAACCTGGATGCCTATATTGGTTCCTACATATTCTACGAAGATCTTTATCGATCAAACCGCATAACAACATATGTTGTTCCCTTTGTCATCGGTATGTTACTTGCCCGAGATTCGATCGTCGGTATCCAATACCTAGTTCAATCTCATTACCGGCAAGTCTCTTTACTCATTACGTAATGCATCATTCTGTAACTAACTCATTAGCTACATTGCTTGCAAGGCTTATAGTGATGTGCATTACCGAGAGGGCCCAGAGATAGCTCTCCGACAATCGGAGTGACAAAACCTAATCTCGAAATACGCCAACCCAACATGTACCTTCGGAGACACCTGCAGTACTCCTTTATAATCACCCAGTTACGTTGTGACGTTTGGTAGTACCCAAAGTGTTCCTCCGGTAAATGGGAGTTGCATAATCTCATAGTTACAGGAACATGTATAAGTCATGAAGAAAGCAATAGCAATATACTAAACGATCAAGTGCTAGGCTAACGGAACGGGTCATGTCAATCACATCATTCTCCTAATGATGTGATCTCATTAATCAAATGACAACACATGTCTATGGTTAGGAAACATAACCATCTTTGATTAATGAGCTAGTCAAGTAGAGGCATACTAGTGACTATATGTTTGTCTATGTATTCACACATGTATCATGTTTCCAGTTAATACAATTCTAGCATGAATAATAAACATTTATCATGATATGAGGAAATAAATAATAACTTTATTATTGCCTGTAGGGCATATTTCCTTCAAATAGTACATCTTATCCTGACGAAACATGGTCTTCGCCTGCAAATCTTCTGGTCGTGACGTCGTGGTGGGCTCGGCGATGACCTCCGTCCTGTCGTCCTGGCGGTCTTGGTCTTGTAGCATGGAAATGGAAACCTTTGGATGATCCCTCAGGACTCCATGCTCGCGCTTGCCTCCTTAGCACCAAAGTGGAAACATGCTGCACTGCGCCTGCTGGCGCCTGCCTGGCCTTGGTCGTCATGGCTTGCGTCGCCTTAACCTCATGAGGTGAGCACCTGCATAGGAATCTCCGCTCCTCAGGAGCCAGCCTAGGGAGGCCGTTCCCTCTAGAGGTCTCGGCGTCGTCCGCCTCGTGAAGCTTGGCCCCCCGCGGGGTCTTGTCTTGTCGATGCTGAAGATGGGGCGTACCAGGCCGTTAATGGAGCCACACCGTGGGCCGCAGGCAGGCAAGTCTGGGTACCCTAGTTCCCAGAACGCCGACAGTAGCCTCCGGGCCCAAGGCGCGCTCGGACTTGGCTTTGAGGCAAAGCCAAGGGGCAAGGGCGAAGTGCCGCGGGCCCCAATCACCTGTGAACCGGGTCAATGCGTGGTGCTTGATGGGACGTGGGCGTCTCCACTTCCCCATGCTGCCTCGTCAAACGTTCGACTTGACAACAGCCTGCTGCATGCAAAAAAGATCATCATTACTGGGGATCGTGGGAGGCCGGCGGTTGTCCTCTCTCTGGCTATAAGTGGGGAGGGGGGGTGGAAGCCCCCTGCCCATCTCCGTCTTCTCGCTGCTTGCTCCTCCTTCTTCCTTTGTCTTGTTGAAACGCCCATAGCACCGGTGAGGAGGTTTTTCGCGGCGGAGAAAGGGAAGGCCCCAAGGAGGGGCCAGGCTCGCCACCGCCCAAGAGAGGCCGTGGGCGGCCCCAAAAGCACGTGGCAACTCCGGAGGCGGCCTCCCGCGGGCGCGGGCGTGCCCCTTCAATGGTCGGTGTTGCCTCTGGCAGCCGCGGTGGTGCCTTTTCTCGCAGCAGGAGCTACCGTGGACGGGGCGACCTCAGCGATGGGGGGAGGCGTGCGGCGATCGCCCGGCCATCGCGGCTGCGCTCCCACTCAGCCAACACATCTTCGGAATTCATCGTGTGGTCGGGGAGGCCAGCGGGCATCTGGTTCCAGCTTCCGTGCTCCTTCGTGAGCGCGCTGCCGGCCGGAGGGCTTGGTGGCCTTTGGCCGCAGGCCGACGCTGCAGCAGCAAGGCCTTATGGGTGGACGTTGAAGTCACTGCTACTGACAACGTGTTCCTGAACCGCGGGTGGTAGCCGTTTACCCACGCACGTGGCCTGCATGGGAGGTGCACCCTTCACTTCAGGTATGACGGCGCTGCGACCCTCTATGTCAGGGTCTTCGGGGAAGACGGCCGACGGTTGGGGTGCTGCCTAGAGAGCGACAGCGATGAGGAGGACGACAACACTGGCGTCGCTGCTGGCGGCGAGCTTGCCCTTGACGACGGCCGTGCCGCCTCCAGCAGTGGAGGCTCCTCTTCTGTGCTGAGTACGAGCAATGGCGACTACGACTAGTTGCCACGCCGCCGAGCTCGGACCGGGGAGGACGACGAGCTACATCGTCGGTGCGCCCCGGTGAAGCAGGAGGAAGACTCCGACTGAGCTCGAGCGTTGCCTGAGCCAGGCCTCAGGAGCCGATGTAGTCGCGTGGCTTGCTTTTGATTCTTTTTTTGTCCTGCATCGAAAAAGGTAGAAGGCCCTGTTGGGGTGTGTAATGAACCATGGCGCTTGCGCCATTATGCTATGCTCGTTATTTTCATATCATGTCTTGATATCCGTGCTACTACTGGGTGTGGTTAGGGTGACTTAGCTCGATGTGCTCGCGGTAGACTCCCATGCCGCGGGAACATGCCCTTTCAGGAGCATCTTCCGAGGGCTTCCTTCTTGGAAACTCGAGGATGGTCGAACCCCCGAAGGTGCCATGCGGTTGTAGGGTTAGAAAATCTCATGAGGCGCCATACCTCGCGCAAGCCCCCGAGCATGGGTTAATTGCGGCTAGTATGCCATGTCGCGATGCCCGGAGGCACGGACTCGAGAGGGCGCTCCTGCCCGTGAGCTCGTTCGAGGGCGTCCCGCAAGGATTAAGGCGCCAAAGCTGGGGCAACATGGTTTTGGCGAGGTGTGGTCGTGGGCGAGCACAGGCGCACACACACCGTACCCAGTCCCCGCATGCGGGATGCACGAGGAAGAGCGACGTGTAATAGTCACTCTTCCTAAAACAAGGTTTTAAAAGGGCGAACACTACGGGGAGATAAAAGAAAGAAACTTCCCAAAGCTTGCGAATAAGAGTCACGAAAATTCCAAATTTCATTCAAGAAGCCAAAAAACCAGCTACAGAAAGCAAGCAAAAGAACAACCGCGTGAAGGAAATATGCCCTAGAGGCAATAATAAAGTTGTTATTTTATATTTCCTTATATCATGATAAATCCCTTAGCTTAGCATATTGATCGTTCAATTTTATTGGTATTGCGTTCTTCATGTCATATACATATTCCTTTGACTATGAGATTATGCAACTCCCGGACACCGGAGGAATACCTTGTGTGCTATCAAACGTCACAACGTAATAGGTATCTCCGAAGGTGTTTGTTGTGTTGGAATAGATCGAGATTAGGATTTGTCACTCCAAGTATTGGAGAGGTATCTTTGGGCCCTCTCGGTAATGCACATCATAAGAAGCCTTGCAAGCAAAGTGACTAATGAGTTAGTTGCGGGATGCTGTATTACGAAACGAGTAAAGAGACTTGCCGGTAAAGAGATTGAACTAGGTATGAAGATACCGACGATCGAATCTCGGGCAAGTAACATACCAATGGACAAAGGGAATTATGTATGTTGTCATAAGGTTCGACCGATAAAGATCTTCATAGAATATGTAGGAGCCAACATAGGCATCCAGGTTCCGCTATTGGTTATTGACCAGAGAGGTGTCTCGATCATGTCTACATAGTTCTCGAACCCGCAGGGTCCGCATTCTTAATGTTCGTTGACGATATAGTATTATATGAGTTATGTATGTTGGTGACCGAGTATTGTTCGAAGTCCCGGATGTGATCACGGACATGACAAGTAGCTCCGGAATGGTTTAGAGATAAAGATTGATATATGGGATAATAGTGTTCAGTCTCCGAAAGGGTTCCAGAATTCACCGGAAGGGATTCAGGATGTTTCCTGAAATGTTTGGGAACGACAACACTTTATTTGGGCCAAAGAGGAAAGACCACGAGGTTTATGGAAAGCACAAAAGGAAGTTTTGCAGAGTCCAGGGGCCAGATGCCGGAACCATGGTAGGACTCTTGCCTTTCAGGCAAAACCGACTTCGAGGAGGCTTTTACTCCAAGTTTCGACCCAAGGCATCAACATATAAATAGAGGGGCATGGCTAGCATCCAAGACACAGCAAGATTCACCAAGCCGTGTGCCAGTAACCCCGTCCCCTCTAGATTATACTCCGTCTAGTTTCTGTAGTGCTTGGCGAAGCCCTGCGGAGATTGTTCTTCATCACCAACCGTCACCACGCCGTCGTGCTGCTGGAACACATCTACTACTTCGCCCGCTTTGCTGGATCAAGAAGGTGAGGACGTCATCGAGCTGAACGTGTGCTAAATGCGGAGGTGTCGTACGTTCGGTACTTGATCAGGATGGATCATGAAGGTGTACGACTACATCAACCGCATTGATAAATGCTTCTGCTTTGCGATCTTCAAGGGTATGAAGATGCTCTCCCCTCTCGTTGCTATGCATCTCCTAGATAGATCTTGCGTGAGCGTAGGATTTTTTTTGAAATTGCATGCTACGTTTCCCAACAGTGGCATCCGAGCCAGGTCTATGCGTACATGATATGCATGAGTAGAACACAAAGAGTTGTGGGCGGTGATCGTCATACTGCTTACCACCAATGTCTTATTTTGATTTGGCGGTATTGTTGGATGAAGCGGCCCAGACCAACCTTACATGGCCGCGTTCATGAGACCGGTTCCACAGACAGACATGCAACTAGTTTTGCATAAAGGTGGCTGGCGGGTGTCTGTTTCTCCTACTTTAGTTGAATCGAATTTGACTGCGGCCGGTCCTTGTTGAAGGTTAAAATAGCAAACTTGATAAATCACCGTTATGGTTTTGATGCGTAGGTAAGAAAGCTTCTTGCTAGAAGCCCGTAGCAGCCACGTAAAACTTGCAACAACAAAGTAGAGGATGTCTAACTTGTTTTTGCAGGGCATGTTGTGATGTGATATGGTTAAGACATGATGTGATAAAAGTTATTGTATGAGATGATCATGTTTTGTAAGATATCTGACAACCGGCAGGAGCCTTATGGTTGTCTCTTTATTGTATGAAATGCAAGGGCCATGTAATTGCTTTAGTTTATCACTATGCGTTAGCGATAGTTGTAGAAGCAATAGTTGGCGAGACGACCACAACGCTACGATGGAGATCAAGGTGTCGAGCCGGTGACGATGGAGATCATGAGGATGCTTTGGAGATGGAGATCAAAAGCACAAGATGATGATGGCCATATCATGTCACATATTTTGATTGCATGTGATGTTTATCTTATTTACATCTTATTTTGCTTAATAAGGCGGGTAGAATTATAATATGATCCCTTCACTAAATTTCAAGGTAGAAGTGTTCTCCTTGAGTATGCACCATTGCTACAATTCTTCGTTTCAAGACACCACATGATGATCAGGTGTAATAGACTCTACGTTCACATACAGCGGGTGCAAGACAATTTTGCACATGCAGAATACTTGGGTTAAACTTGACAAGCCTGGCATGTACAGACATGGCCTCGGAACTGGAGACCGAAAGGTCGAACGTGAATCATATAGTAGATATGAGCAACATAGAGATGTTCACCATTGATGACTACTCCATCTCACGTGATGATCAGACATGGTTTAGTTGATTTGGATCACGTATCATTTAGATGACTTGAGGGATGTCTATCTAAGTGGGAGTTCTTAAGTAATTTGATTAACTGAACTTATGTGACGCCCCCGATTTAATCGTACACTAATCATGCACGCAAATGTGTACGATCAAGATCAGGGACTCACGGGAAGATATCACAACACAACTCTACAAATAAAATAAGTCATACAAGCATCATAATACAAGCGAGGGGCCTCGAGGGCTCGAATACAAGTGCTCGATCATAGACGAGTCAGCGGAAGCAACAATATCTGAGTACAGACATAAGTTAAACAGGGTGCCATAAGATGGCTAGCACAAACTGGGATACAGATCGAAAGAGGAGCAGGCCTCCTGCCTGGGATCCTCCTAGGTCACTCCTGGTCGTCATCAGCGGGCAGCACGTAGTAGTAGGCACCTCCGGTGTAGTAGGGGTCGTCGTCGACGGTGGCGTCTGGCTCCTGGACTCCAGCATCTGGTTGCGACAACCAGGTAGAAGGGAAAGGGGAAAAGAGGGAGAAAAGCAACCGTGAGTACTCATCCAAAGTACTCGCAAGCAAGGAGCTACACTACATATGCATGGGTATATGTGTAAGGAGGCCATATCGGTGGACTGAACTGCAGAATGCCAGAATAAGAGGGGGATAGCTAATCCTGTCGAAGACTACGCTTCTGGTAGCCTCCGTCTTGCAACATATAGAAGAGAGTAGATTGTAGTCCTCCAAGTAGCATCTCCAAGTAGCATCTCCAAGCAGCATCTCCAGTAGCATCGCATAGCATAATCCTACCCGGCGATCCTCTCCTCGTCGCCCTGCGGAAAAGCGATCACCGGGTTGTCTGTGGAACTTGGAAGGGTGTGTTTTATTAAGTATCCGGTTCTAGTTGTCATAAGGTCAAGGTACAACTCCAAGTCGTCCTGTTACCGAAGATCACGGCTATTCGAATAGATTAACTTCCCTACAGGGGTGCACCACATAGCCCAACACGCTCGATCCCATTTGGCCGGACACACTTTCCTGGGTCATGCCCGGCCTCGGAAGATCAACACGTCGCAGCCCCACCTAGGCTCAACAGAGAGGCCAGCACGCCGGTCTAAACCTAAGCGCACAGGGGTCTGGGCCCATCGCCCATAGCACACCTGCATGTTGCGTACGCGGCCGAAAGCAGAACTAGCCCCCTTAATACAAGAGCAGGCTTACGTTCCAATCCGGCGCGCGCCGCTCCGTGGCTGACGTCTGAAGTGCTTCGGCTGATACCACGACGTCGGGATACCCATAACTACTCCCACGTAGATGGTTAGTGCGTATAGGCTCGTAGCCAGACTCAGATCAAATACCAAGATCTCGTTAAGCGTGTTAAGTATCCGCGAATGCCGAACAAGGCCAGGCCCACCTGTCTCCTAGGTGGTCTCAACCTGCCCTGTCGCTCCGCCACAAGTAACAGTCGGGGGCCGTCGGGAACTCAGGCCCACCTCTACCTGGATGGAGCCACCTGTCCTTTCAGCCCCCTCGTCAGAATCACTTGCGGGTACTCAATGAGCTGACCCGACTTTAGTCACCATCTGTATAGTATGTATGTATGTATAGTATATACCCGTGATCACCTCCCAAGTGATCACAGCCCGATAGTATAGCAAGGCAGACTGACAAGAATGTAGGGCCAATGATGATAAACTAGCATCCTATACTAAGCATTTAGGATTGCAGGTAAGGTATCAACAAATGTAGCGACAATGTCAGGCTATGCATTAGAATAGGATTAACGAAAGCAGTAACATGCTACACTACTCTAATGCAAGCAGTATAGAGGAGAATAGGCGATATCTGGTGATCAAGGGGGGGGGGCTTGCCTGGTTGCTCTGGCAAGAGAGAGGGGTCGTCAACTCCATAGTCGAACTGGTCAGCAGCAGCGTCGGTCTCGTAGTCTACCGGAGAGAAGAGGGGGAAGGAATAATGAATACAGAGCAAACAAAGCATCACAAAATATAACAAGGCAATACGCGGTGCTCGGTGTGCCCTAACGCGGTAGTAGGTGATACCGGTGAAGGGGGAAAACATCCGGGAAAGTATTCCCGGTGTTTCGTGTTTCCGGGCAGAGGAGCCGGAGGGGGAAAGTTGCGAGTTCGATAGGTTAGGGGTGTGTGGCGGACGAACGGACTGCGTATCCGGATTCGTCTCGTCGTTCTGAGCAACTTTCATGTTGAAAATATTTTAATCCGAGTTACGGATTAAAAGATATGATTTTCTAAAGATTTTATTAATTTCTGAGATTTAATTAATTATTTTATTTAATTCGAAAATGGATTTATGACATCAGCATGAGGTCATGCTGACGTCAGCAGTCAACAGGGTTGACTGGTCAACCTGACCAGTGGGTCCCACTGGTTAGTGATACATTTTTAATTAAACATTTTAATTAACCTAATTAGTGTTAATAGGGGGGTGGGCCCCACTGTCATACTCTGTTAGCTAATTAACAGTAGTTAATTAGGTTAATTAGTCATTAGATTAATTAATCTTAATTAGCTAGGTTAATCAGAATTAGTTAAGTTAATTAATTAGTTAATTAATTAATTATTTTTATTATTTATTATTGATTTATTATATATATATATATTTTTATTTTTTTATTTTTTTTACGTTCTGGGGCTGGAGGCCCCACTTGTCATAGGCCCATAGGGGGCACTGGCCCATTGGTCATTGGCCCATAGGCCAAAGTGGATCGGGCGCTACGGGCGCAACGGGCACCGTGCGTCGGGCATCCGCCCGAACGGAACTGGCGAGGGGGGCGCGGCGAGGCTCCGGCCAAGGGGGAGTGGAGGTGGCCGTAGTGGCGCGGCAGAGGACGCGCGCTTCCAGGGGGTTTCGCGGGCGCTGTGACGGGCGGCGACAGAAGCAGCTGCAGCAGAGCCGCGGGCGAGTGCGGCTCGCAGACACGGGGAGGAGGACCGGGGCGCGCGGGCGACGACGGGAGGGGCGTGGAGAGGCGCGGGCGCACGGCGAGCGCGGGCGCACGCGGCAAGCGCGAGTGCGCGCGGGGGGGGGGGGGGAAGGGGAGGAACGTGCAGGGGAGGGGAAGCTCACATCGCGGAGCAGGGAACGGGGCAGTGGGCTCGGGGAAGGTTGACGACGAGGTCGGGGTCGGGCCGGCGACGGAGATGAGGTCGAGGCGGCGAGGTCCCCGGGCGGTGGTGGCGTCGGGCCCCCATGCCCCGATCCGGTCGAGCGGGGGGGGGGGGGGTGCGCCTAGGAGGAGGCAGGGGGCGGCGTTCGATGGGGTGGAGTCCGGCGGCGGCGATGGACGATCCGGCCGGCGGCGTTGGCGCTCTCCTGGATCGGGAGGGGGGGGGAGCGCCCCCGATCCAGATCGGGTCGTGGGATGGGGAGTGGAGCGAGCAGGGGGGGAGTGGGGTGCGTGGGGGCTAGGGTTCGGGGGTTAAGGGGAGGGAGTGGGCCGGCCGGCTGGGCCGGTGGAGGCCAGCTGGGCCACTTGGCCCAGCAGGGGGGGGTCTTTCTTCCTTTTTTTTGTTAGTTTTCTTTTCTGGTTTTGTGTTTTCTTTTCTTTCTATTTATTTTCTTTTTGTTTTTATTTTACTTTCTTTTAAGTTTACTTTTTACTTAATATTAAAATGATCCCTAAATTAGTATTACCATGAAACCACTGCCACAAAAGGTTTTATCCCAAAACAATTTAGTTTAGTATTTTATTTATTTATAAAAGCATTTAAATATCGGTTTTGCTACTGTTTTATTCATTTTAGAATAATTACACATTTTATAAGAGTGTGGTTCCTCCACCATAATTACCTATGTATTATTTGGTTCACTCCGAACATTTAAATTTTAATATTTGAAAACTTTTATTGTTTGCCTATATTTTAAATTTTAATTTGAATCGTTTTTGAACTAACCCGAGTTTATCAACAGTAACCGAGGTGACGTGGCATCGTTAATGCGGGATTATTGTAGCCTAATTATCCGGGCGTCACAACTTAATTTATCATAAACTTAGTCCTGATAGTATTTGCAAATTATGTTGTAGATCAATAGCTCGCGTTGTAGCTCCTCTATGTTTTTGATATATTCCTAGAGAAAACTAAGTTGAAAGATGATAGTAGCAATGATGCGGACTGGGTCCATGACCTGAGGATTATCCTCATTGCTGCACAGAAGAATTATGTCCTTGATGCACCGCTAGGTGATAGACCTATTGCAGGAGCAGATGCAGACATTATGAATGTTTGACAAGCTCGATATGATGACTACTTAATAGTTTAGTGCGCCATGCTTAACAGCTTAGAACCGGGACTTCAAAAATGTTTTGAACGGCACAAAGCTTATGAGATGTTCCAAGAGTTGAAATTGGTATTGCAGACTCATGCCCATGCCAAGAGGTATGAGACCTCTGACAAGTACTTTGCATACAAGATGGAGGAGAATAGCTCAGCCAGTGAGCATGTACTCAGAATGTACTACAATCGCTTGAATCAACTGGGAGTTAATCTTCCAGATAAGATAGTGATTGCCAGAGTTCTCTAGTCACTATCACCAAGCTACTAGAACTTCGTGATGAACTATAATGTGCAAGGGATGACGAAAAAGATTCCCAAGCTCTTCGCGATGCTGAAATAGGCGATGGTAGAAATCAAGAAAGAGCATCATGTGTTGATGGTTAACAAGACCACTAGTTTCAGGAAAAAAGGGGCAAAGAAAAAGAAAGGGAACTTCAAGAAGAATGGCAAGCAAGTTGCCACTCCCATGAAGAAGGCTAAACTAGACCTAAGCTTGAAACTGAGTGCTTCTGCTGCAAAGGAAATCGTCACTAGAAACGGAACTGCCCCAAATACTTGGCGGATAAGAAGGATGGCAAAGTGAACAAAGGTATATTTGATATACATGATATTGATCCGTACTTTACTAGTGTTCATAGTAACCCCAGGGTATTTGATACCAGTTCAGTTGTTAAGATTAGTAACTCGAAATAGGAGTTGCAAAATGAACAGAGACTAGTCAAGGGCAAGGTGACGATGTTTGTTGGAAATTATTCCAAGGTTTATAAGATCACCATTGCACACTCCCTCTACCTTCGGGATTAGTGTTGGACCTTAATAAATGTTATTTGGTGTTTGCGTTAAGCATGAATATGATTGGATCATGTTTATTGCGATACGGTTATTCATTTAGGTTAGAGAATAATTGTTGTTCTGTTTACATGAATAAAACCTTCTATGGTCATACACCCAATGTAAATGGTTTATTGAATCTCGATTGTAGTAATACACATATTCATAATATTGATGCTAAAATATGCCAAATTGATGATGATAGTGCAACATACTTGTAGCACTGCCGTTTTGGTCATATTGGTGTAAAGCGCATGAAGAAACTCCATGCAGATGGACTTTTGGAATCACTTGATTATGAATCATTTGATACTTGCGAATCATGCCTCATAGGCAAGATGACTAAAACTCTGTTCTTCGGAACAATGGAGCGAGCTGATGACTTATTGGATATAATACATATCAATGTATACGGTCCGATGAGTATTGAAGGACGCGACGGGTATCATCTTTTTCTGACCTCCACAGATGATTTGAGCAGATATGGGTATATCGACTTAATGAAACACAAGTCTGAAACATTTGAAAGGTTCAAAGAATTTCAGAGTGAAGTGGAGAATCATCGTAACAAGAAAATAAAAGTTTCTACGAGCTGGTCGCGGAGGCGAATATTTGAGTTATGAGTTTGGCCTTCATTTAAAACAATGTGGAATAGTTTCACAACTCACGCCACCTGGAACACCACAATGTAATGGTGTGTCCGAACGTTGTAACCATACTTTATTAGATATGGTGCAATCTATGATGTCTCTTACCGATTTACCACTATCGTTTTGGGGTTATGCATTAGAGACAACTGCATTCACATTAAATAGGGCACCATCTAAATCCGTTGAGACGACACCATATGAAATGTGGTTTGGCAAGAACCCTAAGCTGTCATTTCTTAAAGTTTGGTGTTGTGATGCTTATGTTAAAAAGCTTCAGCCTGATAAGCTCGAACCCAAATCGGAGAAGTGTGTCTTCATAGGATACCCTAAAGAAACTGTGGGTACACCTTCTACCACAGATCCGAAGGCAAGATCTTTGTTGCTAAGAATGGATTCTTTCTAGAGAAGGAGTTTATCTCGAAATAAGTGAGTGGGAGGAAAGTGGAACTTGATGAGGTAATTGTACCTTCTCTCGAATTGGAAGGTAGTTCATCACAGAAAATCGTTCTCGTGTTGTCTCCACCAACTAAAGAGGAAGCTAATGATAATGATCATGAAACTTCAGATCAAGTTACTACTAAACCTCGTAGGTCAATCAGAGCATGATCCGCACCAGACTGGTATGGTAATCTTGTTCTGAAAGTCATGTTACTAGACCATGATGAACCTACAAACTATGAAGAAGCTATGATGAGCCAAGATTCCGATAAATGGCTTAAGGCCATGAAATCTGAGATAGGATCCATGTATGAGAACAAAGTGTGGACTTTGGTGGACTTGCCCGATGATTGGCAAGCCTTTGAGAATAAATGGATCTTCAAGAGGAATACAGATGCTGATGATAGTGTTACTATCTACAAAGCTCGACTTGTCACAAAAGTGTTTCCGACAAGTTCAAGGAGTTGACTATGATGAGACTTTCTCAGTCGTAGCGATGCTTAAGTCTGTTCGAATCATGTTAGCAATTGCCACATTTTATGATTATGAAATCTGACAAATGGATGTCAAAACTGCATTCCTTAATGGATTTATTAAATAAGAATTGTATATGATGCAACCAGAAGGTTTTGTCGATCCTAAAGGTGCTAACAAAGTGTGCAAGCTCCAGCGATCCATCTATGGACTGGTGCAAGCATCTCGGAGTTGGAATATACGCTTTTATGAGGTGATCAAAGCATATGGTTTTATACAGACTTAAGGTGAAGCCTGTATTTACAAGAAAGTGAGTGGGAGCTCTATAGCATTTCTGATATTATATGTGGATGACATATTGTTGATTGGAAATGATATATAATTTTTGGATAGCATAAAAGGATACTTGAATAAGAATTTTTCAGTGAAATACCTTGGTAAAGCTACTTATATATTGGGCACCAAGATCTATAGGGATAGATCGAGATGCTTAATAGGACTTTCACAAAGCACATACTTTGACAAGATTTTGAAGAACTTCAAAATGGATCAGTCAAAGAAAATGTTCTTGTCTTTATTGCAAGGCATGAAGTTGAGTAAGACTCAAAACCTGACCACGACAGAAGATAGAGAGAGAATTAAAGTCATTCCCCGTGCCTCAGTCATAGGTTCTATAAATATGCTATGCTGTGTACCAGACCTATTGTGTACCTTGCCATGAGTTTGACAAGGGGGTACAATAGTGATCCAGGAGTAGATCACTGGCATCGGTCAAAACTATCCTTAGGTACCTAAAGAGGACTACGGAAATGTTTCTCGGTTATGGAGGTGACAAAGGTCCATCATAAAGGGTTATGTCGATGCAAGCTTTGACACTAATCCAGATGACTCTGGGTCTCAATCTGGATACATATTGAAAGTGGGAGCAATTAGCTAGAGTAGCTCCATGCAGAGTATTATAGACATAGAAATTTGCAAAATACATACGGAATTGAATGTGGCAGACCCGTTGACTAAACCTCTCTCACAAGAAAACATGATCAAACCTTAGTACTCTTTAGGTATTAATCGCATGGCGATGTGATCTAGATTATTGACTCTAGTGAACTCTTTGGGTGTTGGTCACATGGCGATGTGAACTATTGGTGTTAAATCACATGGCGATGTGAACTAGATTATTGACTCTAGTGCAAGTGGGAGACTGAAGGAAATATGCCCTAGAGGCAATAATAAAGTTGTTATTTTATATTTCCTTATATCATGATAAATGTTCATTATTCATGCTAGAATTGTATTAACCGGAAACTTGATAGATACATAGACAAAACACCATGTCCCTAGTAAGCCTCTACTAGACTAGCTCCTTAATCAGAGATGGTTAAGTTTCCTAACCATAGACATGTGTTGTCATTTGATGAACGGGATCACATCATTAGGAGAATTATGTAATGGACAAGACCCATCCATTAGCTTAGCATATTGATCGTTCAGTTTTGTTGGTATTGCTTTCTTCATTTCATATACATATTCCTTTGACTATGAGATTATGCAACTCCCCTACACCAGAGGTATACCTTGTGTGCTATCAAACGTCACAACATAACTGGGTGATTATAAAGATGCTCTACATGTATCTTCGAAGTTGTTTGTTGGGTTGGCATAGATCGAGATTAGGATTTGTCACTCCGAGTATCGGAGAGGTATCTTTGGGCCCTCTCGGTAATGCACATGATAAGAAGCCTTGCAAGCAAAGTGAATAATGAGTTAGTTGCGGGATGATGTATTATGCAACGAGTAAAGAGACTTGCCGGTAACGAGATTGAACTAGGTATGAAGATACCGACGATCGAATCTCGGGCAAGTAACATACCGATGGACGAATTATGTATATTGTCATAAGGTTCGACCAATAAAGATCTTCGTAGAATATGTAGGAGCTAATATAGGCATCCAGGTTCCGCTATTGGTTATTGACCAGAGAGGTGTCCCGATCATGTCTTCATAGTTCTCGAACCCGTAGGGTCCACACACTTAACGTTCATTGACGGTATAGTATTATATGAGTTATGTATGTTGGTGGTCGAATATTGTTCGGAGTCGCGGATGTGATCACGGACATGACAAGGAACTCCGGAATGGTTCGGAGATAAAGATTGATATATGGTACAATAGCATTCGGTCTTCGAAAGGGTTCCGGAATTCACCGGAAGGGGTTCCGGATGTTTCCCGAAATGTTTGGGTATGAGAACACTTTATTTGGGCCAAAGGGGAAAGCCCACGAGGTTTATGGAAAGCACAAAAGGAAGTTTTGTGGAGTCCAGGGGCCAGGCCCTGGCGTCTGGGTCCAAACGCTGGGAACCCTGGCGTTTGGTCCTGGAGTCCGAGAAGGACTCTTGCCTTTCGGGCAAAACCTACTTTGAGGAGGCTTTTACTCCAAGTTTCTACCCCAGGGCTCAACATATAAATAGAGGGGCAGGTATAGCACCCAAGACACATCAAGATTCACCAAGCCATGTGCCGGTAACCCCGTCCCCTCTAGTTTATTCTGTCTAGTTTCTGTAGTGCTTGGCGAAGCCTTGTGGAGATTGTTCTTCATCACCAACCGTCACCACGACGTCGTGCTGCTGGAACACATCTACTACTTCGCCCGTCTTGATGGATCAAGAAGGGGAGGACATCATCGAGCTGAACGTGTGCTGAATGCGGAGGTGCCATACGTTCGGTACTTGATCGGGACGGATCGTGAAGGTGTATGACTACATCAACCGCGTTGATAAACGCTTCCGCTTTGCGATGTTCAAGGGTATGAAGATTGTCTCCCCTCTCATTGCTATGCATCTCCTAGATAGATCTCGCGTGAGCGTAGGATTTTTTTTGAAATTGCGTGCTACGTTTCCCAACACCGTGTCCGGCACCTAGTCTAGTCTTCTTGTCTTCCCACCAGCGCGAAGCATGGGGCTGATATGTCTCCAACGTATCTATAATTTTTGATTGTTCCATGCTATTATATTATCAATCTTGGATGTTTTATAATCATTTTATACTCCTTTTATATCATTTTTTGGTACTAACCTATTGACATAGTGCCAAGTGCGAGTTGCTGTTTTTTTGCATGTTTTTACATCACAGGAAATCAATTCCAAACGGAGTCCAAACGCAACGAAACTTTTTGGAGATTTTTTTGGACCAGAAGACATCCAGTGGGCCGAAGAAGCGCCTGGGGGGGGGGGGTGCTCCGAGGGGAGCACAACCCACCAGGGCGCGCAAGGAGGCCCAGGCGCGCCCTGGTGGGTTGTGCCCACCTCGGGTGCCCCCTAAACCGACTCTTTGCTCTATAAATACCCAATATTCCAAAAACCCTAGGGGAGTCGACGGAAATCAATTCCAGCCGCCGCAGGGTCCAGAACCACCAGATCCAATCTAGACACCATCACGGAGGGGTTCACCACTTCCATTGGTGCCTCTCTGATGATGCGTGAGTAGTCCTTTGTAGACCTTTGGGTCCGTAGTTAGTAGCTAGATGGCTTCCTCTCCCTCTATTGATTATCAATACAATGGTCTCTTGGAGATCCATATGATGTAACTCTTTTTACAGTGTGTTTGTTGGGATCAGGTAAACTTTGAGTTTATGATCAGATCTATCTTTTTATATCCATGAAAGTTATTTGAGTTTCTTTGATCTCTTATATGCATGATTGCTTATAGCCTCGTATTTCTTCTCCTATATTTGGGTTTTGTTTGGCCAACTTGATCTATTTATCTTGCAATGGGAAGAGGTGCTTTGTAGTGGGTTTGATCTTACAGTGCTTGATCCCAGTGACAGAAGGGGAACCGACATGTATGTATCGTTGCTACTAAGGATAAAATGATGGGGTCTATTTCTACATAAATAGATATTTTCTACATCATGTCATCATTCTTATTGCATTACTCTGTTTCTCCATGAACTTAATACACTAGATGCATGCTGGATAGCGGTCGATGTGTCGAGTAATAGTAGTAGATGCAGGTAGGAGTCAGTCTACTAATCTTGGACGTGATGCCTATATAATGATCATTGCCTAGATATCATCATGATTATTTGAAGTTCTATCAATTGCCCAACAGTAATTTATTTACCCACCATTTGCTATTTTTCTCGATTGAAGCCATGCACTAGTGAAGTCTACGGCCCCCGGGTCTCTTTCTCATATTATTTCCCTTTGCGATCTATTTTCCTTCTCTTTTATTTTTAGATCTATTAAACAAAAAATACAAAAATACCTTTCTGCAATTTATTCTTATTTATTTTATTTGGCGTTCGATCTATCAACCCACTACAATTTATTCACGTCTGTTTGCCTATCTTGGGGCGCCGCTACCCGAAAGGGATTGACAACCCCTTTTACACGTCGGGTTGTGACTATTTGTTATTTGTGTGCAGGTGCTGTTTACGTCGTGTTGCTTGGTTCTCCTACTGGTTCGATAACCTCGATCTCATAACTGAGGGAAATACCTACTGCCGATGTGCTGCATCATCCCTTCCTCTCTGGGGAAATACCGACAAAGCTTCAAGCAGTATCAAAAGGAATTTCTGGTGCCGTTGCCGGGGAGGATCTTCAACATATACCAGGTTCCTAATCACAAATCTCATCTCCTTGCAATTTACATTATTTGCCATTTGCCTCTCATTTTCCTCTCCCCCACTTCACAAAAATTTGCCGTTTTATTCGCCCTCTTTTCCGTTTGTCGTTTTCTTGCCGGATCTGTTTTCGCATGCGTTCTTGTTTGCATAGTCATGATGCCTCAAAGAAAATATTATGATGTTCCTTACCCCAATATTTTGCTTGAAATTGAGAAAAGTACTAAGGAATATATGACTACACAATTTGAGCAAAATAAGTATTTTACCGAAGAACTTAAGGAGCACTCTGTCGTGCTTGATGCTATAACAAAACAACTTGATGATATTAGTAGAGAAGTTTGCAATCTCCAATCTATGTATGCTTTTGCCGAAATTTTGCTAGGAAAAATATCCGATGCACAAGCTACCCTAGTAAATCAAATGGCCGCTAAATCAAAATTGTTAGAAGATAAAAATGAAGATCTTAAAATGATTGGTGTTTCTTCTATTGATTCCTTGTTTAGTAAAGTTAAGATTGATGAAAAATGGATTGGAGAAGAGTTAACTTTAGTTAGAAGGCGTCCGATATTTTAGAGGGTGAAAATCTTGTTGAGAAAATTGATAAAAGTGGGTTTGAAGAGGTCAAGACTTTAACTAGTGATGTGCCCACTCTTTTGGATTACAAAGACTTTAATTTAGTTGCTCTTTGATTGATTGTGTTTCTTTGTTGCAATCCATGATAAATTCACCCCATGCTTATGAACAAAATAAAGCTTTTACTAAGCATATTGTTGATGCTATGATGAAAGCTTTAGAAGAAAAGTTGGAATTAGAAGTTTCAGTTCCTAGAAAATTGCATGATGAATGGTAACCTACTATTAAAGTCAAGATTAAAAATTATGAGTGTTTTGCTTTATGTGACTTGGGTGCTAGTGTTTCTACAATTCGGAAATCTTTATGTGATGTGCTTGGTCTTACCGATCTTGAAGAATGCTCTTTAAATTTGCACTTGGCAGATTCTACTATTTAAAAGCCTATGGGAAGAATTAACGATGTTCTTATCCTTGCAAATAGGAGTTATGCGCCCATAGATTTTATTGTTCTTGATATTGATTGCAATCCGTCTTGTCCAATTATTCTTGGTAGACCGTTTTTACGCACTATTGGTGCCGTGATTGATATGAAAGAAGGCAATATTAAGTTCCAAGTTCCTTTGAGGAAAGGCATGGAACACTTCCCTAGAACAATAATTAGGCCACCTTATGAATCAATCATGAGGGCATCTTATGGATCTCGAAACAAAGATGACAAAACTTAGATCCTTGCTTTATGACTAGCTAGGGGCATGAAACTATATCGGTTGTTGGGAGGCAACCCAATGAATAAAATTTATTTTTGCCTTTTGCTTTATGTCTTGAGTGTTAGCACAATTATGCTACTGTTATGATTGTGTTTTTTGTTTTTTAATTAGTTTTTGTGCCAAGTAAAGCCTTTAGGATATTCTTGGAACTTTTGCGCTCACGAAAACAATTCTTATTTTTAACCAAAGTGTGATAAAATACAAATTATTTTTGCAGAAGATTAATATACAAATTTCTTAGGTCATACTAATTTTGCAGAATTTTTGGAGTCTCATAAGTATTAGAAATATTTAGATTTCTACAGACTGTTCTATTTTTGACAGATTCTGTTTTCTTTGCGTTGTGTGCTTGTTTTGATGATTTTATGGTTTTCTTTGATGAGTTTTTGACATAGAAAAGTTGGAATACAGTAGATATAATGCAATAATAAAATATTAATAGGTTGCAACAGTACTTATAGTAGTGATTTATTTTCTTATACTAACGGATCTCATGAAGGTTTTGTTGAGTTTTGTGTGATTGAAGTTTTCAAGTTTTGGGATATCTTACGATGGATGAAGGAATAAGGAGTAAGAAGAGCCTAAGCTTGGGGATGCCCCGGCATCCCAAGCTATTTTCCAAAAAGAGCAAGCAACTAAGCTTGGGGATGCCCCGAGTGGCATCCCCTCTTTCTTCTAACGAGCATCGGTATTTTACTGCAAACTATATTTTTATCCGTCACACACTATGTGTTTTGCTTGGAGCGTCTTGTATGATATGAGTCTTTGCTTGTTTTATTTTGTGTTTTAAGTCTTGATTCCTTGCTGGACACACCTATTTGAGAGAGCCAAAATTATGCCATGACTTGCTAGAATTGCTCTCTATGCTTCACTTAAATTTTTATGAGCTATGGACTTGCTCTAGTGCTTCACTTATATCTTTTTGAGCACGGTGTGCTTTAGTATTTTTGAAGAAATGCTCTCTTGCTTCACTTAGATTTATTTGAGAGTTAGTAAAATTTTCAAGAAATTCTCACTTGCTTCACTTAAATTAATTTGAGAGAAAGAAATATTATGCTCATGATCTTCACTTATATTTGTATGAGCTTATCAAAAGCAACACATGAAAATTAGTCCCAAAGTGATAGATATCAAAGAAGGATATAATAAAAAATTTCATGAAGATCATTGGACAAAATAAACTTGATTCTTAGTAATAGTTTTGAGATATGATGATGTGATATGTGAGTCATGTTGATGAGTAATTATTCTTTAGTAAGAATATTGGTGTTTAGGTTTGTGATTCCCTATGCAAGCACGAAAGTCAATAGTCATGCAATGAAATTATATCCTACTTGTGGTGTATTATTTGGTGTTAATTATGCTTAATGCTCGCTTATGATATTATTCATTTCTTGGTTGGTCGCTTCTCAATCTTTTGCTACGCTGGTACACGTCGGTGTTATACAAACGGTTTTTAACCCCTTTCCGCGACGACATTTGGGACCGTCGCCAAGTGAGTGTGGGCGATAGGGTGTCCTTCCCACACGACCCAGAAACCGTCAGGGATATGGAGCAATGATCCAGAGGCCTTCCAAAATGTAATCAGGTGCGATGCAGCACACACTTCTTTCGCACGTGTGGTATCGGTGATTGAACGTTTCTAATGACAGAGTGAAACCATACAGTCTGTCGTAATGAACCATTTGGGAAACAGTATGTAAGGCACACGGGCCAACATATGAACTGTGTGCGATTTGTGCCTCATCGCACATGAGTTTTCTGCGTAACCCGTCTGCCATGCAAGACTCCATCGCACACATTTCCCAACAATTACCGTCTTCATTAATGTTCTATCAAAAACGGTTCAGGAGCCCCTTTGCACACATACAAGTGCTGCAGACCATTTCTGATTTGTTGTGTATCACTGCCGGTTGCCGCAAGAGTGACGTGTTCTTTTCTTTTGGGATCCCACACGTTTCCTGAAAAAATTATGACTGGGATTGTATTTTACATTGGACACGGTTTACTCCGAGTTCTTGTGTGCGATAACGCGATATTACAAAAGGTTTGGGAGGCCCTAAGCCCACGTAGTAGCACTGGAAATCGTTTGCGATCTGCTGTGTATCATCGACGGTTCCGCTATGATTGACGTATGTTTCGGATGTGGATCGCACACAATCATTTAGTTGAACCGTGTGCGGAGCAATTGCCAGGTTAAGACAAAAATATCCCATGCAAAATGCCAATTCGCCACAATATTCAATTGAACAAATAAACAAAATATCACATTTTGAATCGGCACGCAAAAAGAAAATTCGCCACAATATTCAATAGAACAAATAAACAAAAATATCCCATATTGAATCGACACACAAAAAGAAAATTCGCCATAATATTCAATTGAACAAATAGTGTCCACAGGAAGAACATTCATCAGATTTCGCAACAATTGCAATTGAACATATGGTAGCTAAATTCCAATGATTTGTCCACACATATATGCATTACATAATTAATCATAGTGTACGAAATACGAAGACCTCATCAGATGAAAAACAATGGTTCCATGCGTATATGTTTAGCGGCTAACTCTTACTTAATGTTTTAGGAGAAGGCATGCTGAAATCTTCATTATCACCAGTGGGATTGATGTAGTGATCCAGGAAGAAGTGCTGATAAATCTCTAAACCATCAGCAATTCGCCAGCCGGGAGCGGTTCGGGGGTCCTCGATTTTAAGATGAGCTACAATATTTTTAAGATCAGAATGTTCCATATGAGTGGAGTAGAAGATATTAATTAAGATAGACTTACTGGTACTAATTCGCGAGGATCGTTACAACTATCAACAGATTTGCAGATGGAGATTATGTGTCTGCAAACATAGTATCCACAAAGGTTGGTCCCTGCTTCTTGCTGAGGACACTAAATTTTTTTGTACGGAATTAGTCATGTATTTGTCCTGTTAGGAACAACCTAACCGGTGTTAGATGTATTATTTTTTCTTTGTACAAAATAGAAAGAGGTTTATTTAGAAGCTTGAACATTTGACTAACGTAAGAAAAGGTATTTGTAGACGTTGGATAAATTTTCCAAAAATAACAAATTTCGGTGTGTTACCGAAGAAACGATCTCGTGCTGCAAAGGTAGTTCCCTCTTGAACATGTTCCCTGGTTTAGTTTTCCACAATGCGAGCACACTGCAAATGATGATGACATTTGACAACATCAATTATTGAACCAGATATGAATGCAAATTAATTTCAACATCATAGAATTCAATACCTATCCATGAATTGCTAAAGATGCGTCATATCCTGAGCATTTGTTGACTCTTTGAGAGAATCGATGTAGTAAACTGTGTTCTTGTTTGGAACAATGAATACCCATATCCAGTGTTTGCTACATATTAAGAAAGCCATGAACTTACGAATTATGCCGAAATCTGAAAGACAATCAGTGTATGCGTGGTTGTTTACTTGACTTACCCTTCATGATATGGCCAGATAAATGATTCTGCATGGGACATGTTTTCGAAGAGACGGACGACCTTGTTCCCAGTCCTGTAGGTCCTTACCATGTATTGTTGTGTCATTTGCTAATTCAGGATCTATGAAATACACTGATACGTCTCCAACGTATCTATAATTTTTGATTGTTCCATGCTATTATATTACCCCTTTTGGATGTTTATGGGCTTTATTTTACACATTTATATCATTTTTGGGACAAACCTACTAACGAGAGGCCCAGCCCGTATTGCTGTTTTTTTGCCTATTTCAGTATTTCGAAGAAAAGGAATATCAAACAGAATGAAACCTTCGGGAGCGTGATTTTTGGAACGAATGTGATCCAGAGGACTAGGAGTGCAAGTCAAGAAGCAGCTGAGGCGGCCACCGACGTACTTCTTCCTCCTATATAAGCCTACGTACCCCGAAAACATCCAGGGAGCCAACGAAACACAATTTCCACCGCCGTAACCTTCTGTATCCGCGAGATCCCATCTTGGAGCCTTCGCCGGCACTCTGCCGGAGGGGGAATCGAC
This sequence comes from Triticum aestivum, assembly GCF_018294505.1. Classification (NCBI taxonomy): domain Eukaryota; kingdom Viridiplantae; phylum Streptophyta; class Magnoliopsida; order Poales; family Poaceae; genus Triticum; species Triticum aestivum. The sequence continues at coordinate 471,513,106 of NC_057810.1, read as the reverse complement.
CACGGAGGGCTTCTACATCAACACCATAGCCCCTCCAATGAGTTGTGAGTAGTTTACCACAGACCTTTGGGTCCATAGTTATTAGCTAGATGGCTTCTTCTCTCTTTTTGGATATCACTACAATCTTCTCCCCCTCTCTTGTGGAGATCTATTCGATGTAAACTCTTTTTGCGGTGTGTTCGACGAGATCCGATGAATTGTGGGTTTATGATCAAGTTTATCTATGAAAACTATTTGAATCTCCTCTGAATTCTTTTATGTATGATTGAGTTATCTTTGCAAGTCTCTTCGACTTATCAATTTGGTTTGGCCTACTAGATTGATCTTTCTTGCCATGGGAGAAGTGCTTAGCTTTGGGTTCAATCTTGCGGTGTCCTTACCCAGTGACAGAAAGGGTTGCAAGGCACGTATTGTATTGTTGCCATCGAGGATAAAAAGATGGGGTTTATATCATATTGCATGATTTTATCCCTCTACATCATGTCATCTTGCTTAAGGCGTTACTCTGTTCTTATGAACTTAATACTCTAGATGCAGGCAGGAGTCGGTCGACATGTGGAGTAATAGTAGTAGATGCAGGCAGGAGTCGATCTACTTGTTGCGGACGTGATTCCTATATACATGATCATGCCTAGATAATCTCATAATTATTCGCTTTTCTATCAATTGCTCGACAGTAATTTGTTCACCCACCGTAATACTTATGCTATCTTGAGAGAAGCCTCTAGTGAAACCTATGGCCCCCGGGTCTATCTCTTATCATATTTGCTTCCAATCTACTTTTATTTGCATCTTTACTTTTTGCATCTATATTATAAAATACCAAAAATATATTTATCTTATCATACTATCTCTATTAGATCTCACTTCGCAAGTGGCTGTGAAGGGATTGATAACCCCTTTATTGCGTTGGTTGTGAGTTCTTTGTTTGTTTGTGTAGGTGCGTGGGACTTTTGAGGAGCCTCCTACTGGATTGATACCTTGGTTCTCAAAAACTGAGGGAAATACTTACGCTACTATTGCTGCATCACCCTTTCCTCTTCAAGGAAAACTAACGTAAGCTCAAGACATAGCAAGAAGTATTTCTAGCGCCGTTGCCGGGGAGGTCTTCGCTCAAGTCAAGACATACCATGTATCCATCACAAACTCATCTCCCTCGCATTTACGTTATTTGCCATTTGCCTCTCATTTTCCTCTCCCCCACTTCACACTTGCCGTTTTATTCACCCTCTCTTTACCAATCTCCTCTCTCTCTCGCTTGCTTTCTTCTTCTTTGCTTTTGTTTGCCGTTATGTCTAAAATTGGGGAGATTATCATCGATATGGGCAATAATGATAACATGGAAAATTCTGATGCTCCGGCTGAAGAACCCCCTATCTTGCATACTAAAAAGTTTTGAATCGGTAGTGGTATATTGGAAAAAGTGTTATTCAAGATTTCTTTACTTGTGCCGTTGCTTTACTTTCCATGGGTGGTTCTATTCTTCACAGAACTTGTAGTCTTGCGGATGCCATTGCTATGCTTGTAGTTGAACTTGAAAGACAATTTATGCATATGCATCCTTGCATACAAAGAATTTTTCTAGAATTTTCCAATATTGAGCATTCTTCTGTTAAACGTGCTGTTACTATCTTTTTGGCTCATGAGTTTAGATTTATAATAAGAGAGGCCAAAGAAATCTTTGCACACTATAGGGTGGACGTCGGTCGTCCTCCCATAGAGGCGGTCCTCTTTGATCAAGAGGAAATTAGGCATTTTCAATCTTCAGACTATGTTGCTTTCAATGAAAACCTTAGAAAAAGGGTTCCTACCAATGTCTTGGTTGATAGAATTACCAAATTTAATAATGACTTTGCCCTTCGAAACAATGAGCTAGGATAATCCCTTTAGTATAGGCTCACGAGATTTTGCCAAAAGAATGCTTTTAGTGATGAACTAGTTGTGCATTATGAAGGGCCAAAGGAGGAACCCGTTCCTCCTGAGATTGATCTTGGGGACTTTTGTCCCGCTAAATTTAGCCCTTTTGATTACTTTTGCTGGCCTCAAAGAAAATTTGCTGCCGAACGTAGAGAATATGAGATGAGCTTTCAAGATCTATCTTATTATTATGGCAACACTTAGATCTATATTCACTTTTATGCCTAGCTAGGGGCGTTAAATGATAGCGCTAGTTGGGAGGCAACCCAATTTTCTTTGTGTTTTTTGTTTTTGTTCCTGTTTAGTAATAAATCTTGCATATACCTTCTGTTTAGATGTGTTTTAATCTTTTAATTAGTGTTTGTGCCAAGTAGAACCTATAGGATAACCTATGATGATAGTTGATTTGATTCTGCTGAAAAACAGAAACTTTTCACGTACGAATTTAGTTTTGTTAAATCACAAAAACGTGCTTTTGCGTTAGTAAAATAGTTTATAAACCATAGATAAGTTGTAATACAGTAGGTTTAACACCAAAATAAATAAAGAATGAGTTCATTATAGTACCTTATGTGGTGGTTTTGTTTCTTTCACTAACGGAGCTTATAAGATTTTCCTGTTGAGTTTTGTGTTGTGAAGTTTTCAAGTTTTGGGTAAAGCTTTTATGGACTATGGAATAAGGAGTGGCAAGAGCCTAAGCTTGGGGATGCCCTTGGCACCCTAAGTATTCAAGGATAGCCAAAAGCCTAAGCTTGGGGATGCCCCGGGAAGGCATCCCCTCTTTCGTCTTCGTTCATTGGTAACTTTACTTGGAGCTATATTTTTATTCGCCACATGATATGTGTTTTGCTTGGAGCGTCGTGTATTAAATTAGTCTTTGCCTTTTAGTTTACCACAATCATCCTTGCTGTACACACCTTTTGGGAGAAGCCCACTTGATTAGAATTTGCTAGAATACTCTATGTGCTTCACTTATATCTTTTGAGCTTGATAGTTTTTGCTCTAGTGCTTCACTTATATCTTTTAGAGCACGGTGGTGACTTATTTTTGTAGAAATTGCTAGTCTCTCATGCTTCACTTATATTATTTTGAGAGTCTTTTAGAACAGCATGGTATTTGCTATGGTTATAAAATTGGTCCTAGAATGGCAGACATCCAAGTTGGGTATAATAAAAACTATCATAGGAAGTGAATTGGATGCTATGATCAATTTGATACTTGATAATTGTTTTGAGATATGGAGGTAGTGATATTAAAGTCATGCTAGTTGGGTGATTATGAATTTAAAGAATGCTTGTGTTGAAGTTAGCAAGTCCCGTAGCATGCACGTATGGTTAAAGTTGTGTAACAAATTTGAAACATGAAGTGTACCTGGCTTGTGCATCCTTATGAGTGGCGGTCGGGGACGAGTGATGGTCTTTTCCTACCAATCTATCCCCCTAGGAGCATGTGCGTAGTGCTTGATTTTTGATGACTTCTAAATTTTTGCAATAAGTATATGAGTTTTTTGACTAATGCTGAGTCCATGGATTATACGCACTTTTACCTTTCCACCATTGCTAGCCTATTCGGTACCATGCATTGCCCTTTCTCACCTTGAGAGTTGGTGCAAACTTCGCCGATGCATCCAAACCCCGTGACACGATACACTCTATCACACATAAACCTCCTTATATCTTCCTCAAAAACAGCCACCATACCTACCTATTATGGCATTTCCATAACCATTCCGAGATATATTGCCATGCAACTTTCCACCGTTCCGTTCATCATCATCATGACATACTTTACTTTTGTCATATTGCCATTGCATGATCATGTAGTTGACATCGTATTTGTGGCAAAGCCATCATGCATAATTTTTCATACATGTCACTCTTGATTCATTGCACCATGCCGGTACACCGTCGGAGGCATTCATATAAAGCCATATCTTGTTCTAGTTTCGAGTTGTAATTCATATGTTGTAATCAATAGAAGTGTGATGATCGTCATTATTAGAGCATTGCCCAAAAAAGCCAAAAAAAAGAAAGGCCTAAGAAAAAAAAGAAAAGGAAAAAAAGAAAAAAAAAGAAAAAAGAAAATAAATAAAAGGGGCAATGTTACTATCTCTTTTTCCACACTTGTGCTTCAAAGTAGCACCTTGTTCTTCATGTAGTGAGTCTCATATATTGTGCTTCAAAGTAGCACCATGTTTTTCATATAGTGAGTCTCATAAGTTGTCTTTTTCATACTAGTGGGAATTTTTTATTATAGAACTTGGCTTGTATATTCCTACGATGGGCTTCCTCAAATGCCCTAGGTCTTCGTGAGCAAGCAAGTTGGATGCACACCCACTAGTTTCTTTTTGTTGAGCATTCATTTATAGCTCTAGTGCATCCGTTGCATGGCAATCCCTACTCCTCATGTTCACATCAATTGATGGGCATCTCCATAGCCCGTTGATTATCCTCGTCAATGTGAGACTTTCTCCTTTTTTGTCTTCTCCACACAATCCCCATCATCATATTCTATTCCACCCATAGTGTTATATCCATGGCTCACGCTCATGTATTGCGTGAAGGTTGAAAAAGTTTGAGATTATTTAAGTATGAAACAATTGCTTGGCTTGTCATCGGGGGTATAGAAGTTGGGAACATCTTTGTGTGACGAAAATGAAGCATAGCCTAACTATATGATTTTGTAGGGATGAACTTTCTTTTGCCATGTTATTTTGAGAAGACATGATTACTTTGATTAGTATGCTTGAAGTGTTACTATTTCTTTTATCAATATGAACTTTTATTTTGAATCATTTGGATCTGAACATTCATGCCACAATAAAGAAAATTACATTGAGAATTATGCTAGGTAGCATTCCACATCAAAAATTCTCTTTTTATCATTTACCTACTCGAGGACGAGCAGGAATTAAGCTTGGGGATGCTTGATACGTCTCCAACGTATCTATAATTTTTGATTGTTCCATGCTATTATATTACCCCTTTTGGATGTTTATGGGCTTTATTTTACACATTTATATCAATTTTGGGACTAACCTACTAACCGGAGGCCCAGCCCGTATTGCTGTTTTTTTGCCTATTTCAGTATTTCGAAGAAAAGGAATATCAAACAGAGTCCAAATGGACTGAAACCTTCGGGAGCGTGATTTTTGGAATGAACGTGATCAGAGGACTTGGAGTGCAAGTCAAGAAGCAGCCGAGGCGGCCACGAGAGGGTAGGGCGCCCCCCCTATAGGGCGCATCCCTTGTCTCGTGGGCCCCTCGGGCGGCCACCAACGTACTTCTTCCTCCTATATAAGCCTACGTACCCCAAAAACATCCAGGGAGCCAACAAAACACAATTTCCACCACTGTAACCTTCTGTATCTGCGAGATCCCATCTTGGAGCCCTTGTCGGCGCTCTGCTGGAGGGGGAATCGACCACGGAGGGCTTCTACATCAACACCATAGCCCCTCCGATGAGTTGTGAGTAGTTTACCACAGACCTTCGGGTCCATAGTTATTAGCTAGATGGCTTCTTCTCTCTTTTTGGATCTCAATACAATGTTCTCCCCTCTCTTGTGGAGATCTATTCGATGTAAACTCTTTTTGCGGTGTGTTTGTCGAGATCTGATGAATTGTGGGTTTATGATCAAGTTTATCTATGAGAAATATTTGAATCTCCTCTGAATTCTTTTATGTATGATTGAGTTATCTTTGCAAGTCTCTTCGATTTATCAGTTTGGTTTGGCCTACTAGATTGATCTTTCTTGCCATGGGAGAAGTGCTTAGCTTTGGGTTCAATCTTGCGGTGTCGTTACCCTGTGACAAAAAGGGTTGCAAGGCACGTATTGTATTGTTGCCATCGAGGATAAAAAGATGGGGTTTATATCATATTGCATGAGTTTATCCCTCTACATCATGTCATCTTGCTTAAGGCGTTACTCTGTTCTTATGAACTTAATACTCTAGATGCAGGCAGGAGTCGGTCGATGTGTGGAGTAATAGTAGTAGATGCAGGCTGGAGTCGGTCTACTTGTTGCGGACGTGATTCCTATATACATGATCATGCCTAGATAATCTCATAATTATTCGCTTTTCTATCAATTGCTCGACAGTAATTTGTTCACCCACCGTAATACTTATGCTATCTTGAGAGAAGCCTCTAGTGAAACCTATGGCCCCCAAGTCTATCTCTTATCATATTTGCTTCCAATCTACTTTTATTTGCATCTTTACCTTTTGCATCTATATTATAAAATACCAAAAATATATTTATCTTATCATACTATCTCTATTAGATCTCACTTTGCAAGTGGCCGTGAAGGGATTGACAACCCCTTTATTGCGTTGGTTGCGAGTTCTTTGTTTGTTTGTGTAGGTGCGTGGGACTTTTGAGGAGCCTCCTATTGGATTGATACCTTGGTTCTCAAAAACTGAGGGAAATACTTACGCTACTATTGCCGCATCACCCTTTCCTCTTCAAGGAAAACCAACGCAAGTTCAATCCCCTGAGAGGAATAAAACGCGGTTAGCTGTTTATCATTTACAACCTTGTATGGAGAAGTTGATCAGAGTTTGTTAAGTACTTACAAAATCAGGCATCTAACAAGAGTGGCATCGAGCTCGTTGAAGTTGAAGAAGAGATGTAAGTCCTCGAAACTCACATCGATGGAACCATCATCATGTCGGAAATAATCTCTGTTGTAGTGGACTAGCAAACCATGATGACCTGCTGACATTTGATCCATGCAATATTCATGTAACTCGCGACAACTGGAGCTGCACTCATCAAAGTATTCGCCAACAAGAAATGGCTGGCCATGGACGTAATTGCATGCTTCAAGTACGTCTTCTTTACTTTTAGCAAGCAACAAATCTACTTCTTCATCATCCATGCCGTCAAAAATAATATTACTCCCCGATTCGAACAACCTGCTGTTAATTTGGTTCTGGGCGATGATTGCTTTAAGTAAGAGGCAATCATTCTCTTTCCTCTTCACTTTCTCGCCGCGCTTCCTCGTGGTCGTGGGTGTAGCCTTTTTGGCCACTTCCTTCTTGGTACTTTAAGCATTTCTGGCAGAACGTCTGGTTGGCTGCAAGGTAGACTGCCAAGCAAACGGTGAAGCTTCGATGGACTGCTTAGCAGACGGTTTATCTATGCCGGACCGCTGAGCTGGCAGTGCTGCTGTGACGGACTGCTGGGCTATAGGCACTACAATAAAAACACACATCCGTGACATTTTGGGCCGAATGATTTTTTTTCTGTCATGCTTATGACACTTCTGTGACGATAATTATGACAAAACCCGGTATCATCATAGACGTGGTGGGCTCCTACTTCTATGACAAAAAATCATGACATAAAATGGGCTTTTCGTCCTAGGCAGGCCCGAGACGCAGCTGCATGACATTCTTTGGGCCGTCCATGACGGAAAAAACCGTGGTAGAAGCGAGGGCGAGGAAAATATCGGGGGAGTTCTCGGTTACGGTGGGTGGTCGGGGGCCGAGCGATGCGCGTTTCTCTCGTACGTACGCGTGTGTGTGCAAGGCATTGCGCTCTAACTAAACTCGAGCGAGGCGTTGGGCTCTAACTTAACCTGAGCGATTGCACTACAGGCTACGCGTTACTGAACCCGAGCGATCGATCGATGGCTATTAACTAAACCCGATCGAGCGATTCCTTCGCTACTGCTGCTAACTGAAGCCGATGGAACACTGCTGCCTACTTCCCTTGATGAACAGTGAGTGTTGTTTGGGTGTTTGGATGAACAGTTCCCAGTGGGGGGGGGGGGGTTGGATGAACTGGACCCCGTGGTAGTAGAGGCCGTTGCCGCTGGATGAATAGTACCCCGATCGATCGAGCCGGTGGAGGGCTGGATGAAAAGGACCCCGTGGAGGGCTAGATGAACAGGACCCCATGGAGGGCTGGTTGAACAGTAGCCAGTGGAGGGCTGGATGAATAGTAGCCCATGGAGGGGTGGTTGAACAGGACCCCATGGAGAGGGCTGGTTGAATAATAGCCGGTGGAGGAGCGCACGGTGGAGGCTAGATGAACAGGAGCCCGTGGATGAACAGTCACAGGTGGAGGCTGGAGGAGGTCGACGGTGGATGAACAGTAGCCCGTGGAGGCTAGAGGAGGTCGACGGTGGAGATGAACAGTATCCCGTGGAGTCCCATTTTTCGGTACGCCACATCCCTCCCGATGAACAGGACCCCCGTTTTGACCGTAGCGCTCCAACACAAGTCCGTTTCCTCCGTTTTGCGGTACGCCACACCCCTCCCGATCAACAGGACCCCGTTGCGACCGTAGGAGGTCCAAGAGAAGTCTGTTTCCTCCGTTTTGTGGTACGCCATACCCCTCCTGATCAATAGGATCTTGTTTCAACCATGCCCGGTCGAATACAAGGTTGTTTCCTCCGTTCTGCGGTACGCCATGCCTCGTTTCCATCAGCTGTTCCATCCAAGCCGGTTGGCTCCCGATGAACAACACGTGTTTCGTTGCCTCCCGATGAACACGACACATTCCTTTGCCTCCCCATGAACACTACGACGATGCAGTTTCGCCGTTGCGACCCAGCCATGTACACGAGCCCTGGCCGTACGTATGCGCGAGTAGGTGTTCGAGACCCCGGCCGTATGTACGTACGTGGTCGTATTTACTTTCTTGCACCCTGGCCGTTGTACGTACGTGTACATGCTATGTGCGTGCCTCTACTACGACACATGCGCACCTCTACTACGGCACATGCCTTTCCTTACACGGCCACAGTTCATCACTGCAGCCTGCAGACAGACCAACCATATGTACGTACATGTTCGCGACCAGATTGACAACGTTATGTACGCTTCGACCAGGTGGGTCCCGACTGTCAGGCACTTCCTTGCGTGCGAAGATGTAGCTGGTGGGTCCCAGCAGTCAGGGGGGAATCGTTTTTTTGCTCGTAATATGGACGCACTTCATTGCATGCGAAGATGTAGCTGGTGGGTCACAACAGTCGGGGGGAGAAAACATTATTTTTTAGGGTAAAAAGGATGCAGTTGCATGCATGCGTCCATGGGCGTGGTGCGACCCCACTGTCAGCCTCTCACGTACAGTCATCTTCCGATGACTCTTGTTTGTTGACCATGTTGACCACACCGTGCCAAGCGCACCAAGGCCGGTGGATGACGGCGAGGCCCTAGAATGGAATGACCCGGAGATGGGGAAGACGCGGCAGTGGAGTCGTAGATGGAGAGGAGTGGGAAACTTGACTGGTTCGGGTGCACGGCAGCACTGCCGCCCACGGGAGACAGGAGCAAGAATAGAGGTTGAAGAAGGAGCACGGCTGTTGGATTAACATCCAACGGTCCAGCTGCTAGAATCATTTGTTGACTAAGTTGACAAAGCCCTGCGTACACGCCCGCCTAGTAGGCCCACAAGTCAGCCACCAAATCTGACGGGTCCCAGCTGGCAACGGGAGGAATAGTTTTTTTTGCATAACAAGGAGGCACTTCCTTCCGTGGGAAGATACAGCCGGTGGGTCCTAGCTGTCAGGGGGAGGAAACATTTTTTCCAGCTTAATAAGGAGGAACTTTCCTTGCGTGCGACCATGGACCTCGTGGGTCCCAGTCGTCAGGCTCTCCACGTACAGTCCTCTTCCGATGACTCTCGTTTTTTGACCACACCGCACCGAGTGCAGCGAGGCGATGGACAATGGCGAGGCCCTGGACAGGAACGACCCGGAGATGGGAAGATGCGGCAGTGGAGTCACAGATTGAGAGGAGTACAAGGGTTATAACTGGTTCTGGTGCAGCGTGGGGCTGCAGTCGGTGGAGAATAACATGAGGTATGGAGGGGTGGAGGGATAACCTGGCCGGCGGTGGGGTAGCGCTTCACAGTGATGCTTGCTAAGCTGGGCCGCTAGCTGCCGGAGGCCGAACCAGGCGGTCCCGGTGATGCTGGAGGAAGAAGACGAGAGATTGAAGATGCATGCCGGCCGTTGGATATAAATCCAATGGCTATGGATGTCATAATCATTTGTTGACCAAGTTGACAACGCCCTACGTAGGCTTCGACCTATTGGCCTACATGTGAGTCTGCAAAAATGTGGCATATATTTAACCCATATTTTCTAGAATGTACAGTCCATTTGTTGGGCTGGGTGAACAAATAATTTCATGTCAATGCGGCCCATTTAATATTTTCTAAGAAATCCCAGCCCATTTGCACTTTCTTGAAATACACGAATTAGCTGGGCTCGTTCTATATATAATGTTAGGTTAGAAGGAGCAATTAATATCAAAAAATAAACCGTTGCAACACATTATATATATATATATAATTAACAAATTAGCGAGTTATTGCTCAAAATAAAAATGAGTGCGTTATTATTACATTGGTCCTTAAAATCTTCGCAAGCTTTTGTACGCAATCACCAGGATTTTCCTACCTGTGAGTCCAAAACAACCAGGATTTTCCTTGCCAACTTCTGTTAAACATTTACTTTTATAAGTTAATAACACGTGGGATGTTTTTATAATGTACATATAAGTCTATAAAATATACGATAATAGTAATAATATAAATATATATAATGTGGTTAGAAGGGAAAACATAAATTGGACACAACATTATTATTCTTATATATAGATAAATAGAACAGAGATCTGCGTTTTATTAAGAAAATACATTGGGTTGCCGATCTTTAAGAAAAGTAAAACCTACGCTGGGAGGCCCATAGGCGGTATGGACCTCAAAAAATAAGTTGAAACCACTGTCTCCGTATGTCGTGGGCTACGCATACCTAGGCCTAGCTGATACTTGTTCGCCCTCTAGAAAAAATGATACCAGCTAGATCCCCGAGCGAACTGGATTAAAGAGGGGCCGGCGGCGCGACTGAAGAAGCACATCAAATGCGATTTTTTTCTTCAGCGGATGGCTCTCGATGGTGTTTTTTACTTGCCTTCGCACCATACAACTTGTATTTTTAGCCTCCCAGTCCGCGGTGGACCAGCATCCCATTTGTTGGGCGGGCCAACCTACAGAAACCAGCACTCGATTTTTAATCAAGCCACAAAAAGAACGCAGTACTATGCTTGTTTTGAGGCTGAAATATTACGACAGGGGTTGAGCGGGGGAGGGGGAAGACAGAGCTAAAATATTAAAAAGAGCTGATGCACCGTTGCTACCTTAACAAAGCAGGTGCAATTCTTCTCGGGAAGAAGGTGTGCCGTTGACACCCACACGTCACAAATCCCACAGTAGACATACTAACAAGTTCACACCCAAGTACAACAGAACAAGTAAACATTCGTATCAAACTCAGGTTCACAGGACACGTTCATATTCATAGCCAACATTCACAATCAACAACTCAAAAGATTCATATATACACAAGTTCAGCATGTCTATGCATCCAAATGATTGATAGATCACACGACTATATTCATAGATAATTCACAAAAAGATTCAGATATACACATGTTCAGTATGTTTATGCAACCAAATGATTGAGATCACAGCCAATATCATCCATGGATGAACTTTAATTACCTAGGGTACAGACTGGTAAATGGTGTTCAGTCGGAGGTACTTTTTGCTAAAATTAATGCTTGTACGAGTAAACTTTCAAGTACATAAGAGGCAGCATAGACAATCTGAACTTTGCTTGTAGGTTTATCCTCAAATAGTGGCCTCGTGCCGAGGGAGGTTTGAGCAACTTGGCCACTATTTTCATCCAACTAGTTTACTGGCTCATCTTGGTCCTGTAGCTCGCCAAAATTCTACATTGCAGACAAGGAGGCGGTTGAGAAAATGAACCACCCAAATTTTTTGTGCAGTTCAACTGAAATGGAGCATCCCTAGCATGCAGACTGATTAAGTGCTAGATGAATATACACGTCAACCAACTTGTTTGGAAATCTTTAGACTCCATGCCATACAGTTCGCTACCATATGTGCCGATAACCAAAAGGCACAAGTTGGGACCAAAGACTGGAATGCGTTTTTCTGGGCTATGCGCCAAGCAATATTTTTGGCGTTCACTCTCCTAATACTTGGAGTTTGACAACTGGTCGACACTGGTTGATACTCGAATGAATATAGGCACTTCTTCTTGTGAACATCGATGCTTGTCTGAGTGAACTTTGGAGTACATAGGAGCAACATAAGTACCTGTCCATCTGATCTTTTTGTGCAGTTCTACTGAAATCACCCAATGTAATGATTTGCTTGCGAGTTCAGGCTCCAAGTTACTCTTTATGAAATCGGCAAACAGTAGCACAATACCAAATTACCAATACATATGACAAGCACAATAATCAGGATAAAGACAAATACCAACCTGTGTGAGGTAGCATATCAATTACTATTTCCTTTGACTGGAAGCCGAGATAAGCCAAGTGACTGGCATCAAAGGAAGGAAGCAAGGCCCAGATTAGCGACTGACAGGAAAGGAAGGAAGCTGTCGAGGCAATGAAGCACCCAAAGTTTTTGTGCAGTTCACCAAAATCGAGCATCCCTGTTGGCACATATATTAAGAGAGTGAGATTAGTGTAATAGTGGGACTAGTTGATGAAACATACACTAACAAATAGAAGCACCCTCATTATCTTAATGGGTAAAGTTAGCAACATAGTAGTCTTGCTTAAAGAGAGGTATTAGTTTATTTAATCATTGCCAATTAGCTCAACACTCAAAGCATTGCCATGTATCATAGGTTGCAAAATTTAACGTGCAAAGATAAAGGAGTTTCTCATGACAGTAGCACGATACAAATAGAGATGACAACAAACTAATATGGACGAAGGCCTTAGGCCGGTACCAACCTAAGCAAAAAAGCTTATTCATGTAGTCCCAAAAGAGATGATAAATCACTCACTAGAATCACTCAATAGTATATATTTTTGTGCACTACAAATGGATAGTTGAAATCACTCTTGTTTACCAGTGCTGAGATTATATCGAAAGATTATCAAGAACTTCCAGCAGAGTTAAAGCACTGGCTGGGATACAATTCATTGTATTGTCTTGTGTAGTTCCACTAAAATGTATGATTGGCACAACATGATCCCTGTTTGCACAAGTAGGAACAAGATAAAACCTTCATTAGCTTAGTGAGGAAGGATAGAAAGACATTAGCATATTACTCTAACAGTAGCATCAAATTCATGATGGACAATACGCAGAAGTGGAAGGGCTCCCTGGAGGATCGTCTCACATGTAAGGTAGACGTTGCCGGAGCCCTTGAATGGCCTCGACTGAGGCCTCGGCTTCAGCAAGATCACCTTGGCACAATTTATTCTTCTTCTTCATCTTCATGCTCTATTTCTCTTTCTCCTCACAAGTTGGTGAAACCAAGTACATGATTGGCCTTCTATTTCAGAATTGGTTTTGTTAATGAGGGAGTACAAGTGTACTAGTAAACAATATCATTATTTTCTCATGGCAGTTGCAAAATAGAGATGAACACATGCATTAAATATCATTCTTACCTAAAGGAAGGTTATGGTGCCAATATGGATGATGAGGATTGGAACACAGATCTCCCTTTATGCAGTTCCACCGAAATGAACCAACTGTTCCATTCTGACATTCCAGTTAAACAACACAGAAGTCACTTCTTTTAAGAAGTGTTTTGTGCAGTGCACCAAAAGCACAATAGAAACCAGGTGATGGATATCCCTGTTTGCACAAATAGCTATAAATGAAACAGTCAGAGTCTCAAACAATTATAGGCAAAAACATTTGGCTAAACTTGTCATGGCTTATAACAGCGGCATGGCTTCATTTTACCAGGGGCATTAGATTAAGAACAACTAAATATTTGGTATAAGGGCATGGGACAGTGGGTGTACCAGCAGTCCAGCACCATGTACCTAAACTGAGGCATAAAGTGGTGATTCAGAGTTTGTTGCCCCGAGAAACAAACATCCAAGAAACATATCTGGGTTGGTCCCATTTTTGTTCACTCTAGCCACCTACTCCTATGTTTTTTTTGAAATGGAGGCGTGCCCCTGGCCTCTGCATCATAATGATGCATGCATCCATCTTATGTGTGGATACAAAATCTAGTCCTGGTCATACCACTGTGTATAGCGTTTCCCCTATATTTTCTTTTTCGACCAAGAGACCGGTTGGATGACCAGTCTGTACTACTTTCACCCCCTATCCTTCCTGTTTGTACCAAGTCCGATGTAAATACTAAATTCCCCCACCCCCACTTTATTTCTTGTTTGAACCAAGTACAAGATTCGACTCCATGAAGTAGCTTTACCTCTAACAATAGAGGAAAAATATGTGTTGTTGTACCATCCGATTGAGGGGATGATAGGTAGAAAATGATGCACATGCAGCAACATAGCGAGCTGGGGAAGTAGAGCTAAGGCGGTTTCGAAGGAATATATACTTGAAGGTCGTCGGGATGTGGATAGGCGGGCGGCGGGAGGCCGGATCCGCCCACACTAGGGCAATGACGAAGGGTTCGGAGGACCTCCCGCGCCGACGCTCGACCAGATATAACGGTGCGGTCGACAGTGGGTCTCCTCCCTCGCTGTTGACGATGGCCTAAACGCTGCCCCTCCTCCCCTTCACCGGCGGAGGGGGATATGTCCGGATCTGTAAACAGCTATGAGGATAGAAAGACAGTGTTTTTTGAAGGGAGAAAGACAGTGTTACCACCGCTATCTTGTTTAGATCTGGAGAGGATGAGAGTGTGTGAATAGAGCAACCCTAGCAAGCAAGCGCGGAGGCTCCGACCTATCTATACGTAGTGGGGTAGTTTTCCTTTTTCACTCCATCAAAACAATCGTTTAAAATTGTGTACGTGCCAGGTCACTGTTTTTTCGAGTTGTTGATTGTTTTTTGAGATAGCTACCCGCTTATTCTGTCGGTGTTCTGGGAACAGGGGTCCCCAGACTTGCCTGCCTGCGGCGTGGCTCAAGGGAGGCCCAGCACAGCCCATCTTCATCAACACAAGCTTAAGACCCTCGCGAGGGGCCAATCCTCGCGGGGTGGACGACAAGGAGCTTCCTCAGGCACGGCCTCGTCAGGCTGGCTCACGAGGAGGCGGAGAGTTCAAGGCGGGGTACCTCGCGAGGTGCCCATGATGCAAGCCATGGCGACCAAGGGCGCCAGTTGGGCGCCAGCCCGTGCAGTGTCCTCCTTTCCTCTTTGGTGCAAAGGGAGCAAGCGCAGGCGAGAGCATCAAGCAAAGGCATCCATTTCGGTGCAACAAGACCAAGACCAGCCCAACGGCAGGGAAGAAGTCATTGTGGAGCCCAAGCAGGCGTCGCCGCCAGAGCCTTTGACAGGCGAGGACCAACTTTAGTCAGGATAAGTGTACCCGCTGTTCCCCTTTAAAATGGCCAATTGTGGCGCCCTTCCCGCTCAATATTTGGGAAGAGGCCCAGGGCCTTTGCCTATAAACGTGACTAGCCACCCCCGGGGTAGAGACATCTAGAGATCGAGAGATCGAGCATCCAGCAATCTGGACCGAACCTAGCGATCTAGAGATAGAGCATCGAGAATCTAAGAGCCAGAATCAAGTAGCACGCGGCGGTGCCTGTAGGCTGATGATCGCTGGGGCGGCGGCGCCTATGCAGCGCCTTCCCTGTCTCCAGTCGAAGACGAAGAGGCGTCGTCAGAGTAGGGATGATTTGGGGGGATTCGGACATGCCCGAGGTTTTTTTCGCTTATTATGCACGGCGGCGGGTGCGCGGATCGCCACCTATCCCCAACGACTGGTCAACAAGTGGTCAAAGGAGCGGCTACTCACCGCATACGACCAACAGTGACCGTACATTCACGTCACATCATATATAGTGACCGTAACAACCATATTTCTAAGTTCAGTGACCGTATCGGGCTTTTGTCGGAACTACAATGACCGTGAGTGTACTTATCTCGTTTGTGAGATGGCTAGCTTCCCAAGCCAAAGAATCGATCCACCAGGGAGGTTTCTTGCTTTGCTAGTCGGACGGTACTCGACGTGAGGAAAAGCCAGCTACGTACGTACACGCGTGTTCTGGCGGAAAGTACTCTTCAGGCAGAGCCGACATATCATCTTGAGATTTACGAAGCCACCGTAGGCGCCTTGTCGTCGACAGAAACGTCTCCTCCCACTGAAAGCGCATCGCCGAAAATCCTGAAATAAATCTAGGAATAATGCGAGCACCAGGATTTGAACCCTGGTGGGTTGGGGATACCACTGTCCACCTAACCATCTCAACCACAGGTTGGTTCGCTCCTTTTCAAATGTTTATTTATTACTTTTGTATGCCTTTTTGTCTTGCCCCACCCATGAAGAAAATCCCTACATGAACACACTAAGCCACGACGACTACATAATAGTTAATGGATCTATAAAAGAGGCAGGGTTACCGCAAGCACATTCGGGTGTACTCCCTAAGGTTTGCGTCAGACAACCTATGTATGCATTTCATCAGTTTTTAGTGTTTGTTGAACCTATGTATGCATTTAATCATTTTTAGTGTTTGTTGAATGTTTAACTCTGAAATAACAAAATGTGTTGCATGAATTTGTTTTTGAGTGTCATGACAAATTGCAACTACATCACTCACCACTTCCTTCATTGCATATATGTTCACTTGGATCTTAAGAAAAAGGCGCGTTTCACCTTTTTTGGTGCGTTTTTTAATAGTAATAAGTTGACCCAGCTATTTATTTTTATACAACACAATGAGAGGAAAATGGATATCCACCGGAGAGTGCTACGAGCAGCAGTTGGCTTTCGCCAACGCCAAACCATGCGAAGATCAACGTTGACGGAGCATTATCTCGAGATGGTATGGTGGCCACGGCTGCTGCTATTGGATTTGGGGCTTCGCGGACCCAAAAAAGATTCGAACTTTGGGGTACATGCGAAGAACTCGATCTCCCTAGACCAACTTGTCGCTCTCACAACCTAGCTCGATGAACAGGAAAAGGAGGGGACACGGCAGTTTACCCAGGTTCGGGCCACCTTGCAGTGTAAGACCCTACTCCTGCTTTGTGGTGGATTAGCCTCGCGGTGGGCTGAGGATGAACTAGTACAGGTGAAGAACAACCTCGGGAGGTCTGTTCTTGTGTGGGTGTAAGCTGGTGAGGGTTCGGATGGATCCTCCCCTCTATGGTGGTGGCTAACCTATATTTACAGTGGCCTCGGCCCTCTTCCCCCAAAATGAAGGCGGGAAAGGATCCCACAACGGCCAAGTTTGAAGGGAGATAAATAGTGTTGGGGAACGTAGTAATTTCAAAAATTTTCCTACATACACACAAGATCATGGTGATGACATAGCAACGAGAGGGGAGAGTGTTGTCCACGTACCCTCGTAGACCGTAAGTGGAAGCGTTATGACAACGCGGTTGATGTAGTTGTACGTCTTCACGATCCGACCGATCCAAGCACCGAACGTACGACACCTCCGAGTTCAGCACACGTTCAGCTCGATGACGATCCCCGGGCTCCGATCCAGCAAAGCTTCGGGGATGAGTTCCGTCAGCACGACGGCGTGGTGACAATGATGATGTTCTACCGGCGCAGGGCTTCGCCTAAACTCCGCGACGATATGACCGAGGTGGAATATGGTGGAGGGGGGCACCGCACACGGCTAAGGAACGATCCAAAGATCAACTTGTGTGTTCTGGGGTGCCCCCCTGCCCCCGTATATAAAGGAGCAAGGGGGGAGGCCGGCCGGCCCTTGTGGGCGCGCCAAGGAGGAGGAGTCCCCCTCCTAGTAGGAGTAGGACTCCCCCTTTCCTACTCCTACTAGGAGGGGAAAGGAAGGGGGAGAGGGGGAAGGAAAGAGGGGGGGGGGGCGCCGCCCCCCTCCTAGTCCAATTCAGACCAGAGGGAGAGGGGCGCGCGGCCCACCCTGGCCGCCCCTCTCTCTTTCCACCAAGGCCCATGTGGCCCATTATCTCTCCCCGGGGGGTTCCGGTAACCCTCCGGCACTCTGGTTTTCTCCGAAAACGTCCGGAACACTTTCGGTGTCCGAATATAGTCGTCCAATATATCAATCTTTATGTCTCGACCATTTCGAGACTCCTCGTCATGTCCGTGATCACATCCGGGACTCCGAACAAACTTCGGTACATCAAAACTTATAAACTCATAATAAAACTGTCATCGTAACGTTAAGCGTGCGGACCCTACGGGTTCGAGAACTATGTAGACATGACCTAGAACTATTCTCGGTCAATAACCAATAGCGGAACCTGTATTCCCATATTGGTTCCTACATATTCTATGAAGATCTTTATCGGTCAAACCGCATAACAACATACGTTGTTCCCTTTGTCATCGGTATGTTACTTGCCCGAGATTCGATCGTCGGTATCCAATACCTAGTTCAATCTCGTTACCGGCAAGTCTCTTTACTCGTTAAGTAATGCATCATTCCATAACTAACTCATTAGCTACATTGCTTGCAAGGCTTATAGTTATGTGCATTACCGAGAGGGCCCAGAGATACCTCTTCGACAATCGGAGTGACAAAACCTAATCTCGAAATACGCCAACCCAACATGTACCTTCGGAGACACCTGTAGTACTCCTTTATAATCACCCAGTTACGTTGTGACGTTTGGTAGGACCCAAAGTGTTCCTTCGGTAAATGGGAGTTGCATAATCTCATAGTTACAGGAACATGTATAAGTCATGAAGAAAGCAATAGCAATATACTAAACGATCAAGTGCTAGGCTAACGGAATGGGTCATGTCAATCACATCATTCTCCTAATGATGTGATCTCGTTAATCAAATGACAACACATGTCTATGGTCAGGAAACTAACCATCTTTGATTAATGAGCTAGTCAAGTAGAGGCATACTAGTGACTATATGTTTGTCTATGTATTCACACATGTATCATGTTTCCGGTTAATACAATTCTAGCATGAATAATAAACATTTATCATGATATGAGGAAATAAATAATAACTTTATTATTGCCTCTAGGGCATATTTCCTTCAGTCTCCCACTTGCACTAGAGTCAATAATCTAGATTACATAGTAATGATTCTAACACCCATGGAGTCTTGGTGCTGATCATGTTTTGCTCGTGAGAGAGGCTTAGTCAACGGGTCTGCAACATTCAGATCCGTATGTATCTTGCAAATCTCTATGTCTCCCACTTGGACTTGGTCCCGGATGGAATTGAAGCGTCTCTTGATGTGCTTGGTCCTCTTGTGAAATCTGGATTCCTTTGCCAAGGCAATTGCACCAGTATTGTCACAGAAGATCTTCATTGGTCCCGATGCACTAGGTATGACACCTAGATCGGTAATGAACTCCTTCATCCAGACTCCTTCATTTGCTGCTTCTGAAGCAGCTATGTACTCCGCTTCACATGTAGATCCCGCCACGACGCTTTGTTTAGAACTGCACCAACTTACAGCTCCACCGTTTAATAAAAATACGTATCCGGTTTGCGATTTAGAATCGTCCAGATCAGTGTCAAAGCTTGCATCGACGTAACCATTTACGACTAGCTCTTTGTCACCTCCATATACGAGAAACATATCCTTAGTCCTTTTCAGGTATTTCAGGATGTTCTTGACCGCTGTCCAGTGATCCACTCCTGGATTACTTTGGTACCTTCCTGCCAAGCTTATTGCTAAGCATACATCAGGTCTGGTACACAGCATTGCATACATGATAGAGCCTATGGCTGAAGCATAGGGAACATCTTTCATTTTCTCTCTATCTTCTGCAGTGGTCGGGCATTGAGTCTGACTCAACTTCACACCTTGTAACACGGGCAAGAACCCTTTCTTTGCCTGATCCATTTTGAACTTTTTCAAAATTTTATCAAGGTATGTGCTTTGTGAAAGTCCTATTAAGCGTCTTGATCTATCTCTATAAATCTTGATGCCCAATATGTAAGCAGCTTCACCGAGGTCTTTCATTGAAAAACTTTTATTCAAGTATCCTTTTATGCTATCCAGAAATTCTATATCATTTCCAATTAATAATATGTCATCTACATATAATATTAGAAATGCTACAGAGCTCCCACTCACTTTCTTGTAAATACAGGCTTCTCCAAAAGTCTGTATAAAACCATATGCTTTGATCACACTATCAAAGCGTTTATTCCAACTCCGAGATGCTTGCACCAGTCCATAAATGGATCGCTGGAGTTTGCATACTTTGTTAGCACCTTTTGGATCAACAAAACCTTCTGGCTGCATCATATACAACTCTTCTTCCAGAAATCCATTCAAGAATGCAGTTTTGACATCCATTTGCCAAATTTCATAATCATGAAATGCAGCAATAGCTAACATGATTCGGACAGACTTAAGCATCGCTACAGGTGAGAAAGTCTCATCGTAGTCAACCCCTTGAACTTGTCGAAAACCTTTCGCAACAAGTCGAGCTTTATAGACAGTTATATTACCATCAGCGTCAGTCTTCTTCTTAAAGATCCATTTATTCTCAATGGCTTGCCGATCATCGGGCAAGTCAACCAAAGTCCATACTTTGTTTTCATACATGGATCCCATCTCAGATTTCATGGCTTCTAGCCATTTTGCGGAATCTGGGCTCATCATCGCTTCCTCATAGTTCGTAGGTTCGTCATGGTCAAGTAACATGACTTCCAGAATAGGATTACCGTACCACTCTGGTGCGGATCTTACTCTGGTAGACCTTCGAAGTTCAGTAGAAACTTGATCTGAAGTTTCATGATCAATATCATTAGCTTCCTCACTAATTGGTGTAGGTGTCACAGGAACCGGTTCATGTGATGAACTACTTTCCAATAAGGGAGCAGGTACAGTTACCTCATCAAGTTCTACTTTCCTCCCACTCACTTCTTTCGAGAGAAACTCCTTCTCTAGAAAGGATCCATTCTTAGCAACGAATGTCTTGCCTTCGGATCTGTGATAGAAGGTATACCCAACTGTTTCTTTTGGGTATCCTATGAAGACACATTTCTCCGATTTAGGTTCGAGCTTATCTGGTTGAAGTTTCTTCACATAAGCATCGCAGCCCCAAACTTTAAGAAACGACAACTTTGGTTTCTTGCCAAACCACAGTTCATAAGGCGTCGTCTCAACGGATTTTGATGGTGCCCTATTTAACGTGAATGCGGCCGTCTCTAAAGCATAACCCCAGAACGATAGCGGTAAATCAGTAAGAGACATCATAGATCGCACCATATCTAGTAAAGTACGATTACGACGTTCGGACACACCATTTCGTTGTGGTGTTCCGGGTGGCGTGAGTTGCGAAACTATTCCGCATTGTTTCAAATGTAAACCAAACTCGTAACTCAAATATTCTCCTCCACGATCAGATCGTAGGAATTTTATTTTCTTGTTACGATGATTTTCCACTTCACTCTGAAATTCTTTGAACTTTTCAAATGTTTCAGACTTGTGTTTCAATAAGTAGATATACCCATATCTGCTTAAATCATCTGTGAAGGTGAGAAAATAACGATATCCGCCACGAGCTTCAACATTCATCGGACCACATACATCTGTATGTATGATTTCCAACAAATCTGTTGCTCTCTCCATAGTACCGGAGAACGGTGTTTTAGTCATCTTGCCCATGAGGCACGGTTCGCAAGTACCAAGTGATTCATAATCAAGTGATTCCAAAATTCCATCAGTATGGAGTTTCTTCATGCGCTTTACACCGATATGACCTAAACGGCAGTGCCACAAATAAGTTGCACTATCATTATTAACTCTGCATCTTTTGGCTTCGACATTATGAATATGTGTATCACTACTATCGAGATTCAACAAAAATAGACCACTCTTCAAGGGTGCATGACCATAAAAGATATTACTCATATAAATAGAACAACCATTATTCTCTGATTTAAATGAATAACCGTCTCGCATCAAACAAGATCCAGATATAATGTTCATGCTCAACGCTGGCACCAAATAACAATTATTCAGGTCTAAAACTAATCCCGAAGGTAGATGTAGAGGTAGCGTGCCGACCGCGATCACATCGACTTTGGAACCGTTTCCCACGCGCATCGTCACCTCATCCTTGGCCAGTGCTCGCTTATTCCGTAGTCCCTGTTTCGAGTTGCAAATGTTAGCAACAGAACCAGTATCAAATACCCAGGTGCTACTGCGAGCTCTAGTAAGGTACACATCAATAACATGTATATCACATATACCTTTGTTCACCTTGCCATCCTTCTTATCCGCCAAATACTTGGGGCAGTTCCGCTTCCAGTGTCCAGTCTGCTTGCAGTAGAAGCACTCAGTTTCAGGCTTAGGTCCAGACTTGGGTTTCTTCTCTTGAGCAGCAACTTGCTTGCTGTTCTTCTTGAAGTTCCCCTTCTTCTTCCCTTTGCCCTTTTTCTTGAAACTAGTGGTCTTGTTAACCATCAACACTTGATGCTCCTTCTTGATTTCTACTTCCGCAGCTTTTAGCATTGCGAAGAGCTCGGGAATTGTCTTGTTCATCCCTTGCATATTATAGTTCATCACGAAGCTCTTGTAGCTTGGTGGCAGTGATTGGAGAATTCTGTCAATGACACTATCATCAGGAAGATTAACTCCCAGTTGAATCAAGTGATTATTATACCCAGACATTTTGAGTATGTGTTCACTGATAGAACTATTCTCCTCCATCTTGCAGCTATAGAACTTATTGGAGACTTCATATCTCTCAATCCGGGCATTTGCTTGAAATATTAACTTCAACTCCTGGAACATCTCATATGCTCCATGACGTTCAAAACATCGTTGAAGACCCGGTTCTAAGCCGTAAAGCATGGCACACTGAACTATCGAGTAGTCATCAGCTTTGCTCTGCCAGACGTTCTTAAGGTCATCAGTTGCATCAGCAGCAGGCCTGGCACCCAGCGGTGCTTCCAGGACGTAATTCTTCTGTGCAGCAATGAGGATAATCCTCAAGTTACGGACCCAGTCCGTGTAATTGCTACCATCATCTTTCAACTTTGCTTTCTCAAGGAACGCATTAAAATTCAACGGAACAACAACATGAGCCATCTATCTACAACAAACATAGATAAGAAAAATACTATCAGGTACTAAGTTCATGATAAATTTAAGTTCAATTAATCATATTACTTAAGAACTCCCACTTAGACAGACATCTCTCTAGTCATCTAAGTGATCACGTGATCCAAATCAACTAAACCATAACCGATCATCACGTGAGATGGAGTAGTTTTCAATGGTGAACATCACTATGTTGATCATATCTACTATATGATTCACGCTCGACCTTTTGGTCTCCGTGTTCCGAGGCCATATCTGCATATGCTAGGCTCATCAAGTTTAACCTGAGTATTCTGCGTGTGCAAAACTGGCTTGCACCCGTTGTAGATGGACGTAGAGCTTATCACACCCGATCATCACGTGGTGTCTGGGCACGACGAACTTTGGCAACGGTGCATACTCAGGGAGAACACTTCTTGATAATTTTAGTGAGAGATCATCTTAAAATGCTACCGTCAATCAAAGCAAGATAAGATGCATAAAGGATTAACATCACATGCAATCAATATAAGTGATATGATATGGCCATCATCATCTTGTGCTTGTGATCTCCATCTCCGAAGCACCGTCGTGATCACCATCGTCACTGGCGCGACACCTTGATCTTCATCGTAGCATCATTGTCGTTTATGCCATCTATTGCTTCTACGACTATCGCTACCGTTTAGTGATAAAGTAAAGCAATTATAGGGCGTTTGCATTTCATACAATAAAGCGACAACCATATGGCTCCTGCCAGTTGCCGATAACTTCGGTTACAAAACATGATCATCTCATACAATAAAATATAGCATCACGTCTTGACCATATCACATCACAACATGCCCTGCAAAAACAAGTTAGACGTCCTCTACTTTGTTGTTGCAAGTTTTACGTGGCTGCTACGGGCTTAGCAAGAACCGTTCTTACCTACGCATCAAAACCACAACGATAGTTCGTCAAGTTAGTGCTGTTTTAACCTTCGCAAGGACCGGGCGTAGCCACACTCGATTCAGCTAAAGTGAGAGAGACAGACACCCGCCAGCCACCTTTAAGCACGAGTGCTTGTAACGGTGAAACCAGTCTCGCGTAAGCGTACGCGTAATGTCGGTCCGGGCCGCTTCATCTCACAATATCGCCGAACCAAAGTATGACATGCTGGTAAGCAGTATGACTTGTATCGCCCACAACTCACTTGTGTTCTACTCGTGCATATGACATCTACGCATAAAACCAGGCTCGGATGCCACTGTTGGGGAACATAGTAATTTCAAAAAATTTCCTACGTACACGCAAGATCATGGTGATGACATAGCAACAAGAAGGGAGAGTGTTGTCCATGTACCCTCGTAGACCGTAAGCGGAAGCGTTATGACAACGCGGTTGATGTAGTTGTACGTCTTCACGATCCGACCGATCCAAGCACCGAACGTACGGCACCTCCGAGTTCAGCACACGTTCAGCTCGATGACGATCCCCGGGCTCCAATCCAGCAAAGCTTCGGGGATGAGTTCCGTCAGCACGACGGCGTGGTGATGACGATGATGTTCTACCGGTGCAGGGCTTTGCCTAAACTCCACGACGATATGACCGAGGTGGAATATGGTGGAGGGGGGCACCGCACACGGCTAAGGAACGATCCGTAGATCAACTTGTGTGTTCTGGGGTGCCCCCCTGCCCCCGTATATAAAGGAGCAAGGGGGGAGGCCGGCCGGCCGTTGTGGGCGCGCCAAGGAGGAGGAGTCCTCCTCCTAGTAGGAGTAGGACTCCCCCTTTCCTACTCCTACTAGGAGGGGAAAGGAAGGGGGAGAGGGGGAAGGAAAGAGGGGGGGCGCCGCCCCCCTCCTAGTCCAATTCGGACCAGAGGGAGAGGGGGCACGTGGCCCACCCTGGCCTCCCCTCTCTCTTTCCACCAAGGCCCATGTGGCCCATTATCTCTCCCCGGGGGGTTCCGGTAACCCTCCGGCACTCCGGTTTTCTCCGAAAATGTCCGGAACACTTCTGGTGTCCGAATATAGTCGTCCAATATATCAATCTTTATGTCTCGACCATTTCGAGACTCCTCGTCATGTCTGTGATCACATCCGGGACTCCGAACAAACTTCGGTACATCAAAACTTATAAACTCATAATAAAACTGTCATCGTAACGTTAAGCGTGCGGACCCTATGGGTTCGAGAACTATGTAGACATGACCTAGAACTATTCTCGGTCAATAACCAATAGCGGAACCTGGATGCCCATATTGGTTCCTACATATTCTACGAAGATCTTTATCGATCAAACCGCATAACAACATACGTTGTTCCCTTTATCATCGGTATGTTACTTGCCCGAGATTCGATCGTCGGTATCCAATACCTAGTTCAATCTCATTACCGGCAAGTCTCTTTACTCGTTACGTAATGCATCATTCTGTAACTAACTCATTAGCTACATTAATTGCAAGGCTTATAGTGATGTGCATTACCGAGAGGGCCCAGAGATAGCTCTCCGACAATCGGAGTGACAAAACCTAATCTCGAAATACGCCAACCCAACATGTACCTTCGGAGACACCTGCAGTACTCCTTTATAATCACCCAGTTACGTTGTGACGTTTGGTAGTACCCAAAGTGTTCCTCCGGTAAATGGGAGTTGCATAATCTCATAGTTACAGGAACATGTATAAGTCATGAAGAAAGCAATAGCAATATACTAAACGATCAAGTGCTAGGCTAACGGAATGGGTCATGTCAATCACATCATTCTCCTAATGATGTGATCTCGTTAATCAAATGACAACACATGTCTATGGTTAGGAAACATAACCATCTTTGATTAATGAGCTAGTCAAGTAGAGGCATACTAGTGACTATATGTTTGTCTATGTATTCACACATGTATCATGTTTCCGGTTAATACAATTCTAGCATGAATAATAAACATTTATCATGATATGAGGAAATAAATAATAACTTTATTATTGCCTCTAGGGCATATTTCCTTCAAATAGTACATCTTATCCTGACGAAACATGGTCTTCGCCTGCAAATCTTCTGGTCGTGACGTCGTGGTGGGCTCGGCGATGACCTTCGTCCTGTCGTCCTGGCGGTCTTGGTCTTGTAGCATGGAAATGGAAACCTTTGGCTGAACCCTCGGGACTCCATGCCCGCGCTTGCCTCCTTAGCACCAAAGTGGAAACATGCTGCACTGCGCCTGCTGGCGCCTGCCTGGCCTTGGTCGTCATGGCTTGCGTCGCCTTAACCTCATGAGGTGAGCACCTGCATAGGAATCTCCGCTCCTCAGGAGCCAGCCTAGGGAGGCCGTTCCCTCTAGAGGTCTCGGCGTCGTCCGCCTCGCGAAGCTTGGCCCCCCGCGGGGTCTTGTCTTGTCGATGCTGAAGATGGGGCGTACCAGGCCGTTAATGGAGCCACACCGTGGGCCGCAGGCAGGCAAGTCTGGGTACCCTAGTTCCCAGAACGCCGACAGTAGCCTCCGGGCCCAAGGCGCGCTCGGACTTGGCTTTGAGGCAAAGCCAAGGGGCAAGGGCGAAGTGCCGCGGGCCCCAATCACCTGTGAACCAGTTCAATGCGTGGTGCTTGATGGGACGTGGGCGTCTCCACTTCCCCATGCTGCCTCGTCAAATGTTCGACTTGACAACAGCCTGCTGCATGCAAAAAAGATCATCATTACTGGGGATCGTGGGAGGCCGGCGGTTGTCCTCCCTCTGGCTATAAGTGGGGAGGGGGGGGGGGTGGAAGCCCCCTGCCCATCTCCGTCTTCTCGCTGCTTGCTCCTCCTTCTTCCTTTGTCTTGTTGAAACGCCCATAGCACCGGTGAGGAGGTTTTTCACGGCGGAGAAAGGGAAGGCCCCCAAGGAGGGGCCAGGCTCGCCACCGCCCAAGAGAGGCCGTGGGCGGCCCCAAAAGCACGTGGCAACTCCGGAGGCGGCCTCCCGCGGGCGCGGGCGTGCCCCTTCAATGGTCGGTGTTGCCTCTGGCAGCCACGGTGGTGCCTTTTCTCGCAGCAGGAGCTACCGTGGACGGGGCGACCTCAGCGATGGGGGGAGGCGTGCGGCGATCGCCCGGCCATCGCGGCTGCGCTCCCACTCAGCCGACACATCTTCGGAATTCATCGTGTGGTCGGGGAGGCCAGCGGGCATCTGGTTCCAGCTTCCGTGCTCCTTCGTGAGCGCGCTGCCGGCCGGAGGGCTTGGTGGCCTTTGGCCGCAGGCCGACGCTGCAGCAGCAAGGCCTTATGGGTGGACGTTGAAGTCACTGCTACTGGCAACGTGTTCCTGAACCGCGGGTGGTAGCCGTTTACCCACGCACGTGGCCTGCATGGGAGGTGCACCCTTCACTTCAGGTATGACGGCGCTGCGACCCTCTATGTCAGGGTCTTCGAGGAAGACGGCCGACGATTGGGGTGCTGCCTGGAGAGCGACAACGATGAGGAGGACGACAACACTGGCGTCGCTGCTGGCGGCGAGCTTGCCCTTGACGACGGCCGTGCCGCCTCCAGCAGTGGAGGCTCCTCTTCTGTGCTGAGTACGAGCAATGGCGACTACGACTAGTTGCCACGCCGCCGAGCTCGGACCGGGGAGGACGACGAGCTACATCGTCGGTGCGCCCCGGTGAAGCAGGAGGAAGACTCCGACTGAGCTCGAGCGTCGCCTGAGCCAGGCCTCAGGAGCCGATGTAGTCGCGTGGCTTGCTTTTGATTCTTTTTTTCTCCTGCATCGAAAAAGGTAGAAGGCCCTGTTGGGGTGTGTAATGAACCATGGCGCTTGCACCATTATGCTATGCTCGTTATTTTCATATCATGTCTTGATATCCGTGCTACTACTGGGTGTGGTTAGGGTGACTTAGCTCGATGTGCTCGCGGTAGACTCCCATGCCACGGGAGCATGCCCTTTCAGGAGCATCTTCCGAGGGCTTCCTTCTTGGAAACTCGAGGATGGTCGAACCCCCGAAGGTGCCATGCGGTTGCAGGGTTAGAAAATCTCATGAGGCGCCATACCTCGCGCAAGCCCCCGAGCATGGGTTAATTGCGGCTAGTATGCCATGTCGCGATGCCCGGAGGCACGGACTCGAGAGGGCGCTCCTGCCCGTGAGCTCGTTCGAGGGCATCCCGCAAGGATTAAGGCGCCAAAGCTGGGGCAACATGGTTTTAGCGAGGTGTGGTCGTGGGCGAGCACAGGCGCACACACACCGTACCCAGTCCCCGCGTGCGGGATGCGCGAGGAAGAGTGACATGTAATAGTCACTCTTCCTAAAACAAGGTTTTAAAAGGGCGAACACTATGGGGAGATAAAAGAAAGAAACTTCCCAAACCTTGCGAATAAGAGTCACAAAAATTCCAAATTTCATTCAAGAAGCCAAAAAACCAGCTACAGAAAGCAAGCAAAAGAACAACCGCGTGAAGGAAATATGCCTTAGAGGCAATAATAAAGTTGTTATTTTATATTTCCTTATATCATGATAAAACCCTTAGCTTAGCATATTGATCGTTCAATTTTATTGGTATTGCGTTCTTCATGTCATATACATATTCCTTTGACTATGAGATTATGCAACTCCCGGACACCGGAGGAATACCTTGTGTGCTATCAAACGTCACAACGTAACAGGTATCTCCGAAGGTGTTTGTTGTGTTGGAATAGATCGAGATTAGGATTTGTCACTCCAAGTATTGGAGAGGTATCTTTGGGCCCTCTCGGTAATGCACATCATAAGAAGCCTTGCAAGCAAAGTGACTAATGAGTTAGTTGCGGGATGCTGTATTACGAAACGAGTAAAGAGACTTGCCGGTAAAGAGATTGAACTAGGTATGAAGATACCGACGATTGAATCTCGGGCAAGTAACATACCAATGGACAAAGGGAATTATGTATGTTGTCATAAGGTTCGACCGATAAAGATCTTCATAGAATATGTAGGAGCCAACATAGGCATCCAGGTTCCGCTATTGGTTATTGACCAGAGAGGTGTCTCGATCATGTCTACATAGTTCTCGAACCCGCAGGGTCCGCATGCTTAATGTTCGTTGACGATATAGTATTATATGAGTTATGTATGTTGGTGACCGAGTATTGCTCGAAGTCCCGGATGTGATCACGGACATGACAAGTAGCTCCGGAATGGTTTAGAGATAAAGATTGATATATGGGATAATAGTGTTCGGTCTCCGGAAGGGTTCCAAAATTCACCGGAAGGGATTCAGGATGTTTCCTAAAATGTTTGGGAACGACAACACTTTATTTGGGCCAAAGAGGAAAGACCACGCGGTTTATGGAAAGCGCAAAAGGAAGTTTTGCAGAGTCCAGGGGCCAGATGCCGGAACCCTGGTAGGACTCTTGCCTTTCAGGCAAAACCGACTTCGAGGAGGCTTTTACTCCAAGTTTCGACCCAAGGCGTCAACATATAAATAGAGGGGCATGGCTAGCATCCAAGACACAGCAAGATTCACCAAGCCGTGTGCCAGTAACCCCGTCCCCTCTAGATTATACTCCGTCTAGTTTCTGTAGTGCTTGGCGAAGCCCTGTGGAGATTGTTCTTCATCACCAACCGTCACCACGCCGTCGTGCTGCTGGAACACATCTACTACTTCGCCCGCTTTGCTGGATCAAGAAGGCGAGGACGTCATCGAGCTGAACGTGTGCTGAATGCGGAGGTGTCGTACGTTCGGTACTTGATCAGGATGAATCATGAAGGTGTACGACTACATCAACCGCATTGATAAATGCTTCTGCTTTGCGATCTTCAAGGGTATGAAGATGCTCCCCCCTCTCGTTGCTATGCATCTCCTAGATAGATCTTGCGTGAGCGTAGGATTTTTTTTGAAATTGCATGCTACGTTTCCCAACAGTGGCATCCGAGCCAGGTCTATGCGTACATGATATGCATGAGTAGAACACAAAGAGTTGTGGGCGGTGATCGTCATACTGCTTACCACCAATGTCTTATTTTGATTCGGCGGTATTGTTGGATGAAGCGGCCCGGACCAACCTTACATGGCCGCGTTAATGAGACCAGTTCCACAGACAGACATGCAACTAGTTTTGCATAAAGGTGGCTGGCGGGTGTCTGTTTCTCCTACTTTAGTTGAATCGAATTTGACTGCGGCCGGTCCTTGTTGAAGGTTAAAATAGCAAACTTGATAAATCACCGTTATGGTTTTGATGCGTAGGTAAGAAAGCTTCTTGCTAGAAGCCCGTAGCAGCCACGTAAAACTTGCAACAACAAAGTAGAGGATGTCTAACTTGTTTTTGCAGGGTATGTTGTGATGTGATATGGTTAAGACATGATGTGATAAAAGTTATTGTATGAGATGATCATGTTTTGTAAGATATCTGACAACCGGCAGGAGCCTTATGGTTGTCTCTTTATTATATGAAATGCAAGGGCCATGTAATTGCTTTAGTTTATCACTATGCATTAGCGATAGTTGTAGAAGCAATAGTTGGCGAGACGACCACAACGCTACGATGGAGATCAAGGTGTCGAGCCGGTGACGATGGAGATCATGAGGATGCTTTGGAGATGGAGATCAAAAGCACAAGATGATGATGGCCATATCATGTCACATATTTTGATTGCATGTGATGTTTATCTTATTTACATCTTATTTTGCTTAATAAGGCGGGTAGAATTATAATATGATCCCTTCACTAAATTTCAAGGTAGAAGTGTTCTCCTTGAGTATGCACCATTGCTACAATTCTTCGTTTCAAGACACCACATGATGATCAGGTGTAATAGACTCTACGTTCACATACAGCGGGTGCAAGACAATTTTGCACATGCAGAATACTTGGGTTAAACTTGACAAGCCTGGCATGTACAGACATGGCCTCGGAACTGGAGACCGAAAGGTCGAACGTGAATCATATAGTAGATATGAGCAACATAGAGATGTTCACCATTGATGACTACTCCATCTCACGTGATGATCGGACATGGTTTAGTTGATTTGGATCACGTATCATTTAGATGACTTGAGGGATGTCTATCTAAGTGGGAGTTCTTAAGTAATTTGATTAACTGAACTTAATTTATCATAAACTTAGTCCTGATAGTATTTGCAAATTATGTTGTAGATCAATAGCTCGCGTTGTAGCTCCTCTATGTTTTTGATATATTCCTAGAGAAAACTAAGTTGAAAGATGATAGTAGCAATGATGCGGACTGGGTCCGTGACCTGAGGATTATCCTCATTGCTGCACAGAAGAATTATGTCCTTGATGCACCGCTAGGTGATAGACCTATTGCAGGAGCAGATGCAGACATTATGAATGTTTGACAAGCTCGATATGATGACTACTTAATAGTTTAGTGCACCATGCTTAACAGCTTAGAACCGGGACTTCAAAAATGTTTTGAACGACACAAAGCTTATGAGATGTTCCAAGAGTTGAAATTGGTATTGCAGACTCATGCCCATGCCAAGAGGTATGAGACCTCTGACAAGTACTTTGCATACAAGATGGAGGAGAATAGCTCAGCCAGTGAGCATGTACTCAGAATGTACTACAATCGCTTGAATCAACTGGGAGTTAATCTTCCAGATAAGATAGTGATTGCCAGAGTTCTCTAGTCACTATCACCAAGCTACTAGAACTTCGTGATGAACTATAATGTGCAAGGGATGACGAAAAAGATTCCCAAGCTCTTTGCGATGCTGAAATAGGCGATGGTAGAAATCAAGAAAGAGCATCATGTGTTGATGGTTAACAAGACCACTAGTTTCAAGAAAAAAGGGGCAAAGAAAAAGAAAGGGAACTTCAAGAAGAATGGCAAGCAAGTTGCCACTCCCATGAAGAAGGCTAAACTAGACCTAAGCTTGAAACTGAGTGCTTCTGCTGCAAAGGAAATCGTCACTAGAAACGGAACTGCCCCAAATACTTGGCGGATAAGAAGGATGGCAAAGTGAACAAAGGTATATTTGATATACATGATATTGATCCGTACTTTACTAGTGTTCATAGTAACCCCAGGGTATTTGATACCAGTTCAGTTGTTAAGATTAGTAACTCGAAATAGGAGTTGCAAAATGAACAGAGACTAGTCAAGGGCAAGGTGACGATGTTTGTTGGAAATTATTCCAAGGTTTATAAGATCACCATTGCACACTCCCTCTACCTTCGGGATTAGTGTTGGACCTAAATAAATGTTATTTGGTGTTTGCGTTAAGCATGAATATGATTGGATCATGTTTATTGCGATACGGTTATTCATTTAGGTTAGAGAATAATTGTTGTTCTGTTTACATGAATAAAACCTTCTATGGTCATACACCCAATGTAAATGGTTTATTGAATCTCGATTGTAGTAATACACATATTCATAATATTGATTCTAAAATATGCCAAATTGATGATGATAGTGCAACATACTTGTAGCACTGCCGTTTTGGTCATATTGGTGTAAAGCACATGAAGAAACTCCATGCAGATGGACTTTTGGAATCACTTGATTATGAATCATTTGATACTTGCGAATCATGCCTCATAGGCAAGATGACTAAAACTCTGTTCTTCGGAACAATGGAGCGAGCTGATGACTTATTGGATATAATACATATCAATGTATACGGTCCGATGAGTATTGAAGGAC
This sequence comes from Triticum aestivum, assembly GCF_018294505.1. Taxonomy (NCBI): domain Eukaryota; kingdom Viridiplantae; phylum Streptophyta; class Magnoliopsida; order Poales; family Poaceae; genus Triticum; species Triticum aestivum. The sequence continues at coordinate 471,480,646 of NC_057810.1, read as the reverse complement.
GCGACGGGCATCATCTTTTTATGACCTCCACAGATGATTTGAGCAGATATGGGTATATCGACTTAATGAAACACAAGTCTGAAACATTTGAAAGGTTCAAAGAATTTCAGAGTGAAGTGGAGAATCATCGTAACAAGAAAATAAAAGTTTCTACGAGCTGGTCGCGGAGGCGAATATTTGAGTTATGAGTTTGGCCTTCATTTAAAACAATGTGGAATAGTTTCACAACTCACGCCACCTGGAACACCACAATGTAATGGTGTGTCCGAACGTTGTAACCGTACTTTATTAGATATGGTGCAATCTATGATGTCTCTTACCGATTTACCACTATCGTTTTGGGGTTATGCATTAGAGACAACTGCATTCACATTAAATAGGGCACCATCTAAATCCGTTGAGACGACACCATATGAAATGTGGTTTGGCAAGAACCCTAAGCTATCATTTCTTAAAGTTTGGTGTTGCGATGCTTATGTTAAAAAGCTTCAGCTTGATAAGCTCGAACCCAAATCGGAGAAGTGTGTCTTCATAGGATACCCTAAAGAAACTGTGGGTACACCTTCTACCACAGATCCGAAGGCAAGATCTTTGTTGCTAAGAATGGATTCTTTCTAGAGAAGGAGTTTATCTCGAAATAAGTGAGTGGGAGGAAAGTGGAACTTGATGAGGTAATTGTACCTTCTCTGGAATTGGAAGGTAGTTCATCACAGAAAATCGTTCTCGTGTTGTCTACGCCAACTAAAGAGGAAGCTAATGATAATGATCATGAAACTTCAGATCAAGTTACTACTAAACCTCGTAGGTCAATCAGAGCATGATCCGCACCAGACTGGTATGGTAATCTTGTTCTGAAAGTCATGTTACTAGACCATGATGAACCTACAAACTATGAAGAAGCTATGATGAGCCAAGATTCCGATAAATGGCTTAAGGCCATGAAATCTGAGATAGGATCCATGTATGAGAACAAAGTGTGGACTTTGGTGGACTTGCCCGATGATTGGCAAGCCTTTGAGAATAAATGGATCTTCAAGAGGAATACAGATGCTGATGATAGTGTTACTATCTACAAAGCTCGACTTGTCACAAAAGTGTTTCCGACAAGTTCAAGGAGTTGACTATGATGAGACTTTCTCAGTCGTAGCGATGCTTAAGTCTGTTCGAATCATGTTAGCAATTGCCACATTTTATGATTATGAAATCTGACAAATGGATGTCAAAACTGCATTCCTTAATGGATTTATTAAATAAGAATTGTATATGATGCAACCAGAAGGTTTTGTCGATCCTAAAGGTGCTAACAAAGTGTGCAAGCTCCAGCGATCCATCTATGGACTGGTGCAAGCATCTCAGAGTTGGAATATACGCTTTTATGAGGTGATCAAAGCATATGGTTTTATACAGACTTAAGGTGAAGCCTGTATTTACAAGAAAGTGAGTGGGAGCTCTATAGCATTTCGGATATTATATGTGGATGACATATTGTTGATTGGAAATGATATATAATTTTTGGATAGCATAAAAGGATACTTGAATAAGAATTTTTCAGTGAAATACCTTGGTAAAGCTACTTATATATTGGGCACCAAGATCTATAGGGATAGATCGAGATGCTTAATAGGACTTTCACAAAGCACATACTTTGACAAGATTTTGAAGAACTTCAAAATGGATCAGTCAAAGAAAATGTTCTTGTCTTTATTGCAAGGCATGAAGTTGAGTAAGACTCAAAACCTGACCACGACAGAAGATAGAGAGAGAATTAAAGTCATTCCCCGTGCCTCAGTCATAGGTTCTATAAATATGCTATGCTGTGTACCAGACCTATTGTCTACCTTGCCATGAGTTTGACAAGGGGGTACAATAGTGATCCAGGAGTAGATCACTGGACATCGGTCAAAACTATCCTTAGGTACCTAAAGAGGACTAAGGAAATGTTTCTCGGTTATGGAGGTGACAAAGGTCCATCATAAAGGGTTATGTCGATGCAAGCTTTGACACTAATCCAGATGACTCTGGGTCTCAATCTGGATACATATTGAAAGTGGGAGCAATTAGCTAGAGTAGCTCCATGCAGAGTATTATAGACATAGAAATTTGCAAAATACATACGGAATTGAATGTGGCAGACCCGTTGACTAAACCTCTCTCACAAGAAAACATGATCAAACCTTAGTACTCTTTAGGTATTAATCGCATGGCGATGTGATCTAGATTATTGACTCTAGTGAACTCTTTGGGTGTTGGTCACATGGCGATGTGAACTATTGGTGTTAAATCACATGGCGATGTGAACTAGATTATTGACTCTAGTGCAAGTGGGAGACTGAAGGAAATATGCCCTAGAGGCAATAATAAAGTTGTTATTTTATATTTCCTTATATCATGATAAATGTTCATTATTCATGCTAGAATTGTATTAACCGGAAACTTGATAGATACATAGACAAAACACCATGTCCCTAGTAAGCCTCTACTAGACTAGCTCCTTAATCAGAGATGGTTAAGTTTCCTAACCATAGACATGTGTTGTCATTTGATGAACGGGATCACATCATTAGGAGAATTATGTAATGGACAAGACCCATCCATTAGCTTAGCATATTGATCGTTCAGTTTTGTTGGTATTGCTTTCTTCATGTCATATACATATTCCTTTGACTATGAGATTATGCAACTCCCCTACACCAGAGGTATACCTTGTGTGCTATCAAACGTCACAACATAACTGGGTGATTATAAAGATGCTCTACATGTATCTTCGAAGTTGTTTGTTGGGTTGGCATAGATCGAGATTAGGATTTGTCACTCCGAGTATCGGAGAGGTATCTTTGGGCCCTCTCGGTAATGCACATGATAAGAAGCCTTGCAAGCAAAGTGAATAATGAGTTAGTTGCAGGATGATGTATTATGCAACGAGTAAAGAGACTTGCCGGTAACGAGATTGAACTAGGTATGAAGATACCGACGATCGAATCTCGGGCAAGTAACATACCGATGGACGAATTATGTATATTGTCATAAGGTTCGACCAATAAAGATCTTCGTAGAATATGTAGGAGCTAATATAGGCATCCAGGTTCCGCTATTGGTTATTGACCAGAGAGGTGTCCCGATCATGTCTTCATAGTTCTCGAACCCGTAGGGTCCACACACTTAACGTTCATTGACGGTATAGTATTATATGAGTTATGTATGTTGGTGGTCGAATATTGTTCGGAGTCGCGGATGTGATCACGGACATGACAAGGAACTCCGGAATGGTTCGGAGATAAAGATTGATATATGGTACAATAGCATTCGGTCTTCGAAAGGGTTCCGGAATTCACCGGAAGGGGTTCCGGATGTTTCCCGAAATGTTTGGGTATGAGAACACTTTATTTGGGCCAAAGGGGAAAGCCCACGAGGTTTATGGAAAGCACAAAAGGAAGTTTTGTGGAGTCCAGGGGCCAGGCCCTGGCGTCTGGGTCCAAACGCTGGGAACCCTGGCGTTTGGTCCTGGAGTCCGAGAAGGACTCTTGCCTTTCGGGCAAAACCTACTTTGAGGAGGCTTTTACTCCAAGTTTCTACCCCAGGGCTCAACATATAAATAGAGGGGCAGGTCTAGCACCCAAGACACATCAAGATTCACCAAGCCATGTGCCGGTAACTCCGTCCCCTCTAGTTTATTCTGTCTAGTTTCTGTAGTGCTTGGCGAAGCCCTGTGGAGATTGTTCTTCATCACCAACCGTCACCACGACATCATGCTGCTGGAACACATCTACTACTTTGCCCGTCTTGATGGATCAAGAAGGGGAGGACATCATTGAGCTGAACGTGTGCTGAATGCGGAGGTGCCATACGTTCGGTACTTGATCGGGACGGATCGTGAAGGTGTATGACTACATCAACCGCGTTGATAAACGCTTCCGCTTTGCGATGTTCAAGGGTATGAAGATTGTCTCCCCTCTCATTGCTATGCATCTCCTAGATAGATCTCGCGTGAGCGTAGGATTTTTTTTGAAATTGCGTGCTATGTTTCCCAACACCGTGTCCGGCACCTAGTCTAGTATTCTTGTCTTCCCACCAGTGCGAAGCATGGGGCTGATATGTCTCCAACGTATCTATAATTTTTGATTGTTCCATGCTATTATATTATCAATCTTGGATGTTTTATAATCATTTTATACTCCTTTTATATCATTTTTTGGTACTAACCTATTGACATAGTGCCAAGTGCGAGTTGCTGTTTTTTTGCATGTTTTTACATCGCAGGAAATCAATTCCAAACGGAGTCCAAACGCAACGAAACTTTTTGGAGATTTTTTTGGACCAGAAGACATCCAGTGGGCCGAAGAAGCGTCTGGGGGGGGGGGGTGCTCCGAGGGGAGCACAACCCACCAGGGCGCGCAAGGAGGCCCAGGCGCGCCCTGGTGGGTTGTGCCCACCTCGGGTGCCCCCTAAACCGACTCTTTGCTCTATAAATACCCAATATTCCAGAAACCCTAGGGGAGTCGACGGAAATCAATTCCAGCCGCCGCAGGGTCCAGAACCACCAGATCCAATCTAGACACCATCACGGAGGGGTTCACCACTTCCATTGGTGCCTCTCTGATGATGCGTGAGTAGTCCTTTGTAGACCTTTGGGTCCGTAGTTAGTAGCTAGATGGCTTCCTCTCCCTTTATTGATTATCAATACAATGGTCTCTTGGAGATCCATATGATGTAACTCTTTTTACAGTGTGTTTGTTGGGATCAGGTAAACTTTGAGTTTATGATCAGATCTATCTTTTTATATCCATGAAAGTTATTTGAGTTTCTTTGATCTCTTATATGCATGATTGCTTATAGCCTCGTATTTCTTCTCCTATATTTGGGTTTTGTTTGGCCAACTTGATCTATTTATCTTGCAATGGGAAGAGGTGCTTTGTAGTGGGTTTGATCTTACAGTGCTTGATCCCAGTGACAGAAGGGGAACCGACATGTATGTATCGTTGCTACTAAGGATAAAATGATGGGGTCTATTTCTACATAAATAGATATTTTCTACATCATGTCATCATTCTTATTGCATTACTCTGTTTCTCCATGAACTTAATACACTAGATGCATGCTGGATAGCGGTCAATGTGTCGAGTAATAGTAGTAGATGCAGGTAGGAGTCAGTCTACTAATCTTGGACGTGATGCCTATATAATGATCATTGCCTAGATATCATCATGATTATTTGAAGTTCTATCAATTTCCCAACAGTAATTTATTTACCCACCATTTGCTATTTTTCTCGATTGAAGCCATGCACTAGTGAAGTCTACGGCCCCCGGGTCTCTTTCTCATATTATTTCCCTTTGCGATCTATTTTCCTTCTCTTTTATTTTTAGATCTATTAAACAAAAAATACAAAAATACGTTTCTGCAATTTATTCTTATTTATTTTATTTGGCGTTCGATCTATCAACCCACTACAATTTATTCACGTCTGTTTGCCTATCTTGGGGCGCCGCTACCCGAAAGGGATTGACAACCCCTTTTACACGCCGGGTTGCGACTATTTGTTATTTGTGTGCAGGTGCTGTTTACGTCATGTTGCTTGGTTCTCCTACTGGTTCAATAACCTCGATCTCATAACTGAGGGAAATACCTATAGCCGATGTGCTGCATCATCCCTTCCTCTCTGGGGAAATACCGACAAAGCTTCAAGCAGTATCAAAAGGAATTTCTGGTGCCGTTGCCGGGGAGGATCTTCAACATATACCAGGTTCCTAATCACAAATCTCATCTCCTTGCAATTTACATTATTTGCCATTTGCCTCTCATTTTCCTCTCCCCCACTTCACAAAAATTTGCCGTTTTATTCGCCCTCTTTTCCGTTTGCCGTTTTCTTGCCGGATCTGTTTTCGCATGCGTTCTTGTTTGCATAGTCATGATGCCTCAAAGAAAATATTATGATGTTCCTTACCCCAATATTTTGCTTGAAATTGAGAAAAGTACTAAGGAATATATGACTACACAATTTGAGCAAAATAAGTATTTTACCGAAGAACTTAAGGAGCACTCTGTCGTGCTTGATGCTATAACAAAACAACTTGATGATATTAGTAGAGAAGTTTGCAATCTCCAATCTATGTATGCTTTTGCCGAAATTTTGCTAGGAAAAATATCCGATGCACAAGCTACCCTAGTAAATCAAATGGCCGCTAAATCAAAATCGTTAGAAGATAAAAATGAAGATCTTAAAATGATTGGTGTTTCTTCTATTGATTCCTTGTTTAGTAAAGTTAAGATTGATGAAAAATGGATTGGAGAAGAGTTAACTTTAGTTAGAAGGCGTCCGATATTTTAGAGGGTGAAAATCTTGTTGAGAAAATTGATAAAAGTGGGTTTGAAGAGGTCAAGACTTTAACTAGTGATGTGCCCACTCTTTTGGATTACAAAGACTTTAATTTAGTTGCTCTTTGATTGATTGTGTTTCTTTGTTGCAATCCATGATAAATTCACCCCATGCTTATGAACAAAATAAAGCTTTTACTAAGCATATTGTTGATGCTATGATGAAAGCTTTAGAAGAAAAGTTGGAATTAGAAGTTTCAGTTCCTAGAAAATTGCATGATGAATGGTAACCTACTATTAAAGTCAAGATTAAAAATTATGAGTGTTTTGCTTTATGTGACTTGGGTGCTAGTGTTTCTACAATTCGGAAATCTTTATGTGATGTGCTTGGTCTTACCGATCTTGAAGAATGCTCTTTAAATTTGCACTTGGCAGATTCTACTATTTAAAAGCCTATGGGAAGAATTAACGATGTTCTTATCCTTGCAAATAGGAATTATGCGCCCATAGATTTTATTGTTCTTGATATTGATTGCAATCCGTCTTGTCCAATTATTCTTGGTAGACCGTTTTTACGCACTATTGGTGCCGTGATTGATATGAAAGAAGGCAATATTAAGTTCCAAGTTCCTTTGAGGAAAGGCATGGAACACTTCCCTAGAACAATAATTAGGCCACCTTATGAATCAATCATGAGGGCATCTTATGGATCTCGAAACAAAGATGACAAAACTTAGATCCTTGCTTTATGACTAGCTAGGGGCATGAAACTATATCGGTTGTTGGGAGGCAACCCAATGAATAAAATTTATTTTTGCCTTTTGCTTTATGTCTTGAGTGTTAGCACAATTATGCTACTGTTATGATTGTGTTTTTTGTTTTTTAATTAGTTTTTGTGCCAAGTAAAGCCTTTAGGATATTCTTGGAACTTTTGCGCTCACGAAAACAATTCTTATTTTTAACCAAAGTGTGATAAAATACAAATTATTTTTGCAGAAGATTAATATACAAATTTCTTAGGTCATACTAATTTTGCAGAATTTTTGGAGTCTCATAAGTATTAGAAATATTTAGATTTCTACAGACTGTTCTATTTTTGACAGATTCTGTTTTCTTTGCGTTGTGTGCTTGTTTTGATGATTTTATGGTTTTCTTTGATGAGTTTTTGACATAGAAAAGTTGGAATACAGTAGATATAATGCAATAATAAAATATTAATAGGTTGCAATAGTACTTATAGTAGTGATTTATTTTCTTATACTAACGGATCTCATGAAGGTTTTGTTGAGTTTTGTGTGATTGAAGTTTTCAAGTTTTGGGATATCTTACGATGGATGAAGGAATAAGGAGTAAGAAGAGCCTAAGCTTGGGGATGCCCCGGCATCCCAAGCTATTTTCCAAAAAGAGCAAGCAACTAAGCTTGGGGATGCCCCGAGTGGCATCCCCTCTTTCTTCTAACGACCATCGGTATTTTACTGCAAACTATATTTTTATCCGTCACACACTATGTTTTTTGCTTGGAGCGTCTTGTATGATATGAGTCTTTGCTTGTTTTATTTTGTGTTTTAAGTCTTGATTCCTTGCTGGACACACCTATTTGAGAGAGCCAAAATTATGCCATGACTTGCTAGAATTGCTCTCTATGCTTCACTTAAATTTTTATGAGCTATGGACTTGCTCTAGTGCTTCACTTATATCTTTTTGAGCACGGTGTGCTTTAGTATTTTTGAAGAAATGCTCTCTTGCTTCACTTAGATTTATTTGAGAGTTAGTAAAATTTTCAAGAAATTCTCACTTGCTTCACTTAAATTAATTTGAGAGAAAGAAATATTATGCTCATGATCTTCACTTATATTTGTATGAGCTTATCAAAAGCAACACATGAAAATTAGTCCCAAAGTGATAGATATCAAAGAAGGATATAATAAAAAATTTCATGAAGATCATTGGACAAAATAAACTTGATTCTTAGTAATAGTTTTGAGATATGATGATGTGATATGTGAGTCATGTTGATGAGTAATTATTCTTTAGTAAGAATATTGGTGTTTAGGTTTGTGATTCCCTATGCAAGCACGAAAGTCAATAGTCATGCAATGAAATTATATCCTACTTGTGGTGTATTATTTGGTGTTAATTATGCTTAATGCTCGCTTATGAGATTATTCATTTCTTGGTTGGTCGCTTATCAATCTTTTGCTATGTTGGTACACGTCGGTGTTATACAAACGGTTTTTAACCCCTTTCCGCGACGACATTTGGGACCGTCGCCAAGTGAGTGTGGGCGATAGGGTGTCCTTCCCACACGACCCAGAAATCGTCGAGGATATGGAGCAATGATCCAGAGGCCTTCCAAAATGTAATCAGGTGCGATGCAGCACACACTTCTTTCGCACGTGTGGTATCGGTGATTGAACGTTTCTAATGACAGAGTGAAACCATACAGTCTGTCGTAATGAACCATTTGGGAAACAGTATGTAAGGCACACGGGCCAACATATGAACTGTGTGCGATTTGTGCCCCATCGCACACGAGTTTTCTGCGTAACCCGTCTGCCATGCAAGACTCCATCGCACACATTTCCCAACAATTACCGTCTTCATTAATGTTCTATCAAAAACAGTTCAGGAGCCCCTTTGCACACATACAAGTGCTGCAGACCATTTCTGATTTGTTGTGTATCACTGCCGGTTGCCGCAAGAGTGACGTGTTCTTTTCTTTTGGGATCCCACACGTTTCCTGAAAAAATTATGACTGGGATTGTATTTTACATTGGGCACGGTTTACTCCGAGTTCTTGTGTGCGATAACGCGATATTACAAAAGGTTTGGGAGGCCCTAAGCCCACGTAGTAGCACTGGAAATCGTTTGGGATCTGCTGTGTATCATCGACGGTTCCGCTATGATTGACGTATGTTTCGGATGTGGATCGCACACAATCATTTAGTTGAACCGTGTGCGGAGCAATTGCTAGGTTAAGACAAAAATATCCCATGCAAAATGCCAATTCGCCACAATATTCAATTGAACAAATAAACAAAATATCACATTTTGAATCGGCACGCAAAAAGAAAATTCGCCACAATATTCAATAGAACAAATAAACAAAAATATCCCATATTGAATCGACACACAAAAAGAAAATTCGCCATAATATTCAATTGAACAAATAGTGTCCACAGGAAGAACATTCATCAGATTTCGCAACAATTGCAATTGAACATATGGTAGCTAAATTCCAATGATTTGTCCACACATATATGCATTACATAATTAATCATAGTGTACGAAATACGAAGACCTCATCAGATGAAAAACAATGGTTCCATGCGTATATGTTTAGCGGCTAACTCTTACTCAATGTTTTAGGAGAAGGCATGCTGAAATCTTCATTATCACCAGTGGGATTGATGTAGTGATCCAGGAAGAAGTGCTGATAAATCTCTAAACCATCAGCAATTCGCCAGCCGGGAGCGGTTCGGGGGTCCTCGATTTTAAGATGAGCTACAATATTTTTAAGATCAGAATGTTCCATATGAGTGGAGTAGAAGATATTAATTAAGATAGACTTACTGGTACTAATTCGCGAGGATCGTTACAACTATCAACAGATTTGCAGATGGAGATTATGTGTCTGCAAACATAGTATCCACAAAGGTTGGTCCCTGCTTCTTGCTGAGGACACTAATTTTTTTTGTACGAAATTAGTCATGTATTTGTCCTGTTAGGAACAACCTAACCGGTGTTAGATGTATTATTTTTTCTTTGTACAAAATAGAAAGAGGTTTATTTAGAAGCTTGAACATTTGACTAGCGTAAGAAAAGGTATTTGTAGACGTTGGATAAATTTTCCAAAAATAACAAATTTCGGTGTGTTACCGAAGAAACGATCTCGTGCTGCAAAGGTAGTTCCCTCTTGAACATGTTCCCTGGTTTAGTTTTCCACAATGCGAGCACACTGCAAATGATGATGACATTTGACAACATCAATTATTGAACCAGATATGAATGCAAATTAATTTCAACATCATAGAATTCAATACCTATCCATGAATTGCTGAAGATGCGTCATATCCTGAGCATTTGTTGACTCTTTGAGAGAATCGATGTAGTAAACTGTGTTCTTGTTTGGAACAATGAATACCAATATCCAGTGTTTGCTACATATTAAGAAAGCCATGAACTTACGAATTATGCCGAAATCTGAAAGACAATCAGTGTATGCGTGGTTGTTTACTTGACTTACCCTTCATGATATGGCCAGAGAAATGATTCTGCATGGGACGTGTTTTCGAAGAGACGGACGACCTTGTTCCCAGTCCTGTAGGTCCTTACCATGTATTGTTGTGTCATTTGCTAATTCAGGATCTATGAAATACACTGATACGTCTCCAACGTATCTATAATTTTTGATTGTTCCATGCTATTATATTACCCCTTTTGGATGTTTATGGGCTTTATTTTACACATTTATATCATTTTTGGGACAAACCTACTAACCAGAGGCCCAGCCCGTATTGCTGTTTTTTTGCCTATTTCAGTATTTCGAAGAAAAGGAATATCAAACAGAATGAAACCTTCGGGAGCGTGATTTTTGGAACGAATGTGATCTAGAGGACTAGGAGTGCAAGTCAAGAAGCAGCTGAGGCGGCCACCGACGTACTTCTTCCTCCTATATAAGCCTACGTACCCCGAAAACATCCAGGGAGCCAACGAAACACAATTTCCACCGCCGTAACCTTCTGTATCCGCGAGATCCCATCTTGGAGCCTTCGCCGGCACTCTGCCGGAGGGGGAATCGACCATGGAGGGCTTCTACATCAACACCATAGCCCCTCCAATGAGTTGTGAGTAGTTTACCACAGACCTTTGGGTCCATAGTTATTAGCTAGATGGCTTCTTCTCTCTTTTTGGATATCACTACAATCTTCTCCCCCTCTCTTGTGGAGATCTATTCGATGTAAACTCTTTTTGCGGTGTGTTCGATGAGATCCGATGAATTGTGGGTTTATGATCAAGTTTATCTATGAAAACTATTTGAATCTCCTCTGAATTCTTTTATGTATGATTGAGTTATCTTTGCAAGTCTCTTCGACTTATCAATTTGGTTTGGCCTACTAGATTGATCTTTCTTGCCACGGGAGAAGTGCTTAGCTTTGGGTTCAATCTTGCGGTGTCCTTACCCAGTGACAGAAAGGGTTGCAAGGCACGTATTGTATTGTTGCCATCGAGGATAAAAAGATGGGGTTTATATCATATTGCATGATTTTATCCCTCTACATCATGTCATCTTGCTTAAGGCGTTACTCTGTTCTTATGAACTTAATACTCTAGATGCAGGCAGGAGTCGGTCGATGTGTGGAGTAATAGTAGTAGATGCAGGCAGGAGTCGGTCTACTTGTTGCGGACGTGATTCCTATATACATGATCATGCCTAGATAATCTCATAATTATTCGCTTTTCTATCAATTGCTCGACAGTAATTTGTTCACCCACCGTAATACTTATGCTATCTTGAGAGAAGCCTCTAGTGAAACCTATGGCCCCCGGGTCTATCTCTTATCATATTTGCTTCCAATCTACTTTTATTTGCATCTTTACTTTTTGCATCTATATTATAAAATACCAAAAATATATTTATCTTATCATACTATCTCTATTAGATCTCACTTTGCAAGTGGCCGTGAAGGGATTGATAACCCCTTTATTGCGTTGGTTGCGAGTTCTTTGTTTGTTTGTGTAGGTGCGTGGGACTTTTGAGGAGCCTCCTACTGGATTGATACCTTGGTTCTCAAAAACTGAGGGAAATACTTACGCTACTATTGCTGCATCACCCTTTCCTCTTCAAGGAAAACTAACGTAAGCTCAAGACGTAGCAAGAAGGATTTCTAGCGCCGTTGCCGGGGAGGTCTTCGCTCAAGTCAAGACATACCATGTATCCATCACAAACTCATCTCCCTCGCATTTACATTATTTGCCATTTGCCTCTCATTTTCCTCTCCCCCACTTCACACTTGCCGTTTTATTCACCCTCTCTTTACCAATCTCCTCCCTCTCTCGCTTGCTTTCTTCTTCTTTGCTTTTGTTTGCCGTTATGTCTGAAATTGGGGAGATTATCATCGATATGGGCAATAATGATAACATGGAAAATTCTGATGCTCCGGCTGAAGAACCCCCTATCTTGCATACTAAAAAGTTTTGAATCGGTAGTGGTATATTGGAAAAAGTGTTATTCAAGATTTCTTTACTTGTGTCGGTGCTTTACCTTCCATGGGTGGTTCTATTCTTCACAGAACTTGTAGTCTTGCGGATGCCATTGCTATGCTTGTAGTTGAACTTGAAAGACAATTTATGCATATGCATCCTTGCATACAAAGAATTTTTCTAGAATTTTCCAATATTGACCATTCTTCTGTTAAACGTGCTGTTACTATCTTTTTGGCTCATGAGTTTAGATTTATAATAAGAGAGGCCAAAGAAATCTTTGCGCACTATAGGGTGGACGTCGGTCATCCTCCCATAGAGGCGGTCCTCTTTGATCAAGAGGAAATTAGGCGTTTTCAATCTTCGGACTATGTTGCTTTCAATGAAAACCTTAGAAAAAGGGTTCCTACCAATGTCTTGGTTGATAGAATTACCAAATTTAATAATGACTTTGCCCTTCGAAACAATGAGCTAGGATAATCCCTTTAGTATAGGCTCACGAGATTTTGCCAAAAGAATGCTTTTAGTGATGAACTAGTTGTGCATTATGAAGGGCCAAAGGAGGAACCCGTTCCTCCTGAGATTGATCTTGGGGACTTTTGTCCCGCTAAATTTAGCCCTTTTGATTACTTCTTCTGGCCTCAAAGAAAACTTGCTGCCGAACATAGAGAATATGAGATGAGCTTTCAAGATCTATCTTATTATTATGGCACTACTTAGATCTATATTCGCTTTTATGCCTAGCTAGGGGCGTTAAATGATAGCGCTAGTTGGGAGGCAACCCAATTTTCTTTGTGTTTTTTGTTTTTGTTCCTGTTTAGTAATAAATCTTGCATATACCTTCTGTTTAGATGTGTTTTAATCTTTTAATTAGTGTTTGTGCCAAGTAGAACCTATAGGATAACCTATGATGATAGTTGATTTGATTCTGCTGAAAAACAGAAACTTTTCACGCACGAATTTAGTTTTGTTAAATCACAGAAACGTGCTTTTGCGTTGATTCTTTTTGATGCTGATCAACAGACAAATTGTCCATGACTTCCTATTTTGGTAGGATTTTTAAGGTTCCAAAAGTTTGCGTTAGTTACAGATTGCTACAGACTGTTCTGTTTTTGATAGATTCTGTTTTTCGTGTGTTGTTTTCTTATTTTGATGCATTTATGGCTAGTAAAATAGTTTATAAACCATAGATAAGTTGTAATACAGTAGGTTTAACACCAAAATAAATAAAGAATGAGTTCATTATAGTACCTTATGTGGTGGTTTTGTTTCTTTCACTAACGGAGCTTATAAGATTTTCCTGTTGAGTTTTGTGTTGTGAAGTTTTCAAGTTTTGGGTAAAGCTTTTATGGACTATGGAATAAGGAGTGGCAAGAGCCTAAGCTTGGGGATGCCCTTGGCACCCTAAGTATTCAAGGATAGCCAAAAGCCTAAGCTTGGGGATGCCCCGGGAAGGCATCCCCTCTTTCGTCTTCGTTCATTGGTAACTTTACTTGGAGCTATATTTTTATTCGCCACATGATATGTGTTTTGCTTGGAGCGTCGTGTATTAAATTAGTCTTTGCCTTTTAGTTTACCACAATCATCCTTGCTGTACACACCTTTTGGGAGAAGCCCACTTGATTAGAATTTGCTAGAATACTCTATGTGCTTCACTTATATCTTTTGAGCTTGATAGTTTTTGCTCTAGTGCTTCACTTATATCTTTTAGAGCACGGTGGTGACTTATTTTTGTAGAAATTGCTAGTCTCTCATGCTTCACTTATATTATTTTGAGAGTCTTTTAGAACAGCATGGTATTTGCTATGGTTATAAAATTGGTCCTAGAATGGCAGACATCCAAGTTGGGTATAATAAAAACTATCATAGGAAGTGAATTGGATGCTATGATCAATTTGATACTTGATAATTGTTTTGAGATATGGAGGTAGTGATATTAAAGTCATGCTAGTTGGGTGATTATGAATTTAAAGAATGCTTGTGTTAAAGTTAGCAAGTCCCGTAGCATGCACGTATGGTTAAAGTTGTGTAACAAATTTGAAACATGAAGTGTACCTGGCTTGTGCATCCTTATGAGTGGCGGTCGGGGACGAGTGATGGTCTTTTCCTACCAATCTATCCCCCTAGGAGCATGTGCGTAGTGCTTGATTTTTGATGACTTCTAAATTTTTGCAATAAGTATATGAGTTTTTTGACTAATGCTGAGTCCATGGATTATACGCACTTTTACCTTTCCACCATTGCTAGCCTCTTCGGTACCATGCATTGCCCTTTCTCACCTTGAGAGTTGGTGCAAACTTCGCCGATGCATCCAAACCCCGTGACACGATACACTCTATCACAGATAAACCTCCTTATATCTTCCTCAAAAACAGCCACTATACCTACCTATTATGGCATTTCCATAGCCATTCCGAGATATATTGCCATGCAACTTTCCACCGTTCCGTTCATCATCATCATGACATACTTTACTTTTGTCATATTGCCATTGCATGATCATGTAGTTGACATCGTATTTGTGGCAAAGCCATCATGCATAATTTTTCATACATGTCACTCTTGATTCATTGCACCATGCCGGTACACTGTCGAAGGCATTCATATAAAGCCATATCTTGTTCTAGTTTCGAGTTGTAATTCATATGTTGTAATCAATAGAAGTGTGATGATCGTCATTATTAGAGCATTGCCCAAAAAAAGCCAAAAAAAGAAAGGCCTAAGAAAAAAAAGAAAAGGAAAAAAAGAAAAAAAGAAAAAAGAAAATAAATAAAAGGGGCAATGTTACTATCTCTTTTTCCACACTTGTGCTTCAAAGTAGCACCTTGTTCTTCATGTAGTGAGTCTCATATATTGTGCTTCAAAGTAGCACCATGTTTTTCATATAGTGAGTCTCATAAGTTGTCTTTTTCATACTAGTGGGAATTTTTTTATTATAGAACTTGGCTTGTATATTCCTACGATGGGCTTCCTCAAATGCCCTAGGTCTTCGTGAGCAAGCAAGTTGGATGCACACCCACTAGTTTCTTTTTGTTGAGCATTCATTTATAGCTCTAGTGCATCCGTTGCATGGCAATCCCTACTCCTCATGTTCACATCAATTGATGGGCATCTCCATAGCCCATTGATTATCCTCGTCAATGTGAGACTTTCTCCTTTTTTGTCTTCTCCACACAATCCCCATCATCATATTCTATTCCACCCATAGTGTTATATCCATGGCTCACGCTCATGTATTGCGTGAAGGTTGAAACAGTTTGAGATTATTTAAGTATGAAACAATTGCTTGGCTTGTCATCGGGGGTATAGAAGTTGGGAACATCTTTGTGTGATGAAAATGAAGCATAGCCTAACTATATGATTTTGTAGGGATGAACTTTCTTTTGCCATGTTATTTTGAAAAGACATGATTACTTTGATTAGTATGCTTGAAGTGTTACTATTTCTTTTATCAATATGAACTTTTATTTTGAATCATTTGGATCTGAACATTCATGCCACAATAAAGAAAATTACATTGAGAATTATGCTAGGTAGCATTCCACATCAAAAATTCTCTTTTTATCATTTACCTACTCGAGGACGAGCAGGAATTAAGCTTGGGGATGCTTGATACGTCTCCAACGTATCTATAATTTTTGATTGTTCCATGCTATTATGTTACCCCTTTTGGATGTTTATGGGCTTTATTTTACACATTTATATCAATTTTGGGACTAACCTACTAACCGGAGGCCCAGCCCGTATTGCTGTTTTTTTTGCCTATTTCAGTATTTCGAAGAAAAGGAATATCAAACAGAGTCCAAATGGACTGAAACCTTCGGGAGCGTGATTTTTGGAATGAACGTGATCAGAGGACTTGGAGTGCAAGTCAATAAGCAGCCGAGGCGGCCACGAGAGGGTAGGGCGCCCCCCTATAGGGCGCATCCCTTGTCTCGTGGGCCCCTCGGGCGGCCACCAACGTACTTCTTCCTCCTACATAAGCCTACGTACCCCAAAAACATCCAGGGAGCCAACGAAACACAATTTCCACCACTGTAACCTTCTGTATCTGCGAGATCCCATCTTGGAGCCTTTGTCGGCGCTCTGCTGGAGGGGGAATCGACCACGGAGGGCTTCTACATCAACACCATAGCCCCTCCGATGAGTTGTGAGTAGTTTACCACAGACCTTCGGGTCCATAGTTATTAGCTAGATGGCTTCTTCTCTCTTTTTGGATCTCAATACAATGTTCTCCCCTCTCTTGTGGAGATCTATTCGATGTAAACTCTTTTTGCGGTGTGCTTGTCGAGATCCGATGAATTGTGGGTTTATGATCAAGTTTATCTATGAGAAATATTTGAATCTCCTCTGAATTCTTTTATGTATGATTGAGTTATCTTTGCAAGTCTCTTCGATTTATCAGTTTGGTTTGGCCTACTAGATTGATCTTTCTTTCCATGGGAGAAGTGCTTAGCTTTGGGTTCAATCTTGTGGTGTCCTTACCCTGTGACAAAAAGGGTTGCAAGGCACGTATTGTATTGTTGCCATCGAGGATAAAAAGATGGGGTTTATATCATATTGCATGAGTTTATCCCTCTACATCATGTCATCTTGCTTAAGGCGTTACTCTGTTCTTATGAACTTAATACTCTAGATGCAGGCAGGAGTCGGTCGATGTGTGGAGTAATAGTAGTAGATGCAGGCTGGAGTCGGTCTACTTGTTGCGGACGTGATTCCTATATACATGATCATGCCTAGATAATCTCATAATTATTCGCTTTTCTATCAATTGCTCGACAGTAATTTGTTCACCCACCGTAATACTTATGCTATCTTGAGAGAAGCCTCTAGTGAAACCTATGGCCCCCAAGTCTATCTCTTATCATATTTGCTTCCAATCTACTTTTATTTGCATCTTTACCTTTTGCATCTATATTATAAAATACCAAAAATATATTTATCTTATCATACTATCTCTATTAGATCTCACTTTGCAAGTGGCCGTGAAGGGATTGACAACCCCTTTATTGCGTTGGTTGCGAGTTCTTTGTTTGTTTGTGTAGGTGCGTGGGACTTTTGAGGAGCCTCCTATTGGATTGATACCTTGGTTCTCAAAAACTGAGGGAAATACTTACGCTACTATTGCCGCATCACCCTTTCCTCTTCAAGGAAAACCAACGCAAGTTCAATCCCCTGAGAGGAATAAAACGCGGTTAGCTGTTTATCATTTACAACCTTGTATGGAGAAGTTGATCAGAGTTTGTTAAGTACTTACAAAATTAGGCATCTAACAAGAGTGGCATCGAGCTCGTTGAAGTTGAAGAAGAGATGTAAGTCCTCGAAACTCACATCGATGGAACCATCATCATGTCGGAAATAATCTCTGTTGTAGTGGACTAGCAAACCATGATGACCTGCTGACATTTGATCCATGCAATATTCATGTAACTCGCGACAACTGGAGCTGCACTCATCAAAGTATTCGCCAACAAGAAATGGCTGGCCATGGACGTAATTGCATGCTTCAAGTACGTCTTCTTTACTTTTAGTAAGCAACAAATCTACTTCTTCATCATCCATGCCGTCAAAAATAATATTACTCCCCGATTCGAACAACCTGCTGTTAATTTGGTTCTGGGCGATGATTGCTTTAAGTAAGAGGCAATCATTCTCTTTCCTCTTCACTTTCTCGCCGCGCTTCCTCGTGGTCGTGGGTGTAGCCTTTTTGGCCACTTCCTTCTTGGTACTTGAAGCATTTCTGGCAGAACGTCTAGTTGGCTGCAAGGTAGACTGCCAAGCAGACGGTGAAGCTTCGACGGACTGCTTAGCAGACGGTTTATCTATGCCGGACCGCTGAGCTGGCGGTGCTGCTGTGACGGACTGCTGGGCTATAGGCACTACAATAAAAACACACATCCGTGACATTTTGGGCCAAATGATTTTTTTTCTGTCATGCTTATGACACTTCTGTGACGATAATTATGACAAAACCCGGTATCATCATAGACGTGGTGGGCTCCTACTTCTATGACAAAAAATCATGACATAAAATGGGCATTTCGTCCTAGGCAGGCCCGAGACGCAGCTGCATGACATTCTTTGGGCCGTCCATGACGGAAAAAACCGTGGTAGAAGCGAGGGCGAGGAAAATATCGGGGGAGTTCCCGGTTACGGTGGGTGGTCGGGGGCCGAGCGATGCGCGTTTCTCTCGTACGTACGCGTGTGTGTGCAAGGCATTGCGCTCTAACTGAACTCGAGCGAGGCGTTGGGCTCTAACTTAACCCGAGCGATTGCACTACAGGCTACGCGTTACTGAACCCGAGCGATCGATCGATGGCTATTAACTAAACCCGATCGAGCGATTCCTTCGCTACTGCTGCTAACTGAAGCCGATGGAACACTGCTGCCTCCTTCCCTTGATGAACAGTGAGTGTTGTTTGGGGGTTTGGATGAACAGTTCCCAGTGGGGGGGGGGGGTTGGATGAACTGGACCCCGTGGTAGTAGAGGCCGTTGCCGCTGGATGAATAGTACCCCGATCGATCGAGCCGGTGGAGGGCTGGATGAAAAGGACCCCGTGGAGGGCTAGATGAACAGGACCCCATGGAGGGCTGGTTGAACAGTAGCCAGTGGAGGGCTGGATGAATAGTAGCCCATGGAGGGGTGGTTGAACAGGACCCCATGGAGAGGGCTGGTTGAATAATAGACGGTGGAGGAGCGCGCGGTGGAGGCTAGATGAATAGGAGCCCGTGGATGAACAGTCACAGGTGGAGGCTGGAGGAGGTCGACGGTGGATGAACAGTAGCCCGTGGAGGCTAGAGGAGGTCAACGGTGGAGATGAACAGTATCCCGTGGAGTCCCATTTTTCGGTACGCCACATCCCTCCCGATGAACAGGACCCCCGTTTTGACCGTAGTGCTCCAACACAAGTCCGTTTCCTCCGTTTTGCAGTACGCCACACCCCTCCCGATCAACAGGACCCCGTTGCGACCGTAGGAGGTCCAAGAGAAGTCTGTTTCCTCTGTTTTGTGGTACGCCATACCCCTCCTGATCAATAGGATCTTGTTTCAACCATGCCCGGCCGAATACAAGGTTGTTTCCTCCGTTCTACGGTACGCCATGCCTCGTTTCCATCAGCTGTTCCGTCCAAGCCGGTTGGCTCCCAATGAACAACACGTGTTTCGTTGCCTCCCGATGAACACGACACATTCCTTTGCCTCCCCATGAACACTACGACGATGCAGTTTCGCCGTTGCGACCCAGCCATGTACACGAGCCCTGACCGTACGTATGCGCGAGTAGGTGTTCAAGACCCCGGCCGTATGTACGTACGTGGTCGTATTTACTTTCTTGCACCCTGGCCGTTGTACGTACGTGTACATGCTATGTGCGTGCCTCTACTACGACACATGCGCACCTCTACTACTGCACATGCCTTTCCTTACACGGCCACAGTTCATCACTGCAGCCTGCAGACAGACCAACCATATGTACGTACACGTTCGCGACCAGATTGACAACGCTATGTACGCTTCGACCAGGTGGGTCCCGACTGTCAGGCACTTCCTTGCGTGCGAAGATGTAGCTGGTGGGTCCCAGCAGTCAGGGGGAATCATTTTTTTGCTCGTAATATGGACACACTTCATTGCATGCGAAGATGTAGCTGGTGGGTCACAACAGTCGGGGGGAGAAAACATTATTTTTCAGGGTAAAAAGGATGCAGTTGCATGCATGCGTCCATGGGCGTGGTGCGACCCCACTGTCAGCCTCTCACGTACAGTCATCTTCCGATGACTCTTGTTTGTTGACCATGTTGACCACACCGTGCCAAGCGCACCAAGGCCGGTGGATGACGGCGAGGCCCTAGAATGGAATGACCCGGAGATGGGGAAGACGCGGCAGTGGAGTCGCAGATGGAGAGGAGTGGGAAACTTGACTGGTTTGGGTGCGCGGCAGCACTGCCGCCCACGGGAGACAGGAGCAAGAATAGAGGTTGAAGAAGGAGCACGGCTGTTGGATTAACATCCAACGGTCCAGCTGCTAGAATCATTTGTTGACTAAGTTGACAAAGCCCTGCGTACACGCCCGCCTAGTAGGCCCACAAGTCAGCCACCAAATCTGACGGGTCCCAGCTGGCAACGGGAGGAATAGTTTTTTTTGCATAACAAGGAGGCACTTCCTTCCGTGGGAAGATACAGCCGGTGGGTCCTAGCTGTCAGGGGGAGGAAACATTTTTTCCAGCTTAATAAGGAGGAACTTTCCTTGCGTGCGACCATGGACCTCGTGGGTCCCAGTCGTCAGGCTCTCCACGTACAGTGCTCTTCCGATGACTCTCGTTTTTTGACCACACCGCACCGAGTGCAGCGAGGCGATGGACAATGGCGAGGCCCTGGACAGGAACGACCCGGAGATGGGAAGATGCGGCAGTGGAGTCACAGATTGAGAGGAGTACAAGGGTTATAACTGGTTCTGGTGCAGCGTGGGGCTGCAGTCGGTGGAGAATAACATGAGGTATGGAGGGGTGGAGGGATAACCTGGCCGGCGGTGGGGTAGCGCTTCACAGTGATGCTTGCTAAGCTGGGCCGCTAGCTGCCGGAGGCCGAACCAGGCGGTCCCGGCGATGCTGGAGGAAGAAGACGAGAGATTGAAGGTGCATGCCGGCTGTTGGATATAAATCCAATGGCTATGGATGTCATAATCATTTGTTGACCAAGTTGACAACGCCCTACGTAGGCTTCGACCTATTGGCCTACATGTGAGTCTGCAAAAATGTGGCATATATTTAACCTATATTTTCTAGAATGTACAGTCCATTTGTTGGGCTGGGTGAACAAATAATTTCATGTCAATGCGGCCCATTTAATATTTTCTAAGAAATCCCAGCCCATTTGCACTTTCTTGAAATACACGAATTAGCTGGGCTCGTTCTATATATAATGTTAGGTTAGAAGGAGCAATTAATATCAAAAAATAAACCGTTGCAACACATTATATATATATATATATATATATATATATATAATTAACAAATTAGCGAGTTATTGCTCAAAATAAAAATGAGTGCGTTATTATTACATTGGTCCTTAAAACCTTCGCAAGCTTTTGTACGCAATCACCAGGATTTTCCTACCTGTGAGTCCAAAACAACCAGGATTTTCCTTGCCAACTTCTATTAAACATTTACTTTTATAAGTTAATAACACGTGGGATATTTTTATAATGTACATATAAGTCTATAAAATATACGATAATAGTAATAATATAAATATATATAATGTGGTTAGAAAGGAAAACATAAATTGGACACAACATTATTATTCTTATATATAGATAAATAGAACAGAGATCTGCATTTTATTAAGAAAATACATTGGGTTGCCGATCTTTAAGAAATAGTAAAACCTACGCTGGGAGGCCCATAGGGCGGTATGGACCTCAAAAAATAAGTTGAAACCACTGCCTCCGTATGTCGTGGGCTACGCCTACCTAGGCCTAGCTGATACTTGTTCGCCCTCTAGAAAAAAATGATACCAGCTAGATCCCCGAGCGAACTGGATTAAAGAGGGGCCGGCGGCGCGACTGAAGAAGCACATCAAATGCGATTTTTTTCTTCAGCGGATGGCTCTCGATGGTGTTTTTTACTTGCCTTCGCACCATACAACTTGTATTTTTAGCCTCCCAGTCCGCGGTGGACCAGCAGCCCATTTGTTGGGCGGGCCAACCTACAGAAACCAGCACTCGATTTTTCATCAAGCCACAAAAAGAACGCAGTACTATGCTTGTTTTGAGGCTGAAATATTACGACAGGGGTTGAGCGGGGGAGGGGGAAGACAGAGCTAAAATATTAAAAAGAGCTGATGCACCGTTGCTACCTTAACAAAGCAGGTGCAATTCTTCTCGGGAAGAAGGTGTGCCGTTGACACCCACACGTCACAAATCCCACAGTAGACATACTAACAAGTTCACACCCAAGTACAACAGAACAGGTAAACATTCGTATCAAACTCAGGTTCACAGGACACGTTCATATTCATAGCCAACATTCACAATCAACAACTCAAAAGATTCATATATACACAAGTTCAGCATGTCTATGCATCCAAATGATTGATAGATCACACGACTATATTCATAGATAATTCACAAAAAAATTCAGATATACACATGTTCAGTATGTTTATGCAACCAAATGATTGATATCACAGCCAATATCATCCATGGATGAACTTTAATTACCTAGGGTACATACTGGTAAATGGTGTTCAGTCGGAGGTACTTTTTGCTAAAATTAATGCTTGTATGAGTAAACTTTCAAGTACATAAGAGGCAGCACAGACAATCTGAACTTTGCTTGTAGGTTTATCCTCAAATAGTGGCCTCGTGCCGAGGGAGATTTGAGCAACTTGGCCACTATTTTCATCCAACTAGTTTACTGGCTCATCTTGGTCCTGTAGCTCGCCAAAATTCTACATTGCAGACAAGGAGGCGGTTGAGAAAATGAACCACCCAAATTTTTTGTGCAGTTCAACTGAAATGGAGCATCCCTAGCATGCAGACTGATTAAGTGCTAGATGAATATACACGTCAACCAACTTGTTTGAAATCTTTAGACTCCATGCCATACAGTTCGCTACCATATGTGCCGATAACCAAAAGGCACAAGTTGGGACCAAAGACTGGAATGCGTTTTTCTGGGCTATGCGCCAAGCAATATTTTTGGCGTTCACTCTCCTAATACTTGGAGTTTGACAACTGGTCGACACTGGTTGATACTCGAATGAATATAGGCACTTCTTCTTGTGAACATCGATGCTTGTCTGAGTGAACTTTGGAGTACATAGGAGCAACATAAGTACCTGTCCATCTGATCTTTTTGTGCAGTTCTACTGAAATCACCCAATGTAATGATTTGCTTGCGAGTTCAGGCTCCAAGTTACTCTTTATGAAATCGGCAAACAGTAGCACAATACCAAATTACCAATACATATGACAAGCACAATAATCAGGATAAAGACAAATACCAACCTGTGTGAGGTAGCATATTAATTACTATTTCCTTTGACTGGAAGCCGAGATAAGCCAAGTGACTGGCATCAAAGGAAGGAAGCAAGACCCAGATTAGCGACTGACAGGAAAGGAAGGAAGCTGTCGAGGCAATGAAGCACCCAAAGTTTTTTGTGCAATTTCACCAAAATCAAGCATCCCTGTTGGCACATATATTAAGAGAGTGAGATTAGTGTAATAGTGGGACTAGTTGATGAAACATACACTAACAAATAGAAGCACCCTCATTATCTTAATGGGTAAAGTTAGCAACATAGTAGTCTTGCTTAAAGAGAGGTATTAGTTTATTTAATCATTGCCAATTAGCTCAACACTCAAAGCATTGCCATGTATCATAGGTTGCAAAATTTAACGTGCAAAGATAAAGGAGTTTCTCATGACAGTAGCACGATACAAATAGAGATGACAACAAACTAATATGGACGAAGGCCTTAGGCCGGTACCAACCTAAGCAAAAAAGCTTATTCATGTAGTCCCAGAAGAGATGATAAAGCACTCACTAGAATCACTCAATAGTATATATTTTTGTGCACTACAAATGGATAGTTGAAATCACTCTTGTTTACCAGTGCTGAGATTATATCGAAAGATTATCAAGAACTTCCAGCAGAGTTGAAGCACTGGCTGGGATACAATTCATTGTATTGTCTTGTGTAGTTCCACTAAAATGTATGATTGGCACAACATGATCCCTATTTGCACAAGTAGGAACAAGATAAAACCTTCATTAGCTTAGTGAGGAAGGATAGAAAGACATTAGCATATTACTCTAACAGTAGCATCAAATTCATGATGGACAATACGCAGAAGTGGAAGGGCTCCCTGGAGGATCGTCTCACATGTAAGGTAGACGTTGCCGGAGCCCTTGAATGGCCTCGACTGAGGCCTCAGCTTCAGCAAGATCACCTTGGCACAATTTATTCTTCTTCTTCATCTTCATGCTCTATTTCTCTTTCTCCTCACAAGTTGGTGAAACCAAGTACATGATTGGCCTTCTATTTCAGAATTGGTTTTGTTAATGAGGGAGTACAAGTGTACTAGTAAACAATATCATTATTTTCTCATGGCAGTTGCAAAATAGAGATGAACACATGCATTAAATATCATTCTTACCTAAAAGAAGTGTTTTGTGCAGTGCACCAAAAGCACAATAGCAACCAGGTGAAATGGATATCCCTGTTTGCACAAATAGCTATAAACGAAACAGTCAGAGTCTCAAACAATTATAGGCAAAAACATTTGGCTAAACTTGTCATGGCTTATAACAGCGGCATGGCTTCATTTTACCAGGGGCATTAGATTAAGAACAACTAAATATTTGGTATAAGGGCATGGGACAGTGGGTGCACCAGCAGTCCAGCACCATGTACCTAAACTGAGGCATAAAGTGGTGATTCAGAGTTTGTTGCCCCGAGAAACAAACATCCAAGAAACATATCTGGGTTGGTCCCATTTTTGTTCACTCTAGCCACCTACTCCTATGTTTTTTTTGAAATGGAGGCGTGCCCCTGGCCTCTGCATCATAATGATGCATGCATCCATCTTATGTGTGGATATAAAATCTAGTCCTGGTCATACCACTGTGTATAGCGTTTCCCCTATATTTTCTTTTTCGACCAAGAGACCGGTTGGATGACCAGTCTGTACTACTTTCACCCCCTATCCTTCCTGTTTGTACCAAGTCTGATGTAAATACTAAATTCCCCCACCCCCACTTTATTTCTTGTTTGAACCAAGTACAAGATTCGACTCCATGAAGTAGCTTTACCTCTAACAATAGAGGAAAAAATATTTGTTGTTGTACCATCCGATTGAGGGGATGATAGGTAGAAAATGATGCACATGCAGCAACATAGCGAGCTGGGGAAGTAGAGCTAAGGCGGTTTCGAAGGAATATATACTTGAAGGTCGTCGGGATGTGGATAGGCGGGCGGCGGGAGGCCGGATCCGCCCACACTAGGGTAACGACGAAGGGTTCGGAGGACCTCCCGCGCCGACGCTCGACCAGATATAACGGTGCGGTCGACAGTGGGTCTCCTCCCTCGCTGTTGACGATGGCCTAAACGCTGCCCCTCCTCCCCTTCACCGGCGGAGGGGGATATGTCCGGATCTGTAAACAGCTATGAGGATAGAAAGACAGTGTTTTTTGAAGGGAGAAAGACAGTGTTACCACTGCTATCTTGTTTAGATCTGGAGAGGATGAGAGTGTGTGAATAGAGCAACCCTAGCAAGCAAGCGCGGAGGCTCCGACCTATATATACGTAGTGGGGTAGTTTTCCTTTTTCACTCCATCAAAACAATCGTTTAAAATTGTGTACGTGCCAGGTCACTATTTTTTGGAGTTGTTGATTGTTTTTTGAGATAGCTACCCGCTTATTCTGTCGGTGTTCTGGGAATAGGGGTCCCCAGACTTGCCTGCCTGCGGCGTGGCTCAAGGGAGGCCCAACACAGCCCATCTTCATCAACACAAGCTTAAGACCCTCGCGAGGGGCCAATCCTCGCGGGGTGGACGACAAGGAGCTTCCTCAGGCACGGCCTCGTCAGGCTGGCTCATGAGGAGGCGGATAGTTCAAGGCGGGGTACCTCGCGAGGTGCCCATGATGCAAGCCATGACGACCAAGGGCGCCAGTCGGGCGCCAGCCCGTGCAGTGTCCTCCTTTCCTCTTTGGTGCAAAGGGAGCAAGCGCAGGCGAGAGCATCAAGCAAAGGCATCCATTTCGGTGCAACAAGACCAAGACCAGCCCAACGGCAGGGAAGAAGTCATTGTGGAGCCCAAGCAGGCGTCGCCGCCAAAGCCTTTGACAGGCGAGGACCAACTTTAGTCAGGATAAGTGTACCCGCTGTTCCCCTTCAAAATGGCCAATTGTTGGCGCCCTTCCCGCTCAATATTTGGGAAGAGGCCCAGGGCCTTTGCCTATAAACATGACTAGCCACCCCTGGGGTAGAGACATCTAGAGATCGAGAGATCGAGCATCCAGCAATCTGGACCGAATCTAGCGATCTAGAGATAGAGCATCGAGAATCTAAGAGCCAGAATCAAGTAGCACCAACCAAGAACAGACCCTCGCGAGGCTGTTCTTCCTTGTATCGTTCATCATCAGCCCAAGAGGCAATCCACCACACCACACACTGGAGTAGGGTATTACACCACAATGACGGCCTGAACCAGTATAAACCTTGTGTCTCTTGTGTTGTTCTATTTGGTAGTTTAGATCCTAGCGATTTGGCGAAGAGCAAGTAGGCAGAGGGTTGAATCTCCGCGCGCACCCCAGTGTTCGAACCTCAAGGGTCTGATGGAACCCGAAATCCGACATATTCCAAGTGGTGTTACAGTGTGCCAGGTCGCACTTTGTGTCGTTCAAGTCTGGTACAAGACCCTCCATTAAATGAACAACCACCCCTCGTAAAATTTTTGAACAAGCCCATGACTAAAATTATCGGAAACATGGGCTGCCCCAACATGCATTACTATTTACTAGTAAAAGTGCCCGTGCGTTGCACCGGGTAAAAAAAATCCCTACTGTCATGAGAGCAAAAACTTGCACCCTTCCACTAAAGGGCACATGTGTAAAATGCGAGTTGGACACTACTTCTTAGTGAAACTATTGTTGCGAAAATTGTTTGGAAAACAAAAAAAATCAAATGATAGTCACGAGTGCTTGCATAGTTAGACACATAATCTTTTTATCACTCACTTGAGGCATTAATAAGCTGTAAACATTTTGGATGTACCAAACTAAATATATTTCAACACTGTAAATGGTATAGTTGATTCTGAACCACTATCATACCACCAATAATTATATTAGCACATTTTTTAGAATAACATATTATTAAATATATGTATTAACCAAGCAAATAGTAATAATTAAGGGAAATAGTTTAGTCCACATATATATGTCTATATATATTCATGCAAATTTGTGGGGGAAATGTAGTTGTCAGAACGGATGCATAACAACAGTAGTCATGTACATCATTGGTCTTGGTTAACATTCAAAATGCATGGAAAATAAATAGCTACAACAGTTAGGCTACAAATTTCTCTTGAAAGGAAAGCTAGTGTGGCAGAGAACATTTAGGTCAGTAGTCATGTGATGATGTAAAGCCAAACAAACATCCACTTAACTATTCTACTATAATAGTTGTTTGACAGCAAATTTCAGGGGTGCATCGAACAAATAAAAACTTCAATGTACTGATTTACTTGCTGATCGTGGGCACAATTAGGTTACAAATATACCACCTCATTTAGAAAGTGGACTGTCTCAATGCCTGAAATACAAAACTAAGTCCATTCTCCGGTGAGCGCAACAACAATTGTAGTTGAATGCACAAATTATGTTTCCTCCAAGCAAAACTGCATCTGACATGGTCAAATTGGCTGAACATTTCATAATCTGACTGGTCACAATTTTTCATTTCTGTAGAGCCATGATCACCGGTAACATTTGGACCTTGCACGAGATCACTGATCTTTTGCTTGACAAGGTGAGATTCATTCAGCTGAAGAACATTTTCATCAAAAAGGGACAGTCTCAAATGCCCATGAACTCCTGTCTTGCTCATGTTGTTTTCAAGACACCACTAAAGTGACTCATCTAAGCCGGCTGCTGTTCGTCTTGCATCAGTGCGAAGCCACTTAGTACTACCAACAGGGGAAAAGAGCAACACATGCAATTATGCTCTGAAGCTGAATAATAATCTCGTTGATGTTGAACACCGCTGAATACTGGCCAAAGTACTCCAAGTAGTAACCATTTTAAAATGACAACTCCTAATTATATGTGTGTCAAGAGTAGTATTAGAGCCATCATTTCTTACTAATGAGACTCCTGACATTCTCGGCAATAGATACACATTCTATCCAAGGTGTTTGCAAAATTGATAGCTAGAATTGTTCAAAGGCTATGTTTATTGCATAGTAGTGCTCTGACTGGAGGAGGGCCACCGAAACCATCGTGCAGGTTGTAAGAACATAATTGTTTTGGCGACTGACCTCAAAATCACAACATATTGCTATTTTGGTTAACAGGTTGTAAGTATAGATTCTTTCATTGATCCCAGCTATGATGGAAGCTAGCAATGATATCTGCAAATAAAGGCTTTCTAGCCTTATAGAAATAAAATAATTGATTAACTAATGGACCTGGATAGTCATGCGTTGTGTAAAACCAGATAGACTCCAGATGAGTTTAGGATCAGGATTGAAGTAGTTCTTCTACACAAGAAATTGGTCAAACTATACTTTCGGAAGATCGACAACCTCCAATTCTACAATGGATTTGGGATCTTTTGAGCAGCTGGACAAGTTTCTAAGTTATGAGAACAAAAAATCACTTGGGGAGTTGACAGGTTCAGTCTGAATAGTAACCTGCTGCACATATCTAAACCCCAAATTCAGGAGCACCATTTTCCACAATTTTCTTTTATTTTGGCTATCTATTTCAGAAAATCATAGTACATAGATGAATTTGCATAACAATGAGAATAGTTGACTTAAATTTCACATCTATGTCAAAAATCCAAGAGCAAAATACAACACAAAGGGGTGGAAGTACTGCTGGACATGTGTAGAAGCAAAATTCTAGAATGAGAAAGTAAATCATATCAGTAAATGTGGTCTGTGATACATCATAAATGAACTCAGTTGATTAAGTAGCTATATATGCGCATGTTAAAAAATTCTAGGCTGCAAAACCAGAAAAAATGGAAAGACCAAGACACACACTATGATCCATTAAATGAGAAGTAATCTATTCTTTTTGACATTTTATTTATCCTACATCTTTGTGAGACCCGCAGACTCAGCGCAGAACCTAAAGAAAAATCCTACATTTACTTTCTCAAGCAGAACTGCATTTTTCTAGTTGTCAAAATATGGTGAGGAGCAATTTTTCGTAAACATAATGCCCTCTTGAAAATAATTGAGACCCGTCCATCACTTATTTGTGAACTACTTTTTTTCTGGTCACCTATGTACTAAACTACTAAACACTCCTTACGAATTTACTCTGCTTCTGTCATGTACAAGAAGAATCCATCTATGTAGGAGTACGACTATATTTGCTACAGTAAATTGACGATTTGACAAATATATGAGACCCATCAGATGCTTCAAAAGTACCTGAACCATAGTAGGTATAGGCGACGGTTGATGGTTTTCCGGCTAAGTCGGCAGAGGCGATGGCAGATTGTCTTGCGACGAAGTCGGCGGAGATGATGACGGTGAGGTCTAAGGAGACAACGGCTGCAAAGTCGACAGATATAGTATAAGACAATCATAAATCCAGCAAGGAGGAAGATCAGGGAATAATAATGCGAATTTTGCCACTATATATTTGAATTACATGGAGATCAATCATTCCAAAACCAAGTTTCCTGAAATACAGACTGTTGTCTGGGCTTATCTTTTACCTACTGATAAAGTGGTTACTTTTGTTCTGATCAGGTGGTGTTAAGACCTGGCATTTGATTTGTTGCATGGGTGATAACTGTGATGATTGTGATTCTTGGCAATTTTAATTAGTTTACTTCTGAGCTTGAAGAATATGCTTTCATGTTTTAATTATAACCTTAATCTTGCTCACTATGTAATGACCCCAAAATATATACGAAAATGAACATGTACTTCATGCTCTTGTAAATTTTCTTTCCCTGACACAAGGGAAAACACCCAGCTTCTATTAGATAAGACAAAGTATTACAAAGTATATATGGAGAAAAGTGTCACAATACTAGACGCATTGTACATGTACCAGGGCTTACATATGCAAACTAATATGAAGGGGATGCATGCCTCTGGTGTAGCTGCCATATGCAACATTGGACGGCTCAACAAATGTTTATCACTCATCTTAAGGGCCTGAAAAAAAAATCATTTCCAAATCAGACTAAGCTTTTTGCAGACGGACATCAATGTTGACTAAATCATAACTGTGACAAAAAACAGCTGATCATTCTTTTATTCTCTCAAGTGGCACCAGGCACTTAATTCTACTGAAAAATATGCAGATGCACACTGGCCACATGCCCAAAGAAGTTAGCTCCACACAAACATTTGCACATCAGGTCATGTGCAACTGTAATGCAGTTTTGACAGATTGAGACATTGATTTAACACAAAATATGCACATATACTTTATATAGGCCACTTATAAACATGCTACCAGGGCAAAACAATAAGTGTTACTATTGTAGACATATAATCACTGCTGAGCAGTATTCATCTGAAATTAATGACCAATTAAACCATGTTCCCGCTTTGCTGCGCATATAGGAGTACGATGATGGTTCAGTTGTTTTTTATTGTTAATTTTGTAAAAAGTTATTGGATCACTGATTTTATTGATGAGCTAGTTATGAACACAGCCAAACTGAAGCGCCCCTTTATTCCAAATAGAAAATGTAGTACAACAGAATCAAATTACAAACATTTTTTGAAGTAAAATTACAGACATTATTGTGAAATAGCCCACTGGCCACTGCTCTGAAGATCCAACACTTATACTCATGCTAGCAGGACAGCAGTGGAACAATATATTCTGCGTGGTACAAAGATGTTTTGGCCATTGCTTTGAGCAAAAAACATGCCGCAACCCCAGAAACTACAGGGAGGAAAGTTGTTTACACATCCTAATCCTGTTTTGCTAGGTGCAGCTAGCATATCTATTCTGCAAAGCTAATTCTTAACTGAAGAAAAAGCATAACCTAGGTGCAGCTAGCATATCTATATTCTGCAAAGCTAATTGTTAACTGAAGAAAAAGCATAATCGAGCAAGGGGACAGAAACAATAACTACAACCAGGGATACCATCCATTGATTAGCTTTCGAGCGGAAAGATACCTCTCGTGTAGCCACCACAGGAGACAATGCACGGCTCGATGGACGTTCTTGTTCCTCCGGTGAACTCAGTGCTTCTTCCTCTGGCAAACTCAGTGTCGACATTGGATGTTTGGTCAAAATTTGCAATTTTGACAGGATGATGGAGATTATGGTCGAAGGGCAAAACCTGATGGAGATTCCGGCCAAGGACCCTTACTTCTTATAGCAGCCAATCAAATCCGGGTCAGGCACTCCATAAATTTTTGTTGGAGAAGCACACGGCCAGCCTCCAATTTCCCATTCAAATCACGACACAGGAGCAGTAAGTCGGAGGTTGAGAAGGATACGACAGAGGAATCCAGAGAGGACTGGTGGCTGCGGACAGATCACAACGGCACCGGCCGTGCTGGCGGCCGGCGTACCATCCTGCATTAACGCCCACGAGCATAGCAAGGGTGGCCTCCCTTACCCAAGCACGTGCCCACGACATCCGGCTTCTCCTCCGCCGCACCTGTAGCCGTCCGATGAAGGTGCCGCTCCTCACCTGGTCGTGCTCCGCCATGGTAGCACTAATTTACCACAAAATAAAAAGGGATAATTAATTTGGTGCCCTTAGTTGTGTCTCCCTCGGCAGGTTTGCCCCTAGTTTCCGAAAACCCTTGTTCTTGCCCGAACCTGTTTGGTTTTCTTATGCTTTTGCCCTTCCGTCACGGTTCCGTCCAGTCAGCGCCGTTTGACCACTACCGCCGCTAGTTTTTGGACACGGCTTGCCCCTCGGTCGACCTAACCAACTCATTCCCACTCTCACTCTATCGTTCCCCATTCTCACTCTCTTTCCCCCGTCAGAAACCCTAGTCGCCATTGGCAGCTCACCACCAGATCCACAAACCAATCCTCGCACCACATCCGTTTCCAGGCCAGGCGATGGGGGAGGATGGAGAAACCCTAGGTGGCGGCCGCGGGCGTCGCAAGAAGGGCACCGCATCAGCACGGGAGGGCAGCACATCGCAACGCAAGGGCCGTGGCTGCGCGCACGGCCAGACGGTGTCCCCATCACCATTGGATGGCGGAAATGGCGGCGGTGGCGTCATCGACGGTGGCAAGAGCAGCGCATTGGCACGGGAGGGCGTTGAAGGCGGCTTTGGTGGCAGTTAGGGCGGCGAGGGCACCACATCTGCACGTCAGATCCCGGCGGGGTAAGTTTCAGTCTCAGATCTACTCATGCTTAGTGGATTCAGATAAGTTTTAGGCTAGCTTTGGTTCAATTGCTCATGGGAGATGGAATGCTCATTACTGTAGGATGGATCCAGAGGTTGCATTCTTTCTATCTGTTAGAATGGAGACTACAATTATCGTTTCTGCTGGTACGGAAGGAAAGGAGATCGGATTCACATTTCCATTAGTAGTGGATAGCAGTAGTAGGTCATTTAATGACTTTAGGGCTGCTATTTGTGCCAAGTATCCATGGGGATTGTTTGATGCTGTTGAAATTAGATATTGGGATAGTTTAAAGGAGTGTTGGAACCCTCTACAGTGTGATGATGAGTTAGGTGTGATGTTTGCAAGTAATGCAGAGACAAGGTCATGCAATCTGGAAATAACAGTAATTCAGAGAAAGAGAGGAGAAAGGTGTGAAAAAACTGCTGGAGGGATAGGGGGTAGAAAAAGGGGTAGGCCATGTGGATCCAGGACAGCTGCTAGTACTCCTAGTGCTCCTAGAACTAGTGCAACAAGTGCAAGTACCACTCCAGCTACTGCTGAATGTGGCACTAATAGACCAGAGGATCAGCCTGATCCAGTTGTGGAAGAGGCACTGCCTGATGCACCTATTTTATCTGATGAGGAGGATGAGAAACTTTACCCAGGTTATGTCCAGCACAACAATGATGAGCATACAACACATGAAGAGTACATTCCTGCAGAATTTTCAGATACTGATGATGATGAGAGGCAAGAGGATAATGACATGGGAGCTTTTGAGGATGCACATGAGGATAGACCTGTAATGATGTATGATAGAGATAATCCATCCATTGAGGAAGGTGTGGTGTTTCCTAATGCAGTTGATTGCAAGAATGCAGTTGGAACATTCTCAATCAAGTCTGAAACCGAGTACATTACACTTAAGAGTGACCCAACTAGGTTTACTGTGAAATGTGCCTATGAGAGGTGTAAGTGGAGGCTGCATGCATCTCTGATGAGGAGGAGCACTCTGTTTCAGGTACTGTTTTAGTAATGTGTTTTTAATAAAATGTGCCTTTTTGTTTTACTAATATTATCCTGACTGATTATTTGTTTTATTTTCAGATCAAAGTGAATCCCCACCCTCACACATGTCCTAGTGTGAATAGATCTCAGAGACTGAGAGCTGCAAAAAGAAGGTGGATTGCAGATGCTTCTATGGCTTGGATCAGGAAAAATCCAGCGATTGGAACAAAGGAAATTCAGGGTAGGTTGTTAGAGAAGTATGGTCTTGAGGTGCCATACAGCAGATGTTACTATGGTAAGGAGATGGCACTTGACAAGATCTATGGTAAGTACAGTGATAGTTTCCAGTTACTTTATGCATTCAAAGCTGAAGTAGAGAGGGCATCACCAGGAAGTGTTGTTGACATAGACAAGCACACAGAAGGCAAGCAACAGTGGGACACTATAGATCCTGGTTTCAAATTATGTGCTCCTGTTCAGAAGCAAGCACCAGGCAGGCCCAGAAAGCAGAGGATTAGAGCTAGCAGTGAAGGAAAGGGCCTTGGGCCTAGGAAGAAGAAGTGCAAGAGGTGTGGAAGATATGGACACCAAGCCAAGGGCTGCACACAATCTGTAGATCCAGCATTTGGAGAAGAAGAACATTGGGGTGCTGAAAATGCAGATGATCATCCTACAGCTAATGAGCCAGCAGAAGCAGAAGTGCAAGATGACGATGAGGATGAGCCAGTACCTGATGTTGTCCAGCAGCAAATGCCACCACCAAAGGAACCATCACATGAAGCATCTACACAAGCAAGTGTAGTAAGGTATGTCCAATTCGCAAATCCATAAATCTTATCTTAATGGATACCTTAAAAATTGTGACATGTTTGCAATTTTTTTAGCCCTAGGAAAAACTACAAAAGAGCAGCAGATAGAGGAGCTTCTCCGAATTGTGTGAAAGAGAAGAGAGGTGAAGGGGTGCAACCAGCAAATACATTCTGCTCAGCTACTGGAAGCAGTGTTGACAGCAAGGTTATTTCTCCTTTAAAGAAAGCACCAGTAGCATTTGAAGCTCCACCCACTGCCCCTAACCCAGCTAAGAACACTAGAAGCAAGGCAAGGGAAGCTCCAAACCCAGCCAAGAACACCAGGAGCAAAAAATTAAAGTTCTAGATGTTTAAGTATTGTGCTCTACTTGTTTTGATGCTGTTATGAACTAGATGTTGATCTATGCACTTGACTATGTGAACTTCTGAGTGCTTAATGCACTGGCTATTATACACTTGCTTAATGTTTGTTGCTTGCTTAATGCACTGTTTGCTGCTTGATGTTATCTCCTTTGTCCATCACTATTTTGCTGTTATCATCTTCATCTACCATCCACATTTGGACTCATCACATAAGATTTGTCGTCGACGTTGTCGACGACATCAGATAAAGTGACATCAATTCAACTGCAACTGCAAAGTTATATCAAACAAAGTAGGGTTCCATCAACATCTCCCGCTTCCCGCTTCCCGCTCCAAACTTGTCGTGCCTTCCCTCCCTCGTTTTTTCACGCGAGCTGGCTGAGGACGAAGGGGTACTTAGGGTTATCCGCAAGAAGGGTAAAAATGTCCAAAAACTACCGCTGGTAGCGGTCAAACGGCGCTGACTAGATGGAACCGTGCCGGAAGGGCAAAAGCATAAGAAAACCAAAGTGAGTTGGACAAGAACGAGTGTTTTCCGAAACTAGGGGCAAACCTGCCGAGTGTGCAACTAAGGGTGTAAAATCAATTTTCCCAAATAAAAACAGAAACATTGCAATTCAAATGGAGGTCCTTTTTTTCACCTGAATGCAAACAGAGGTCATGATGGATTGACAGGATCTACCAAGAATAGAGAACAGAGGGTTCCCCTGTTGCCTAGCCGGCTCCCAGCTCACCATCGTCAATGTCCACCACAACATCAAGCTCTCCTCTGTGCTGCACCCAGAAAAGGGGTGGATCCAGATCGAGCGCGCACACACACAGAGAGGAGGACCGGAAGGCGCTTGTTTGGGGACGGGTGTGTCAGACCCTGGAAGGATCTACGGGAGAAACATAGTAATTTGGGCGAGGTTATGGAGCAGATATTCAGATTAGAAGGGTATGAGCTGTAAGAGGAGCTGTATTTGTTTAGGGTTCTAGCCCAAGGCAAGCAATGGGGAATTCAACATGATCCTTTCTAGCCACAGCCCGACTGGTTATAAGCGATAGCTTACTGTTAACGGCAACACATGAAACGAAACAGTGTAACAGCAACTAGCATCTAACGGTGGGCAGCGCTCAGGGTTCATCCTAGCCGTTCGTTATCTGAAGCTTTATTTGTCTGAAACGCTACAAGCGTAGTTACTGAGTAACTGGGTCTGACATTGCCCCCTTGTAAGATTCGACGTGACCTCATGGCGTTTGAGCTGCTTCTCGCCATGCTTGAGTCGTTTTCTTGAAGAACTCTGGGAACGAGTACTTGATGAAGTCTACACCCTCCCAAGTAGATTCTGCCTCTGACAAATTCTACCATTGTATTAGCCACTGTACGACTGGCAAATTTTGTCTAGGCACTTGTCGAACTTGGAGAACTTCAGCTGGGCCAGTGTTGATTGTGCTGTCTTGATTAACCATTGGTAGGTTCAGACTGGGTATGGCGTTGGGGCCAATATGCTCCTTGAGCTGACTCACATGGAAAACAAGATGGATTTGCACATACGATGGAAATTGCAATTTGTAAGCGGAGTTGCCTATCTTCTGCACAATGAGAAGTGGACCGTAGTACTTGTCCTGTAGTTTCAAAGCGCCCCTGAATCCAAATGCTGCTAATCTATAAGGTGCCATCTTAAGGTAGACCATATCACCCACTTCAAATACTCTTTCCACTCGCTTGAGATCAACATATCTTTTCATTCTGTTCTGGGCTTGCAGCAAATTGGATTTTAAGTGCTCCAGGATGTGTTGTTTAGCAGCCAAAAATTTTTGTGCCTCCTCTTCCTTAGGGCCAGGTATAGCAAGCTCAGAAATCATGGGGGGTGGAAAGCCATACAGGGCTTGAAAGGGGGACATCTTGATAGCAGTGTGGTAGGTAGTATTACACCAATACTCTGCTAATGGTAACCATGAGCTCCATTTCTTGGGTTCTGTGCTTGCCATGCATCTAAGATAAGTCTCCAGGCACTGATTTACTCGTTCAGTTTGGCCATCAGTTTGGGGGTGATATGCAGTGCTATACCTCAGGTCACTCTTCCAAGCTGAAAATATATCTCTCCATAGTTTGCTGGTGAAGATTCTGTCCCTATCGGAAATGATTAACTTGGGTGGGCCATGCAACTTCAAGACATTGTCAACAAATGCTTGTGCCACAGTGAGAACTGAGTATGGATGTGAGAGGGGCATGAAATAAGCATATTTTGTAAACCTGTCAACCACTACCAGGATTACCTCCTTGCCCCGTGAATTTGGAAGGCCTTCTATAAAATCCATGGAAATATGTTGCCAGGCCATGTCATCTATAGGTATTGGATCAAGTAGCCCGGTTGCAGACAGTTTTCATGTTTTGCTCTCTGGCAAATGGGACATGCAGCAATGAACTGCTCTACTGATGACTTAAGTCCTTGCCAATAAAAGATAGACTTCACTCTGTGGTAAGTTGCTCTTGTTCCTGAATGTCCTCCTACAGGTGAACTATGTAATGCTTCTAGCAACCTTGTTCTAAGAGCAGGAACATTGCCCACAACAGTTCTTCCTTTGTACCTTATGACTCCTGCAACCAATTGATGATCTTCAAGTGTATGATTAGGAGCAAGTAGTAGTTTCTCCAGTAATTCTTTGGTTTCAGGATCCTGTTGATAGCTCTGAACTAACTCCTCTGCCCAAACAGGTGCGACAGTGGATATTGTCATGCAGTTAGGCAGAACTCTTGACAGAGCATCAACTAACTTGTTGAAAACTCCTTTCTTGTACTGAATTTGGAAATCGAACTCCAACAGCTTCATCATTAATTTGTGATGTACACCTTCAGTTACTTTCTGATCAGAGATGAATTTGAGTGATTGTTGGTCAGTTTTGATTATCAATTCTCTGCCTAGTAGATAGTGTCTCCATCTTTTCAATGCTTCTAGTATAGCTAGTGCTTCTTTTTCATAAGTGGACAATGCAGCATTCCGGGGGCAAAGTGCAGAGCTATAGTAAGCTATTGGCCTACCTTGTTGCATTAAAACTGCTCCAATTCCCTTGCCAGAGGCATCAGTTTCCAAAACAAAAAGGTTGAGAAAAATTTGGGAGTGCTAAAACTGGGGCAGTAATAAGGGCCTGTTGGAGCTATGCAAATGCTGTGTCATGAATAGTGGACCATGAGAACTGCCCTTTTTTTAAGAAGATCATGTAGTGGTCTGCAGATCACCCAATATCCTTTTACGGATCTTCTATAGTAACCTGCCAAGCCCAGGAAACTTCTTAATTTGGTCACATTATCTGGTGTGGTCGTGTGGGCCGCTCAACAATAGCTTGAATTTTCTTAGGGTCTGTTGCCACTCCCTCTGCTGAAATGACATGACCCAGATATTCCACCTGTTGAACAGCAAACACACACTTAGATTGTTTAGCACACATCTTGTTTTCCTTCAACACTTGCAGCACTGTCTGTATGTGTTCCATATGCTCTTTAAGTGTTTTGCTGTAGATTAATATGTCATCGAAGAAAACCAGTACAAATTTTCTGAGATATGGCCCAAATATCTTGTCCATTATTGCTTGAAATGTGCCTGGGTATTTGATAGTCCAAAAGGCTTAACCAGATATTCAAAATGCCCCAAGAAAGTCCTGAAAGCTGTTTTATGCACATCATCAAGGTGCATCCTAATTTGATGATACCCAGCTTTCAAATCAATTTTGGAAAAGTACTTGGCTCCATGTAAATCATCCAACAGATCCTCTATAACTGTAATTGGGAACTTGTTTTTGATAGTAGCAACATTTAACTTCCTGAAGTCAGTGCATAGTCTCATAGACCCATCCTTTTTCTTTACCAAAATTACAGGAGCTGCATATGGACTCTGGCTGTGTCTTATAAAGTGTGCTGCTAATAATTTCCTGATTTGCTCCTCCATTTCCTATTTTTGGTGTTGAGGAACTCTGTATGGTCTAGCATGAGGTGGGTCTGTTCCAGGTTTTAAGGGAATAGTATGGTCATAATCTCTATGAGGAGGTAAGTTTGAAGGCTCTTCAAACAAATTTTCATATGCCAGCAGAAGTTTCTGCACTTGTGGTGGGATTTTAAATCCTTTAGGAGCTGCTAGCACAATGTTGTGCATTTGGAGGAGAAATCCTTCTGCCCCTTTTTCTAATAGCTTTGTGGCTATTTTAGCTGGAACTTCTTCTGCAGTTTTAGTGTGATTGAATATAGCAGTAGTTACAGTTCGCTTGCCCTGTAGAGTGAAACTGAAAGTGTTCTTTGGCACATCAAATTCTATAGGACTGACTAGATAAAACCAATCATATCCCAAAATAATATCATGACTTGGTAATGGTAACACTCTGAAATTGTGAGTTAACTTGAGTTTTGCAAGTTGAAACTCACATGCAGGTGCAACAGATGAAGATATAAGCTTGCCTCCACCAGCTACATCAATAGTTCTGGGCTGTACAGGTAGCAATTGACAGCCACATTTCACGGCAAAATCCTGACTCATGAAAGAGGTTGTACTTCCAGAGTCTAAGAGGGCCACAACTCTTTTCCTTTCACATACACTATAACTGTGGGAGTTGGAACAACTAGCTGTTGTCCTAATGCATTAACAGAAATGAACATAACTTGTTCTTCTTCTGCCAACACTTCCTCTTGTTCAGGAGGGGCTTGTTCTTCATTGCTATCTACTTGCTCTATTGTTTCTTGTTGCATCATGTGTACATTTGGATTAATTTGCATTTGTGTCCAGGTACCCATTTGTCACCACATCTCCAACATTCACCTGGCTTCTTAAACTTCTGATTGCTGACAGCAGTGATCTCAGTTTGTTTTCCTAGAGTTACTGGCTGTTGTGAAGGAGTTGTACTTGGTTTACTTGGCATAGTGTATTGTTGTTTCTGATAGTAGTTTGTGTAGGGAATGCTCTGTTTCTTAGCTGCAGGCAATACTGGGGGGGGGGGGTGACAAGGCTCCACATCTCTTGCTAAGAAATAAGCATTAGTTACTGTTTGTGGTTTGTGTGGTCTAATTTGGAATTTGATCCCTTCCCTAAGGCCATTCACA
Organism: Triticum aestivum; assembly: GCF_018294505.1. NCBI lineage: Eukaryota > Viridiplantae > Streptophyta > Magnoliopsida > Poales > Poaceae > Triticum > Triticum aestivum. The sequence continues at coordinate 471,440,810 of NC_057810.1, read as the reverse complement.
TAGCATCTCACAAACCACAACTCATTTAACTCTGGATTTTCCTCTTGAACTTCTGCCATTAGATCTTCAAAGGTTTTTGTGTACACTGACACTATGTTGCTGCCTTGCTTTAGTGTGTTGAACTTCTCAGTGAGATCATATGATCCTTGTTGAGAAAACCTTTTTACTACTTCTGCCCCAAATTCTTTCCATGACAACTTCTGCTTGAGTAGTCCAGATCTTCTCAGCCATGTGTCTGCTTCATCTTGTATATACATTTGTGCCAATGAAACTTTATATTCTTCTGGTGCTCTAGACATCTGAAAGTATTTGTTACACTGCTTGAGCCAGCCAACAGGGTCCTCTCCACTGAACCTAGGAAAATCCAGCTTTGGTCCTTTGGTAATGGATTTCATAAATTGTGCCTGCATGTCCTATTCATATGTCCTGTAGTATCCTTGCCAAAGCTGTCCCTCTCTGTTTTGCTGGTAATATTTGTTGAAAGCAGGAGTATGGCCTTCCTGCCTTGCAGTTACAGGAGTTCCAATGACACTAGCAGCCTCTTGTCTTCCCTGATTAACAAATCCTGGTGGAACAATAGGTCTAGTTGTTTGAATTGGTGGTAAGTTCTGAAGCTGTAATTCTTCCAGTTGCTTTGATTTCTCCTTTTCAGCAGCTAGTTGCTTCTTCAATTGCTCCAGTCTGTCATTTGTGTCTGCAGGTTGTTCCTGATGTAGAGTGGGGGATTTGACGACTTGACTTGAACTGGGAAGCTGTGTATCTGCTTGCTGAGAAGCATTTGGTAACACCATGTTCTTCAGAACTGTACTGATAGCCGACAGATGTTTGCTCAGATCAACGATAGCTTGCTCAACATTACCAACTTGACAAGCTATATCCCCTTGTCTTTTGCTCATAGACTGAACATTACTTTGGATTTTTGCCATTTCTGAGTGTATCAGAGAATTGTCCTTCTGTAGAGCACAGAAATCATCACGCAGGGAGAGTACCTCTTGCAGATCTGCATCATCGATGACCTTGGTACGCCCCATCACCTTGATCTGAGGGAGACAGAAGGAATTTTACAGCCAGAAATTTGTGGTAACCCGGCTCTCTGCTCAGATCCTACCGTCGCCCCGATCCTCGCCTTTGAAACTGCACGAACTAAAGATGGACAAGGGATTTTACTGCCAAGGAAGTGTTCCCCTCCAACCTTTCTGCGCTACTGGTTTGCAGCCGAACGATTCACCGCCACCTACGCCGCCCTGGTATAGATCACCGCCGCCAGCGCCGCCCTGGTATAGATCTCTGCTCTTCTCCCGGCCCTTGCTCGAATCGGTCCCGATCGACTCATAGGGAGGGAATTGGGTGGGCTTACTCTTCCTCTGGATGAAATTTTTTGTGGCCAAGGATAAACCTTGCTCTGAATACCAATATGTCAGACCCTGGAAGGATCTACAGGAGAAACATAGTAATTTGGGCGAGATTATGGAGCAGAATTTCAGATCAGAAGGGTATGAGCTGTAAGAGGAGCTGTATTTGTTTAGGGTTCTAGCCCGAGGCAAGGAATGGGGAATTCAACATGATCCTTTCCAGCCACATCCCGACTGGTCATAAGTGAAAGTGCTAGTATCGACTAGAGGGGGGGGGGGAATAGGCGATTTTTATGAAAGTCTTCAAAACTTGGAAGTTTCGAAGACAAATAGTAGAAATGACCTAGTTGATATGCAGCGGAAGATAAACTACCATAAGCAAACCATAGTCAAGTATGCAATGATGTGAAAGTACAGGACTAATAATAGCTAAGTAGTAAGGATCTGGATGGAAGATAGTATGAAGCCAATCAACAATAGTAGTCAAGCGATGAAGTCAAACAGATACAGATAGGCAATGACTTCACGAAGACAAACTTAAGTAAAGGAAGGAAGAGGATAGAACCAGTCACTTGTTGAAGACACAGGATTTGTTGGACCAGTTCCAGTTGCTGTGACAACTGTACGTCTGGTTAGGGAGGCTGAGATTCAACTCAGAAGACCGCGTCTTCACCTTGTTCCCCTTGAGCTAAGGACACATAGTCCTCGCCCAATCACTCTGGTAAGTCTTCAAGGTAGACTTCCAAACCTTCACAGACTTCGTTCACCGGCAATCCACAATGACTCTTGGATGCTCAGAACGCGACGCCTAACCGGCTGGAGGATACACAGTCCTCAAGTGTAATAAGTCTTCAGGTCACACAGACAGAAAGACTTCAGTGATGCCTAACACTCTTTGGCTCTGGGTGTTTGGGCTTGGTCCTCGCAAGGATTTCTCTCTCTCAAAGGCTTCGAGGTGGGTTGCTCTCAAACGACAAAAGCCGTGCACTAACTCTGAGCAGCCACCAATTTATGGTGTAGGGGGTGGGCTATTTATAGCCACTGGGCAACCCGACCTGATATGTCCGAAATGACCCTGGGTCACTAAGGAACTGACACGTGTTCCAACGGTCAGATTTCAAACACACACGGCAACTTTACTTGGGCTACAAGCAAAGCTGACTCATCCAGCTCTGGATAAGATTTGCTCTCATTGTCTTCGCTCGAAGACATAGGATTTGGGTTGAGCATCACTTCAGTCATTCTGACTTAGTTCACTTGGACCCCACTTAACAGTACGGTGGTTCCTATGACTCAACAAAGAAGAAAAGGAAACAACAAAACAACACAGTCTTCGCGCTCCATAGTCTTCACTCAATGTCTTCTCATGTCATAGTCTTCAATATGAATATCTTCACATACCACCATTGTCTTCAATGTCTTCATACATTTTTAGGGGTCATCTCCGGTAGGTAAACCGAATCAATGAGGGACACTACCTGCGTTATCCTGCAATTCTCACAAACGCATTAGTCCCTCAACCAACTTTGTCGTCAATACTCCAAAACCAACTAGGGGTGGCACTAGATGCACTTACAATCTCCCCCTTTTTGGTGATTGATGACAAACTGGTTGAAGTTTTCAACGGGGATAAAGTATGTGAAATTGTAAAGGATAGGGTATTGTCTTCATAAGTAGCAAGGGCTCCCCCTGAAGATGTGCATATAAGTAATTTGCTTTTGGAATGCAAATGCACATGGCAGGTTGTACTTGTGGAGATCCACTTCAACTTATGAAGATAATTCATCATGCATGAAATGATATAGCAAATAGAATGACATGCATAATGAAAAATGGACGTCTGCAGAATGATCTAAGTGCGGAAGTTATCATCGCACATGCGGAATTTATCATCGCATCACAGTAAAGCGAATAAGTAGCAGACGACCATCGAGTTTAAGTGTTACAGCTCAAAGAACCAAATGTTTCAAAAGCGAGAGTTGTAAGCACGAGGCAAAATATAAAGCAACCGCCCATATGAACCCGCTTGAAGACTATCAAACTCATATGCATCTCCCCCTTTTGTCAGTAAGGACCAAAAAGGTTTGAAGACATAGAGCATCTACTCGTCCTCATGAGTAGGTGAAGCAGCAATGTTGTCGTTGTTGCTTGGCGGTGCAGACGTACTTGGTGCAGTGTCGATGCGTGCAGAAGTAGGAGGCGGTGAGGTAGCATCATCTTCATTGTTGATCACTCTTGCATTCACAGTTGCCACGGAGGAAGAATAGTCAGAGTCTTCAAGTGATGGAGTTCGACGTAGGACAGCAGTCCGTGGAGGTGTGGAGTCAAACTTGAATCTTTCAGTGAAGCCATCGTCTTGAAGATTTGCTTCAGCAATAAGCGGCGTCAAACTCTTCCATGATCGCCGACAAGTTTCATGAGCAACAAATGCATTCTTGGTGGCAAGGTTTCGAATGCGGTTGACGTCCACCAAGAGGCTTTGCATCTATCTCTTGAGCCAATAGTGATGCTTATCTTGTTTCTGATGAAGTGCCACAAGAAGTTCTGGTCATTTAGAACACGAGAGTGCTTCTTAGGCCTTTGGGCAATGGTGCTTTCAGTGGCTTCAGTAGGTGCACGATGAGGCAGACGAGTATTTCCAGCCATTGGATAGATACGTGTTACTGCTTGAGTGCCTTCCATGGACTGAGTGAAGCTTTGGTGATCAGCATTTTGAAGACAAAGAGGCTCCTTGGCAGGCTCAGGGTATATAGCTTCAACTGACATATCAACCTCTGGTAGAAAGATCAGATGATTGCGAGCAGAGGGCTGATAGTTGACAGAAGAGTGTCGCTTGATGAGGCGCATGACCCATGGAGCATAAAACTTCAGACCAAAAAGGTCAGATCCAGAAGCAGCAAGTTGCCTGATGAAGAATTCTTGAGAATTGAAGCTGATGCCATTGAGGATGTAGAAGACCAATGTCTTCATGGCTCCTTCAAGCTTTGCAGCTGATGAATGTCCTTTGATAGGCCATAGAGTTCGCCTGATGATATGATATATGGTGCGAGGCAGATACTCAAGGTCTTCAACAAAGAACTCCGTTGGATATTCAGCGTCAGATGGCAAAGGCTTTATCATGCTCAACATCTGGCTCATATTGGGTTCAGGCTTGTGGAAGATGCTCTCCTGTGCATTGGGTGTAGTTGACAGTCAGGTTCATAGAGATCTCCGGGAGTGGATAGGCCAGTAAGCTCAATGATGTCAAGAGCTTTGGCTTCATGATGAACATTTCCAGTCATCCACTCGAGAACCCATGTCTTGATGTCTCTGTTGTAGCCGCGAATGTGGAGGGTAGCATAGAATTGAAGCAAAAGTTCTTCATTCCAATGTTCTTTGTCAGTCACAAAACTGAGCAGACCGGCATCACGAAAACAGTCAAGTGCTTCTTCTAAGCACGACAGTCCAGCAATGGCTTCAGTGTCGAGGCGCATATGAGGGAAAATGCGCCCTTGATCATACAGAACGCAGGAGTAATAGCTTCGCTGTTGATAGCTCCAGAAATGATCTTATGATATCCTTGGCTTTGAGTAGGGGTTCTTGGCGCTGTCAAAGAAGGTATTATGGCTTTTGAAGCCCTTAGCATTGAAGGACCCTAGAGAGTTTGCAGTACCTAGAAACCTTGGCAATATTGGCTTTGGTTTCTGGACCTGAGGCCTATGCTCAATATGATAATCAAACCGAGGTCCAGAGGCAGTAGGCGGAGGTACCAGAATGGGCCATCGGACAGTGGTTAGCTGACCATGATTGTATGCTTGCTCAATTGTATGGGGCCTTGGTGGCGAAACAGGAGCAGTGGCAACAGCTGAGGCTTCAGGCTGCACAACAGGTGCTTCGGGAGCAGTTGCCTCATTAGCTTCAGGCACACAGGTTGGTGCAGGCTCCACATTAGCTTCAGCCATGACTACGTCATTGGCTTCACTTGCGTTGGTAGTGGCAGCTTCAGGATTTTCAACCTCCACTTGACGAGCTGGAGGGTCGGGCACTGGCGCGTTCACATCAGGAACAACTTCTTCAATAACTGGGGAGGTAGGGACATGCACGTCTTCTTGTCTTTCATTGGCTGATGCAGCCGGAATGTCTTCAGGAGCTTGTGCTTCAGACGCGGAGACATTCTCAGTTGGAGTGGCTTCAGGAAACACTTGACGTGCAACAGGTTGATGATGCACTTCTCCTTCTGGAATGCTCGAAAGAGGGACTTGAGGCTTTTGTCCTTTGCGAAGCCTGCGAAATGCTGGCAACGCCTTTGGAGATGGAGTTGGCTGGGCCTCAAAGTCTTCTTCTTCTTGTTGCACGGGTGGTGTAGCTTGTTATTGTTGTTGGGGAGTACTGGGGGAGTCTTGTTGCTGTGGGTGATCAGCCCACAATGCATCCTGAGCAATTGGCGTCAGAGGACGACCAATGCTGATGAGTTCGCTGTTCGTGAGAACAGGCGATGATACCACATTGTGTTTGATCTGAGGAAGAACTTCATCATCTTCAACATTGTCATCTTGACCAATGTCTTCAGCAGCGGTGGGTTCAGCTGCTGGAATATCTTCAGCTTCATGAGCCTCTGTGGGAGCAGGCTCATGAACTATCATCGTCTTTCTTGATGTTCAGACGCAGGGCGAACCACTGAGATGGGTTCAACAACCAAGGGCTCTGTGGGAGCAGCCCTATTCTTCTTGGTCTTGCGCTTCTTCTTGGAGGGAGCGGCATCAGAGGCTTCAGTATTCTTCCTCTTTCTGGCTTCAGCCTCGGCAGCCCTCGTCTTCTTTTGTTCTGAAGCGGTTGACGTGACCTTTGGTTTCGAGCCAGTCATGCTGCTTGGGAAGATAATGCGAGGTGCTTCTTGACTTGAAGGTGCAGGTTGGGCAGTAGAGAGCTTCTTCTTCTTTGCAGCCATCCTGGGGTCAATGCCAGGACGGCCAAGAGACTTGCGCTTCTCAGCCTCATTGTAGGCAAGCACACACTTGTCAGCCAAACTCTTCATGCGCTCGCGAGAGCCTTGGGCTTCTTGACACTTCTTGAGAAAGGCTTCTTTAAGCTCATGCAGCATGACCTTGAAATTTCTGACATCTTGCACGCAGAGCTTCGCCACATGCTTCTTGAATCGAGCCTTCTCATAATCAATTTTGTTCTTTAGCTCAACGATGCGCTGAGCGAGAGCTAGCTCAAAAGCAATGGCGCCATTGAAAGAGATGCTGAGGCCAATGGGAAGCTGCAGATCTTCAAAGCTGAGATTTGGTGTGTCAAACCACTCATCAATGAAGTTATGGATGATTGCCACATCGAAGAGAGGCAGGTTGTTGAAGATTACTGCTTCTTCCTTGCTTTTTATCAGTTGCTCAAGGGCATCATCTGCAAGAACTTCATCGCTGGACAGATCAATGGGTTCTTCACGCAGAATGGCAGTAGGAGTCAAGGTTTGATCAGTATGCCTGACAATTTGCTTTTTCTTCTCCGTCTTCTTGGATATACGGGATTGATCTTCAGACTGCACACTGGCTTCAGGAGGTGTAGTGGCCAGAGGCTTCGCATGAGAAGCTTTTGGAGCAGCTGATCTTGAAGCTTTTGGCTTCTTTTGCTTTTGCGGCTTTGGAGGAGGAGCTGGGGCTTCATCAGTGTCAGCATCATTATCAGAATGATCCACTTTGGCACCATGGACCAAGATGTAGGTGATGAGCCTGTCAAGGTTGGAGAAGGGGCCGATGATATTGGGTTTCGCATCACGTGAGCCATCAGCACGGGGAGCAGAGGGACCAGGGTTGAAGTCTAATCCCAATGACTTCTTGTTTTCCTTGGCCGAAGCCTTTGCGTGCTGAAAGTTGCGCTTGAAGAGAGCATCATCACGACACCAGAGTAATGATGATGGATCAGCATTCTCAGGTTGAGGTCCTCGGACCATGCAGGGATAGAAACCTTGTGCAATAGCTTCAGCTCTGTTCTTGGGTTGAAGGCCTCGATAGATAATATCACCCCAAGGACTCTTGATAGCATTCTTCTCTGCATATTCCTTCGTTACGAACTTGTACTTGAACCATTCTTCAGCCCAATAGCGTCGAATCCATTGGATTCATGTCTTGCACTGATGATAATTCTCTTCAGGATCTGTCTTGTAAAGCTCTGCTAGGTCATCAGGCAGATCTTTTGATGTTCCCTCTCGGCGTTGTCTGCCACCCTTCCTTGCTGATTTCTCTGCAGCCATGAACTTCAAACTGAATGGCTTCAATACGTTCAAAGGCTTCAGAGACTTACGCTTGCTGGTCAAGCAGGAGCTGGCTTCAGGAGAATTAATGTGATGCTGTAAGTATTCTGCAAACGAATGCAGACTATGAGAACCAAGGGATTCTCCCACGGACATGTACCTGTGACAGCATTAGAGATGCGAGGGAAGGGGAAGAGGTCATATGCATTCTCAGAAGATTTTGAAGATAAATCAGTTTGAAGACATTGACCTCATGATGCGAAGACATTCACTTATATGTGTGAGTTGGTTCCAGATTTGTACGAATCCGTGAATAAGTACAAGTGAGGAATCAAACTGGATATGAAATTTAAGTGAATAGACTAGGCAGTATGAGATGCAGACAGAATAGATCTAACATTGTGTAGGCAGAAACCACTTTTGGTAAATAGGATAAATCTTGAAGATCAAAAAGGTGGTAAAAATAGAGTTATAATTACCGCACGAAGAACTGCTAGATGAGATGAATAGGAGACCGAGCAGTTCAGTCCACCGTGCCCTAACTTGGCGACGGAGGACACCTACGGCGACGGCGGAGAGGACGATGTCCGCGGCTGGCGTGAGGACGACGTCGGAGAAGTCGCGGCAGCTAAGCGCTTCGTCGCCGGCGTCGTCGAGAGCTAGCGGTGGCGCTAGGGTTTTGACGAGGTGGAGAGGTGGAAGAAGGATTTCTTACCGCAGGGGACAAGTATTTATATGTAGGTGTGCGGCACAGCGCAATTACGCTGGTGCCCCTGGCGGTTCACATCTGAGGGGCACGTGGCAAGCATGCAACATACTCAGAGTTGTCCCACGTTCCCACGCTCGCCAGGCATGTCGGATGGTTGTTCCGGCTTCTCTGGATTTCAACAATAAAGATGAGTCATTTAAAACAGACTTAATGTTTGTCGTTGTGCCTTCTGCTGACTAGGACGCAGAGAAGACATTCGACAGTTTCAATAGAATGCCTATGATTTGGACAGATAGAGTTTGAGATTGAAAGCATAGAGAGGTTAGGGTCCGATCACATTCACTTAGTTCAAAGATTCAACTTGAAGACATAGCTATAAGTGAATGCTGTAGAGGACAGAACACTAGTATATATATATATATATATATGCAGTCAAATCATCATAGTGAAGAGAATCATGAAGATAAATTGAAACTGAAGACAAACCAAATGCGAAGTCATTGCAAAAATAACACCATGAGTGAAACACTTCAAACATCGAAATTTGGTGGTGGCGTTACCCACCGTATAGGAAGTATTAGACCCAGACACGGCGCATAATTATCGTGGCGCTCCGAAGTCAAATTCCATGTTAATGTATTCACACTCAGAGTGTAAGTCTTCATTAATTGAAGATATATAGTACTTCGTGTGTTGCACATCTAAGTCATCAACATGCATAAGTGTTAGGATGTGTGCCTGATCACAGGACATTAGAGGATTCCAAGATATTTAGCTCACACCGTAACTTGCAAAACCTTTTCTCATCCAAGGGCTTTGTGAAGATATCTGCCAGTTGCTCTTCAGTGTTGACATGAATGATGTCGATATCTTTCTTCATGACATGATCTCTGAGAAAGTGATGACGAATTTCAATGTGCTTTGTCTTCAAGTGCTGAACTGGATTGTTGGCTATCTTGATGGCACTTTCGTTGTCGCAGAAGAGAGGTACTTGTTTCAGATTGATGCCATAGTCCTTGAGAGTTTGCTTCATCCAGAGAAGCTGAGCACAACAAGATCCAGCAGCAATGTATTCAGATTCAGCAGTTGAGAGTGATACACAGTTCTGCTTCTTTGAAGACCAACAGACAAGTGATCGACCCAGAAAGTGACATGTGCCTGATGTAGACTTGCGATCCACCTTGTCACCAGCATAATCAGCATCCGAGAATCCAACCAAATCAAATTTTGAGCCCTTGGGATACCATAATCCGAGTGTTGGGGTGTAAGCCAAATATCGAAGAATTCGCTTCACAGCTAAGTGATGCGATTCCTTTGGTGCCGCTTGGAATCGAGCACACATGCAAACACTAAGCATAATATCTGGCCTAGATGCACATAGATAAAGTAAAGAACCAATCATGGAGCGGTATACCTTTTGATCGAACTCTTTACCATTGTCGTCGGGACCAAGATGGTGTTTGGCTGGCATTGGCGTCGTGTAACCTTTGCAGTCTTCCATTCCAAACTTCTTCAGACAATCTTTGAGGTATTTTTCTTGAGATATGAAGATGCCATTCCTTTGCTGACGAATTTGAAGACCAAGGAAGAACTTCAGCTCACCCATCATGGACATCTGATATTGCTCTTGCATCATGTATCCAAACTCATCAGTATACTTCTGGTTGGTGCAGCCGAAGATTATGTCATCCACATATATTTGGCACACAAACAGTTCACCATCATATGTCTTCGTGAAGAGTGTGGGATCGAGGGATCCAGGTTTGAAGCCTTTGCTCTTCAGGAAGTCTTTGATCGTATCATACCATGCGCGAGGAGCTTGTTTGAGGCCATACAGTGCTTTGTTTAGCTTGTACACCATATCAGGATGTTTTGGATCTTCAAAGCCAGGTGGTTGAGCGACATATACTTCTTCTTCAATCTTGCCATTGAGAAATGCACTCTTCACATCCATTTGATATAGCAAGATGTTGTGATGGTTAGCGTAGGCTAGCAGTATGCGAATAGCTTCAAGCCTAGCCACAGGAGCAAATGTTTCATCGAAGTCAATTCCTTCTACTTGAGTATATCCTTGAGCCACAAGACGTGCTTTGTTTCTGACGACTTGACCATGCTCATCTTGCTTGTTTCGATATATCCATTTTGTTCCAATAATGTTATGCTTGCGAGGGTCAGGTCGCTTGACAAGTTCCCAAACATTGTTCAGCTTGAACTGTTGAAGTTCTTCTTGCATAGCTTGAATCCATTCAGGTTCCATAAAGGCTTCAGCAACTTTCTTGGGTTCTGATATTGACACAAATGAAAAGTGCCCACAAAAGTTTGCTAACTGTGTTGCTCTTGAGCGAGTCAGTGGACCAGGTGCATTGATGCTGTCAATTATCTTCTCAATTTGTACTTCATTTGCAACACGAGGATGAACAGGACGAAGACTTTGCTCTTGCTGATCATTGTCATCATTGGGAGGATTATCTTCGGTCTGAGCATTGTCTTCAGGTTGGTTAGGTGCAGAAATGATAAGTTCCTCTTCAGGCTGTGCTTCAGAGGGCATGATTTCACAAGTTCCCATAAGCTTGATAGATTCGCTTGGAGGAGCTTCATCTAGTGTACTTGGCAGGAGTTCTCTTTGTGAACCATTGGTTTCATCAAATCTCACATCCACAGTTTCGACGATCTTGTAGAGATAGAGGTTGAAGACTCTGTAGGAGTGCGAGTCCTTTCCATAGCCAAGCATGAAGCCTTCGTGAGCCTTAGGTGCAAATTTCGACTTGTGATGGGGATCCTTGATCCAGCATCTAGCTCCAAATACTCTGAAGTAGCTTACATTTGGCTTCTTGCCAGTGAGGAGCTCATAGGATGTTTTGTTCAGAAGCTTATGGATGTAAACACGGTTGATGATGTGACATGCTGTATCAATAGCTTCAGGCCAGAACTTTCTTGGTGTCTTGTATTCATCGAGCATTGTTCGAGCCATCTCAATGAGGGTTCTGTTCTTGCGTTCAACAATGCCATTTTGCCGAGGTGTGTATGGAGCAGAGAACTCATGAGTGATCCCCAGTGTATCCAGATAAAGATCAAGTCCAGTGTTCTTGAATTCAGTGCCATTATCACTTCTGATATGCTTGATCTTCACGCCATAATTGTTCATTGCTCGATTAGCGAAGCGTCTGAAGACATCTTGCACTTCAGTCTTGTAGAGAATTATATGCACCCATGTGTATCTTGAGTAGTCATCAACAATGACGAAGCCATAGAGACAAGCAGTTGTTGTGAGGGTGGAGTAGTGAGTAGGTCCAAATAAGTCCATGTGTAACAACTCGAAGGGTTGAGATGTTGTCATGATTGTCTTCGAGGGGTGCTTTGCCCTAGTCATCTTTCCAGCTTCGCAGGCACCACACACATGATCCTTCTTGAACTTGACATCCTCGATGCCTATGACATGCTTCTTCTTGACGAGTGAGTGTAAGTTCCTCATGCCAGTATGCCCCAGCCTTCGATGCCAGAGCCAGCATTCTGAAGCTTTTGTGAGAAGACATACGGCAAGCTGTGGACCTGCTGAGAAATCTACCATGTATAGATCATCTTTTCGATACCCTTCAAAGACTAGAGACTTGTCAGATTCCATTAGTACAAGGCAGCGATATTTTCCGAATAGCACAATCATGTTCAAGTCACAAAGCATTGAGACAGACATTAAGTTGAAACCAAGGGATTCAACAAGCATCACTTTATCCATGTGTTGATCCTTTGAGATTGCAACTCTACCTAGACCCAATACCTTGCTTTTACCAGTGTCAGCAAATGTGATGTGACTCTTGTCGGATGGACGTAAGGTTGAGTCCATGAGAAGACTTCGATCACCAGTCATATGATTTGTGCATCCACTGTCCATAATCCATTCTGAAGCTTTTGGTGACATGCCCTACAGTGCAGTTAGGAGGATAGGCTTCACAAAGAGTGTTGTGAAGCATAGGCATTTGACACATACAAGGATTGTCACAGCTTAGATCAAAGTTAGGACACATAGTATGACTGGTAAGCGATTCAGATGTGAAGTATATAGAAAGACATTTTAGCATGCGTCCTAAATTTGTTTTAGGTCCCCAGCAATAGCATCGGACGCCATTGATTTCAGGTTGGAGACCTTTCTCTGCAAAAGAAAGTTAATTCTTCTTCACCACCCACATCTTCAGGGGTGGCTTAGAAGCAATGAGTCTAAGTGCAGCATCTGAGAATTTCGGCTTTGGAGCCCTAGCAAATAGCCTTGCAGGAGATGAATGATACTCATATGAATAAGCAGAAAAGTTCTTAGTTCTATGAACATAGCGGTTTGAAGACACACACTCATATTCATAAGTCTGAGCATGATTTCCCTGCAAAACATTGGCGTTAGGGTGACTCAAGTGAGTCCTATATCTGTATGAAGCCTTTGGGCCATATGAAGCTATAGGTCTGGGGTTTGTCTTCTTCCTTGGTGGTGTCATGACGACATTCACAGGAAGATTCTCAATGTACTGCTTAGGTACCCAGATCTTCTTCATAGGTGGTCCATTCCTGCAGTTAGTACCAATGTACTTGGCAAACACTTCACCATTCTGATTCTTGAACAACTTATAGTTTGCATCAAAGGATTCATCAATGATAATAGGATTAGCACAGGTAAAGCCAGATAAAGTGGATGGATCTACTGAAGGTTCCTTTGCAGCAACCCATGTGGTTTTGGGGTACTGCTCAGGCTTCCAGTACGAGCCATCAACATTCATTTTCCTCTCGAACCCAACACCCTCTTTCCTTGGGTTTTAGTTCAGAATCTGCTTTTTGAGGACATCGCAAAGTATCTGATGCCCTTTCAGACTCTTATACATCCCTGTTTCAAGCAATGTCTTCAACATAGCATTTTCATCAGCAATAGCAGTGGTATCCTCCGTAGAGGGGTTAGTAACCACACCAGTAGGTGAAGACAATGAAACAGTAGCAGTAGTGGAACATTCAGCAACAGATATAGCGCTATCACGCTCAATGCATTTTAGATATGGTGGTTCAAATCCATCCTGAGTAACGCTGATTTGTTGAGCAAGTAATGAATCGCGCTCCTTCTGAAGATCTTCATAATCCACTCTTATCTTTTCAAGGTCTAGCTTTCTTTGAAGACATTTAGAAGAAAGCTTCTCGTGATCAGACAAGAGAGCATTATGTTGATCTTGAAGGGCGTCAAACTTGGAATGAAGTCTCTGAAGACTCTCAGCCAAAGCTTTTGACTGATCCATTTCTTCACCCAACATATCATCGCTCTTACTAAGCATGTCTTGAACCTTTTCCAAGACTCTTTGTTGTTTAGTGGCAAGGGAAGCAAGCTTGACATAACTGGGGCCAAATTCATCACCTGATTCATCATCGCTAGATTCAGAGAGGTAGCATTCAGTTACCTTATTACCCCTTGCCATGAGGCATGGTGAAGATGATGACGATTCAGGTGCAAAAGTAATCTCTTTAAGAGACTCCTTGTAGTCCTCAAACCAAGGATCATGATGAGTACGATGACCTTCATAGACCTCAGAAAGCCGGTCCCAGATTAGCTTCGCGTGATTGAGGTGCATAACATTCTTGAACTGATTTCGGGACAGATGAGAGCAGATGACATCCTTCGCCGTAAGGTTCAGTAGAGTGTACTTGCGAATGTCATCGGCCTTAGCCATCTTGCATAGATCAGTGAGGCCAATCTCAGTGACGGTCCACAGTTCGCTATCCATTGCCATGAGTCGCTTCTTCATCATGGCCTTCCATCGGGGATACTCATGACCATCAAAGGTGGGACAGGATACGTTCCTCAATCCTGCAGTCGACATAGCTAAAACTCCAGGTGGTTAAACCGAATCACACAGAACAAGGGAGTACCTTGCTCTGATACCAATTGAAAGTGCTAGTATCGACTAGAGGGGGGGGGGTGAATAGGCGATTTTTATGAAAGTCTTCAAAACTTGGAAGTTTCAAAGACAAACAGTAGAAATGACCTAGTTGATATGTAGCGGAAGATAAACTACCATAAGCAAACCATAGTCAAGTATGCATTGATGTGAAAGTACAGGACTAATAGCAGCTAAGTAGTAAGGATCTGGATGGAAGAAAGTATGAAGCCAATCAACAATAGTAGTCAAGTGATGAAGTCAAACAGATACAGATAGGCAATGACTTCACGAAGACAAACTTAAGTAAAGGAAGGAAGAGGATAGAACCAGTCACTTGTTGAAGGCACATGATTTGTTGGACCAGTTCTAGTTGCTGTGACAACTGTACGTCTGGTTAGGGAGGCTGAGATTCAACTCAGAAGACCACGTCTTCACCTTATTCCCCTTGAGCTAAGGACACATAGTCCTCGCCCAATCACTCTGGTAAGTCTTCAAGGTAGACTTCCAAACCTTCACAGACTTCGTTCACCGGCAATCCACAATGACTCTTGGATGCTCAGAACGCGACGCCTAACCGGCTGGAGGATTCACAGTCCTCAAGTGTAATAAGTCTTCAGGTCACACAGACAGAAAGACTTCAGTGATGCCTAACACTCTTTGGCTCTGGGTGTTTGGGCTTTGTCCTCACAAGGATTTCTCTCTCTCAAAGGCTTCGAGGTGGGTTGCTCTCAAATGACAAAAGCCGTGCACTAACTCTGAGAAGCCACCAATTTATGGTGTAGGGGGTGGGCTATTTATAGCCACTGGGCAACCCGACCTGATATGTCCGAAATGACCCTGGGTCACTAAGGAACTGACACGTGTTCCAACGGTCAGATTTCAAACACACATGGCAACTTTACTTGGGCTACAAGCAAAGCTGACTCATCCAGCTCTGGATAACATTTGGTCTCATTGTCTTCGCTCAAAGACATGGGATTTGGGTTGAGCATCACTTCAGTCATTCTGACTTAGTTCACTTGGACCCCACTTAACAGTACGGTGGTTCCTATGACTCAACAAGGAAGAAAAGGAAACAACGAAACCACATAGTCTTCGCGCTCCATAGTCTTCACGCAATGTCTTCTCATGTCATAGTCTTCAATATGAATATCTTCTCATACCACCATTGTCTTCAATGTCGTCATTCATTTTTAGGGGTCATCTCCGGTAGGTAAACCGAATCAAGAAGGGACACTACCTGCGTTATCCTGCAATTCTCACAAATGCATTAGTCCCTCAACCAACTTTGTCGTCAATACTCCAAAACCAACTAGGGGTGGCACTAGATGCACTTACAATAAGCGATAGCTTACCGTTAATGGCAACGCATGAAACGAAACAGTGTAACAGCAACTAGCATCTAACGGTGGGTAGCGCTCAGGGTTCATCCTAGTCGTTCGTTATCTGAAGCTGTATTTGTCTGAAACGCTACAGGCGTAGTTACTGAATAACTGGGTCTGACAGGGTGGGACTCGAGGGAGTTGGCCGGCCGAGGAAGAGCAGCGGCAGTGGAGGAGGATGAGAGATAGGAGTTGGGGAAGGTGCGGCGCCGGCGTCAATTGTTGCCGGCGGTGGAAAGCCGCAGCGATGGGGGCACTTGGGTAGAGATGGGCCTGGGGCTGGCGGCGCATGGGGGGGGGGCAGCGGAGGTTGGTGGCGGCGGTGGTGGGTCTCCGCGCCTCAATCCAGCCAGAAGGAGCCGCCGATGGAGCACCCTGTGCTCAGAGATGAGAGGGAGGGGCAGATGGCGGCGCGGGGGGAAGGGGGAAGGGGGGCGAGGGGAAGATCAACCTGCCACCGGTCGCCTTTGATGCGCCGCGGGTGGCGCGGTGGCTTGCTGCCGGTGCCGAGCGAGGTGAAGCCATGGGGCGATGCCTCAGATGTTTGGGCGTAGGCGTGCGGGAGCTTTGTTTTTTTTTCAATGAAGAATTGTTATTTCACCTAGGGACATGACTGCGGGTTAATTTTCAGAAAGTACAGGGGCTTTTCTAAAAAAAGGACGCAACGGTGAACCTGACAGACTCAACCCGTGCTTTATTATTAGGGAGAGATATTTTCTATGTGAGAATATCTTCAAAAAATGTGAGAGTGCAATATTTATTGGGTCCCTTTGTAATTGACGCTAAATTTTGACCAAAGATTTAACTCATAAAATGTTAGTGCATGTTAACAAAAATTATATCGTTTGATTCATATTTGTACATAGTTTTCAATTATGTATTTTTTTATGACATGCATGAACATTTGGTAGTTAAATTTTTAGTCAAAATTTGGCAAGGTGCATTAAATCAACACATGCAAGTATCAAAAGGAGTCACGGCATGCATGCATGTGTTGTAATTAATGCATCGGTAAACGCAAATTATTGAAATATATCTAGTGCAGTGCTTTGATGTGTTGCGTCAACTCGTACAACAAGAAGTTTGATTACTACAACGCCCTCTCGCCTTAACCGCACCTGCCTTTGGCTGCATGACAGGTGGGCCACCCACCTGTCATACACACAAAGGAAGGAGCAGTAAGTCAATGAAGCCGCGTCCCTCCCTCGCCCATGAGCGTGGTGGCTGGCAGGACTAGGAGAAGCTTTCGTTTGCTACACGCTCTCCCTCCTGCACGTGGTTGACATGCAGCAGTTCAATCAGTGTCAGATGGCTAGAAGCATACTGTAGTACTCCTCCATTGCAGTAGTACTCCATCATTGTTCGACTTCCCGAAGCGGCGAAGAGCCAAGCGCAGCCCGGACGCTCGTGTAGCAGTTTTATGTGTAGAGTAGTCTAGGATAGCGTGTACCGTGCCTGTAAGCTTAAAATCGTTGGGGTCGGCTCCATGTTTTTTATTAGTAACATCATTGTTCGTCTTCTCGAAGAGGCGAAGAGCCAAGCGCAACCCGAACGTGGCAGTTGCGAACGCTCGCCACCGTGTGTTTGGTTGCATTCTCATCTCAGCATAGTTGTTCCCTCTTCGTGCATACTCATCCTAGCACCCCTCTTCATGCATGCTCTTCTCATGCATGCTCCTAGTGTATTTTTGTTAAGCTAGTGTGGACTCATGCACCCTTCATACACCCAAAAGTGGGTCGAGAAGGGCTTGGAGCACACATATAGCCGGGCTCTTGCATGAGACTAAATTGCTATTTGAGCCCACTATTGTAGTACTACTTGCTAGTATAGCCCTATAAACCTGAAATGAGTATTTTCCTTTCTAGAGATTTCAACAACTGACTAGACTACACCCTAAATGAGTAGTACTAGAGCAAAATGAGTGAATCTACACCATAAATAAATGCGTAGTTCTCTCGTTCTCCTCTCCGCCTTGGTCGCGGTGCACAATATTGAGTACTCCTATATGACTAGCCGCTCTATCTACATGTGGGACATCAAAGCATCCAGGCACGCATGCCATCCACCGAACCACAATGAGGTGCTATAGTCGAGACTCACTGGTCACCCCGGTGTGGCCATCATGACCCATCATATCACAAAACCCACACCTTTACCAGCAGTTGTAAAGTGGCCTCGAAGTTGGACTGGACGAAGTAACCATCATTTCACTAGAATGCTCGTTGAAGCCCTTTCTCCCCTTTCTTGAAGAAAACCTCACTCCAGGCTACTCACTTCTGCCATTTTTCTTCTGTATCGACGAAGGAAAGGTGGGCGAATCAGTGATGCTACTATATTTTCATTCCAAGAATCTTCTTATTGCGAAGCACCGACCGATTCTCACAGCCTATTCTTTTCCCATTTTCATTGCGATTGTGGTTTCCTTTTGATTGCTTTTTGTTTGTCAGTTTATTGATGGATCCTGGACCACTAGGCAAAGAGTTGCCGGCGGACAACCCACTAGAGACAACGCTCTCCAGGAAGCAAGCACCGACCAATGATTTGACCATGTTGGCGAGCCAATCCATGGAGACGAAGAACTCCAAGAAACAAGCACTGGCCAAAGAGTTGACGGCGTTGGCAGACGAACTCCTCAAAGAAAGTTAGAAGAACAGCAAGGTCCCCACCGTGTCTATTGGGGATATAACTACTGAGTATAAACCGCCCAGGAGGGGGCGGTTTATGCTCATCCGTATTGAAGCCCATGAAGACAAGGAGTATGGCGCTTTACTATAGAAGCTTGGAGGCCCAGAGCCCAAGGGCGGTTCAGGGCCCATAGACATAAACCGCCATGAGATAGGTAACTTGTGATTGTAAGTTAGGGAAAGGTAGAAACCGAGCCGGACACGTGTATAAGTTGGCCTCGGTGTTCTGTAAACCATCGGGCATCAACCTGTGTATATAAAGGGGTGACCCGGTGGCGGTTCAGGGACAAGAAACAACAACTCGAGAGATAGGTAAAGCGGATTCGCTCCCTGCTCATCGAGACCCCATCAATTCCACCACAACTGGATCGTAGGCTTTTAACTTCATCATAAGGGGCCGAACGAGTATAAACTCCCCATGTCCTTTGTCAGGTTTAACCCCTTTTTGCTAATCTCGTTGCGATGGCTCCATGATTAAGTCCTCTCACTAGGACATCTGACGTGTTAATTCCATGATAGTTGGCGCCCACCGTGGGGCTGGGGCTATCGCACGATGGTTTCGAATTCTTGAAGGGAAACTTTGAAGGACTCAAGGGATACGCGGTTGGCCGGATGACCAAGAGTCATCGCCGCAGGATCTACATCGACGACGCAGGATGGGGCCATGAGGCCGGCTCAATTGAGTACGGGTACCGGGTCCCCTTTGGCGGAATTCACATTTTCATCGGCAAGATCGGCGAACCGGGCCTTGAGACGGACATCTCCACTGACCTCGTCGAGATGGCTCAGCGTGCCAGTCCTGCCCGGGTTCAGCCTGGCATGAACCGTGCGTTCGTAGGATTCATCCATGGTGTAGAATCCGAACCGGTGTCCGATGGTGAGACAGCCGTCTACTCAGATGGCGAGTCATCCACTGGCGAGACCGAGTCGCTGTACCAATTGCAGGACGGCCGGATCAGGGGCTGTTTCGATGACGACAGTATTTCGGACCCCTTTGAACCGCTAAATTGGGTTGCAATCTTCATGGCCGGTGCACAGCCCATGTTGCAATCTTCAACTGTAGCAGCAATGATTTCTGGATCGGCAACTGGGGCAGGAGGCCCTGCGCGCCGGCCGGCTCAAGTTCTGTCTGGTTTATTGGACGCCTGGACGACACTATTGGCTACAACAGTTACCCCGGAGACTCAAGATCGGCATGACGCGGAGGTTGCAAAGCTGCGGGATCAGATAACTCAGGCCAAGGAGGACTTGGCAGCTGAGGACACCAGGATGGCTGATGAGCGGGCCGCTTTAGACGCCCAGTTGTAGCGGATTCAAGTAGAGAATTACCGGCTCATGCTGGATCAGAACTCTTCGAACGAAGTATTGAGGAGGAGGCACCGGTCTCGTCTGCCGTCGGTTTATGAAGGAATGAATCTCTTCAACACACCAGGAGCTGGATCCAGTGATCCGGTAGCGATGAACCGGACTGACGCACCTGGGACAGGAGCGCAAGATCAGCCACGGATGATGGACCCGCCTCGACGAATAGATAACCCGCCGCAATACATGCCGACACCGCCGGGTCACTTCTCTAGCCCTCTGGATAAGATGATTGCTGTGGCGTCTCGATTGGCAGCTATGCCGATGGAGGGTGAGTCTGTCGGATTTCGGGTTCCGGCAGACCCTTGAGGTTCGAACACTGGGGTGCGCGCGGAGATCTCGCCCTCTACCTACCTGCTTCTCGCCGACTCGCTAGGATCTAAACTACGAAAGGAACAACACAAGAGGCACAGAGTTTATACTGGTTCAGGCCACCATTGCGGTGTAATACCCTACTCCAGTGTGTGGTGTGGTGGATTGCCTCTTGGGCTGACGATGAACAATACAAGGAAGAACAACCTCGCGAGGGTCTGTTCTTGGCTGGGACGATGAACTGCTAGGAGGAGTTCAGTCGCGCTCTCTACCGGTTTTCTGGTGAGGATCCTGGATTCTCAATGCCTCTACCCTGGGGGTGGCTAGTCCTATTTATAGGCAAAGGCCCTTGGCCTCTTCCCAAATATTGAGCGGGAAGGGCGCCAACAATTGGCCATTTTGAAGGGGAACATCGGGTACACTTATCCTGACTAAATTTGGTCCTCACCTGTCAAAGGCTCTGGTGGTGACGCCTGCTTGGGCTCCACAATGACTTCCTCCCTGCCATTGGGCTGGTCTTGGTCTTGTTGCACCGAAATGGATGCCTTTGCCTGATGCTCTCGCCTGCGCTTGCTCCCCTTGCACCAAAGAGGAAAGGAGGACACTGTGCGGGCTGGCGCCCGACTGGCGCCCTTGGTCGTCATGGCTTGCATCATGGGCACCTCGTGAGGTACCCCGCCTTGATCTCTCCGCCTCCTCGCGAGCCAGCCTGATGAGGCCGTGCCTGGGGAAGCTCCTTGTCGTCCGCCCCGCGAGGCTTGGCCCCTCGCGAGGGTCTTGAGCTTGTGTTGATGAAGATGGGCCGTGCTGGGGCCCCTTTTGAGCCACGCCGTAGGCCGCAGGCAGGCAAGTCTGGGGACCCCCGTTCCCAAAACGCCGATAGTAGCCCCCAGGCCCAAGGCGCGCCCGGACTTGGCCGAGCAGAGAGGCGAAAGGGCAAGTGCGAAGCGCCGCGGGCCCTAACAGCCTGCGGCCTTGGGCGCCGCGTGGCGGTTGATTGGACGCGGGCGCCTCAGCAACCGCGCGAGTTCATAAAGGAGCGGCATCTGTCTAGGCTTTGCCTCCATTGCTTTCTCCGGTTGCTGCTCAGATCCCCTTTCTTGCGCCTCTCCTTCCTGCCTCCGAAATCTTTAGATCTACTCCGTCCGCGCGCCCTGGAAAGACATGGCGCCTCGCCAGGCCCCGGCCGGAGCTTGGTATTCGTCTGCCTTGGACTCGCCGAACGTGTCGGAGGCGAGCCTTGCCCGGGTGCGCCAGATGGCGGCGACGCAGGGCATCGACGGGGCGAAGGTGTTCAAGGCCGGCTCTGCCCTCCCTGAGGGCCAAGGGAGCACCTTCTATCCGCTCTTTGTGAGCGCCATTGTTGCCGGTCTGGTGCCTCCCTTTTCTGAGTTCTTCTTCTTTGTCCTCTGCCATTACAAGCTTCAAGCTTTGCATCTCCACCCCAACTCTGTCCTTCTTCTGGCAATCTTCGCCTACTATTGCGAGGCTCACATAGGGGTGAAGCCCTCAGTGGCCTTGCTGTGCCACTACTTCTCCCCTCCGGACCTCTCGTGGTCACGTCTCTGCGTGCGCGAGCTTCGTCGCGTACGGTAGCTCCATCGCCATTTTGAACCCTGGGAAGAGGATTGAGGGCTTCAGGAGCAAGTGGGTCTTGGTAGATGCTGGGCGCATCCATCCTCGGCTGACCTTGCCCACGGGGCACCCCTCGAGCTCCGACGACTGGTCTCGAGTGGAGCTTGTGGACCCCCGCGCGAGGCTGGTGTTGGAGAAGATGGACGCGGATCCGAGGCCGGCCAGCATGGCGGCGGCGAAGCTGACTGGCGCATCGCTGCTGAGGGAATTCCTGGAGCACCAGCTGGCTCCGCTTCGTCAGTACCCACTTCCGATGTGGAGGCCCCACCCGAGCCCCGCAGTCTTGGCCGGTGAGGATCTGGCTGCGGTTCTCCAGTCTTTGGTCGGGGGCGACGTGGCGAGGTTGGAGGGCGCTCCTACGCCCCTGTTCCTTCGCGAGGACTGGGAGCAGGTAGTGGAGTCCATGCCCATCTTCAACGGGGACGGGCCCGTGCTAGCGGAGGCCCCAGAGGACCCGGTGGACGTGTCCTCCGGCGACTCCAGCGAAGAGAAGGAAGAAGGGGAGCGGGAAAAAGGGCCTGACTCCGAGGCGACCGACGGAGAGTCGAGGGCTCCCCCCCTTCGGCCCAGGTCCCGCGCTCTCCGCCTCTCCCTGAGTGATGACGACGAGGATGATGACGAGCAGGGCGGTGGGAGCCTGCCCCCGATCCCGAAGAAGGACAGGACCGGGCTGATACCCCACGGATCTGCCCCGGCCCCGAGGCGATCCGCGGACGCGCCTCCTGCTCCCGAGCTCCTTGAGGCTGATCCTTGCAGCCGGCTCTCGGGCTTCAAGTACGGCCAGAGGCTACTCGAGCTCGCGAGCGACGACCTGTAAGTGATTGATTCCTATCTTATTTCTTGTTCTTTTGCTGAGGCTTGACGTTCGTTTCTCCCGGCTAGGCTGGCGCCCGCGGCAAAGAAGTCGAAGGGAGCTCCTGAGGTTCCATCTGTGGAAGCGCCTCTGCCTGCGAAAGAAGGTGACCGCGACGCACGGGCCTCTCCTGCCTGGGCGTCCTCGTGAGGCCTGGCTGAGCCGGCTGGGGCAAGCTCAGCCCCCATGGCCCAAGCGACTCCCGAGGTGCCCTTGCCTGATGCCGCCACCACAGCCGTTGGGGCGCAGCAGGCTCCACCTCAGGACACTGTGGTCATGCCCTTGCCTGATGCCCGTCTTCTCCTCCTACTCCATCGAATGCTGTTTCCCCGACTCCTCCTACTGTTCTAGATCGCGCTGCTGCCGAACTGGACCATCTGCGGCAGGATCTTCTGGGTGCTGTCCCTCGTTTAGTGGCCGGGCGCCTGGAGCTGGCTTTTGGCTGGATTCGCTCCGACGCTTCGATTCGGGAGGCGCTGGTCCAGGCCTCGACGGCTTGCGACGAGGAGAAGCAGGCCGTCCTTGGGGCGAAGGCTGCCCGCGATGCTGCCTTGGGGGAGGTGGCTAATGTCCGAGGTCGCTGCAAGGCGCTGGAGAGCGAGTTGCAGGGCCTGCAGGACCAGCTCGCCGAGGAGACCTGCCTTCGCCAAGAGTAGGAGGAAGGCATGAAGGCTCGCGAGGCGGCCGTCAAGGACCGGGACGCCAAACTCAAGAAGCGCCGTGACCGCCTAGGCGCGCTGGAGCAAGAGTTGGAGGTGAGGAAGGTCGAGCTGGACGGCAAGGCACGGGTTCTTGCCGAGGATCGCGTGGCTTTCACGGAGATGGAGGAGAAGGCTCGCACTCTGCTGAAGACGCTTTATGAGAGCGGCCTGGAGAGCCCGCTGGCCGGCGCCGAGGACGGCCCCGCCAAGCTGCTTCCCTTCCTGGTTCGTGCTCTTGAAGATGTCACCCTTGGCCTTGGCCCTACGGCTGAGGCCGAGGCACGTGTCTTGTCTTCTGCAGCGCTGACGCGGGTCCTTACTCACATCTATCTTCGTGACCCCAACGTCGACCTCGACAGCCTGCTGGAGCTAGTAAGCGGCAAGCTTGCTGCTTCCGCTGCTGAGGCCGTGAATGGTTGTGCAGAGGCTCTGCTGGGGAAGTTCCGGGCCTTCAGCACCAAGCCGAAGCGGGGCGCTGTCGACCCTGCAGCTCCACGAGGCAAACCCGCTCTGCGCAGCTCCACCGCCGGCAAGTGACTCCGTTGTGGCTCCCGTCCTGCTTTTAGTTCCTGCACATGACCATGCCTCGGGGAGGCGTTAAAACTTGCATTTGGTGCTGTGATAACAGTATGGACTGTAATATTTGCTTTTGAATTCCTCGAAATTTGTGCTATTTCCTTCCTACTTGCTTGTGTTCTACGCCGGCAGAGCCCGGCCCCGCGCATACCTCAGCCGCCGTTAGCCCCGACCGGAAACCAGGACGGGACCAAGGAGTGAGGGGCTACGTGACAAGTTAGGCTCCTGAGTCGCGATGCTCAAGAGTCCCCCTTGGCGCTCGAACAACAAGTAGGGAGGTGAGATGCGGGTGGATCTACTGTTCTACGTCTACAGAGCCCGGCCCCGTGCATACCTCAACCGTCGTTAGCCTTTCGGAACTAATGAGTGAGGGGTACGTGACCAGTTAGGCTCCTGAGTCGCGATGCTCAGGAGTCCCCCTTGACGCTCAAACGGCCTTCGTACCTTGGCTCCACTCAGGGGAGGGACATGCAACGAACCAGGCCCAGGGGGCCTGGCTGGGTGGCGTGCGTCTGGGAGTGACCCAGGCGCAGCCCCCGTGCCCAGCCCCCTCGCGCGGCACTCCGAGGGGAGGCGTTGCGATGAGGCTAGACACTGAGCTCTGGGATCCCTGAGGTTGATACGGCCCGGGGGCCACCCTCAGTTGTTTATCACCAGCGCGGAGCATAGCGCTTCCGTATGTGTACGGGCATAGCCGCTCCTCGGCAGTGTCGTCAGCCAGTGCGGAGCATGGTGCTTCCACTGGTGTGTGGGAGGGGGCTCCCCTCTGGGAGGAGCCCCCGAGGCGTGTACAACCCCGCCCTGACACGTGGCTGGCATGGTAGGGCCTGACGAGGTTTATCTGGGCACCCGTGAGCTAGCGCGGGACTCACGGGGCCCTACCTCAAGGCGGGTTGCGCCTGGCACTAGGCCTTATCTTGGGGTGTGTTCCTGCAAATTTGGCCAGATGCCAATGCTCTACGTCCTCGGGTCCCGGCCGTCGAGCTGGTCTCAACCATCGCTGGTATGCCAGGTCGCGATGCCGTGGACAAGGCCAGAGGGTGAGGGCTGGAGAGCCGGTAGGAGCCCTGAGTCGCGATGCTCAGGTACCCCCCCCCTTTAATGCGCAAGCTTGGTTAGATGTCTAAACTCTACGTCCTCGGGTCCCGGCCCTCGAGCTGGTCTCAGCCGTCGCTGGTATGCCATGTCGCGATGCCGTGGACAAGGCCAGAGGGTGAGGGCTGGAGAGCCGGTAGGAGCCCTGAGTCGCGATGCTCAGGTAGCCCCCCTTTAACGCGCAAGCTTGGTTAGATGTGGAAACTCTACGTCCTCGGGTCCCGGCCCTCGAGCTGGTCTCAGTCGTTGCTGGTATGCTAGGTCGCGATGCCGTGGACAAGGCCAGAGGGTGAGGGCTGGAGAGCCAGTAGTAGCCCTGAGTCGCGATGCTCAGGTACCCCCCTTTAACACGCAAGCTTCCGACATCAAGGAAGAAAAGGTGCCACGGACAGGCACCAAATAACAAGCATGATGGGTAGAAAGCATGGCCCGAAGATAAACACAAGAGGGGTACACGCCGCTGGGTCTAACCCGAGCGACTTGGGGATAATGCAGCCCGAGGGGCGCCCCCAACAAAGTAAGCTAAAAACACGAGCAAAAGGGATACACGCCGCAGGGACGGACCCACACGGCCTGGGAATGATGCAGCCCTGAGGGCGCTCCCAGCTGGAAACGAAACTTGAAAGATGTCACCTGATGATGTTGAAGACGAAGGGGTGTTGGTGTAGCAGACTCGGTGGGCTGCGGTAGCTGATCCTCACAAGCCCCTAGGCCCTGGGGCCTCGAGAGGCTCTGGAGGCGCTGGTGGCTCCTCGCGGACCATCTCCATCTCTGCCAGGGCTGCGGAACGCCTGACCTCTTGAGCCTCCAGGATGCCCCTCATGAGGCGCTGGTACGTGGCAGCCGCGTTCGGCAAGCCATAAGGCATGCGAACGTAGCTGTGGGGTGGACCTTCGCAGCGCCCCACTTGCGAGGGCCAGAGGCGCTCCTGAGAGGCGGCTTGGTTGAGCCCTGGTATGTCGATGCAGATGCGCAGCCCACCATCCTCGCCTGGATGGGGGGCCACAGCGGGCAAGCGACGGCTGCCTCTCATGACTCTTGACTCCTGTAGCTCCTGAATGGCCTTGCTGACAAACTCCTGAGGGTTTGGCCCTCCTCGCCTTGCTCCTTCTTGAGGGAAACGTGCTTCGAAACACGCCTCCAAGTGGTGCCCAAGCACCTCCCTCGTGACCGTGGTGAGGTCGGCGGCCCTCCAGGGGAGAGCCCCCGAGCCCTGCCTGAGGAGGGCATCGGGCATGCTTCCCTATGCGATGGAAGGAGGCTCCCCCTGGGCAGACGCGGGCCCTGAGGGGCCTGTCACCTGAGGGGCCGGACCGGACGATGTCTTCTTCTTCTTAGGGGCGGTCTCGGGAAGCCTCCTACTTTCGCGATCCGGGTCTTCCAGTGACGAGGCCTGAAAGGCTCGTTCCAGGGAGCACACTGCGTCTTTCTCTTCGCAAGGCACTGTGATGACTCCGCCACTTCCTGGCATCTTGAGGACGTTGTAGCCATGGTGGCTTACAGCCATGAACTTGGCCAGCACTGGGTACCCGAGGATGGCGTTCTATGGCAGGCGAATGTGGGCGACGTCGAAGTCGATGAGCTCGGTGTGGTAGTTGTCGCGCGCCCCGAAGGTGACAGGGAGGCGGACCTGCCCAATCGGGACCGTGGAACCGTCGGTGACTCCGGAGAAAGGCTTTGTTGGCTGAAGCTGATTGTAGGGCACTTGGAGATTGTTGAATGTTTCGACGGACAGGACGTTGAGCCCTGCCCCGCCATCGATGAGGGTCCTGGTGACTAGCACGTTGCTGATGATTGGGGAACAAAGCATTGGGAGAACTCCGAAGGTGGCCGCGCACTTGAGCTGATCCGCTGAGCTGAATGTGATGGTGCACGCCGACCACCTGAGAGGGCATGTTGCCTCGAGCTTGGGGAGGACTGCATTCACTTCGCGGGCGAACTGCTTGAAGATGCGCTGAGAGGCTGGGGCTTGAGCTCCGCCCAGGATGCAGGCGGTCGCATGTGGCTCCTGGAAGCCCCCAGCCCCCTCGTCCTGATGATGGTCCTCATTTCTCCTTGGCTGCGGCGGCAGTGGAGGGAGGCCTGCGTTGCCTTGCGGGCGATCCTCACGAGGCTGATCCCTCCAGGCTCCCTCGCGAGGCGGGTCCTGCCAGCGATCTTCACAAGGTTGGTCGCGCCACCCTTGGCGAGGGCCGTGGTCTTCCCAGCGTCCTGTGTTCCTTCCTCCTCCTCGACCGTAGCCCCGGTCATTGCGGTCGGGACGTCGGCCGACCCTTCCTTCATGCACGGCTCGGAGCTCTTGGCATTCATTGGTGTTGTGGGTGTGGAGGTCGTGGTACACGCAGTACCGGCTGCCCTTGGAAGATTCGGGCTGATCTCTGCCCCGCTTGGTGACTGGTTCTGCCGCGAGCATGGCAGCTCCCTTGCGCTTCACGTCCTTGGCCTTGGGTTTCTTCTCTTCTCGGTCCGCGGCAGGCAGCTCGAGGAGGGAGAGGCACCCTTCCTCAGCCCTGGCGCACTTGGTCGCCAAGTTGAACAGCTCCAAGGAGGTGCACAGGTCTTCATGCATCGCCAGCTCCTCCTTCATCTTGACGTCGCGCACACTGTCGGAGAAGGCTGAGATGATGGCCTCCTCGGTCACCTTGGGAATCTTGAGGCATGCATTGTTGAAGCGCTGGATGTACTTCTGCAGGGTTTCCCCTGGTTGCTGCTTGATACGGCGCATGTCGCTCACTGCGGGTGGCCGGTCGCGAGTACCCTGGAAGTTGGCGATGAAGCGGGTGCGCATTTCATCCCAAGAGGAGATTGTGCCTGGGGCCAAGTTCAGGAGCCAGGTGCGGGCCCCATCCTTGAGCGCCATGGGAAACCAGTTCGCCATGACTTTCTCGTCTCCGTTGGCAGCTTCGATGCCCAGCTCGTAGAGCTGGAGGAACTCTGCGGGGTCAGCCGTACCGTCATAGCGAGGAGGCAGGTCTGGCTTGAACTTGCCGGGCCATGTGACGCTGCGCAGCTTGGTGGTGAAGGCGCGGCGGCCCGCTGTGGCCACGGGAGGCCTTGGGTGGCGAAGAGCTTGGTCCTGCGGGTCCCCATGCGTTGCAGCTGGGAGCAGCGCGGGGTCTTGACGTGCTGGAGCAGGAGCATGGTCGCGACGAGCCCGAGCAGGGAGCGCTTGGGCAGCTTCTCGCGGGCGAGGGACTTCTTGGCAGCTTTGCTCTTGCCGCGCTGGCGCCTGAGGGAGCGGGTTCCGCCTAGGGGCCACGCGTCTTGGGGCCAGGGTGCCTTCTTGAGGGGGAGGCGGCTGAGGCGCCCCCGGAGCTTCGTTGCCCGCGCAGGGCAGGGCGCGGTGCAGCGAGAAGGACGACGCGGGGGAGCCCCCTGCAGCACGGACGAGCTCGGCGACGCGGTCGAGCCATTCTTCGTAGACGTCGTCGATGGTACGGTAGCGCAGGAGCTCGTTTGCCACGATGAGCGCAGCTCGAGCCTCCATGGCCGCATGAGGCGCGCGGGACGAAGAACCAGCTGGGGTGAGCGAGGGGGTAGCAGTGCGGCCGTCTCGCCTCATGGATGGATGCTGGGACGATGCTTGTTGCTCATTCCCCACCGGGCCGGTGGCGGCGTTGACGGCAGGTGACGGGGAACGACGAGGGCACCCGCCGACGGGAGCCGTCTGGGCGACACGGGAAGCGAGGGCGGCTCGGTGCTCGGTGCGGGACCGACGAGCGTCAGACATGGATGCGATGGTCGGAGAAGAACAGGGCGACAGAATACGAATTCCGGTGCACCCCTACCTGGTGCGCCAAATGTCGGATTTCGGGTTTCGGCAGACCCTTGAGGTTTGAACACTGGGATGCACGCGGAGATTTCGCCCTCTACCGACCTGCTTCTCGCCGACTCGCTAGGATCTAAACTACGAAAGGAACAACACAAGAGACACAGAGTTTATACTGGTTCAGGCCACCATTGCGGTGTTATACCCTACTCCAGTGTGTGGTGTGGTGGATTGCCTCTTGGGCTGACGATGAACAATACAAGGAAGAACATCCTTGCGAGGGTCTGTTCTTGGCTGGGACGATGAACTGCTAGGAGGAGTTCAGTCGCGCTCTCTACCGGTTTTCTGGTGAGGATCCTGGATTCTTAATGCCTCTACCCTGGGGGTGGCTAGTCCTATTTATAGGCAAAGGCCCTGGGCCTCTTCCCAAATATTGAGCGGGAAGGGCGCCAACAATTGGCCATTTTGAAGGGGAACATCGGTACACTTATCCTGACTAAAGTTGGTCCTCGCATGTCAAAGGCTCTGGTGGTGACGCCTGCTTGGGCTCCACAATGACTTCCTCCCTACCGTTGGGCTGGTCTTGGTCTTGTTGCACCGAAATGGATGCCTTTGCCTGATGTTCTCGCTTGCGCTTGCTCCCCTTGCACCAAAGAGGAAAGGAGGACAATGCGCGGGCTGGCACCCGACTGGCGCCCGACTGTCGCCCTTGGTCGTCATGGCTTGCATCATGGGCACCTCGTGAGGTACCCCGCCTTGATCTCTCTGCCTCCTCGCGAGCCAGCCTGATGAGGCCGTGCCTGAGGAAGCTCCTTGTCGTCCGCCCCGCAAGGCTTGGCCCCTCGCGAGGGTCTTGAGCTTGTGTTGATGAAGATGAGCCATGCTGGGGCCCCTTTTGAGCCACGCCATAGGCCGCAGGCAGGCAAGTCTGGGGACCCCCGTTCCCAGAACGCCGATAGAGTCACTAGCGGCGGTTGAGACGCGACCGGCCAGGGATCTTCTTCAAACCGCCATGGTGTAGCAGCAGGCTTATTCATATAGCCGAGACAGAATACATTCAACCCCCCGTCCAAGCAAGAGTTACAACAGGCACATTGATAAACCAACTGTGTCAAGCAGTGCGTGGCACCGGGATGCCCCTCGAGGGCCTAATCCCGTGCGCGGTGGTATGAATGCTCAGGATGTAGTGAACAATGGTAGAGCATGCAGGGAGGCGGAGTTAGCGGCACAGTACGCGAATCATCAACCCGCTCCGGTTCAACCAATGGCATCATTTGAATGGGGACTGGTTTTTAGCTCTTGGGGGGTGCCGTGTCTTACCCCAGCTCTACGTAATGTGCGGTAACCCAAGGATTTCAAGGGCCCGCGTAAGGTGCCTAATTATACCGCCGATTTATCCCCCGAGGCGTGGGTTTAGAGTGATGAGATGGCAATGGAGATGCTGGATGTGGACGAAGCGGCATGTGCGAAGTACTTCACCATGATGTTAGATGGAACGGCTCGCACTTGGTTAAAGAGTCTGCCCGTTAACTCGATCAGTTCATGGGACAAGTTGAAGGTCCGATTTATAGCGAACTTCAAGGACACGTGCAAGCAACCCATGTCGATCGTGGATCTGGCTGCTTGTGTCCAAGGAGAAAACAAATCAACGACTCATTGGGTGCATCGGGTTTCGGAAATCCTGCATTCGTCGGACCGCATCAATGCTGATTCGGCAATCATAACATTGCAGGGCAATTGCCTGTTTAAGTCGCTGAAGCAGAAATTGGGACGGCTCAAGCGTCACTGCAATGACATGGGAACGCTCATGGCAGCTTTGGTTAAGTATGACGATTCTGATAATACCAAGGATCCCAAGTCTGACAAAGAGAAGCTGGAGAAGGGAAAGAAGAATGTCGGCGCAAAAGGACAACAGCATAACCAGGCTGGCCATGGGAATAACGGTAAGTGCAAAGCAGACAATAATTCCGATTTTGTAGCTAACACCAACGTTCAAGGTAATAATCAACACCGTAAGGGTAAACCGCCCCCACGTGGCGGAGGATCAGGTATGAATCTGGAGCGTCTGCTGAACTAGCCCTGCCCAAAGCACGGGACGCAAGATAAACCGGCTATGCACCTATGGAAGGATTGCTTCATTATGCGAGAGTTCAAAAATTCAGATCTCCTCCGGTATGATCATGGATCGTCTGGCGGTTTAGGACCCGGGTTTCATAGGCCGGGTTATGGGGGAGGTAATTCTGGTTCAGGTTTTCAAGGCAACCAAGGTGGACAGGGCAATCAAGGCAATCAGGGCAACCAAGGTGGTTATAATCAACAAGGGAATCAACAACATCAGCAGTCGGGTTATCAGAGTAACCCGAAGTA
Source organism: Triticum aestivum (assembly GCF_018294505.1). Classification (NCBI taxonomy): domain Eukaryota; kingdom Viridiplantae; phylum Streptophyta; class Magnoliopsida; order Poales; family Poaceae; genus Triticum; species Triticum aestivum. The sequence continues at coordinate 471,409,881 of NC_057810.1, read as the reverse complement.
GTTAAATGGTGGGCAGTATCATTTCTTCACTACTAGCCTGTGCAAGCACGATCAGAAGCTCCATAAGAGGGCAGTGAACTCCGTTGAACCAGCGGTGCCTCGTTATCTGCGCTGGTCTGAGCAGCCTATTGTGTGGAGTCGAGAAGACCATCCGCCTCGGGTTGACAATCCGGGTCATCTGGCATTAGTGGTCACACCACATGTTGGAGGTTATAAGTTCACCAAGGTGCTCATGGATGGAGGGAGCAGTATCAACATCTTGTATTATGAAACCTTCCGGCGTATGGGGTTGACGGATAAGAATCTTAAACCGTCAAACACCATTTTTTACGGTGTGGTACCTGGTAAATCGGCCTACCTAGTCGGCAAGATAGCTCTGGAAGTGGTTTTTGGAGATGATCATGATTCAAGATCCGAGACGTTGACCTTTGAAGTGGTCAAAATCAAAAGTCCGTACCATGCCCTGTTTGGACGGCCGGTTTATGCTAAGTTCATGGCAAGGCCATGTTATGTTTATCTGCAGCTCAAGATGCCGGGTCATAAGGGGACCATTACGGTTCATGGCAGCCGCAAAATCGCACTAGAGTGCGAGGAGGGTGACGCGGCTTATGCTGAGTCGGTTTGTGCAACGGAGGAGTTGAAGTTCTATAAGGACAATGTTGATCCGGCAAATATGACTTCTCTGAAGAATCCCACTACAGAGCATGATCCGGCTTTGAAGTTTAAATTGGCTGATGAGACTAAGTTGGTTGATTTTGTTCCTGGCGATTCATCCAAGCAGTTCAGCATCAGCGTTAACTTGGATTCGAAATAGGAAAGCGCGCTCATCGAGTTCATCCGTGAGAACCGGGACATCTTTGCATGGAAACCTTCTGACATGCCAGGTGTACCGAGGGAACTCGCTGAGCACACCCTTAATATTGATCCCAAGTTTAAACCGGTCAAGCAAGTTCTTTGCCGCTTTAATGAAGAGAGACGCAAGGCCATTGGAGAGGAGGTAGCCCGGCTATTGGTAGCAGGGTTTATTGTGGTGGTTTTTCACCCTGAGTGGTTGGCTAACCCGGTGTTGGTACTTAAGAAGAAGGGCATTTGGCGTATGTGTGTGGACTACACGGATTTGAACAAAGCTTGCCTAGCTGATCCCTTTGCCCTCCCTCGTATTGATCAAATTATTGATGCTACAGCGGGTTGCGAGCGTTTGAGTTTTCTGGATGCTTATTCGGGTTACCATCATATCAAAATGGCAGTTAAGGACCAGGAGAAGACGACCTTTATAACTCCTTTTGGACTCTTCTGCTATGTTTCTATGCCTTTTGGGCTCAAGACTGCTCAGGCGACTTACCAATGGTGTGTGCAGAATTGCCTCCATAATCAGATTGGGCGCAATGTTCATGCTTATGTGGATGATATCATGGTGAAATCTAGGAAAGCAGAGACACTCATAGCTGACTTGCAGGAAACTTTTGATAATCTGAGGGTTTATAAGATGATGCTTAATCCGGCCAAATGTGTTTTTGGTGTGCCAGCTGGCAAGCTCTTGGGTTTTCTGGTATCTAATAGGGGCATTGAGGCTAATCTGGAAAAGATCAAGGCTATCACATCCCTGGCTAAACCGGTGTGTATCAATGATGTTCAAAGACTGGCGGGTTGGATTGCAGCACTGAGCCGGTTTATCAGCCGGTTGGGGGAGAAGGTGATCCCTCTTTATCAGATGATGAAGAAAACAGCAACTTTGTTTGGAGTGATGCTGCTGATGCGGCATTTGAGGATTTGAAGAAGCAGTTGGCCGAATCGTCCGTCCTTGCTGCCCCCATTGATAAGGAACCATTGCTGTTATACGTGGCTGCTAATGCCTGGGCTGTCAGCGTGGCTATTGTGGTGGAGCGCAAGGAGGCTGGTAAGGAGTATCCGGTTCAACGGCCGGTTTATTATATCAGTGAGGTACTTATCGAGTCCAAACAGAGATATCCCCATTGGCAGAATCTGGTGTATGGAGTGTTTATGGCAAGCCGGAAGCTTAAGCAATACTTTCAAGGCCATCCCATCACTGTCGTCAGTTCTGCTCCATTGGGAGACATCATTCAAAACAAGGAGGCAACTGGCCGGGTTGCTAAGTGGGCTATTGAGCTTGGGCCTCACGGGTTGAAATACATGCCTCACACTGCTATCAAGTCCCAAGCGCTCGTAGACTTCATCAACGACTAGACAGAGTTGCAGGCACCGGAGGATAAACCGGATAACACATACTGGACTATTCACTTTGATGGATCCTGACAATTGGAGGGCTCGGGTGCTGGAGTGGTTCTTACTTCCCCTCGAGGTGACAAATTTTGTTATGTTCTCCGCTTAATGTTTCCCTATACTAACAATGCAGCTGAGTATGAGGCCTTACTCCATGGTCTGCGGATGGCTAAGGAGATGAACTTAATCTGGGTACGTTGCTTTGGTGACTCCAATTTAGTGGCTCAACAAGTATCTGGTACGTGGGATTCCAAGGATCCACTCATGGCGGCTTATCGGCGAGAGGTGGACGTCATTGCTGGTCACTTCAAGGGTTATCAGGTCGAGCACATTGATCGGCGCAAAAATGAAGCGGCAGACGCTTTAAGCCGGCTCGGATCCCAGCGTAAACTGGTGCCGCCTAATGTTTTTCTGGATGTTCTGCATAATCCGTTGGTCAAGATACCAACAGAGGAGGATCTAGCGATTCCTGACCCGGAAGCTCAATTGGTGGCGGTTCTTCATGCTATCCCTGATTGGACATTGCCGTACCTGGCGTACATGAACTGGCGCGAGTTACCAGAGGACGAAGTTTTGGCCAAGCAGATAATCCGGCGGTCTAAGTCCATGACTATTGTCAATGGCGAGTTACACCACTGCAGTGTCTCAGGGGCGTTTCAGCGTTGTGTTTCTTCTGAAGAAGGCTGTGAGATCTTGCGTGAAATCCATGAAGGATATTGTGGTCATCATGCCGGTTCAAAATCCTTGGTGGCTAAGGCTTTCCAGCACGATTTTTACTGGTTAACAGCTCATGCTGATGCGGAAGATCTTGTCCGAAAGTGTGATGGCTTCAGAAGTTTGCACATCGAGCTCATGTTCTGGCTCAGGAGTTGAGGATGATTCCAATTACCTGGCCGTTCGCAACTTGGGGGCTGGATATGGTTGGGCCTTTTAAGAGGTCCAAGGATAAGAAGACCCACCTCCTGGTGGCGGTTGATAAATTCACCAAGTGGGTGGAGGCAGAGCCAGTGAGCAAGTGTGATGCGGCCACGTCGGTTCAGTTCATGAAAAAGGTGATCTTCCAATTTGGCTTTCCACACAACATTATAATAGATAATGGCACGAATCTCTCCAAGGGAGCTATGGAGGAGTTCTGTCAACGTGAGCACATCCGGCTTGATGTGTCATCACTGGCCCACCCTCAATCTAATGGTCAAGCGGAGAGAGCTAATAAGGAAATCCTAAAAGGTATCAAGCCCTGGCTTATGGTCCCTTTGAAGCAGACGCCGGGTTGTTGGGTGGGGGAGTTGCCTTCCATTTTATGGAGTATTAATACCACCCCCAATAGATCTATGGGTTACACACCCTTCTTCATGGTTTATGGAGCGGAAGCAGTTCTCCCAAGTGATATTCGCCATGACTCGCCCCGAGTGGCAGCTTACGTTGAAGCGGATAATGAGAGAGCACGCCAGGATGCATTGGACCTGTTAGATGAACAACGGGATATTGCGGTAGCTCGCTCGGTGATTTATCAGCAAGACCTGCAGCGTTATTACAGCCGCCGGGTTAAAACCAGGACTTTCCAAGAAGGCGAGTTGGTGCTCCGGCTCATCCAAGATCAAATTGACATGCACAAGTTGTCTCCACCTTGGGAAGGACCCTTTGTGGTCATCAAGAATTTGAACAACGGGTCATACTACCTCATCGATGTTCGAGAACACAAAGACTCACGCAAGTCAGAGGAGGAGACTCGCCGGCCATGGAATGTAGCTCATCTTAGGCCTTACTACACCTGAGCCACAGGCTCCTACTATGTATATATTTTTGACAATGTACATATTATGATCAATAAATAAACCGACATCCTTGCTAAAGCGGGGCCTCTGCCATTTCGTCTTATATGTCTTCTTGGTTACATGGGGGCTCATGCTTATAAGTGGAGTTTTCCATTAAACCGGCTTATAAAGCCACAACATAGCTTGGGAGCTTCACACCCAAGGGACCAAAGAGAGTCTGTTGCCACGCACAGCTCAAACATAGGTACCCATTGAGCACAGCTCACAATATTACTTGGGGGCTCTTTGTGCACAGCAACAAAGAGTTTGAAAGGACCCTTGTAATAGGCTATCAAGCCAGGCTTGGAAGCCAGGTTTATTCACCTAAAACCCCCGGGTTAACCTGCCTTCATCAAGTAAGCCACTCCGTCCAGGTAATCCTGGTATGACCCGCCGAACGTTTGACAAGTCAATCTTATACAGACCCTGAACTTGTCAAAGTTAAAACGACGACTGGTTAATTGGAGGCCCATCTTAAAAGGCTTTGTCAAATGGTTTACTCAGCGGCCTGGCAGCCCATGAAAAGCCTCAAATTTGGGCCTGGCAGCCCTTGAAAAGCCTCGACTACAATTTTTTATTTGATTTTGTTTTTTGCAAGTTTTCTTTCCTTTGATAAGGTTTTAAGATAAACCGACGTCTATTGACCCGGCCTGACTATAAGTCATTACATCGACTCGGTGTTTTTTGACCCGGCGTAGCTTTCAACTATCAGTTGTTAGCACAAAATCAATTATAAACCGGTGTTTCTTAGCCTGGTCTGGCATTGACTATAATTTGCCAGGATGATCATCCAGTGTTTATCATAACCCGACATGGCTTATTATATACCAGCACAACATGGTGGGAGTTATCAACACGCAAGATTTGGGTTATCACCCTTACTACAAAAATGATTGGTAAACCAACGATGTGATTTAAATCACAGGTATGATATATTTTCATATTTCATTATCTTTACAGCCTTTGTTATAAACTCTGGCTTCATATTGGGCATCATAACCCGTCCGACGGTAAACCACCAGGACAAGTTTTCAGTTTATTACATGCCGAAAACAGGATTGCATAACACTGATAAAGATCATAAGCAGATATTGCATATTATGACAAAGTGGCAGTCTCAGGAAAGTGATTATGCACGACGGCATAGCAGACCAAGTGTTTCAAGCTATGCACGATGGCATAGCAGACCAAGTGTTTTAAGCTAGCCTATTACAAGGTGTTTTAACCGCCCGAAAGGATAATTCATTTTTCTACAGAGGACGGTGCACAAATGATAAACCGGCTTCCGGATTATGATTCCTCTTCAGCTTGATGAGAAGTTTGTGGATCACCCTACGCCGGTTCAACCTCCGCCTCCCCATCCACTAGCTGGAAGTCAATGGTTTTCCAGTCAATTCCAGACAAAGCTCGGAAGATGGCTTCATCACTTATAAGATCTGACGGTTCAACATCAGGGGCATAAGTGTGCTTATGGATTGGAGGGATTAGATTCTGGGCCTCATAAACTGACGCATCAATCTGCCTGTTGTCTGCATCATAGATGGACCGGTGGAAAGATAAGTCAGTCTCTTCGGCCAATCTGCTTGCAAGAGGACGCATCTCCTTTGTCAACACTTTAAGGGCATCCTCATCAAATTCCGACCCATCTTCTTTTTGACTGGGATAATCATTCCCAATATCCTCATCAAGATCAACTATCCAAGCCTTCGCCCGAGTCAAGGCAGATAAAGCACCAGCCCTTGCAGCAGATCTTTTCACTTCTTCTAGCTGGGCAGGTGTCATGGAGAACTTGGCCAAGGTATCTTTGATTAAAGTTGGTGCCGGTTTGTTGTATGAAGCAGTGCAGATAACTCGTTGAGCGCCGGTATATAGCTGCTCAATTAAGGTATAAGCAGCCTTCAGCTTCTTGTGCATATCAGAGCCAAGATGAGCGACGCGGCTACCTGCAATGATTACAATATTGTTGTTAAACTGGCGGTTTCAAGGCCGATGAAGTATGGTTCAGTACAAAGCTACTTACCAAAGATAGCAGAAGTCATAGCATTGATCTGCCGCTTTAAACGAGTCAGCTCTTCCGCCACCGGTTTAAGTGCTGCTTCAGCATCCTCAACCCGTTTTAACAGAGTGGCCTTCTCAGTCTCCCAGTCTACCCACTCGCCTTTGAAGCCATCCTTCCATTGTTCCATGGCTGTTAAAGCGCCCTTCAGTTCATCTTTCGCCTTGGATGTTTCGGCTTCCTGGGATTTGATGTTTTCTTGGAGGTCGGCGATTTGAGAATCTTTGTTGGTTAAATCAGCCTGCAAAATATAGAACAATAAATTGGCAATACTTTTTTCAAAGTCCCAAGCACATAACAAGTTATACACTTGGCACTTGGGGGCTAATGCGGATTGCTTTTTCTTAAAGGATATTTTAAGTCCCAAGTCTCAATACAAGTATTAATCTTGGCACTTGGGGCTAATGCTTAATTGATCAGATAAATCAGATGTGCAGGAATTAAACAAGGATAAGCTTTACAACAGGAAGTACCGGTTCATCTTGAAGAGATAAACTGGCCCTTGGGGGCTACTGGAGTTAAGGATTGAAGCAGATTCTAAGGGAAAAGGGCTTATGCAAAGGAATAAATATTTACCTCATATTGCTCTTTCATTAGGTTTACCAAACTGACTTCATAGTCACGACTTGTGTACAACCGGTTCAAATATCCAGAATGGATGTCTTGAGCATTGAGATGAGCATAGCTTGACAAATCAGACTTCCACTTGCCCTTCTCCATAGCGGCAAATTCTTCTTTTGCACTGTGCTTTGATAAAGCGACAGGATTGCCAGGAGTGGTATGGCCAAAGCCAGTAATTACCATATATCATCTGTTGTGCCTTCAGTTGTCTTATTTGGGCTCGGCGGTTTGTCAGCGGCCTTAGCTGGGCTCGGTGGATCAGCGCGTGGGCTTGTTGGATTTGTCTCTGGCGGATCAGCAAAAGTATCCTGACCCTGAGGTGTCGGGTCATCTAGATCAATGTCAGCATTTTGCTCAATAGCCTCTGAGGTTTTCTCCAGTTCAGTAGCCGAATTATCGTTAGTTGGTTTACTCAACTTAGCTTTCTTGCTAAGTCTAGCTTTGGCACTGAAGAAAGGAGATGCAGAAGTTAGTACAGTAAAACGGTGCAAGGTATAAAAGGTTAAAGTGTAATATGTTTACCTAGGAACTGTCTTGAGGGGAGGCATCTGTGTGGCTGATGATTCGTTGGAGGATGAATTGGAGGTACCCTGATAATTTGAATCAGACGGATTAAGAGGGTACCGGAAGTAACCCGCCTTGGGATAAGATGTATTAGAAGTACAAGAGACCTCTGGACGGCGTTTTCGAACCGGGTGTCCGGTAAACCGGAGGAGGTAACTTGTTGGCCACTATGTCGGGTTGTGCGACGAGATTCATGTTGCCATGTCTTCAAAGAAAAGTGTGGATCCAAATAAGTGAGAGGATGTGAATGTTTTACTTTCCGGACTGCGCGATGGAGTTTTTGTACTGGAACATGATCTGAATCGGAAGAAAGGGAAATTACCTCTACATGCTCAGCGCGGCTGGCCTCCGCATCATCCTGATAATGATCATTGCCAATAAGTTGCATAAAAATGAACCAAGGGAATCAAGTTCTACCTCTGATTCTGAGTCATCAACATCTTCGGCTGGATCAGGGGACTCAGCGGTTCTTTTATTTGCTGGCTTCTTTGAGGCCTTACTCTTAACACGAGGCGCTCTCACCGGTTTGTCTTGTACTTTTGCCGGCTTGTCTGGAGATTTCCTCTTCCAGAACGGATCATTGCTCTACAAAGATAAACAGAAGGTCATCAGAAAGTGTCAACAGGGGGGCGAATTAAAAGCAGAAAGATACAATTCTTACAGTTGGCGGTTTATTGGAGGCATAAAAGGGACGCATCCCAGTCTTGCTGCACTCAGATATCGGTTCATCCAACATCTTTTTGACAGCTTCAGTAATCTCTTCATCAGTTAGCTGAATATCAATATTACATTGAGGATCTTTCAAGTCTCCTGTGTACTTGCACATTAAACCGGGACGCTGGCTTAAGGGCAAGATACTCCACAAAACCCAGCAACAAACAAGGTCAATACCGGTTAAACCATTTGCCATAAAATCCCGGATCTTAGAAATCTATGGTGCATATTTCGATTGTTCCCTGGCAGTAAGCCACTGGGGCAATGGATGTTCATTACTAAGCTAGTGAGCATGATAACCCGGCAGATGATTTTCATTATCAGGAGCGTTACTCCGGCAGTAAAACCACGTTGATTCCAGTCCTTGGGTGGCTGTGATGTTTGACGTGAGGAAAATTGACTTCTTTCCTTTTTTGAATTAACACCCCGCCAAGTTCAGTGTTGGGGCCATCGGTAAATTCAGTATGGCGGTTCAAGTGGAAGAAGTCTCTGAAAAATTCAACGGTCGGTTCTTCTTGCAGATAAACCTCACAAAACACTTGGAAATTGCAAATGTTGGACACAGAGTTCGGTCCAATATCTTGAGGGTGGAGTTGGAAGCTGGCAAGTACATCCCAGAATTTTTTTGATCTGGGAGGGCTAAACCCTCGGTCCATATGATGTACAAACACAACTACTTCTCCATCTTGAGGTTCAGGAGGATTTCCCGTACCCAGAACTCTCCAGTGCATGGTTTCTTGCTTTGCTAAAGCGCCAGTCAAAACATACCCAGTAAGTTGCTCTTCCGTTGTCGGATTTCGGGTTCCGGCAGACCCTCAAGGTTCAAACTCTGGGGTGCACGCAGAGATCACACCTCCTGCCTACCCGTGTCTCATCACCTCGCAAGGATCTAAATCTACACGAAGAACAACACAAGGGACACGAGATTTATACTGGTTCAGGCCACCATGGTGGTGTAATACCCTACTCCAGTTTGTGGTGTGTGGATTGCCTCAGGGGCTGATGATGATGAGCAGTACAGGGAAGAACAACCTCGCGAGGGTCTGTTCTTGGCTGGAGCGATGAACTGCTACGGGAGTTCAATCGCCTCTCTCTCTCTCTCTCTATCTCCAGATGTAGATGCCCAAAATCTCCCTCTTCACCCTGTGGGTGGCTAGTCCTATTTATAGGCGGAGGCCCTGGGCCTCTTCCCAAATATTGAGCGGGAAGGGCGCCAACAATTGGCCATTTTGAAGGGGAACATCTAGTACACTTATCCTGACTAAAGTTGGTCCTCGCCTGCCAAAGACCCTGACGATGACGCCGTCTTGGGCTCCACGATGACCTCCATTCTGCCGTCCTGCTAGTCTTGGTCTTGTTGCACCGAAATGGTTGCCTTTGCTTGATACTCTTGCCTGCGCTTGCCCCCTTTGCACCAAAGAGGAAACAAGGACTCTGCGCGGGCCGGCGCCCGCCTGGCCTCGGTCGTCATGGCTTGCGTCATGGGCACCTCGTGAGGTAAGCCGCCTTGATCTCTCCACCTCCTCGCGAGCCAGCCTGATGAGGCTGTGCCCGAGGAAGCCTCCTGTCGTCCGCCCCGCGAGGCTTGGCCCCTCGCGAGGGTCTTGAGCATATGCTGATGAAGATGGGCCGTACTGGGCCACCCCTTGAGCCATGCCGCAGGCCGCAGGCAGGCAAGTCTGGGTACCCCCATTCCCAGAACACCGACAGTAGCCCCCGGGCCCAAGGCGCGCCCGGACTTGGCTTAGGAGAGAAGCGAAGGGGCAAGCGCAAAGCGCCACGGGCCCCAATAGCCTGCGGCCTTGGGCGCCGCATGGCGGTTGATTGGACGTGGGCGTCCTGGCTCCCCACGACACCTCGGCAACTGCACGAATTGATAAGGGAGCGGTACCCGTCTAGGCTTACCTTCTTTGCCTTCTCCTTCACTGCCCAGATCCCCTTTCTCTCTCCTATCCTTCTTGCTTCCGAAATCCCCAGATCTGCTCCAACCCTGCATCCTATCAAGGCATGGCGCCTCGCCAGACCCCAGCCGGAGCATGGTACTCGCCCACTCTAGATCCTCCGAATGTGTCGGATAAGAACCTTGCTCGGACGCACCAGATGATGGCGGCGCAAGGCAATGACGGGGCAGCCGCGCTAAAGGTTGGCTCCGCCCTTCCTGAGGGCAGGGGAAGCACCTTCTACCCGCTCTTCGTGAGCGCCATCGCCATCGGTCTGGTGCCCCCCTTTTCTGAGTTCTTCCTTTCTGTTCTCCACCATTACAACCTGCAAGCTCTGCACCTCCATCCCAACTCTGTTCTTCTCCTAGCGATTTTCGCCAACTACTGTGAGGCTCATGTTGGGGTAAGGCTCTCAGTGGCCTTGCTGCACCATTACTTCTACCTCCGGGTCTCTTGCGGCCCCATCACCGCGTGCGCGAGCTTCTTCGCGTATGGCAGCTCCAATGCCATCTCGAAGCCCGGGAAGAGGATTGAGGGCTTTAGGAGCAAGTGGGTCATGGTGGATGCTAGGCGCATCCACTCCCGGCTGATTCTGCCACGGGGCAGCCCAAGTCTGTTGACGCTTGGTCCCATGTGGAGCTCGTTGATCCCCGCGCGAAGCCAGTGCTAGAGAGGATGGATGCGAACCTGTGGCCGGACAACATGGCGACGACGAAACTGACCGGGGCATCGCTCCTGAGGGAGTTCCCGGAGCACCGGGTGGCTCCGCTCCAGGAACACTCGCTTCCGCTATGGAGGCTCGGGGGGCCGATGCCGCCCTTCGCCTGAATCCCGAAGTCCTGGCCAATGAAGATCTGGCTGCGGTCCTCCAATCCTTGGTTGGGGGAGATGTGGCGAGATTGGAGGATGCTCCCATACCCCTGTTCCTTCGGGATGATTGGGAGCAGGTGGTGAACTCCATGTCCGCTTTCAACAGGGACGGGCCTATGCCCGTGGAGGTTCCTGAGGACCCGGCGGCCCTGGCGACGGTGAACGTATCCTCCGGCGACTCAAGCGGAGAGGAGGAAGAAGAGGAGTAGGAAGAGGAGCCCGATTCGGAGGCGACCGACGGGGAGTCTAGAGCGCCCCTTCCTCGGCACAGGTCCCGCGTTCTTCGCCTCATGCCGGATGACGACGAGGATGGCAATGAGCGAGGTGGCGAGAGCTCACCCCTGATCCCGAAGAAGGACAGGACGGGGCTGGTTCCCCGCGGGTCTGCTCCAGCTCCGAGGCGATCTGCAGACGCGCCTCCTTCTCCCGAGCCTCTTGAGGTTGATCCCAGCAGCCGGCTCTCGGGCTTCAAGTTCGGCCGGAGGTTGCTTGAGTCCGCGAGCGACGACCAGTAAGTGCTTGATTCTCGTTTTGCTTCTTGCTTCGTTGTTGAGGCTTGACATCCATATTCCTTGGCTAGGTTGGTGCCTGCGGCGAAAAAGCTGAAGGGGGCTCCTAAGGCTTCATGCGGGGCAGCACCTCCATCCATAGGAGAAGGGGGCGGCAAGACGCTGGCCTCTCCTGCCTAGTCATCCTCGCGAGGCCTGGCGGGGCTAGCTAGGGCGAGCTCAGCCCCCATGGCCCAAGCGACTCCCGAGGTGTCCTTGCCTGACGCCACTGCCGCAGCCGTCGGGGCGCAGAAGGTCCCGACTCATGGTGCTGTGATTACACTGCCGTCTTCTCCCCCTACTCCGCCAACTGCCATCTCTCCGACTCCTTCTACTATCCTGGATCGTGCTGCTGCTGAGCTGGACCGGCTGTGGAAAGATCTTCTGGGCGCCGACCCTCGCTTGGTGGCCGGGTGCCTGGAGCTGGCCTCCGGCTGGATTCGCTTTGATGCTTCAGTCCGAGCGGCGCTGGCTCAGGCCACGACGGCTTGCAACGAGGAGAAGCAGGCCATCCTTGAGGCGAAGGCCGCTCGCGACGCTGCCTTGGGTGAGGTTGCGGATGTCCGGGGTCGTTGCGAGGTGCTGGAGAACGAGCTGCAAGGCCTGCGCGACCAGCTTGCCAAGGAGGCCCGTGTCCGCCAGGAGAAGGAGGAAGACATGAAGGCTCGTGAGGCTACCGCCAAGGACCGGGATGCCAAACTTGATGAATGCCATGGCCGTTTGGGTGTGCTGGAGCAGGCGTTGGAGGCGAAGAGGATCGAGCTAGACGGCAAGGCGTGGGTTCTGGCCGAGGACCGCGTGGCCTTCACGAAGCTGGAGGTGATGGCTCGCACTTTGGTGAAGTCGCTTTATGACAGCGGCCTGGAAAGCCCGCTAGCTGACGCCGAGGATGGCCCTGCCAAGCTGCTTCCCTTCCTGGTCCGCGCCCTTGAATATGTCACCCTCGGCCTTGGCCCCACGGTTGAGGCTGAGGCGCGTGTCCTTTCCTCTGTAGCGCTGACACGCGTCTTCACCCATGTCTACCTCCGTGACCCCAGCGTTGACCTTGACAGCCTGCTGGAGCCTGTGAGCGGCGAGCTTGCCGCTGTCGCTGCTGAGGCCGTGAAGGGTCGAGCGGAGGCTCTGCTGGCGAAGTTCCGGGCCTTCAGCACCAAGCCTAAGCGAGGCGCTGCCGATCCTGAGGCTCCACGAGGCGAAGTCGCCCAGCGCAGCTCCGTCACCAGCGATGGCACCACCAGAAAGTGACCCCTTCGTGGCTCCCGTCCTGCTTTTAGCTCCTGCAACATGCATCATGCCTCGTGGAGGCGTTTAAACTTGTGTTTGGCATTGTCAAAGCACTCTCTGGACCATAATATTTTCTTTTGAATTCCTTGAGATTTGCACTTTTCCTTCCTACTTGCTTGTGTTCTACGTCGGCAGAGCCCGGCCCCGCGCATACCTCAGCCGCCGTTAGCCCCGACAGGAAACCAGGACGGGACCAAAGAGTGAGGGGCTACGTGAAAAGTTAGGCTCCTGAGTCGCGATGCTCAGGAGTCCCCCTTGACGCACGAACAACAAGTAGGGAGGCGGGATGTATGGGTAAATTTACCATTCTACGTCGGTAGAGCCCGGCCCCGCGCATACCTCAACCGCCGTTAGCCTTTCAGAACTAAGGGGTGAGGGGCTACATGACCAGTTAGGCTCCTGAGTCGTGATGCTCAGGAGTCCCCCTTGATGTTTAAATGACCTTCGTACCTTGGCTCCGCTCAGGGAGAGGCGTGCGACGAACCAGGCCCGAGGGGCCTGGCTGGGTGGCGTGCGCCAGGGCGTGACCTAGGCGTAGCCCCCGTGCCCAGCCCCCTCGCGTGACACTCCCGAGGGGAGGCGTTACGATGGGGCCTGGTCACTGAGCTCTGGGCTCCCTAAGGTTGATGCGGCCGGGGGCCACCCTCAGTTGTTTATCACCAGCACGGAGCTTAGCGCTTCCGTATGTGTATGGGCATAGCTGCTCCTCGGCAGTGTCATCAGCCAGCACGGAGCATGGTGCTCCCACTGGTGTGTGGGAGGAGGCTCCCCTCCGGGAGGAGCCCCCGGGGCATGTACAGCCCCGCCCTGACACGTGGCTGGCACGGTAGGGCCTGACGAGGTGTATCTGGGCACCCATGAGCCAGCGCGGGACTCACGAGGCTCTACCTCAAGGCGGGTTGCGCCTGGCTCTGGGCCTTTACTTGTAATGTGTTCCTGCAAATTTGGTTAGATGCCGGCGCTCTACGTCCTCGGGTCCCGGCCCCCGAGCGGGCTCAGCCGTCGCTGGTATGCCAGGTCACGATGCTGTGGACAAGGCCAGAGGGTGAGGGCTGGGGAGCCAGTAAGAGCCCATGAGTCGCGATGCTCAGGTACCCCCCCTTTAACGTGCAAGCGGCCGGCATGAAGGAAGAAGGGTGCCATGGACATGCATCAAATAGCGATCATGACAAGTCAAACGCATGAGTTGACTAAACGCTAGAGGAATACGTGCCACTAGGTCTAGCCCGGGTGGCTTGGGGATAATGCAGCCCGAGGGGCGCCCCCAATAAAGTAAACTAAAAACATGAACTAAAGGGATACATGCCGCAGGGACGGACCCACGCGGCCTAGGAATGATGCAGCCCTGGGGGGGGGGGCGCTCCCAGCTGAAAATGAAACTCGAAGGATGTCACCTGATGATGCTGAGGACGAAAGGATGCTGAAGTAGCGGACGGCGTGCGCTGCAGAAGCCGATCTTCACGAGCCCCCAGGCCCAGGAACCTCGGGAGGCTCCGGGGGCGCTGGCGGCTCTTCGCGGACCATCTTCATCTCCGCCAGGATTGTGGAATGCCTGGCCGCCTGATCCTCCAGGATGCTCCTCATGAGGCGCTGACGCACGGCAACCGCGTTCGGTAGGCCGTAAGGCATGCGAACATAGCTATGGGGTGGACCTTTGCAGTGTCCCACGCGTGAGGGCCAGAGGCGCTCCTGAGAGGCGGCTCGGTTGAGTCCTAGTATGTCGATGCAGATGCGCAGCCCACCATCCTCGCCCGGATGGGGAGCTACTATGGGTAAGCGGCGGCTGCCACTCATGATTCTTGACTCCTGCAACTCCTGAATGATCTCGCTGACGAACTCCTGAGGGTTTGGCCCTCCTTGCCTCGCCCCTTTCTGCGGGAAACTTGTTTTGAAACACGCCTCCAAGTGGTGCCCGAGCGCCTCCCTCGTGATCTTAGCAAAGTCGATGGCCCTCCAGGAGAGAGCCCCCGAGCCTTGCTCGAAGAGGGCGCCGGGCACGCCTTCCTATGCGACAGAAGGAGGCGCCCCCGGAATAGGCGCGGACCCTGAAGGGATTGCCTCCTGAGGGGTCGGACCAGGTGATGTCTTCTTTTTATTAGGGGCAGCCTCGGAAAACCTCCCGTTCCTGTGATCTGGGTCTTCAATTGATGCGACTTGGAAAGCACGCTCCAGAGAACACACTGTGTCTCTCTCTTCACAAGGCACCGTGATGACTCCACCGCTTCTTAGCATCTTGAGGACATTGTAGCCGTGATGAGTCACGGCCATGAACTTGGCCAAGGCTGGGTACCCGAGGATGGCATTGTATGGTAGGTGAATGTGAGCGACGTCAAAGTCGATGAGCTCGGTGCGGTAGTTGTCGCGCTTCCCGAAGGTGACAAGAAGGCGGACCTGCCCTATCGGAACCGTGGAACCATCAGTGACTCCTAAGAAAGGCTTGGTTGGCTGTAGCAGATTGTAGGGCACTTGGAGATTGTTGAACGTCTCTACGGATAGGACATTGAGCCCTGCCCCGCCGTCGATGAGGGTCCTGGTGACTTGCACATTGCTGATGATTGGGGAACAAAGCATCGGGAGGACTCCGGCTGTGGCCGCGCAGTTGAGCTGATCCGCTGAACTAAACGTGATGGCGCACGCTGACCACTTGAGAGGGCGTGTGGCCTCAAGCTTGGGGAGGACTGCATTCACTTCGCGTGCAAACTGCTTGAAGATGCGTTGAGAGGCCGGGGCTTGAGCGCCGCCCAAGATGCAAGCGATCGCGCGCGGCTCCTGGAAGCCTCCAGCCCCCTCGTCCTAATGATGGTCTTCATTCCTCCTCGGCTGTGGTGGCAGAGGAGCGAGGCCCGCGTTGCCTTGTGGGCGATCCTCGCGAGGCTGATCACTCCAACCCCCCTCGCAAGGTGGGTCCCTCCAACCTCCCTCACGAGGCTGGTCCTGCCAGCGGTCCTCGCAAGGTCGGTCATGCCACCCTTGGCGGGGGCCACGATCTTCCCATCATCCTCCACCTCTTCCTCCTCCTTGGCCATAGCCCCGGTCGCTGTGCTCGGAGCATCGGCCGGCACGCACGTCCCACACGGCCCTGAGCTCTTGGCATTCATTGGTGTGTGGGTGTGGAGGTCGTGGTACATGCAGTATCAGCTGCCCTTGGATGACTCAGGCTGATCCCTGCCTCGCTTGGTGTCCGGCTCTGCCGCAGGGACAGCAGCCCCCTTGCGCTTCACGTCCTTGACCTTGGGCTTCTTCTCTTCTGGGCCAGCAGTTGGGAGCTCAAGGAGGGAAAGGTGCCCTTCCTCAGCCCTAGCGCACTTGGTCGCCAAATTGAACAGATCTAGGGAGGTGCACAGGTCCTCATGGATCGCAAGCTCCTCCTTCATCTTGACGTCACGTACGCTATCGGAGAAGGCTGAGATGTTGGCTTCCTCAGACACCTTGGGGATCTTAAGGCGAGCGCTGTTGAAGCGCTGGATGAACTTCTGCAGGGTGTCTCCCGGCTGCTGCTTGATGCGGCGCAAGTCGCTCATGGCCGGGGGCCAGTCGCGAGTGCCTTGGAAGTTGGCGATGAATCGGGTGCACATCTCGTCCCAGGAGGATATCGTGCCAGGAGCCAGGTTCAGGAGCTAGGTGCGGGCGCCGTCCTTGAGCGCCATGGGGAACCAGTTCTCCATGACCTTCTCGTCCCCGTTGGCGGCTTTGATGCCCAGCTCATAGAGCTGGAGGAACTCAACAGGGTTAGCCATGCCATCGTAGCGCGGGGGAAGATCTGGCTTGAACTTGCCCGGCCAGGCCACGCTGCGCAGCTCGGCGGAGAAGGAACGACAACCTGCAGTGGCCGCGGGAGCCCTTTGGTGACGGAGAGCTTGAACATGCGGGTCTCTGTGCGCTACCGCCAGGCGCAGCGCGGGGTCTTGATGCGTTGGAGCGGGAGCGCGCTCGTGCCGGGTCGGTGCGGGGAGCACACAGGCAGCTTCTTGGGGACGAGGGATCTCTTGGCAGCTCTTCTCTTGCTATGCTGGCGCCGGACGGAGTGGGTTCCGCCCAGGGGCCACGCGCCTTGGGGCCAAGGCGCCTTCTTGAGGGGGAGGCGGCTGAGGCGCCCCCGGAGCTTCGTCGCCCGCGCAGGGCGGGGCACGGTGCAGTGAGAGGGATGGTGCAGGGGATCCCCCAGCAGCGCTGACAAGCTCAGTGATGCGGGCGAGCCACTCGTCGTAGAGGTCGTCAACGGGACGGTAGTGCAGGAGCTCCCGCGCCAGGAGCAGGGCGGCGTGCGTGTAGCGCGACGGGCGTGGGACGAGTAGCCGGCTGGAGTCAGCGACGGGGTGGCGGTGCGGCCTTCTCGCTGCACCGAAGGATGCAGGGTTTGACGGCAGGCGACTGGGAATGGCGGGGGCGCCTGCCGACGGGGGCCGTCTGGGTGACGCGAGTGGAGAGAGCGTCCCGGCGCGGGCGCGACGAGCGTCTGACATGGATGCGACGGGCGGTGAAACACGAGGCGATGGAAGGCAGATTCCGGCGCACCCCTACCTGGCGCGCCAAATGTTGGATTTCGGGTTTCGGCAGACCCTCAAGGTTCGAACTTTGGGGTGCATGCGGAGATCACACCTCCTGCCTACCCGTGTCTCATCGCCTCGCAAGGATCTAAAGCTACACGAAGAACAACATAAGGGACACGAGATTTATACTAGTTCAGGCCACCATGGTGGTGTAATACCCTACTCTAGTTTGTGGTGTGTGGATTGCCTCAGGGGCTGATGATGATGAGCAATACATGGAAGAACAGCCTCATGAGGGTCTGTTCTTGGCTGGAGCGATGAACTGCTAGGGGAGTTTAATCGCCTGTCTCTCTCTCTCTATCTCCAGATGTAGATGCCCAAAATCTCTCTCTTCACCCTGTGGGTGGCTAGTCCTATTTATAGGCGGTGGCCCTGGGCCTCTTCCCAAATATTGAGCGGGAAGGGCGCCAACAATTGGCCATTTTGAAGGGGAGCATCTAGTACACTTATCCTGACTAAAGTTGGTCCTCGCCTGCCAAAGACCCTGACGATGACGCCGGCTTGGGCTCCACGATGACCTCCGTTCTGCCGTCCTGCTGGTCTTGGTCTTGTTGCACCGAAATGGTTGCCTTTGCTTGATACTCTTGCCTGCGCTTGCCCCCTTTGCACCAAAGAGGAAACAAGGACTCTGCGCAGGCCGGCACCCGCCTAGCGCCCGCCTGGCCTCGGTCGTCATGGCTTGCGTCATGGGCACCTCGTGAGGTAAGCCGCCTTGATCTCTCCACCTCCTCGCGAGCCAGCCCGACGAGGCTGTGCCCGAGGAAACCTCCCGTCATCCGCCCCGCGAGGCTTGGCCCCTCACGAGGGTCTTGAGCATATGCTGATGAAGATGGGCCGTACTGGGCCACCCCTTGAGCCACGCCGCAGGCCGCAGGCAGGCAAGTCTGGGTACCCCCGTTCCCAGAACGCTGACATCCGTAACCCGGGAGGGTACCCAATTGCAAGAGAAGAACTGTTTGGCCATTTTTAATGACAAGCTATAAAAGAAGTTCAAACATCAGATTACGGTTCAAGATTGATATGCATAAACCGGCGCCAGGCCGGGGGAATGAATTAATCATAGAAAATGTACATGTTAAACCGGATACTGATGCTCATGTAAAATTGGCGGTTTAAGAGAGGGCTAATGGTATCCAGCGGATTATCAACTTTTAATGGTTAAACCGCCTACAGTGGTATGGAAGAAACAGATCTGAAAATTACTAAGTGCTGCAGAAACAGGTTTCACAGGCTAAAGTTATAATTATGGATCTAGCGCAGTTCAGGAAAAGGAAAAATCTCAAAGCCCTAAAATGACGACAGTAGAACAACAAAGGTCCAGATGAGATCTGTTCATGGATGAAGGGATGCTATGGTGAGGAAAAATAAATTATAGTTTCGGCCGTGCGGGGAAGATGTCAAGTTCGTCAAGATACGATGGGACAGTAAGGGAAAGCAATGAACGCCGACGAATACTGATGAACACCGACGAAGGCATGAAACCCTAATGAAGATCTAGGGTTGAAGAAAGAGGGCTTACCGGCTTCACAGGAGTGGCAGAGAAGTGCCACGGTTCTCTGGTATGTTCAGGTCGATGCAGCGGCCAGGGGTGATGCAGCGCTTGAAGGTCGAGGGCGGCGGCGGAGCTTTAGGGCTCGGGCGTCGCAAGGAGGAAGAAGAGGCGAAGAAGCACGGAAGGGGAAGGAAAAAAACACCTCTGGTCCTATTTATAAGGCAAATGGATAAGTAGGCAGGCGCGGGAATCGAGGAGCCCAAAACAGAGAATGGGGCACAACTGTCGTCTCGGTCTTCGGAGATTAATTAATAAAAGAAGTATTTACAGGTTTTTATACAGAAATGATGTCACGAGGATTCGCTGCAATCCTAGAAGATGATGTCATGGCGGTTTATCAAGTTCATATGGAGGAGACGTCATGGCGGCTTACAAGGATTATACGAGGATATTCAAGGAGTTTTTTCTAAGTGTTGAAGATTGACATGAACAGGTTCAAATCAATCTGGGGCCTAATGTTGGGGATATAACTATTGAGTATAAACCGCCCAGGAGGGGCCGGTTTACGCTCATCCGTATTGAAGCCCATGAAGACAAGGAGTATGTCACTTTACTATAGAAGCTTAGAGGCCCAGAGCCCAAGGCCGGTTCATGGCCCATAGACATAAACCGCCATGAGATAGGTAACTTGTGATTGTAAGTTAGGGAAAGGTAGAAACCGAGCCAAACATGGGTATGAGCCGGCCTTGGTGTTCTGTAAACCGCCGGGCATCAACCCGTGTATATAAAGGGGCGACCCGGCAGCGGTTTAGGGACAAGAAACGACAACTCGAGAGATAGGTAAAGCGGATTCGTTCCCTGCTCATCGAGACCCCATCAATTCCACCACAACTGGATCGTAGTCTTTTACCTTCATCGTAAGGGGCCGAACCAGTATAAACTCCCCGTGTCCTTTATCCGGTTTAACCTCTTTTTGCTAATCTCGTTGCGATGGCTCCATGACTAAGTCCTCTCACTAAGACATCTGACGTGTTAATTCCATGACAGTGCCTACCTCCGAAAATCTAATGGCCACCTATGCGAGGCTCAAGGCCGAGTTCGATGAGATAGTCGCCGTTGAGAAGCAGTATTCCCCTGGCAAGGTGATGGCCCCCATCGAGGACGAGGAGATGGCCCCCGGAGGGATGGGATCCCCCGGTGAGCTGCACAAGGTAAAAAATAATGGCTTACCATAGTTGTGGTTTTTGATTATTTGGAATGTGCTTGCTAATATGTTAGGGTTGTGCAGGTGCCGGTAGACGCCCTTGATGATTCCGATGTCGTGGCCCGTGCTGTGGACAACGCCCCAGAGATCGTTTTCGATGTCACGGTCCGTCCTATTGACATCACCCCAGAGATCGATTCCGATGCCGCTGTCCATCCTATGGACATTGCCTCAGAGATTGATTCCGATGTCGCGGTGGACATTGCCCCAGAGATCGATTCCTATGCCGCTGTCCGTGCTGTGGTCATTGCCCGATAGATCGATGACAAGAAATAGTTGGTCACGCTAATCCTTCAAGGTAGTTTGCATTGTGTTTAATTACCAGAACGATGCATGTAATCAAACCATCTTAGGGCTAGTACACTATCTTGTGTGGGCGGTACTTGCTACTTTTGTTTGATAGTGAATCATGTGAACCCTCTCTGAGTTGTGAAAACAAATGTATCCTCACCATCTTTTGATGTAATATATGACATGCTTAGATGTAAGATTAAACTGTTTGTCATATCGGCAGGGCTTGTTTGATGATTCTTGGTGTTAGTAGGCTAGCTATTGTGCGAGCTATAGTACTTGCAAAACACTCACCAAAGAGAAACGTTGGGGCTGATGAGCTCGTGGTACGCTTATACTGATCCGTCGTTGATCGGCCAATGGCCCAAGCTCCTAAAATTGTAGGCTTAGCGATTGATCAGACAATAGTCGACACAGATACATTCAGGCCTCATTTGGTTCATAGGGTAGGAAAATCGTAGCAAAAGTACAGAGACGTACAACACAAAATCATAGCAGTATAGATACGTACTCCCTCCATTCCAAAATAGATGACTCAACTTTGTACTACTAACTTTGGAACGGAGGGAGTACAAATCCTAGGCGGGCTAGTTTGTCCTAGTAGGTTTCAGTGATATGACGTGGTATAGTGTCGTCCAGTCTTCGCGTGTGGTAGCAGTACTACGGGTACAATAAGTTTTCTTATAGAAGCGGAATTCAACAAAGTCATGATGGTTCCTTCGTTCGACCAACTTACAGTGGGAAAGGTTGGGCCTACGCTATGATCGGGGTGGACCAGGATAATTTTGTGCATGGCAGGTGGAACAGGATGGTCGACGTCCCACATGTCGGCGAATGAAAGTATTCTTTTCGATATAGTGGACGAGCAATGAGTATTCATTCATTATTTTTTATGAAAGCTATTGTCTCCACTGTTACGACGGAGGAGTGTGAAACATGGCAGCCCAGCGAACTTTGCATGTGCACCACTCCCTCCTTCCTCATGTAATACTACCATAGTGTTGACTATAAGGTTGGCTATAAGGTAACAACTTTTTATCACTTTCTCTCTATCTATTTCCTCTCAAATGTTTTTAACCTTTCTTTTTTACAAATAATTGTTTTTTATGCCTCTTTTTTTAGAATTAGTTTTTTATACCTAGGAGCACGTGTAGAGACGGGCTCCTACAGATCCCACTCCTTGACTTTGTCAATGCCTCTCTCTCCTCCACATAAGCGGGCTCAGGGCATGTACAATGGTTCTATTGTAGGCATGCCACATAGGATAAATGATGAGGTGGAGGAAAGAGAAATCATAAGAACATGCTTGTCTTCTCTTATTTAAGAGAAGACAAGAGATGATCTCTTAGCACAAAATGTTTCACCATGTCTTTAGGAATAACTAGTTATTGAAGATAAGGCTAAGAGATGATCCATTGTACACATGTTTTTTTGTCATCTCTAAATTACATGCAAGACTTATGATAAGACTATCTTATCAACCATTGTACATGCCCTTATAGCCCAGAATTTTACTGGTACTACTTGAAGGAAATATTCCCTAGAGGCAATAATAAAGTTATTATTTATTTCCTTATTTCATGATAAATGTTTATTATTCATGCTAGAATTGTATTAACTAGAAACTTAGTACATGTGTGAATACATAGACAAACATAATGTCACTAGTATGCCTCTACTTGACTAGCTCGTTGATCAAAGATGGTTGTGTTTCCTAGCCATGGACATGAGTTGTTATTTGATTAACGGGATCACATCATTAGGAGAATGATGTGATTGACTTGACCCATTCTGTTAGCTTAGCACTTGATCGTTTAGTATGTTGCTATTGCTTTCTTCATGACTTATACATGTTCCTATGACTATGAGATTATGCAATTCACATTTACCGGAGGAACACTTTGTGTGCTATGAAATGTCACAGCGTAACTGGGTGATTATAAAGGAGCTCTATAGGTGTCTCTAAAGGTACATGTTGAGTTGGCGTATTTCGAGATTAGGATTTGTCACTCCGATTGTCGGAGAGGTATCTCTGGGCCCTCTCGGTAATGCACATCACTATAAGCCTTGCAAGCAATGTATCTAATGAGTTAGTTACGGGATGATGCATTACATAACGAGTAAAGAGACTTGCCGGTAATGAGATTTAACTAGGTATTAAGATACCGACGATCGAATCTCGGGCAAGTAACATACCGATGACAAAGGGAACAACGTATGTTGTTATTCGGTTTGACCGATAAAGATCTTCGTAGAATATGTGGGAGCCAATATGAGCATCCAGGTTTCGCTATTGGTTATTGACCGGAGACGTGTCTCGGTCATGTCTACATAGTTCTCGAACCCGTAGGGTCCGCACGCTTAAAGTTCGGTGACGATTTATATTATGAGTTTATGTGTTTTGATGTACCGAAGGTAGTTCGGAGTCCTGGATGAGATCGGGGACATGACGAGGAGTCTCGAAATGGTCGATACATAAAGATCGATATACTGGACGACTATATTCGGACTTCGGAAAGGTTCCGAGTGATTCTGGTATTTTTCGAAGTACCGGAGAGTTACGGGAATTCGCCGGGGAGTATATGGGCCTTATTGGGCCATACGGGAATAGAGGAGAGAGGCCAAAAGGAAGGAGGCGCACGCCCCCCCTGTGGTCCGAATTGGACAAGGGGTGCAACCCTCTTTTCCTTCTCCCTCTCCCCCTCTTTCCTTCTCTCCTACTCCGGAAAGGAAAGGGGAATCCTACTAGGACTTGGGAGTCCTAGTAGGAGTCCCCACACTTGGCGCGCCCCCTCTAGGGCCGTCCTCTCCCTCCCTCCTTTATATACAGGGACAAGGGGCACCTCTAGACACAACATTGATCATTGATCTCTTAGCCGTGTGCGGTGCCCCCTCCACCATATTCCACCTCGGTGCTTAGGCGAAGCCCTGTGTCGGTAGCATCATCAACACCGTCATCACGCCGTCGTGCTGATGGAACTCTCCCGCAAAGCTCTGCTGGATCGGAGTTCGTGGGACCTCATCGAGCTGAACCTGTGCTGAACTCGGAGGTGCCATACGTTCGGTACTTGATCGGTCGGATCGTGAAGACGTACGACTACATCAACCGCATTGTGCTAACGCTTCCGCTTTCGGTCTACGAGGGTACGTGGACAACACTCTCCCCTCTCGTTGCTATGCATCACCATGATCTTGCGTGTGCGTAGGATTTTTTTTTGAAATTACTACGTTCCCCAACAGTGGTATCAGAGCTTGGTTTTATGCGTAGATGTTATATGCATGAATAGAACACAAGTGAGTTGTGGGTGATACAAATCATACTGCTTACCAGCATGTCATACTTTGGTTCGGCGGTATTGTTGGATGAAGCGGCCCGGACCAACATTACATGTAAGCTTACGCGAGACTGGTTCTACCGACGTGCTTTTCACATAGGTGGCTGGCGGGTGTCAGTTTCTCTAACTTTTTAGTTGAACCGAGTGTGGCTATGCCCGGTCCTTGAGAAGGTTAAAACAACACTAACTTGGCGAACTATCGTTGTGGTTTTGATGCGTAGGTAAGAACGGTTCTTGCTCAGCCTGTAGTAGCCACGCAAAACTTGCAACAACAAAGTAGAGGCGTCTAACTTGTTTTTGCAGGGCATGTTGTGGTGTGATATGGTCAAGACGTGATGCTATATTTTATTGTATGAGATGATCATGTTTTGTAACCGAGTTATCGGCAACTGGCAGGAGCCATATGGTTGTCACTTTATTGTATGCAATGCAATCGCCCTGTAATTGCTGTTCTTTATCACTAAGTTGTAGCGATTGTCGTAGAAGCAATAGGTGGCGAAACGACAACGATGCTACGATGGAGATCAAGGTGTCGCGCCAGTGACGATGGTGATCATGATGGTGCTTCGGAGATGGAGATCACAAGCACAAGATGATGATGGCCATATCATATCACTTATATTGATTGCACGTGATGTTTATCCTTTATGCATCTTATTTTGCTTTGATTAACGGTAGCATTATAAGATGATTTCTTACTAAATTTCAAGGTATACGTGTTCTCCCTGAGTATGCATCGTTGCAAAAGTTCTTCGTGCTGAGACACCACGTGATGATCGGGTGTGATAGGATCTATGTTCAAATACAACGGGGGCAAAACAGTTGCACACGCAGAATACTCTGGTTAAACTTGACGAGCCTATTATATACATATATGGCCTCGGAACACTGAGACCGAAAGGTCGAGCGTGAATCATATAGTAGATATGACAACATAATGGTGTTCACCATTGAAAACTACTCCATCTCACGTGATGATCGGACATGGTTTAGTTGATTTGGATCACGTGATCACTTAGATGATTAGAGGGATGTCTATCTAAGTGGGAGTTCTTAAGTAATATGATTAATTGAACTTTAATTTATCATGAACTTAGTCCTGATAGTATTTTGCAAACTATGTTGTAGATCAATAGCTGGCGTTGTTGCTTCCCTATGTTTTATATGTGTTCCTAGAGAAAACTAAGTAGAAATATATTTGTAGCAATGATGCGGATTAGATCCGTGATCTGAGGTTTATCCTCATTGCTGCATAGAAGAATTATGTGCTTGATGCACCGCTAGGTGACAGACCTATTACAGGAGCAGATGCAGACGTTATGAATGTTTGGCTAGCTCAATATGATGACTACTTGATAGTTTAGTGCACCATGCTTAACGACTTAGAATCGGGACTTCAAAGACGTTTTGAACGTCATGGACCATGTGAGATGTTCCAGGAGTTTAAGTTAATATTAGAAGCAAATATCCGAGTTGAGAGATATGAAGTCTCCAACAAGTTCTATAGCTAAAAGATGGAGGAGAATTGCTCAACTAGTGAGCATGTGCTCAGATTGTCTGTGTACTACAATCGCTTGAATCAAGTGGGAGTTAATCTTCCAGATAAGATAGTGATTGACAGAGTTCTCTAGTCACCATCATCAAGTTACTAGAACTTCATGATGAACTATAGTATGCAAGGGATGACGAAAACGATTCCCAAGCTCTTCGTGATGTTGAAATCGACGAAGGCAGAAATCAAGAAAAGAGCATCAAGTGTTGATGATTGACAAGACCACTAGTTTCAAGAAAAGGGAAAAGGGAAAGAAAGGGAACTTCAAGTGGAATGACAAGCAAGTTGTCACTCCCGCAAAGAAGCCCAAAGCTGGACCAAAGCCTAAAACTGAGTGCTTACACTGCAAAGGAAATGGTCACTAGAAGCGGAAATGCCCTGAATATTTGGTGGATAAGAAGGATGGCAAAGTGAACAAGGGTATATTTAATATACAGGTTATTGATGTGTGCCTTACTAGTGTTTATAGTAGCCCCTGAGTATTTGATACTTGTTTGGTTGCTAAGATTAGTAACTCGAAACAGGAGTTACAGAATAAACAGAGACTAGTTGAGGGGGAAGTGACGACGAGTGTTGGAAGTAGTTCCAAGATTGATATGATCATTATCACACACTCCCTATACTTTCGGGATTAGTGTTAAACCTAAATAAAGGTTATTTGGCGTTTGCGTTGAGCATGAATATGATTTGATCATGTTTATTGCACTATAGTTATTCATTTAAAGTCAGAGAATAATTGTTGTTCTGTTTACATGAATAAAACCTTCAATGGTCATACACCCAATGAAAATAGTTTGTTGGATCTTGATCGTAGTGATACACATATTCATAATATTGATGCCAAAAGATGCAAAGTTAATAATGATAGTGCAACTTATTTGTGGCACTGCCGTTTGGGTCATATCGGTGTAAAGCACATGAAGAAACTCCATAAAGATGGATTTTCGGAATCACTTGGTTATGAATCATTTGATGCTTGCGAACCGTGCCTTTTGGGCAAGATGACTAAAACTCCGTTCTCCGGAACAATTGAATGAGCTACTGACTTGTTGGAAATAATACATACTGATGTACGCAAACCAATGAGTATTAAGGCTCGTGGCAGGTATCGTTATTTTCTGATTCATAGATGATTTGAGAAGATATGGGTATATCTACTTGATGAAACATAAGTGTGAAACAGTTGAAAGGTTCAAAGAATTTCAGAGTGAAGTGGAAAATCATCATAACAAGAAAATAAAGTTCCTACGATCATGGAGATGAATATTTGAGTTACGAGTTTGGCGTTCAGTTAAAATAACATGGAATAGTTTCACAAACTCATGCCACCTGTTACACCACAACATAACGGTGTGTCCGAACGTCATAACCGCACTTCATTTGATATGGTGCGGTCAATGATGTCTCTTACCGATTTACCAAGATCGTTTTAGGGTTATGCATTAGAGATAGCTGCATTCACGTTAAAATAGGGCAGCATCTAAATCCGTTGAGATGACACCGTATGAACTATGGTTTAGCAATAAACCTAAGCTGTCATTTCTTAAAGTTTGGAGTTGCGATGCTTATGTGAAAAAGTTTCAACCTGATAAGCTCGAACCTAAATCGGAGAAATGCGTCTTCATAGGATACCCAAAGGAGACTGTTGGGTACACCTTCTAATCACAGATCCGAAGGCAAAATATTCGTTGCTAAGAATGGATCCTTTCTAGAGAAGGAGTTTCTCTCGAAAGAAGTGAGTGGGAGAAAAGTAGAACTTGATGAGGTAATAGTACCTTCTCCCGAATTGGAAATAGTTCATCACTGAAATCAGTTCCAGTGATGCCTACACCAATTAGTGAGGAAGCTAATGATGATGATAATGAAACTTCAAATCAAGTTACTACAGAACCTCGTAGGTCTTCCAGAGTACGGTCCGCACCAGTGTGGTACGGTAATCCTATTCTAGAAGTCATGTTACTGGACCATGATAAACCTACAAACTATGAGGAAGCGATGATGAGCCCAGATTCCGTGAAATGGTTTGAGGCCATGAAATCTGAGATGGGATCCATGTATGAGAACAAAGTGTGGACTTTGGTGGACTTGCCCAATGATCGGCAAGCCATAGAGAATAAATGGATTTTCAAGAGGAAGACGAACACTGATAGTAGTGTTACTATATACAAAGCTCGACTTGTTGCGAAAGGTTTTCAACAAGTTCAAGGGGTCGACTATGATGAGACCTTCTCACCCGTAGCGATGCTTAAGTCTGTCCGAATCATGTTAGCAATTGCCGCATTTTATGATTATGAAATTTGGCAAATGGATGTCAAAACTGCATTCCTGAATGGATTTCTGGAAGAAGAGTTGTATGTGATGCAACCAGAAGGTTTTGTCGATCCGAAAGGTGCTAACAAAGTGTGCAAAGCTCCAGCGATCCATTTATGGACCGGTGCAAGCCTCTCGGAGTTGGAATAAATGCTTTGATAGTGTGATCAAAGCATATGGTTTTATACAGACTCCTAGAGAAGCCTGTATTTACAACAAAGTGAGTGGGAGCTCTGTAGCATTTCTGATAATATATGTGGACGACATATTGTTGATTGGAAATGATATAGAATTTCTGGATAGCATAAAAGGATACTTGAATAATTTTTTTTTCAATGAAAGACCTCGGTGAAGCTACTTACACATTGAGCATCAAGATCTATAGAGATAGATCAAGACGCTTGATAAGATTTTTCAATGAGTACAAACCTTAATAAGTTTTTGAAGTAGTTCAAAATGGAACAGTCAAAGAAGGAGTTCTTGCCTGTGTTGCAAAGTGTGAAGTTGAGTAAGACTCAAAACCCGACCATGGCAGAAAATAGAAAGAGAATGAAAAGTCATTCCCTATGCCCCAGTCATAGGTTCTATAAAGTATGCTATGTTGTGTACCAAACCTATTGTGTACTGATACGTCTCTGTCGTATCTATAATTTTTGATTGTTCCATGCCAATATTATTCACTTTCATATACTTTTTGGCAACTTTTTATATTATTTTTGGGACTAACATATTGATCCAGTGCCCAGTGCCAGTTCCTATCTGTTGCATGTTTTTTGTTTCGCAGAAACCCAATATCAAACGGAGTCCAAACGGGAAAAAAACGGACAGAGATTTTTTTTGAAATATTTATGATTTTCTAGAAGTAAAATCAACGCGAAACAGTATCCGAGGTGGGCACGAGGTAGGGGGGCACGCCCTACCCCCCAGGCGCGCCCCTGAACCTCGTGGTCCACCCATAGGGCGGTTGATGCTCTTCTTCTGGCGCAAGAAAGATAATTTTATGACGAAGATCTGGGCGAAAGATTCACCCCAATCGGAGTTACGGATCTCCAGATATAAAGGAAACGGTGAAGGGGTAGAATCTGCCAACGCAGAGAACGCAGAAACAGAGAGATAGATCAAATCTCGGAGGGGCTCTCGCCCCTCCCAAGCCATGGGAGCCAAGGACCAGAGGGGAAACCCTTCTCCCATCTAGGGAGAAGGTCAAGGAAGAAGAAGAAGAAGGGGGGCCCTCTCCCCCTTGCTTCCGGTGGCGCCGGAACGCCGCCGGGGGCCATCATCATCACCGCGATCTTCACCAACACCTCCGCCATCTTCACCAACACCTCCATCAGCTTCCCCCTTCTATCTACAGCGGTCCACTCTCCCGCAACCCGCTATACCCTCTACTTGAACATGGTGCTTTATGCTTCATATTATTTTCCAATGATGTGTTGCCATCCTATGATGTCTGATTAGATTTTCGTTGTCCTATTGGTGATTGATGAATTGCTATGATTGGTTTGAGTTGCATATTTTATTATTGGTGCTATCCTATTGTGCCCTCCGTGTCGCGCAAGCGTGAGGGATTCCTGCTATAGGGTTTGCAATATGTTTATGATTTGCTTATGGTGGGTGGCGTGAGTGACAGAAGCACAGACCCGAGTAAGTAGGTTGTTTGCGTATGGGATAAAAGGGGACATGATGCTTTAATGCTATGGTTGGGTTTTACCTTAATGAATCTTTAGTAGTTGCAGATGCTTGCTAGAGTTCCAATCATAAGTGCATATGATCCAAGTAGAGAAAGTATGTTAGCTTATGCCTCTCCCTCAAATAGAATTGCAATAGTGATTACCGGTCTAGTAACATAGTCAATTTCTTAGGGACAATTCCACAACTCCTACCACCACTTTTCCACACTCGCTATATTTACTTTAGTTGTGTCTTTATCTAAACAGCCCCTAGTTTATATTTACGTGTTCTTTACTTTCTTGCAAGCTTACCCGAAAACACCTACCAAGTACTTCTAGTTTCATACTTGTTCTAGGTAAAGCAAACGTCAAGCGTGCGTAGAGTAGTATCGGTGGTCGATAGAACTTGAGGGAATATTTATTCTACCTTTAGCTCCTCGTTGGGTTCGACACTCTTACTTATCAAAAACTGTTGCGATCCCCTATACTTGTGGGTTATCAAGACCTTTTTCTGGCGCCGTTGCCGGGGAGTCATAGCGTGGGGTGAATATTCTCGTTTTTTGCTTGTTTGCTTTATCACTAAGTAATTTTTATTTGCTGTTCTTAGTTGTTCTCTATCTTTAGTTATGGATATGGAATGCAAAATACCAAAAAAATTAGAGGTACTTGCTACTCATGTAGATGGGGTAACTCCTAAAACCCCCGATTCTCATTATGTGAGAGATATTATGTACTACTTTGATAATCCTGAGAAAACCCCATTCAACTTTATAATGGGAGACACGTTGGATCAACGTGAATACTTTAGGGATTATCGCTCGACACAAAAAGGGAAACTATTATGGGATCAATTTATTATGTTGCGTTGGTATGCCTGGAATCTCTGCTTGAGATATGATACTACTTGTTGCTCTAGGATGAAGGCTCCACACCTTCCCTTTTCATGCAAATATAATGATAATGAAACCTTAGCTTCTGATGCTAATGGTATATATGATTACTATGATGTGGAACAAATAGAAGAATTTGTTGCTTTTAAGGCTGCTTATGAAATTGAAGCTTTGTTTCAAAAGTATGAAGCTTTTGATGATAATGGTTATAGGCCGGAAAATCTTGCTATACTTGGATATTGCTATGAAAATTATGAATACAATTACTATATTAATACTTTTATGAAGAAAGTCAACGCTGTCCAAGAAGAGACTAATATTTTGCAGGAATCTATGAAAGAAGAAATTGATGAAACTGTGAGCTCATTGGATGAAAAAGATGTGGAAGAGAGCGAAGAACAAAAGGAGGAAGAGCGAATTGATCACCCATGCCCACCTTATAATGAGAGTAACTCTTCAACTCATACATTGTTTAATTCCCCTTCGTGCTTACCGAAGGATGATTGCTATGATGACTATTATGATCCCATTGATTACCTTGAAATATCCCCTTTTGATGATGCTTGTGGCCAAGATGCCAATATGAATTATGCTTATGGAGATGAACTTGCTATAGTTCCTTATGTTAAACATGAAATTGTTGCTATTGCACCCACGCATGATAGTCCTATTATCTTTTTGAATTCTCCCGACTACACTATATCGGAGAAGTTTGTGCTTATTAAGGATTATATTGATGGGTTGCCTTTTGCTATTACACATGATGATTTTGATGAATGTAATATGCATGTGCTTGCTGCTCCTACTTGCAATTATTATGAGAGAGGAACTATATCTCCGCCTCTTTATGTTTCCAAGATGATAGAATGGCAAGAAACTGTTTATACTATGCATTGGCCTTTACTATGTGTGCATGAATTGTTCTTTTATGACATGCCGATGCATAGGAAGAGAGTTAGACTTCATCATTACATGATTTATGTTACTTTGTGCTCACTACTAAATTACAAATCATTGTTAATTAAAATTGGCTTTGATATACCTTGGGATCCGGGTGGATCCATTACTTGAGCACTATATGCCTAGCTTAATGGCTTTAAAGAAAGCGCTGCCAGGGAGACAACCTGGAAGTTTTATAGAGTCATTTATTTCTATTGAGTGCTTTCATATAGTTTAAAAACAACAAAAATAAAGAGGGGAACCCAAAACTTTTCAAAAAGGAAAGTGAAAGTGAGAAAGACAAGCATTGTTAAAGTGGGAGCTAGCCTTGGACTTTGTTCATGCTCACGGAAATTTTGTGAATCCTGATTACAGAAACTTTTCAACAAAAATAATTATCCCCTTGTATAATTCCATTGTATTATAAAAATAATGTGCCAAGGTTTGCCTTTAGGATGTTTACAATGCTTGTTGGTTTGTACGGTGCAGGACAGAAACTTTGGCTGTAGTGCGCGATTTTACATTTTTAACTGGAATGTCAATTGGATATGATTCCTTTTGCACTGTATTTATGTACAACTTTTTTATTTTTCCTAATTTTGGTAGAATATTTGGGGTACCAGAAGTATGGTGGATGTTCAGATTACTACAGACTGTTCTGTTTTTGACAGATTCTGTTTTTGATGCATAGTTTGCTTGTTTTGATGAATCTATCAAATTATACCAGTGTATTAAGCCATGAAAAAGTTATATTACAGTATACATAATGCAAAAACAAAATATGAATTGGTTTGCAACAGTACTTAGAGTGGTGATTTGCTTTATTATACTAACGGATCTTACCGAGTTTTCTGTTGAAGTTTTGTGTGGATGTAGTGTCTAATCGAGGATGTTTCGATATGAGAAGAAGGAAGAGAGGCAAGAGCTCAAGCTTGGGGATGCCCGAGGCACCCCAAGTAAATATTCAAGGAGACTCAAGCGTCTAAGCTTGGGGATGCTGGGGAGGCATCCCCTCTTTTTTCAACAAGTATCGATATGTTTTCGAATTCGTTTCATTCGTGCATTATGTGCAAGTCTTGGAGCGTCTTTTGCATTTAGTTTTCATTTTTCTTTTATGCACCATGCTGGTATGAGATAATCCTTGGTTGATTTATAGAATGCTCATTGCACTTCACTTAAATCTTTTGAGTATGGCTTTATAGAATGCTTCATGTGCTTCACTTATATCTTTTGAAGTCTGGATTGCCTGTTTCTCTTCATATAGACAACCGCCATTTGTAGAATGCTCTTTTGCTTCACTTATACTTGTTAGAGCATGGGCATATCTTTTGTAGAAAGAATTAAACTCTCTTGCTTCACTTATATCTATTTAGAGAGATGACAGGAATTAGTCATTCACATGGTTAGTCATAAAATCCTACATAAACTTGTAGATCGCTGAATATGATATGTTTGATTCCTTGCAATAGTTTTGCGATATAAAGATGGTGATATTAGAGTTATGCTAATGGGTGGTTGTGGATTGTAGCGACACTTGTGTTGAGGTTTGCAAGTCCCGTAGCATGCACGTATGGTAACCGTTGTGTGACAAATTTGAAGCATGGGGTGTTTCTTTGATTGTCTTCCTTATGAGTGGCAGTCGGGGACGAGCGATGATCTTTTCTTACCAATCTATCCCCCTAGGGGCATGCGTAGTAGTACTTTTCTTCGAGGGCTAATAAACTTTTGCAAGAAGTATATGAGTTCTTTATGACTAATGCGAGTCCATGGATTATACGCACTCTCACCCTTCCACCATTGCTAGCCTCTCTTGTGCCACACAACTTTCGCCGGTACCATACACCCACCATATACCTTCCTCAAAACAGCCACCATACCTACCTATCATGGCATTTCCATAGCCATGCCGAGATATATTGCCATGCAACTTTCATCATCATCATATTCATGACTTGAGCATTCATTGTCATATTGCTTTGCATGATCGTAAGATAGCTAGCATGATGTTTTCATGGCTTGTCCATTTTTTGATGTCATTGCTACGCTAGATCATTGCACATCCCGGTACACCGCCGGAAGCATTCATATAGAGTCATATCTTTGTTCCAGTATCGAGTTGTAATATCAAGTTGTAAGTAAATAAAAGTGTGATGATCATCATTATTAGAGCATTACCCCAGTGAGGAAAGGATGATGGAGACAATGATTCCCCCACAAGTCAGGATGAGACTCCGGACTTTATGAAAAATAAAAGAGGCCAAAGAAGCCCAAATAAAAAAAAGAGGCCAAAGAAGCCCACCAAAAATAAAAAAATAAAAAAAAAGAAAATAAAAAAATGAGAGAAAAAGAGAGAAGGGGCAATGTTACTATCCTTTTACCACACTTGTGCTTCAGAGTAGCACCATGTTCTTCATAGAGAGAGCCTCCTATGCTTTCACTTTCATATACTAGTGGGAATTTTCATTATAGAACTTGGCTTGTATATTCCGATGATGGGCTTCCTCAAATGTCTGAGGTCTTCATGAGCAAGCAAGTTGGATGCACACCCACTTAGTTTCAGTTTGAGCTTTCATACACTTATAGCTCTTAGTGCATCCGTTGCATGGCAATCCCTACTCCTCACATTGATATCTATTAATGGGCATCTCCATAGCCCGTTGATATGCCTAGTTGATGTCAGACTTTCTCCTTTTTTTGTCTTCTCCACATAACCTCCATCATTATATTCTATTCCACCTATAGTGCTATATCCATGGCTTGCACTCATGTATTGCGTGAGGGTTGAAAAATCTGAAGCGCGTTAAAAAGTATGAACCAATTGCTCGGCTCGTCATCGGGGTTGTGCATGATGGGGGCATTTTGTGTGACGAAAATGAAGCATGGCCAAACTGTATGATTTTGTAGGGATAAGCTTGCTTTTGCCTTGTTGTTTTGAAAATACATGATTGCTTTATTGGTACGCTTGAAGTATTATTGTTTTTATGTCAAATGATAGACTATTGCTTTGAATCACTCGTATCTTAATATTCATGCCATGATTAGACATATGATCAAGATTATGCTAGGTAGCATTCCACATCAAAAATTATTCTTTTTATCATTTACCTACTCGAGGACGAGCAGGAATTAAGCTTGGGGATGCTGATACGTCTCCGTCGTATCTATAATTTTTGATTGTTCCATGCCAATATTATTCACTTTCATATACTTTTTGGCAACTTTTTATATTATTTTTGGGACTAACATATTGATCCAGTGCCCAGTGCCAGTTCCTGTCTGTTGCATGTTTTTTGTTTCGCAGAAACCCTATATCAAACGGAGTCCAAACGGGAAAAAAATGGACAGAGATTTTTTTGGGAAAATTTATGATTTTCTGGAAGTAAAATCAATGTGAAACGGTATCCGAGGTGGGCACGAGGTAGGGGGCGCGTCCTACCCCCCAGGTGCACCCCTGACCCTCGTGGTCCACCCGTAAGGCGGTTGATGCTCTTCTTCTGGCGCAAGAAAGATAATTTTATGACGAAGATCTGGGCGAAAGACTCACCCCAATCGGAGTTACGGATCTCCAGATATAGAGGAAAAGGTGAAGGGGTAGAATCTGCCAACGTAGAGAACGCAGAAACAGAGAGATAGATCAAATCTCAGAGGGATTATCGCCCCTCCCAAGCCATGGGAGCCAAGGACCAGAGGGGAAACCCTTCTCCCATCTGGGGAGAAGGTCAAGGAAGAAGAAGAAGAAGGGGGGCCCTCTCCCCCTTGCTTCCGGTGGCGCCGGAACGCCGCCGGGGGCCATCATCATCACCGCGATCTTCACCAACACCTCCGCCATCTTCACCAACACCTCCATCACCTTCCCCCTTCTATCTACAGCAGTCCACTCTGCCGCAACCCGCTGTACCCTCTACTTGAACATGGTGCTTTATGCTTCATATTATTTTCCAATGATGTGTTGCCATCCTATGATGTCTGAGTAGATTTTTGTTGTCCTATCGGTGATTGATGAATTGCTATGATTGGTTTGAGTTGCATGTTTTATTATTGGTGCTGTCCTATTGTGCCCACCGTGTCGCGCAAGCGTGAGGGATTCCCGCTGTAGGGTTTGCAATATGTTTATGATTTGCTTATGGTGGGTGGCGTGAGTGACAGAAGCATAGACCCGAGTAAGTAGGTTGTTTGCGTATGGGATAAAAGGGGACTTGATGCTTTAATGCTATTGTTGGGTTTACCTTAATGAATCTTTAGTAGTTGCGGATGCTTGCTAAAGTTCCAATCATAAGTGCATATGATCCAAGTAGAGAAAGTATGTTAGCTTATGCCTCTCCCTCAAATAGAATTGCAATAGTGCTTACCGGTCTAGTAACATAGTCAATTGCTTAGGGACAATTCCACAACTCCTACCACCACTTTTCCACACTCGCTATATTTACTTTAGTTGTGTCTTTATGTAAACAGCCCCTAGTTTATATTTACGTGTTCTTTACTTTCTTGCAAGCTTACCCGAAAACACCTACCAAGTACTTCTAGTTTCATACTTGTTCTAGGTAAAGCAAACGTCAAGCGTGCGTAGAGTTGTATCGGTGGTTGATAGAACTTGAGGGAATATTTATTCCACCTTTAGCTCCTCGTTGGGTTTGACACTCTTACTTATCGAAAACTACTGTGATCCCCTATACTTGTGGGTTATCATGTACCTCGCTCTGAGTTTGGCAAGGGAGTACAATTTTTGATCTAATAGTAGATCACCGGACAGCGGTCAAGAATATCCTTAGTGAGGACTAAGGAAATATTTCTCGATTATGGAGGTGATAAAAGAGCCCATCGTAAAGAGTTACATCGGTGCAAGCATTTACACCGATCTAGATGACTCTAAGTCTCAATCTGGATACATATTGAAAGTGGGAGCAATTAGCTAGAGTAGCTCCATGCAGAGCATTGTAGACATAGAATATTTGCAAAATACATACGGCTCTGAATGTGACGACTAAACTTCTCTCACGAGCAAAACATGATCATACCTTAGTACTCTTTGGGTGTTAATCACATAGCGATGTGAACTAGATTATTGACTCTAGTAAACCCTTTGGGTGTTGATCACATGACGATGTGAACTATGGGTATTAATCACATACAGATTTGAATATTGGTGTTAAATCACATGGTGATGTAAACTAGGTTATTGACTCTAGTGCAAGTGGGAGACTGAAGGAAATATGCCCTAAAGGAAATAATAAACTTATTATTTATTTCCTTATTTCATGATAAATGTTTATTATTCATGCTAGAATTGTATTAACCGGAAACTTAGTACATGTGTGAATACATAGACAAACATAATGTCACTAGTATGCCTCTACTTGACTAGCTCGTTGATCAAAGATGGTTGTGTTTCCTAGCCATGGACATGAGTTGTCATTTGATTAATGGGATCATATCATTAGGAGAATGATGTGATTGACTTGACCCATTCGGTTAGCTTAGCACTTGATCATTTAGTATGTTGCTATTGCTTTCTTCATGACTTATACATGTTCCTATGACTATGAGATTATGCAACTCCCGTTTACCGGAGGAACACTTTGTGTTCTACAAAACGTCACAACGTAACTGGGTGATTATAAAGGAGCTCTACAGGTGTCTCCGAAGGTACATGTTGAGTTGGCGTATTTCGAGATTAGGATTTGTCACTTCGATTATCGGAGAGGTATCTCTAGGCCCTCTCGGTAATGCACATCACTATAAGCCTTGCAAGCAATGTAGCTAATGAGTTAGTTACAGGATGATGCATTACATAACGAGTAAAGATACTTGCCGATAACGAGATTGAAATAGGTATTAAGATACCGACGATCGAATCTCGGGCAAGTAACATACCGATGACAAAGGGAACAATGTATGTTGTTATACGATTTGACCGATAAAGATCTTCGTAGAATATGTGGGATCCAATATGAGCATCCAGGTTCCGCTATTGGTTATTGGCCGGAGACGTGTCTCGGTCATGTCTACATAGTTCTCGAACCCGTAGGGTCCGCACGCTTAAAGTTCGGTGACAGTTTATATTATGAGTTTATGTGTTTTGATGTACCGAAGATAGTTCGGAGTCCCAGATGAGATCGGGGACATGACGAGGAGTCTCGAAATGGTCGAGACGTAAAGATTGATATATTGGACGACTATATTCAGACTTCGGAAAGGTTCTGAGTGATTCGGGTATTTTTTGAAGTACCGGAGAGTTACGGGAATTCGCCGGGGAGTATATGGGCCTTATTGGGCCATACGGGAATAGATGAGAGAGGCCAAAAGGAAGGAGGCGCGCGCCCCCCTCTGGTCCAAATTGGACAAGGGGTGCAGCCCTCTTTTCGTTCTCCCTCTCCCCTCTTTCCTTCTCTCCTACTCCGGAAAGGAAAGGGGAATCCTACTAGGACTTGGGAGTCCTATTAGGATTCCCCACACTTGGCGCGCCCCCTCTAGGGCCGGCCTCTCCCTCCCTCCTTTATATATGGGGGCAGGGGGCACCTCTAGACACAACATTGATCATTGATCTCTTAGCCGTGTGCGGTTCCCCCCTCCACCATATCCCACCTCGGTAATATCGTAGCGGTGCTTAGTGGAAGCCCTACATCGGTAGCATCATCAACACCATCATCACGCCGTCGTGCTGATGGAACTCTCCCGCAAAGTTCTGCTGGATCGGAGTTCGTGGGACGTCATCGAGCTGAACGTGTGCTGAACTCGGAGGTGCCGTACGTTCGGTACTTGATCGGTCAGATTGTGAAGACGTACGACTACATCAACCGCGTTGTGCTAACGCTTCCGCTTTCGGTCTATGA
Organism: Triticum aestivum; assembly: GCF_018294505.1. NCBI lineage: Eukaryota > Viridiplantae > Streptophyta > Magnoliopsida > Poales > Poaceae > Triticum > Triticum aestivum. Next base: position 471,372,106 of record NC_057810.1, on the reverse strand, counting down.
AGGTACGTGGACAACACTCTCCCCTCTTGTTGCTATGCATCACCATGATCTTGCGTGTGCGTTGGATTTTCTTTTGAAATTACTACGTTCCCCAACACTACTTGCTATGAATGCGGACAGCTGGCGTCTGAGGGGGGAGCACACGTGGGGAGGTGGTGGGGTGGCGTGGGGTGGGGGGCGTTCTTGTGGGCCAGGGGGGTCAGAAGCGGGCTTGGAAGTGGTCCGAACTCCCGCATAGCCCACCTCACATTATCACCATATATTTCTTGGGGTCCATGCGCGGCGGGCGGGCGATCTCTTCTCCCTCCCCCATCTCTCTCTTCTCAGCCGACGCCCACCGAGCGGTTAGATTTTGGCTATCGACGGTTTATTCAATTGCAGTCCCACATGTCAGTGAAAATGCAAGACAACGCGTGTCCCCTCTGGTGAGCGGCCTGCGAGCCGGACTGTCGGGGGTGCGACGCGAACGCGACGCGTATGAGTTGTAAGTGTGCCGCCTTTTCCTTTTGAACTTGCAAAGCATAACATTTTCGTGAGATCGATCGATAGAAATCCAGAACAAAATGACGACGGCGGTGCTTTCCCGTGGGTTAGGCGGGCTAGTTTGAGTGACATGATGTGCTACAGTGCCATCCACTTGCTCCATTTTTATGTAAGAAAGAGTCTACACTCTTACGTGGGAGGAGTGCAAAACACAGCAGATCTGATTTTGATCGAGGGATAACTGTTCCCTACGAAATAATGGAGCACTGTTAGCGATTATAGCATGATAGTTAGGGCATCTCCAGCGCTGGCCCTCAAATTTACACCGGCATCTGTCCGAGGACACTGATGGATGCCATCCAATGCTGCCCGCATACCTTTCAACAACTGTATGAACTAACCGGACGAAATTCGTGCAAACAAAGCAAATTTCAAATTAACCGGATGAAATTCATTACATTTCTTAAACTTTTCCTATAAACTGGATGAAATCCATTACGTATTTTGCACAAATCGTACTAAAACGTATTGTAAACCTAATCTAAACGATCGCCGGCGCCCGACCACCATGTCTGGCCATGAACCAGAGAAAGCCGGCCATTGCCTTTGCCTCCTCCTCACCCGCCTCGATAACCTGCTCCTGCAGAGCACAAGGTTCTGAAGATTTCCGCCTCCACATCACCGTCAGGCAGCTAATCGGCCGCTGATGTTTATCCCACCAAGCTTGGCGTTGACTGAGTTGAGGAGCGGTGGCCTTCCCGGCATGAGAGCGGCGGTGACCTACCGTGTACTACTCTTCCTCATTGCCGGCTGCGCCCGTGCACGCGCGCCAGCTTCATGGTCGTGGCAGCAGAGGGCGGCCAGGAGGGAGGGGGGAGGCAGCGATCTCCTTCGTCTGCTCCTGCGACAATACGTCCAAGAGAGCTTTAGAGCGCGCCCGGAGCGGAGCTGCCGATGTCCTTCGTCTGCTCCTGCGGCAGTACGTCCAAGAGAGCTTTGAAGCGCTAGGAGGCCATGGTTGGAGTGGTGCTGACAGAAGGAAGGGACCGGAGGAGAATGAGTGTGGGTCTTTGGCTATGGCTGGGAGCTGGGGCTCTAAGTCAATTTTGCGGGCGAATGGCAATAAGCCGCGACAGACGGATGGATGGCTGGCGCCGAAGTAGGTTCGTCGGTAGCCGCATGTCATTAATGTGGGTGGCGTACGGAAGGATGGCCATGGTGTCGTTAATGCAGAGCAGTCGCTTGCACCGGGATGCCGCGCGGGTGGCGCTCTCTCGGCAGTTGGGATGCTGCAATGCCGGCGCCAGTGAGAGGTCGCGTCGGGCGTGAATGTGGACGCTGCTTCAGTGAGTTAACCGCAGGTGCGTTGGATCACTAACATGTGGGCCCAATGGGCATCTGGCCCGCATGTCAGTGAAACACCAACTGCACCTATAGTTAAGTCCGGTGAATGCGGCATTGACGTTCTGGAGAGACGGTGACCGTTTCAGGCGGTAAGCGTGCGCTAGCGATGGAAGGGGTTTCGGTAGGCCAGGGCGGTCAGACGCTGGCGTGGTGGTAAAATGTGAACTCATGGATGACGAGCCTTTGAAGTGTATGCGAGCTAGCCTTCGACGACCACCATTAGAGACCACACAACCATGCATAACTTACGAATAATGGACGAATCGATTAGACACACACTCGTGTGCAGTGGCACTATGATCGGTTGCTCACGATAGTACATACTCCATACCATAGTACCCTCTCTAGCTAGGCTGTTTTATAGATTGTCATTGTGATGGACGATATACATGAGCAAGGCGCCGAGTCACGAGTATGACCATTGGTGTTGAGCTAGGTGAATACATGCTCGGTGTTCGCGGAGGCCTCCAGCAAATGTCTGAACAGTAATGTCAGGCACCACCGGGGCGCGCAGGTGACGGGCTCGCTGTTTGCGTTGTGCCATGAGCAAGACTTTGATTGAGAGGGCGACGTGCATGCATTAGCATGGTTTGACAGCGTGAGCGTGAGTGTCTGGCTGTCTGCACGCGTACATGCCACTTGCCTCTATGGATGTTGTGCGCTAATGTGTGCATCACATATAGTATAAAAAAATCCGTTTGTGCAGTTAACGCAAAGTATTTCATTTTCATTTGGCTGACGAGTGTGCATTGCAGCGACGAGTCTGTGGTTTGATTCCTCACATACAAATAATTTTGGTTTTTATTTCTTTCTCCACTAACAGGTAGGCCCGCATAGATAGATAGATAAAGAACACGAGCTGATGAGGCGCATGCGGACTGTTTGACTGGTCAACCAGACAAATACGGAGCTATACACTGAGCTAGTGATCGTATAATCACCATATCTCATATATAATGATCAAAGTGAGCTATCAAGACAAGTTTGATGACCGACAATGCATTTTACTCAGTAATAAATGACCAGGATTGAAGTGGAATCCAAATTTCCTTCATCTTCTATCCTTGAGCTCTTGACAAACCAATGCACTATACGGTGGTCCGGCCACTCCACCCCAGAGATGTCACAAGGCATCGTTCATGCCACCGTGTGTCACACTAAACGGTAAGGAAGCGATGGCATCCCATCGCGCCGAGTTCCTCGCTGCCCACGACCGCACACATAATGGTAGGGAAGCAATGGCATCCCGCCGTGCTGAGTTCATTGCGGCTCGCGACCTCACACCTATGTGGGCGGAATTTGAAGCTGCCAAGGCCGAATGGGCGATAGAGCAAGAGGCGGCCAAAGCCGCATAGAGTGAGCAGAAAAGTGAAAACACACTCAGGAAAAGAGAGGCCCGCCGCCGCAAGAAAGAAGAGGACGCTTGCGCTGCTACGGAGAGGTTGGCGGAGAACCAAGCACGGTGGGGTGTCACCAACAAAGCCGAGAAGGACAACCACAGCGTCTGGCCAGCATGTGAGAAGTAGTAGTACTAGTAGTTAGTGTGTGTGTCTGTGTCACCCATACATTTGTCTAATTAATTACGAGCATGTACCACTACTAGTTACTACTGTAGTTTTTTAGCAAATTACCAGTACATTAGCTTAGACTCAATGGAAAAATTCCTATCCTATGCATCAAATGGCATCTCTTTCTCTATAGGAATTGAGATGCATGTCATCTCACTTCCTATGATTTTCATATTCCTATAAAATTCCTATCCTATGAACCAAAGGAGGCCTCTGCTGGATTAACTACTATAGCTAGTAGTACTGCTGGTACAATAGTTTTCTTCAAGAAGCAGAATTCAACGAAGTCATGATGGTTCCTTCGTCCGAGCAACTTCATAGTGGGAAAGGTTGGGCCTCTGATTTGATGGCTCATTAGTAATTACTGCGGAGCGATGACCAGGGTGACTCTCCCTTGGAGTTCTGCGGGCATGGCAAGTGGACCAGGATGGTCGACGTCCCACATGTCGGCGAATGGAAGTATTCTTTCCGATATTAAGGAGCAAGGAAACCGTGTGGTATAGTATCACTGCTGATTTATATTTATTTTTTATTTCTGATGAATGCTAGCATTTCAACTCTTACGATGGAGTGCCAAACACGGCACGTGCTGGATGTCCCACATGTCAGCGAAAGGAGTGGGTCATGAACAACGTGGTAGAGCGTCTCCACTTTTGGGTCGGAGACCACACGTAGTAGTACTAGTGGTATGAACGATACAAAGTGCGACCCGGAGAGAAAGGCACATCTAGTTGGAAGGTCTCTGGGCATACACGTAAACAAATATAAAACCTAATATGTGCCTCCAATTATATAGTAGTAGTAGAGTACTTAGGCACGTACTCCATAACATCACCAGGCATTGCACATACAACATTTAGTGGTAGTAAGAGACAAATGCCTATATGCCATGCATGTTCATACTATTTGTGCCTTTCTACTTCACTTACTGCGCTACATTACTCAGGTTCGTACGTCCACTCCTGGGTACATGTCCGTCTCCTAGTTCCAATCCCACGTGTTCTTCATAGATGGAACGATCCATAACTGTGGGCAATGGGAATCCATATCATCACAGTTAGTGTGGCTCCCCACGATGGAGACTCATCCAAACTATGGCCAGCCTCGACGCGGAGCAGTCGCGTGCACCGGGAAGCGGCGCTCTCTCGGCCGTCGTGCTGCTTCAAAGCCGGCGCCAATGAGAGGTCGGCTCCGCTCTGGCCGGGTGTCGGTGTCAAAACCGGCGAATCTCGGGTAGGGGGTCCCGAACTGTGCGTCTAGGCGGATGGTAACAGGAGACAAGGGACACGATGTATTTACCCAGGTTCAGGCCTCTCTGTGGAGGTAAAACCCTACTCCTCCTTGATTAATATTGATGATATGGGTAGTACAAGAGTAGATCTACCACGAGATCAAGGAGGCTAAACCCTAGAAGCTAGCCTATGGTATGATTGTTGTTCGTCCCACGGACTAAAACCCTCCGGTTTATATAGACACCGGAGAGGGCTAGGGTTACACAGAGTCGGTTACAATGGTAGGAAATCTACATATCCGTATCGCCAAGCTTTCCTTCCACGCCAAGGAAAGTCCCATCCGGACACGGGACGAAGTCTTCAATCTTGTATCTTCATAGTCTTGGAGTCCGGCCGACGGTGATAGTTCGGCTGTCCGGACACCCCCTAGTCCAGGACTCCCTCATCGGGCATTAATGCGGAACTGACGTTCCGGGGCGACGCTGACCGTTTCACGGGGAAGAGCGCGCTGGCAAGGGAGGGGGTTGGGTCGGCCAGGGCGGTTAAATGCGGGCGTGGTGGTGGTATTGGTTTTGAACCGTTTCAGGTGTAGTACTGGTAGTTTGCAAAACTACTCAATTATTGCACTCAGTTTCCTAAGAAAATGTGGTAAAAAACGTTACTCCAGATCCCGCTTCCCTTCTCCTTCCTCTTCCACCGCCCGCGCACGTCCGCGGGAAGCGACCGATCAACCCTTATATAGGAGTGCTAGCACAAAAAGATGCATGCATGACCACTAAAATTTCCATATTAAAGCGCCACTCCGGCGGGAGTATGGCGTATGTCGTTACCTTGGTCCGGGCCATGGCTCCTAGGCTACGGCAACCAAAGAAGAGGCGATGGGAGGGGAATGAATGCACCTGCTGTTTGGGTTCACCGTCTGTCTTAAATAAATGCGCACCATCAGGTGTACCCGTGGGTGCACAAATTGTAACATACATGTCTACTTAAGTGGGCGTCACGTAACTGCTGTGTGTGAGAGATTCTGAGAGACAGAGTGCATGTGTGCGACTCTACTCTTCGGACATGTACTCAACCTTTTGCATCGGGATATAAGTATAATGGTATTACACTTTAGCTAGTGATTTACGTGGCCATGTTAACGTGGTTGTGTAAAAAAATGTCACTTCCTGCTCGTGATTTGCATTATATAATTACTAGCAAGATGCTCGTGCATTGCATGGAACATCAATTTGCATTTTTTTACAAAACACCTATTGTGATTGACCCATGCAGGAGTAATCCCATGTGTAAAAACTAATGATATCTCAAAATTTTTATCGGAAAACTGGTATCTGGACAATTTCATCGAAAAAATGAAAGATGAGAGATAAGGTGAGGAGGAGTGGAGCGTGGTGGTGACTGGTGGTCAGACTGGGCGGAGGCATGGGGATGGACTAAGCCGGCAGGTGGTAGCGGCCACCATGCTAGATTGTTCTAGAGACTTCCTTTTTTAATTGCTCAGCAATGAGGGTGTGGGAGATAAGGACGATGAACGAGGCAATGCCTTGTCTGTAAATGTGGAGAGAGGTGCGGGTATCTTTTGTAAAATTGTCATAGTTTGTTTTCTATCTGTCAAATATAGATCAGACGGTCTATATTACAAGATGGCAGACACACCATCATCACCAACTCATTTTTATAAGAGTAGAGATGATAATGTCGGATTTCGGGTTCCGGCAGACCCTTGAGGTTCAAACACTAGGGTGCGCGCGGAGATTTCGCCCTCTACCTACCTGCTCCTCGCCGCCTCGCTATGATCTAAACTACGGAAGGAACAACACAAGTGACACAGAGTTTATACTGGTTCAGGCCACCATTGCGGTGTAATACCCTACTCCCGTGTGTGGTGTGGTGGATTGCCTCTTGGGCTGATGATGAACAATACAAGGGAGAACAGCCTCGCGAGGGTCTGTTCTTGGCTGGTGCGATGAACTACTAGGGGGAGCTCAGTCGCTCTCTCTCTACTGGTTTCTTGGCGAGGATCCCGTCCGTCCCTACCTTGTGGTGGCTATCCTATTTATAGGCAAAGACCCTAGGCCTCCTCCCAAATATTGAGCGGGAAGGGCGTCAACAATTGGCCATTTTGAAGGGGAACATTTGGTACACTTATCCTGACTAAAGTTGGTCCTCGCCTGTCAAAGGCTCTGGTGGTGACGCCTGCTTGGGCTCCACAATGACTTCCTTCCTTCCATTGGGCGGGTCTTGGTCTTGTTGCACCGAAATGGATGCCTTTGCTTGATGCTCTTGCCTGCGCTTGCTCCCTTTGCACCAAAGAGGAAAGGAGGACACTGCGCGGGCTGGCGCCCGACTGGCGCCCTTGGTCGTCATGGCTTGCGTCATGGGCACCTCGTGCGGTACCCCGCCTTGATCTCTCCGCCTCCTCGTGAGCCAGCCTGATGAGGCCGTGCTTGAGGAAGCTCCTTGTTGTCCGACCCACAAGGCTTGGCCCCTCGCGAGGGTCTTGAGCTTGTGTTGATGAAGATGGGCCGTCCTGGGCCCCCTTTGAGCCAGGCCGCAGGCCGCAGGTAGCCATGTCTGGGGACCCCCGTTCCCAGAACGCTGACGGTAGCCCCCGGGCCCAAGGCGCGCCCGGACTTGGCCGAGCAGAGAGGCGAAAGGGCAAGCATGAAGCACCGCAGGCCCTAACAGCCTGCGGCCTTGGGCGCCGCGGGGCAGTTGATTGGACGTGGGCGGCACTGCTCCCCCACGCCTCCTTATTTTATGCCATGCTAGGCGGACTCGTAATCGCACACAGCCGCTCCCTTTTTCGTTGCCAGAGCGTCCTCTACCCTTTCTTCTCTTGAACTCCAGCTTCCTCCCCCAATCCAATCTCGAACCTCCCCCCCCTTCCGTTGCTATGGCTCCGACAAAGAAAGGAAGAGGGAAGAAACCCATGCCTGCGCCTCGCTCGCCGTCGTCGGCGGCCCCCGCCGTCGACCAGTCGATCATAATCAATCGAGAGGGCTTGGGCAAGGTCAGCTTGGTTCTGGCCACCATCTTCAATGAATGCGGGAGGACGACGGCCTGGCCCGCGTCTCGCTTCTCCATTGACAGGATAATCACTGAGGTCTGGTATTTCACCAAGGCCCTGTGGGCGGGACTGGTTCCCCCCTTTTCTGATTTCTTCAACGCCATGCTCTCCCACTATCAGATCCACATGATGCATCTGGGTCCTAAATCCATCACTCTTCTGGCGGTCTTCGCCTTTGTTTGTGAGGCAATGATGGGCATCCTTCCTTCGGTTGCCTTGCTGCGCCACTTCTTCTATCTACGCCTTGTCGACCCCACCCAATGCTCGGGGTGCGTGAGCTTCATTGCTGCACCCGAAACAACGGCCTTAGGGATTGACTTTAGCCTTCCTCCGCCCGCACCTGGGTTCCGCGAACGGTGGCTGTATGTGGACGTAGGGGTGCCCAGCCCTCTGCTGTTGGAGCCATCTTCGCCTGCCGTCCCCAATTCAGGCTGGGGCCAGGAGACGCTCACGAGTTCCCGGCTCGTCTTTGTCTGGAGCCGCTTCGCGTTCTTGAGGGCACTCGGCATGACGGCGCCCAAGGTGGTGAAGGAATTCCTGCTATGCCGCATTGCCCCTCTCCAACGCCACTCTCACCGGATGTGGGCCTTCAGCAGGCGTGAGGATCGCATGAGGCTCCAGGAAGAGGACCTAACGACTGAAGCGCTGAGGAAAGTGCTCTTGGTCATGATTGGGGACCCCACCCCCGGCGACATCCGGCAAGGGGGGGCCTTGCTGTACCTCTGCCCGAATAGAGGCGACTTTGTGAATCAGATGCCCATCTTCGATGAGTGGGGGCCGCGCCCCACTGGCCTCCAGGGGCCTTGCGAGAACCCGGTGATGGTAGCCGCCCTTGCAGTCGGCCAAGGCGACTCTTCCTCAAGTGGCAGAGCAGGGAGGCGTGAGCCGCCGGAGGCCGAGGGGGCCTCCGCCGAGGTGACAGCGCTGGGCGGCGCTCATGAGGGAGCAGCCCCTAAGGCCCGTGCTGCTGTGGCTGAGGGCAGCGAGCGGCTGCCCGCAGCGCCTGCGGCTGAGGCCCCTGAGGCCCCAGCTACTCTTCTCGGTGAGGTGACTGGCGGCGCGCATCAGGCATACGCCCCTGACGCGGGTCGCCTTGACGCTTCTTCCTCGTCGCAAGCTGACCCCCGCGCTCGACTCTTGGGCCGCTTCCACATGGACTTCGAGGCCCTCCGGAAGAGAAGGGAGGCCCTGGGTGACGATTACCCTTGTCGCCTGCTGAAGCGTAGGAAGTACTTCTCTACCGATGAGTAAGCCTTCTGCCTTCCCAGCTCCTGATCCTTCTCTTGCTTTTCCTGATCCTTGCTCCACAGGGCCCTTCCCGCCGAGCTCACGGAGATGACTGAGGCACCATCCCCCTTGTCTCCGCCCTCTCCATCGTCTTCGAGCACTCCGAGCAGCAGAGCCCTTGCGGTGAGGCCGATTGGATAGACGAACCATCCTGAGGCGCATTGCAGCCCTGCGCGCCTCGTGACCTTCCTTCGCGAGCCTTCTCGTGGCATAGCCAGCCTGCCATGGGCTTCTCGTCTGGTTGTGGACCGTGACTGGCTGCGGTACTCCCTGCGCTTTTCATTTGGGGATGGACTGGCTCCAGGCCAAGCTTCTGGCGAGGCGTGCCCGGCCGCCGCGAGGGTGCCAGCCCCCAGCCCCCTGCCCAGAGGGGGAGTGCTGATTCGTGTCCCCCGGCGCTCGCTTGGGGCGGATGATGGTGTGGAAGACGTACTCGAGCGCGCCCGGGAGCGTCGCGCTCTTCGCCAAGGGTTTCTTCGGAGGGCGGCTGACGCGGTGAGCCTGCTTGGTGTAGAGCTTGCTGATGAGGACTTGCACCTTGAGGCCGAGGGCCTGCACTTGGCTGCAGAGAGTCGCGAGCTGAAGGCGGCTATCGCCCTCGCACGCTATCAGCGCGACCTTGACAATGAGGTGACCAAGGCATCGCTGGCGGCCTCTCGGGAGGTCCGTTCCCGGGCCATCGAGGAGGCCCGGGAAGCTGACCGGCGGCAAGAGGCGACAGAGGAGCGGATGCGGGAACTCCTAGCCCGGTGCCGCTCACTGGAGGAGCAGGTGGAGCTGCACGAGGCGGCCCTCGCGTCGATGAAGGTGGCTTCAGGCGACCCAGCGGAGCTCCAGAAGCGTGAGGAGGCGCTGACGCTGGAAGCCGCTGAACGTGCGCGCGAGTATGAACGCCTAGAGACAAGGGAGGGCTTGGTGACGCAGGTGGAGGATGATGTTGCTGCGCGGGAAGCCCGTGTCCTGGAGGAGGTCGGACGTCGGGTGGCGACGGCGCGCTTGAACCTCGAGCGCGAGTTCGAGGAGAGGCTGGGGTTGATCCGGACCGAGGCTGAAGGTACGACCACTGTCTTGAGGGTCAAGCTGGAGGAAGCGACGCGGCGGGCCGATGCTTTGCGGGCCGCACTTGAGGTGGCGTAGGGGGAGTCAACTACCTCCCATGCCGAGGTGCTTCTCCTTCGCCAACGGGTGGACGAGGTTGAGGCCGTCGCGCGCCAGAATGCGGACGAGATATGCCAGCGGCGGATCCTGGAGCATGAGCATGGCCCCATGCTCACCACGCTTCGGGAGAGAGCCAACACAGCCTTGAGTAACATCTGTGAGGCGGCTGTTGGCGAGCCGCACACAGTTAACTACGCCGGCAACCTTCAGTTCTTCACTGACATTGTGACGCAGCTGGAGGCGCGGTCGGTCAGAGCCGACAGGTTGGTAGAGGAGAGGAGCCGCGCCCTGCTTGGGCGCGCCTTTTCTCGCGTCTTCAGCCATCTCCGGAACATGGACCCCCACTTCGACTTTGACGCCGCCATCGCCCCAGTCCCCCAGGCCATCCGGGACGACCTGGTGCACTGGGTGGAAGACAACGTGGACGCTCTCATCAGGGCCTTCACTTCAGATAACGACGGCGTGATCGTGGCCGCTGATGAGGGCGGCTTGGTGAACGGTCCTGACGCCGCTGATGGCAACGCAGAGGGCGATGGCGAGGCCAGCAACGCCAACAACAGTTCGGGCGGTGCTCCTGAGGATGCATTGGGGGATTTATCTGACTGACAGTGTATTGTTCCTGTCTCCTTACCCTGCATGTATAGAACTCAGGTTTTGACCTGATGGTTGCAAGAGCATTTTGGGAGGGGGTGCCCCTCATGTAAAACTCATGTTCAGCGTACTAGTGGATGCTACATCACCCGTACGCCCGCACCAAGTGGTTGGCTAGGCGACGAGCCAGCTGGCTAGTTTACCTTTATCCCGTGCGGGCCCTGAGATAGCTTGTGGGAGGCTGTGGTGTCTCGAGTGTCTCCTGATCGAATCCGTAGGATCTGTAGTGAAAAACCTCCTGAGAGGATACGACGGCGGCAGTTTGGGCTGCACGCAAGCTAGGCCAGACCCGGCTCGTGAGGGGCTCACGAGGGGAGGCAGCTGAGGCAAAGTGGTAACCGAAACGCGAGAGATTGCTCGAACGAGACTAAGCACCCCTTCCCCAAACACACGCAAATCTCAAATTCGAGTCCAACTTAAATCCAGCGGGGGAAAGCGGCAACCAAGGGAAAAGCAATGAAAGCAGAAAAAAGGCCGCGTCTGGCACCTAGTCTAGTATTGGACGTCTTCTCACCAGCGCGGAGCTAAGTGCTGCCACTGGGCGTGGGAGGGAGCCCCAGGGCCTGAGGCCGGCACCCCTGAGACTCCGGGGCGTGTACAGCCCCACTCATTATTACGTGAGAGTGTCACGGGGCGGCGAGCTTCACAGGCACTGGGCCTTCTTCACAGGTACCGGCCTTGCTTCGTATCGCCAGACGAGGGCCCCGCCTTGCGCCACACTCTAGTGCCATCAACGACGACCGGAAACCAGGACGCCGCCGATGGGGTAGAGCGGTCGCCAGCGGTTCCCCCGACGACCAAGGGTCCTCCGCCAGGGGCAGGCCCTGAGGCACCTCCCCAGCAGAGGGCCTACCTCCTGAGAACGCCTTGCTCCGAACACCACGGTGGTGATGCCGGATCCCGGCCCCTCTCCTGCAGCCCCCGACGCCCTCCTCCTGAGGGGTAGGAGACTGTGGGAGCGGGGTGGTTGCTCGCTGCGGCGACCTGCACCTCCTGTGATCCATGATTAGCGTATGCCTGCTCCTGAGGAATTAGCGGTACCCGATAATCGTCGCTTCCACCGTGTCCAGTGGGGCCGTCCCGGGGCTCCTGGAAGAGCTCAGCTTCTGGCGCCTCGTCCCCCTAGCTTGGGCTGAGGAGCGAGCCTTGTTCGCCCTCATGCGCCCTTGGTCCATCATGTGGGGCACGTATTCTTCTGGGGCCGTCATCCCGAAGGCCGCGCCATAGTGCTCCGCGTGCCATGCATCTCTGCTTGATGTGCCCACCTGGGGGTGGTAGCGCCGCGGCCCCCTGGGGCTGTGGGTCGCGACGAGTCCTTCTTCGCTGGCCGGGAGCAAAGTCAGCGCTGCCGCTGGCCCGGTGTCGACAGCTTCGCTGGTGTTGGAGTAGCCTTGGAGCCTGCGGCACGCGTGGGGCCCCCACGCGGGCCGCCCTGGACCTGAGATGGGAGCTGGGTGCAGAAGGGGTGAGCCCTTGAGGCGGCAAAGCCTAGGAGCTCTGCCACCCGCTCTAGCAGCACGTCGCGGCCGCCCTCCAGCAGCCTGCACTGCAGTAACTCTCGGGCCACCGTGAGCGCGACCCTTGAGTTCGCCTGCTCCCGGCAGGTGTACGGAGTCGTGGCCGCGGCGTGATTGGAGGCCCTTGCTGCCGACCGCGCCTGCCGCGGCGTGAGAGCTGTCGAAGCCTGTCCGCATCGCCCACGGCCCGCAGCGCCCTGCGGACCGCGAGCCGCCTGGTGCACGGGGTCGCCCGAGGCGAGCGGCTCTGCACGGGCGGGCCAAGCCGCCCAGGGATCAGGGTTGCCCGCCTGGTCGCCGGACATGGTGATGACGAGGCGACAGGACGTGGAGTGGCAGAAGGTGGATCCCGATGCACCCCTACCTGGCGCACCAAATGTCGGATTTCGGGTTCCGGCAGACCCTTGAGGTTCGAACATTGGGGTGCGCGCGGAGATTTCGCCCTCTACCTACCTGCTCCTTGCCGCCTCGCTAGGATCTAAACTACGGAAGGAACAACACAAGTGACACAGAGTTTATACTGGTTCAGGCCACCATTGCGGTGTAATACCCTACTCCAGTGTGTGGTGTGGTGGATTGCCTCTTGGGCTGATGATGAACAATACAAGGGAGAACAGCCTCGCGAGGGTCTGTTCTTGGCTGGTGCGATGAACTACTAGGGGGAGCTCAGTCACTCTCTCTCTACTGGTTTCCTGGCGAGGATCCCGTCTGTCCCTACCTTGTGGTGGCTAGTCCTATTTATAGGCAAAGACCCTGGGCCTCATCCCAAATATTGAGCGGGAAGGGCGCCAACAATTGGCCATTTTGAAGGGGAACATCTGGTACACTTATCCTGACTAAAGTTGGTCCTCGCCTGTCAAAGGCTCTGGTGGTGACGCCTGCTTGGGCTCCACAATGACTTACTTCCTGCCGTTGGGCAGGTCTTGGTCTTGTTGCACCAAAATGGATGCCTTTGCTTGATGCTCTCGTCTTCACTTGCTCCCTTTGCACCAAAGAGGAAAGGAGGACACTGCGCGGGCTGGCTCCCGACTGGCGCCCTTGGTCGTCATGGCTTGCGTCATGGGCACCTCGTGAGGTACCCCGCCTTGATCTCTCCGCCTCCTCGTGAGCCAGCCTGATGAGGCCGTGCCTGAGGAAGCTCCTTGTCGTCCGCCCCGCGAGGCTTGGCCCCTCGCGAGGGTCTTTAGCTTGTGTTGATGAAGATGGGCCATGCTGGGTCCCCTTTGAGCCACGCCGCAGGCCGCAGGCAGGCAAGTCTGGGGACCCCCGTTCCCAGAACGCCGAAGATAAGTTTTCTAACTACTAAAGTAAAGTGGAATGTGTCCATGTTATACAAGTAAATTAAGGTGATTGCTTATCATATGGGTAAGGTTGGATGAAGGGTGGTAGGAACAAATGCGCCGCCTAGAGCATGTGTGTGTGAGATGGAGTCTTAGTGTGTGTGTGGGGGGGGGTTGCGTGTGTGTGTGTGACGCGGGGTCCTCGGTGGCGGATGTAATTTAAGTGTGCATGGCTTCATCATAGTGTATGACAGAGGCCACCAATGAGGGGGTGCGAGAGAGAAAAGGCGCATAGAGAGGGAATAGAAGGCGTGTGCGCGTGAGAGGAGTCAATATCGAGAGAACGTGTTTTTTCGGGAGACATGAGGAAGACTACTATATATCGATGGTGCATGTAGGCAGGAACTATACGAAAGGATGGTCTTATTGGTTTCAGGGATATAGGGGAAGAGTGAGAGAGGGGGGGTAGCTAGAAGGAGATTGTTAAGTGTGAGTGTGTGTTTGACCCATCCACGCGAAAGTTATGTGCACACAAGAAGAGAACGATTCGATGTGGCGTGAGGGTTGAGGGTAATTAACTATGTATGAAGACATAGGAGACCTTTAATGTGCATGTGCGAGAGGTATACATATATACATGGGATGTATGTGTGTGCGCGCGAGCATGATCGAGATAAAAGAAAGAAGACATAAGTCATAAGATCAACAATATGGGAGAGATCGACATGACAATATGCATGCATGTGAGAGTGCAGGGAAGAAGGCTCGATAATTAAGCATGTGTTTTTGTCTTTAAGAGATAGTGGCGTGGGCTGGAGCATGCATCTATGGAGAGCAGAGGGAGCGAGACACAACGATTGTGCAAAAGAGATCAACCTATAAATGCATGTATGGAGAGACATATATAGTGTGGGTGATAGGAAGCAAGAGATCGTGTGAGAAAGAAATGTTGATGGAGAAACTACAGATAGATACAGAGATAGAGATGCTAGCTAGAGGGACATCGGCTAGTTTGAGTGTTGGAGATGACCGCCGGGTGGTTCAGAGGGTGAAGTTATGTGTGTGTGAGAGAAAGATAAAAATAGGGCACTTGACTGCATGTAGAGAGAAACATATATAGTGTGCGTGATAGGAAGCAAGAGTGAGGGTGAGAAAGAAGGTCGATGGAGAAACAGATAAATAGAAAGATAAAGATGCTAGCTAGTGTGTGTTAGAGATAGGAGTCGAGTGGATCAGAAGGCTGAGTTATGTGTGTGGGTGTGAGAGAGATAGAGAGAGTGTTCATGTGAGTCACATACAAACAAATATCAGAGAGAAATGAGATCCCGAGAGACAGAGTTTTGTGTTTGCGAGAGAGAAAGATATTTCACAACGAGAGTAATAGCTAGAGAGACATATGAGGGAACGCAAGATATCTCTAGGGAGAGAGAGTGTGTGTGTGAGCGAGATACAAGAGAATGGTGGGAGATATGAGACCCTGGGAGATAGAGTTTGTGTTTGTGTGTGAGAAAGAGATATTTGAGAGGAAGAGTCGTAGCTTCTCATATCTGAGGAGCGAAAGACATCTCTGTGTGAGAGGGGGTGTGCGAGTGGCAGACAGGGGAATAGTAGAGAGAAATGAGACCCTCGGAGACGAAGTTTGTGTTTGTGTGAGAGAAAGAGATTTCACATGGAGAATCATAGTTACAGACACATAGCAGGGAGTGAGATATACTTGAGAGATAGAGTGATGAAGGTCGAGGGAGAGAGTACCTCACTGTGTTGCGAAGATAAAAGATCATTGTCGACATATAGGTAGCATGAGAGATACCAGAGAGACGATGAATGCGTATAGGTCTAGAGAGATACTCCTATATAAGCATGAGTGATAGCTATATGAGACGAATATCTGGATTAAAGGGGATTCAAATATTTAAACTAGAGATCACAACATCGATAATATCATAACGCAAATTGGTGTATCAAACATGCATATTCATTTGAATTTGGGGACACGTGTAATGTTATATAGTTTATCAATATTAGTGATCCATAGATTCTTTAATTAGAGACAATGCATGATTTATATGCAATTAATGTCTAAACGGGATTACACTATATATTGCATGTGTGAAACACATTATACATGTTTGAGAAGTAACCCCCCCCCCCCCGCATGAAACACACATTAATTGGAGACAGTTAGCGAGGAATGCATACATTGGATTTCAACATAAAGTAGTTTCAAATATTTGGAAATCCAAATTAAGATGGATACAACTTATGAATCTCAGATCATGCCATTTGTAAACCATATTTATGTATAAAGGGTGTTGTGCTTTTGAAAGTATATATATAAAAAATGTTGTGTATAGAATTTTATTCCAATCGAAAATGGATCCTGCCCGAACAAAAATAGAATACAATCTGGATTCGAATTGAGTTGGCACGGTAAACATGCACTCTTGCTCTAAAAAAATTTGAACGAAGCGGGGAAAGTCGCAGTAACCGCCCAAAACCAAAATCAGCGAGATGGAAATTACTGCCTATCCCTGACAAGCAAAGCCTATCGGCTTGATTTCTATAGGTTTCGATAGGGGTAGGTTTGTAATTTCACTCAAACGTGACATAACCACCTCCCATCCGGATTCATACACGGTGGGCGCCAAAACATAGTGTCTCCTCGGCCGAAATCGACTCCCTCCCTGATTCATACACGGTGGGCGCCAAAAACAAACTCTCGTCGGCAAATATTCGGTATATGCGAGATTACCGTCCTATCCCCAACGGACTAATATTGTTGTGTGCTACGTCTTGAGCTTGCGTCGGTTTTCCTTGAAGAGGAAAGGGTGATGCAGCAATAGTAGCATAAGTATTTCCCTTAGTTTTTGAGAACCAAGGTATCAATCCAGTAGGAGGCTCCTCAGAAGTCCCACGCACCTACACAAACAAACAAGAACTCACAACCAACACAATAAAGGGGTTGACAATCCCTTCACGGCTACTTGCGAAAGTGAGATCTGATAG
The DNA here is from genome assembly GCF_018294505.1 of Triticum aestivum. Lineage (NCBI taxonomy): Eukaryota > Viridiplantae > Streptophyta > Magnoliopsida > Poales > Poaceae > Triticum > Triticum aestivum. The sequence continues at coordinate 471,355,447 of NC_057810.1, read as the reverse complement.
AGATAGTATGATAAGATAAATATATTTTTGGTATTTTATGATATAGATTGTGTTGGGGATATAACTATTGGTATGACTCGCCCAGGAGGGGCCCGGTTATACTTGCAAATATTCTTGACTTAGATGGCGCTTTAGTTAAGGGCCCAAGGCCCAGAGGCGACTTAAGGCCCGTAGTGATAAACCGCCATGTATGCGTGACTTGTATTGTAAGGCAAGAATAGTTAAGAGACTGAGCCGGACACTATTTATGAGCTGGCCGGGACTCTGTGTGCCGCAGGGCGTCGACCTTTGTATATAAAGGGACGGCCCGGCGGCGGTTCAGGACAAGTAACATCAACACGAGAGCTAGGTCAAGCAATTCGCTCTCTGGTTATCGAGACATAAGCAATCCCACTAAAAACTAGATCATAGGCTTTTACCTTCGCCGTAAGGGGCCGAACCAGTATAAACCTCGTGTCCTTTGTCCCGGTTAACCCCTTTAAGCTTCCTAGTTGCGATGGCTCCATGACTAAGTCCTTTCACTAGGACATATGCCGTGACAATTCCACGACAGTTGGCGCCCACCATGGGGCCAGTGCACGGTGGATTTGAGTTCTTGAAGGGCAGCTTTGAAGGGCTCAAGGGATACGCTGTGGGCCGGATGACCAAGAGTCATCGCGGCAAGCTCTACATTGACGACGCAGGCTGGGGCCCCGACGCCGGCTCAATTGAGTACGCGTACCTCGTCCCCTTCAGCAGAATTCACATCTTCATCGGCAAGATCGCCGAGCCGGGCCCTGAGTCGGACATCTGCACAGACCTCGTCGAGACGGCTCAGCGTGCGAGACTCGCCCGGGCTCCGCCTGCTGAGAAGCGTGCCTTCGTGGGATGCATCCACGGAGGGCTCTCTGAAGGATCTACATCTGACAGTGAGATGACCATCTACTCTGATGGTGAGTCATCCACAGGTGGGACAGATTCATTGTATCAACTGAAAGACGGCGGGCTTGGGGGCTGTTCCGGTGGCAGCAGTATTCTGGATTACCTCGAGCCGTCGAGCAGGGTCGGAATCTTCATGGCCGACACACAACCTATCCAAGACTCCACAACTACGGCGTCCATAACCTCCGGGTCAGCAGCAGCCAGGGCAGGAGGCCCTGAGCGCTCGCCGGCTCAGGTGTTGATGGATCTCACTGATAAGATGACCGCTTTGTTAACCACCATGGTCAACCCGGTGGATCAAGATCGACATGATGCGGAAGTGGCATAGTTATAATTGGATATGGTGCAGGCTAAGGAAGACCTAGCAGCGGAAGATGTCAGGATAACTGCAGAACGGGCGGCTCTGGATGCTCAGGCTCAGCGGATTCAGGCACAGACTTTCCAGCTCACGCAAGATCAGAACGTGCCTAATGAGGTCATGAGGAGAAGATATCAGAAGACTCGGTCTCGACTCCCTTCGGTTTATGATCCTCGAAACCTCTTTCACACACCTGGGGTAGGGCCCAGTAACCCGCCGTGGCTCTCCCCGCGTGCTGAGGCAGACGGGGTTGCAACCCGGGGTCGGGGCGCCGGTTCAGCCATGGGTAATGGGGCGTCCCCGCATGAATACTGCTCCACCTCAGTATGTACCAACACCGCCGGGTCACTATTCTAACCCGTTGGAGAACATGATCGCGGCGGCGGCACGACTGGCAGCTCTCCCAATTGATGGTGATTCTCCAGCTGCGGTTGAAACCCGCCAGGTCAGGGAACTTCTTCAGAAAACTTTAGCACAACAGGAGGTGTACTCGTACAGCCGGGACAAGATTCATTCAACACCTCGTCCAAGCTGAAGCCCAAGTTATAGCAGGCACATGGATTCAGCGGCCGTTTCAAGCAACATCCAGCGCCATAACCAGCCAGGTGGGCATGACCCGACACGCCATGGAGCCTTTAACTTGGTAGATCAAGACAGAATACGTCGAGAGGCTGAGTGGGTGGCTCAGCAGGCGGCTGAGCAGGCGGCTCAACTGACGGCTTACCAGCCGCATCCGGTTTATCCGACGACTTCTATCGAGGCAGGTGTGGCCACCAGGACCGGAGGTGTCCCCTTTCTAGTGCCGGCTCTATGTAACGAGCGTTTTCCCAAGGATTTTAAGGGACCTAGGAAGGTGCCGAACTACATGGCCAACTTACAGCCCAGGGCATGGGTTGACATTTAAGAGATGGCTATGGAGTTATTTGAGGTCAGTGATGCTGCGATCGCCAAGTACTTTACCATGATGTTGGATGGGATCACCCGCACTTGGTTGAAAGGCCTAGCACCTAATTCAATCAGTTCATGGGCGGAGCTAAAAGCCCGGTTCGTCCAGAATTTCAAGGATACGTGCAAGCAGCCCATGTCAATTGTGGATTTGACGAATTGCAAGCAGGAGGAGGGCGAGTCTACAACCCATTGGGTGCACCGGGTTAAGGCCATAATACATTCGTCTGATAAGATGGATGCCGGCTCTACAGTCTTAATGTTGGAGAAAAATTGCGGGGTTTTGCCTCTGAAACAAAAGCTGGGGTGGCTCAAGCACGATTGTAATGATATGGGTACACTAATGGCGGCTCTGGTCAAGTACGCCGATTCTGATAGTACCAAGGATCCCGAGTCTGATGATGAAAAGACAAGGAAGGGAAAGAAGAACGACAACGGCAAGGGCCCTCAGCATAACCCGACAAATCAAGGAGGTAATAAACGTAAGGCTGATGGTAGTTTGGAGTTTGTCGCTAACACTAACGCGCAGGGTAAAAACCAACGGCGTAATGGGAGACCACCTCCCCGGTCTGGCGGATCAGGCCCCACACTTGAGCAGTTACTGAATGAGCCCTGTCCAAGGCACGACACACAACAGAAGCCGGCTACTCATCTATGGAAGGACTGTACGATCATGAAGGCTTTCAAAAATTCCAACATGTTCGATGGTAACAATGGGCAGGGCGGCGGCTCAGGTGGCGGCGGTTTTCATGGCCTGGGCGGCGGTTCAAATCCCAACTTTCAAAATTCTCAAGGCAATCCAGGTGGTTATAATCAGCAATCTGGCCAGGGTGGTCAGCAGCAGCAACAACAGCAGGGAGGATACCAGAGCCATCCAAAGCTGCTGAATAGTGGACAATATCATGTATTTACCACCAGTTTGTGCAAACAAGACCAGAAGCTTCATAAGAGGGTTGTGAATGCTGTTGAGCTGGCAGTTCCTCGTTATTTGAGATGGTCTGAGCAGCCTATTCTATGGAGTAGGGAAGATCACCCTGCCTGGGTTGATAATCCGGGTCACTTAGCCTTAGTGGTGGCCCCTCTGGTTGGTGGATATAAATTCACCAAGGTACTCATGGATGGAGGCAGCAGCATCAACATCCTCTATTATGAGACCTTCCATCGCATGGGGTTAACTAATAAAAGCCTTAAGCAGTCCAACACTATTTTCCATGGTGTCGTGCCTGGTAAGTCGGCATATACAGTCGGTAAGATCGAATTGGAGGCAGCCTTTGGGGATGGATATGACTCTAGGGCCGAGAAATTGACGTTTGAAGTAGTCAAGATCAAGAGCCCATATCATGCTTTTTTTGGGCGGCCGGCTTATGCCAAGTTCATGGCATGGCCGTGTTATGTGTATTTGCAGCTCAAGATGCCGGGTCATAAGGGAACTATCACGGTGCCTGGAAGCCGGAAGGTAGCCTTGGAATGTGAAGAAGACGATGCGGCTTATGCTGAGTCGGTCTGTGCAACAGAAGAGTTGAAGTTCTACAAGGACAATGTTGATCTGGCGGATATGGTGTCTTTGAAAAAGCCAACCATAGAGCACGAGCCGGTTATGAAGTTTAAGTCAGCCAATGATACTAAGCTTGTTGACTTTGTTCCAGGCGACTCATCGAAACAGTTCAGTATCAGTGCTAATTTGGATCCCAAATAGGAAAGCGCGCTCATCGAGTTCATCCATGAGAACCGAGACATCTTTGCATGGAAACCTTCTAACATGCCAGGTGTACCGAGAGTACTCGCTGAGCACACTCTTAATATTGATCCATAGTTTAAGCCGGTCAAGCAATTTCTTCGGCGGTTCAATGAGGAGAGGCGTAAAGCCATTGGAGAGGAGGTAGACTGGCTCTTAGCAGCGGGTTCATCATTGAAGTTTTTCATCTAGAGTGGTTGGCTAACCCGGTGCTTGTGCTTAAGAAAAACGGCACTTGGCGTATGTGTGTGGATTACACGAATTTAAACAAGGCTTGTCCAGTTGATCCCTTTGCTCTCCCTGGTATTGATCAAATCATTGATGCTACGGCGGGTTGCGAGCGTTTGAGCTTTTTGGATGCTTACTCTGGTTATCATCAGATCAAGATGGTAGTTAAGGACCAGGAGAAGATGGTGTTCATTACTCCGCTTGGAGCCTTCTGCGATGTATTTACGCCTTTCGGGCTTAAGAGTGCCCAGGCGACTTACCAGCGGTGTGTGATGAATTTTCTTGACAGTCAGATTGGGTGCAATGTTCATGCTTATGTAGACGACATTGTGGTAAAATTGAGAGAGAAGGAGACCTTGATAGATGATCTAGGAAACCTTTGGCAATCTTCGGGTCTACAAGATGATGCTTAACCCGGCTAAGTGTGTTTTTGGCGTGCCTGCAGGCAAGCTTTTGGGTTTTCTAGTTTCGAACAGGGGCATCGAGGCTAACCCGGAGAAGATCAAGACCATCACCTCTCTGGCTAAGCTGGCGTGTATCAATGATGTTCAGCGTTTGGCGGGTCGTATCGCTGCTTTAAGCCGGTTAGGTGAAAAGGCCATACCACTGTATCAGATGATGATGAAGACAAATAATTTTGTCTGGAGCGACGTTGCCAATGCTGCCTTCGAAGATTTGAAGAGACAGTTGGCTGAGCCTCCGGTTCTTGCTGCTCCCATTGATAAGGAGCCTTTATTGTTATATGTGGCTTCTAATACACGCGCTGTTAGCATGGCCATCATTGTGGAGCGCAAGGAGGCTGGCAGGGAGCATCCGGTTCAACGGCCGATTTACTACATCAGTGAGGTACTTATCGAGTCCAAGCAACGGTATCCCCATTGGCAGAAGCTCGTTTATGGGGTGTTCATGGCAAGCCGGAAGCTTAAGCAATATTTCCTAGGCCACCCCATCACTGTGGTTAGTTCTTCTCCTTTGGGAGATATAATTGAGAACAGAGAAGCGACAGGACGAGTCGCCAAGTGGGCCATTGAACTTGGGCCTCATGGTTTAAAGTATGTGCCACGCATTGTGATGACCCACAAGTATAGGGGATCTATCATAGTCCTTTTGATAAGTAAGAGTGTCGAACCCAACGAGGATCAGAAGGAAATGATAAGCGGTTTTCAGTAAGGTTTTCTCTGCAAGCACTGAAATAGTAGGTGATAGATAGTTTTGTGATAAGATAAATAGTAACGAGCAAAAATTAAATAAAGTAAATAAAGTGCAGCAAGGTGGCCCAATCCTTTATGTAGCAAAGGATAAGCCTAGACAAATTCTAATAATGAAGAAGGAGCTCCCGAGGACACATTGGTAATTATCGTCAAGCTAGTTTTCATCACGTTCATAAGATTCTCGTTCGGTACTTTGATAATTTGATATGTGGGTGGACCGGTACTTGGGCACTGCCCTAACTTGGACAAGCATCCCACTTATGATTAACCCCTATTGCAAGCATCCACAACTACAAAAAGGAGTATTAAGGTAAACCTAACCACAAGATTAAACATATGGGTCCATATCAACCCCTAACGAAGCAACACATAAACTAGGGTTTAAGCTTCTGTCACTCTAGCAACCCATCATCTACTTATTACTTCCCTATGCATTCCTCTAGGCCCAAATAATGGTGAAGTGTCATGTAGTCGACGTTCACATAATACCACTAGAGGAAAGACAACATACATCTCATCAAAATATCGAACGAATACCAAATTCACATGACTACTAATAGCAAGACTTCACCCATGTCCTCAGGAACAAACGTAACTACTCACAAAGCATATTCATGTTCATAATCAGAGGGGTAATAATATGCATAAAGGATCTGAACATATGATCTTCCACCAAGTAAAGCAAATAACATCAACTACAAGGAGTAATCAACACTACTAGCAACCCACAGGAACTAATTTGTGGTTTTGATACAAGATTGGATATAAGAGATGAACTAGGGTTTTGAGAGGATATGGTGCTGGTGAAGATGTTGATGGAGATTGACCAGCTCTCGATGAGAGGATTGTTGGTGATGATGTTGGTGATGATTTCCCCCTCCCGGAGGGAAGTGTCCCTGGCAGAACAGCTCCGCCAGAGCCCTAGATTGATTCCGCCAAGGTTCCTCCTCGTGGTGGTGGAGTTTCGTCCCGTAAGCTTGCCCCCAATTTTTTCCACGGTAAAAGTGATGATATAGCAGAAGATGGACGCCGGAGGCCCACCAGGGGACCCACGAGATAGGAGGCCGTGCCCTACTGGAGGGGGGGCTCCCCCCGTCTCGTGGACAGGGTGTGGGCCCCCTGGCCTATTTCTTTTGCTCATAAATTCTTATTAAATCCAAAAAGTTGTTTCGTGGAGTTTCAGGACTTTTGGAGTTGTGCAGAATAGGTTTCCAACATTTGCTCCTTTTCCAGCCAGAATTCCAGCTGCCGGCATTCCCCCTCTTCATGGTAAACCTTGTAAAATAAGAGAGAATAGCCATAAGTATTGAGATATAATGTGTAATAACAGCCCATAATGCAATAAATATTGATATAAAAGCATGATGCAAAATGGACGTATCAACTCCCCCAAGCTTAGACCTCGCTTGTCCTCAAGCGGAAGCCGAAATCGAAAAATATGTCCACATGTTTAGAGATAGAGGTGTCGATAAAAATAAAATACGGACATGAGGGCATCATGATCATTCTAATAACAGCAACATATATAGATTTTTGTCATATGATTTCCTATGTTCAAGTAATAAACAATTCACAATGTCAAGTATGGTTCAAAAACTTCATTGGGAACTAACAAACTATAATCTCAGTCATTGAAGCAATTGCAATTTATTGTAACATCAGAAAGAGTCAATAATAGAGCTTTTCAACAAGCTCACATACTCAACTATCTCGTAGTCTCCCATAATTGTTAACACTCACGCAATACTTGTGGTTATAGAGTTTCAGCCGGACACTGATAAAGATAGGGGCTTATTGTGTTGCCTCCCAACGTATTCACCTTTAGGTGATGTCAACAATAATAGCCTATGCCAACTTACATCCAATTGGATATATGTATCATGATCTTTCAAACACGAGGAGCTTGCCAAAGGATAAAATGAAAAAGGGAAAGGTGAGGATCACCTTGACTCAAGCATAAAGTAAAAACATAAAGTAAAAGATAGGCCCTTCGCAGAGGGAAGCAGAGGTTGTCATGCGCGTTTAGGGTTGATGCATAAATCTTAATGCAAAAGAACGTCACTTTATATTGCCCCTTGTATGTGGACCTTTATTATGCAGTCCGTCGCTTTTATTACTTCCACAACAAGTTCGTACAAAGCTTATTTTCTCTGCACTAATAAGTCATACATATTTAGAGAGCAATTTTTATTGCTTGCACCGATGACAACTTACTTGAAGGATCTTACTCAATCCATAGGTAGGTATGGTGGACTCTCATGGCAAAACTGGGTTTGAGGATATTTGGAAGCACAAGTAGTATCTCTACTTGGTGCAAGGAATTTGGCTAGCATGAGGGGGAAAGGCAAGCTCAACATGTTTGGAAGGTCAATGACAATATACTTTAACTGAGATGTCGGAAAACATAAACCATTACGTTGTCTTCCTTGTCCAACATCAACTCTTTTAGCATGTCATACTTAATGAGTGCTTCACAATCATAAAAGATGTCCAAGATAATATATTTATATGTGAACCCCTCTTTCCTTATCACTTCCTATTAATTGCAACGATGACCAAGGCTACGTTCATCAACTCTCAACAATTTTTATGCCTCATACTTTCTATGTGTGAAGTTATCACTATCCACAAGGTCAATATGAACTCTTTTGTCCTTTCTACTTTCTCAAGATCATAGCAACATAGCAAAGCCCTTGACTCAACACTAATCTTTATTATAGATAGCACACGGACTCGATTACAAAAAGAGATCACAATGCAAAACTCAAAACTACTTGATATCAAAAACTTCAACCTACTAGATCAAGATACTACTAAAAGGATCGAATTAAATAGAGCTGTAAAGATAGGAGTGTGATGGTGATACGATACCGGGGCACCTCCCCCAAGCTTGGCAGTTGCCAAGGGGAGTGCCCATATCCATGTGATTATTTCTCCTTCTTCACGGTAGGTGTTACGATCTTCTTGGCGATGATGCCCTTTAGGATACGGTTCTCCTCCTCGAGCTTATTGACTTGTTGTTTGAGGTCCATATTTTGTTTACGGAGCTTGACTGTGACGGACAAAGCCCCTTTTACCCAAGGATGCTGCATAGCTTCTGGAGAACAAGAGAAACTCTTTTTCATAGTTTCATAAGAAATAAATCTAGAGTTGGAAGGAGTGACCGAAGTAGGGACAGCCAGGCTAGGGAGTTCCCCCATAGTGAATTCTGCTCGGAGACGAGAGGTAACTTCTTGATCCTCCTCCATGGCATCTATTCTTTTCAAATCAGCCTCCATCTCATCCTCCATTGATGGTCCAAAGTGATGGGCATCACTATTTGCTTCGGGACCTGGCATTGGGTGAGACACCCGACTCTCCCCAACTGACTCTTGAGAAGACATCTTGCTTTATTCTGCAACAAGGACAGCTCGAAATGAAAACAAAGGATATTTGCGTGATACGGTGGTCAAAACCTTCGGGAGTATATATAATGAATTTTTACCGACCAAAGTACGTAACATACAAGAAAACGGAGTCTGGGAGGCACACGAGGTGCCCACGAGACAGGGGGGTGCGCCTTACAGGGGGGGGCCTCCTCTCTCGTGGGAGCCTCGTGTCCCTTTCGGACTACTTCTTTCTTCCTAAAATTCTTAAATAATTCAAAACTAATAAAAATTGCCATTAGAGTTGTTTTGGAGTCGGTTTACTTACCGTACCACGTACCTATGCCTTTTCGGAGTCTGGAACGTTCTGGAAAGTGTCTCTTATGTATTCCTCAGGGGTTATGGTTTCAATAATATTAGTTTCAACATTGATAGGATTACCTAAAATATAATGTTTAATTCTTTGACCGTTTACCACCCTCGGATTTGTGCCTTCGAAGTTGTTGATTTTTATAGCACCAGAACGATAGACCTCCTCGATAACGTAGGGACCTTCCCATTTTGAGAGAAGTTTTCCTGCAAAAAAACTTAAACGAGAGTTGAATAATAACACATAATCTCCTACGTTAAACTCACGCTTTTGTATCCTCTTATCATGCCAGCGTTTGACTTTTTCTTTGAAAAGCTTGGCATTCTCATATGCTTGGGTTCTCCATTCATCTAGTGATCTAATATCAAATAACCTTTTCTCACTGGCAAGTTTGAAGTCATAATTGAGCTCTTTAATAGCCCAGTATGCTTTATGTTCAAGTTCAAGAGGTAAATGACATGCTTTTCCATAAACCATCTTATAAGGATACATACCCATAGGATTTTTGTATGCATTTCTATAAGCCCATAATGCATCATCAAGTTTTTTGGACCAATTCTTTCTAGATCTATTCACAGTCTTTTGCAAAATTAATTTGAGCTCTCTATTGCTCAACTCTACTTGACCACTAGACTGCGGATGATAAGGATATGCTAGTCTATGATTGACATCATACTTAGCGAGTATCTTACGGAAAGCACCATGAATAAAGTGTGAACCACCATCAGTCATAAGATATCTAGGGACTCCAAACCTTGGAAAAATAACTTCTTTAAGCATTTTCATAGAAGTGTTATGATCAACACTACTAGTTGGAATAGCTTCTACCCACTTAGTAACATAATCAACAGCAACTAAAATATGTGTATAACCATTGGAGGCACGAAAAGGTCCCATATAATCAAAGCCCCAAACATCAAACGATTCAATAACAAGAGAATAATTCATAGGCATTTCTTGACGTCTACTAATGTTTCCTATTCTTTGACATTCATCACAAGATAAGACAAACTTACGATCATCTTTGAAGAGAGTAGGCCAATAAAAACCGGATTGTAGTACCTTGTGTGCAGTTCTATCTCCAGCGTGGTGTCCTCCATAGGATTCAGAGTGACACTTGCGTAGGATTTGTTCCTGTTCATGCTCAGGCACACAACGTCTAATAATACCATCTACTCCTTCTTTATAAAGGTGTGGATCATCCCAGAAGTAATGTCTTAAATCATAAAAGAACTTTTTCTTTTGCTGGTATGTGAAACTAGGTGGTATATATTTAGCAACAATGTAATTAGCATAATCAGCATACCAAGGAGCAGTACAAGAAGCATTGACAACCGCTAATTGTTCATCAGGAAAGCTATCATTAATAGGCAATGGGTCATCAAGAACATTCTCTAACCTAGTTAAGTTGTCTGCAACGGGGTTCTTAGCTCCCTTTCTATCAATATGCAAATCAAATTCTTGGAGCAAGAGAACCCATCTAATGAGTCTAGGCTTAGCATCTTTCTTTTCCATAAGATATTTAAAAGCAACATGATCAGTGTGAATAGTAACTTTGGAACCAATAATATAAGGTCTAAACTTATCACATGCAAACACAACTGGTAAGAACTCCTTTTCAGTAGTAGCATAATTTCTCTGGGCAGTATCAAGAGTCTTACTAGCATACTGGATAACATTCAATTTCTTATCGACTCTTTGCCCTGAAACAGCACGTACATCATAATCACTAGCATCGCACATAATTTCAAAAGGTAAATTCCAATCAGGTGGCTAAACAATAGGTGCAGTGATCAAAACTTTCTTAAGTGTTTCAAATGCTTCTACACAATCATCATCAAATACAAAAGGAACATCTTTTTGCAATAAATTAGTCAGAGGCCTAGAGATTTTAGAAAAGCCCTTAATGAACCTCCTATAAAAAACCGGCGTGACCAAGGAAACTTCTTATACCTTTTATGTCCTTGGGACATGGCATCTTTTCAATAGCATCAACTTTGGCTTTATCAACTTCAATACCTCTCTCGGAGATCTTGTGCCCCAAGACAATGCCTTCATTAACCATGAAGTGACACTTTTCCCAATTCAGGACAAGACTAGTGTCTTCGCATCTCTGCAAAACTCGATCAAGGTTGCTCAAACAATCATCAAAAGAGGATCCATAGACGGAGAAGTCCATGAATACCTCACAAATCTTTTCACAAAAATCAGAAAATATAGCCATCATGCATCTTTGAAAGGTAGCAGGTGCATTACATAAACTAAAGGCATACATCTATAAGCAAAAGTACCAAAAGGGCAAGTAAAAGTAGTTTTGGATTGATCCTTCGCTGACACATGTATTTGAGAGAAGCCAGAATAACCCTCTAGAAAGCAAAAATGTCTGTGTGTTTTGATAGCCTTTCTAGCATTTGATCAATAAAAGGTAAAGGGTAATGATCTTTCTTAGTAGCTTTATTTAACTTACAGAAATCAATTACCATCCTATAACCTGTAATAATTCTTTGCGGGATCAATTCATCTTTATCATTAGGAACAACGGTAATACCTCCCTTTTTAGGGACACAATGGACAGGGCTTACCCATTCACTAACAACAACGGGATAAATAATACCCGCCTCAAGGAGCTTTAGTATCTCCTTTCTTACCACTTCATTCATCTTGGGATTTAATCGTCTTTGAGGATCTCTAACTGGTTCGACATCTTTCTCCACTGAAATTTTGTGTTGACATAATGTGGGACTAATGCCCTTAAGATCATCCAGAGTGTATCCAATAGCAGCTATGTGCTTCCTCAGAGTTCTCAATAATCTTTCTTCTTCTTTCTCTGAAAGGTTAGCACTAATAATAACAGGATATATTTCTTTTTCATCAAGATAAGCATACTTAAGATTATCAGGTAAGGGTTTGAGTTCAAACACAGGATCACCCTTGGGTGGAGGGGGATCCCCAAGAATTTCAACAGGAAGGTTATGTCTCAGCATAGGTTCTTGTTTAAGGAACACTTCATCTATTTCTTCCCTTTCCTGCATAAACATATTGTTTTCATGGTCTAGCAAATATTGTTCTAACGGATCAGTTGGAGGAACAACAATGGAAGCAAGACCAATAATTTCATCCTTACTAGGTGCTTCCCTTTCACGAGGTTGTCTACTAAACTTGGCAAAATTGAACTCATGAGGCATACCATCTATGCCAACGGTGACGACCTTCCTTTCACAATTAATCTTAGCACTAGCAGTATTCAAGAAGGGTCTACCAAAAATAATGGGACAAAAATCATCTTGTGGGGAAGCAAGGACAAGAAAATCAGCATGGTATTTAATCTTCCCACACAAGACTTCAACATCTCTAACAATCCCAATAGGTTTAATGGTGTCCCTATTAGCAAGCTTAATAGTAACATCAATGTCTTCTAATCCAACAGGTGCAATATCGTGCATAATTTCTTTATAAAGATCATAAGGTATCGCACTAGCACTAGCACCCATATTACATAAGCCATGATAACAATGATCTCCTATTTTAACAGAAATAACAGGCGTGCCTACAACAGGTCTACGTATTTTAGTATCGGGTCTAGCAATATTAGCAGTTTCACCCACGAAAGAGATAACATGCCCATCTAAATCCTCATCCAAGAGATCTTTAATCATAGCAATACCAGGTTCAACATTAATTTGCTCAAGAGGTGTATAGGTCCTAGTATTACTCTTACGAACAACAGTCGAAGCTTTAGCATGATCTTTTATCCTAACAGGAAAAGGAGGTTTTTCAACATAAGCATTAGGAATAATAGGATCACTATATGTAATAGTCTTTTCTTCGACTGTAATAGGTGCAACTACTTTTACTTCAATAGGAGGATTATATTTAAACCACTTCTCTTTAGGGAGATCAATGTGAGTAGCAAAAGTTTCACAAAAAGTAGCTACTATCTCAGAGTCAAGTCCATACTTAGAGCTAAATCCACGGAAAGCATCGGTATCCATAAAAGATTTAACACAATCGAACTTAGGTGTCATACCTGACTCCTTACCATCGTCGGACCCCCAATCTTCAGAGTTGCATTTAATTCTTTCCAATAAGTCCCATTTGAAATCAATAGTCTTCAGCATATAGGAACCAACACAGGAAGTATCGAGAAGGTTGCGATTATCAAGAGAAAGCCGAGCATAAAAATTCTGAATAATCATTTCCCGAGAGAGCTCTCATGGTTGGGGCATGAATACAACATTGACTTAAGCCTCCCCCAATCTTGAGCGATGCTTTCTCCTTTGCGAGGCCAAAAATTATATATGTAATTATGATCACGATGAACAAGATGCATAGGATAGAACTTTTGGTGAAATTCCAACTTCAATCGCTTATAATTCCAAAATCTCGTATCATCACATAGCCTATACCATGTCATTGCATCTCCCTTCAAAGATAAAGGGAAGACCTTCCTTTTAACAACATCATCGGGAATACCTGCAAGCTTAAATAATCCACAAACTTCATCCACAAAGATAAGGTGTAAGTCGGGATGCAATGTTCCGTCTCCTGTAGCTAGCAGTTTTTCTATCATACCTGAAGGAATCTCAAAGTGAATATTTTCATAAAGTTCAGTACGTTGAGGAGCATCTCTTTGCTCTTCTGGTTGGAGTGAAGATACCCCAAACAAGCCCCTCAAAGGATTAGTTTCCATAGTGACAAGTAACAGAAAATTTCAGCACACTATATAAATGTTTCCTTACCAAGTTCCACTCACCAAGAGCGCTACGCTCCCGGGCAACGGCGCCAGAAAAGAGTCTTGATGACCCACAAGTATAGGGGATCTATTGTAGTCCTTTCGATAAGTAAGAGAGTCGAACCCAACAAGCAGCAGAAGGAAATGATAAGCGGTTTTCAGTAAGGTTTTCTCTGCAAGCACTGAAATAGTAGGTGATAGATAGTTTTGTGATAAGATAAATAGTTACGAGCAAAAGGTAAATAAAGTAAATGAAGTTCATAAAGGTGGCCCAATCCTTTATGTAGCAAAGGATAAGCCTAGACAAATTCTAATAATGAAGAAGGAGCTCCCGAGGACACATTGGAAATTATCGTCAAGCTAGTTTTCATCACGTTCATAAGATTCTCGTTCGGTACTTTGATAATTTGATATGTGGGTGGACCAGTACTTGGGTACTGACCTAACTTGGACAAGCATCCCACTTATGATTAACCCCTATTGCAAGCATCCGCAACTACAAAAAGGAGTATTAAGGTAAACCTAACCACAACATTAAACATATGGGTCCATATCAACCCCTAACGAAGCAACGCATAAACTAGGGTTTAAGCTTCTGTCACTCTAGCAACCCATCATCTACTTATTACTTCCCTATGCATTCCTCTAGGCCCAAATAATGGTGAAGTGTCATGTAGTCGACGTTCACATAACACCACTAGAGGAAAGACAACATACATCTCATCAAAATATCGAACGAATACCAAATTCACATGACTACTAATAGCAAGACTTCACCCATGTCCTCAGGAACAAACGTAACTACTCACAAAGCATATTCATGTCCATAATCAGAGGGGTAATAATATGCATAAAGGATCTGAACATATGATCTTCCACCAAGTAAACCAAATAGCATCAACTACAAGGAGTAATCAACACTACTAGCAACCCACAGGTACCAATTTGTGGTTTCGATACAAGATTGGATACAAGAGATGAACTAGGGTTTTGAGAGGAGATCGTGCTGGTGAAGATGTTGATGGAGATTTACCCCCTCTCGATGAGAGGATCGTTGGTAATGACGTTGGTGATGATTTCCCCCTCCCGGAGGGAAGTGTCCCCGGCAGAACAGCTCCGCCAGAGCCCTAGATTGATTCCGCCAAGGTTCCGCCTCGTGGCGGCGGAGTTTCGTCCCGTAAGCTTGCCCCCAATTTTTTCTAGGGTAAAAGTGATGATATAACAGAAGATGGACGCCGGAGGCCCACCAGGGGGCCCACGAGATAGGAGGCCGCACCCTATGGGGGGGGGCTGTCTCGTGGACAGGGTGTGGGCCCCCTGGCCTATTTCTTTTGCTCATAAATTCTTATTAAATCCAAAAAGTTGTTTCGTAGAGTTTCAGGACTTTTGGAGTTGTGCATAATAGGTTTCCAACGTTTGCTCCTTTTCCAGCCAGAATTCCAGCTGCCGGCATTCCCCCTCTTCATGGTAAACCTTGTAAAATAAGAGGGAATAGCCATAAGTATTGAGATATAATGTGTAATAACAACCCATAATGCAATAAATATTGATATAAAAGCATGATGCAAAATGGACGTATCACACTGCTATCAAATCTCAAGCACTAGTGGATTTCATCAATGTTTGGACAGAGCTGCAGATGCCTGAAGAAAAGCCAGACAACACATATTGGACTATTCATTTTGACGGGTCCAGGCAATTGGAGGGCTCGGGGGCTGGAGTCATTTTAGCTTCCCCTCGAGGTGACAAATTTTGTTATGTGCTACGGTTGATGTTTCCCTGTACTAACAATGAAGCTGAGTATGAAGCCTTACTCCATGGTCTTCGGATGGATAAGGAGGTGAGCTTAAGCTGGGTAAGGTGTTTCAGCGACTCAGATTTGGTGGCTCAACAGGTATCAGGCAAGTGGGATTCCAAGGATCCTCTCATGGCGGCTTATCGCTGTGAAGTCGACGCCATTGCTGGACACTTCAAGGGTTACGAAGTGGAGCACATTGACCGCAGAAAGAACAAGGAGACTGATGCTTTAAGCCGGCTGGGCTCTCATCATAAGCTGGTACCGCGTAATACTTTCTTGGATATTCTGCATAACCCTTCTGTCAAGTTACCTACAGAGGAAGACTTGGCTATTCCTGACCCGGAAGCACAATTGGTGGCGGCTCTTCATGTCATTCCAGATTGGACAGTGCCATATTTGGCTTATATGACCCAGGGGGAGTTGCCTGAGGATGAAACCTTGGCTAGGCAGATAACCCAGTGGTCTAAGTCAATGACGATTGTCTGTGGCGAGTTGCATCATCGCAGTGTTATAGGGGCGTTTCCATGTTGTGTCTCCCCTAAAGAAGGCCAGGAAATTCTACGTGAGATTCACAAAGGGGATTGTGGTCATCATGCCGGGTCAAAATCACTTGTGGCTAAGGCTTTCCGCCATGGAACCTATTGGCTGACGGCTCATGCTGATGCGGAGGACCTGGTCAGTAAATGTGACAGTTGTTAGAAGTTCTCAAGACGGGCTCATGTGTCGGATCCAGAATTGAGGATGATTCCAATTACTTGCCTGTTTGCAGTCTGGGAGCTTGACATGGTTGGGCCTTTCAAAAGGTCCAAAGATAAAAAGACCCACCTCTTGGTGGCAGTTGATAAATTTACAAAGTGGGTTGAGGCAGAGCCAGTCAGTAAGTGTGATGCAGGTACGGCGGTTCAGTTCATGAAGAAGGTGATATTTCGCTTCGGCTTTCCACACACCATTATAACTGACAATGGCACTAATCTGTCTAAAGGCACCATGGAAGAATTTTGTCAATGTGAGCATATTCGGCTTGATGTTTTATCAGTGGCTCACTCCCAATCCAATGGTCAAGCCGAGAGAGCCAATTAGGAGATCTTGAAAGGCATCAAGCCACGACTTTTGGTCCCCCTGCAGTGGAAGCCGGGTTGTTTGGTTGAGGAGTTGCCCTCCGTGTTATGGAGCATCAACACTACTCCCAACAGATCTACGGGTTATACGCCTTTCTTCATGGTCTACGGAGCTGAGGCGGTTCTCCCTAGTGACATCCGTCATGACTCACCTCATGTGGCGGCTTATGAGGAGGCGGACAATGAACATGCGCGTCAGGATGCTCTTGACCTGTTAGATGAATAGCGGGACTTGGCAGCAGCTCGTTCGGTGATTTACCAACAGGACTTGCGCCGCTATCACATCCGTCGGGTTAAGTACAGAGCCTTTCAGGAAGGTGATTTGGCGCTCCGGCTCATCCAGGATCAAACTGATGCGCGCAAGTTATCCCCACCTTGGGAAGGGCCCTTTGTGGTCAGCAAGAACTTGAACAACAGGTCATACTACCTTATCGATGTTCGAGAGCACAAAGACTCACGTAAGTTAGAGGAGGAGACCCGCCGGCCGTGGAACATCGCTCATCTTCGGCCTTACTACACTTGAGCCACCGGCTCTCATGATGTACATATTTTGACAATGTATATATTATGTTAAATAATAAAGCAGGACCTCTGTCCTTTTTTCCTCAAAGGTAAATATGTCATCATTGTTATCATTGTTTTTTCACATGATCACTTGGGGGCTGATCATATTCGATCCGGCTTAACCCGCTTGATCTGGCTTACAATCGTATTCGAATCTGACCGTTAAAATTTTATGATCACTAGGGGGCTTCCTGTTCAAACATAGGTCATATTCGAACCAAAGAGGACATAGCTGTCGGTACCCTTTTGATTGGCACACTGCCGAGCTCACTAGGGGGCTTCTTTGATCGTATTCGAATCATCTCTTAACCCCTTTTAGGAACCTACTTTGATCGTATTCGAATCAGAGTCGTTAAAAAACTCTCAAGGTCATTAGGGGGCTTCCTGTTCAAACATAGGTCGTATTCGTACCAAAGAGAACACAGCTATCGGTACCCTCTTGATCGGTGCAATGCCAAAGCCACTGGGGGCTACATGATCGTATTCGAATCCTAGATTAACCCCTCTGGAACGGTTTACTGATCATATTCGAATCAGTAGACTTGAATTTTTTTATATTTGGTTTAAGTTTTTGGAAGCACCCTTTTATTTTACTTGAGACTTTTTTGAGGTTTACAAGTATAAGTATGGTTAATTTTAACCCGGTCTAATTTTGGCTGATAAGTCGCCAATATATGAGCATCATTATACCTTTGGAAATATTGATGTCTGAAGATTGGGTTATCGCCCTTACTGACCGGGTCATATGAGCCGGCGGTGCAAAGTTAAAGGTCGCAGGTGTACAATTATAGTTGTGTTTTAAACATTATATGTTGCAACAACCTTATATGTGACTCTTTTTAAGTTATTATGACCCGCCTGGCAGTAAGCCGCCAAGGGACCTTGTGATCTGTTTTCATGTGTAGGACAGTTAAAAAGGTTTGGTCAAGCATACGGAAAGCAGATGAAAAGTAAACACGGGTGAATATAACACGATAGCTTAATGACATTAAGCAATAAAACGTGCATGATGGCACGACCAAAACAAAGTTATTCCTACTCTATTACATTCTCCTTGAGTCCAGATGATTCACATTGTTTTTTCAGCACATCACATGCTTGAGCCGCCATGGAAGGTTAGCCTTCATGATTGGCCTGAAGCGTCCGGGTTAGCCCTCTTCGCGTCTTCGCCCTGTTCCCTTTCTAGAAGGTTGACGATGACCAGTCAATGTTGTTCAAAGCTTCAAATTCGGCTTCATCATCAACTAGCCCGGCCGGGTCAACTTCAGGGGCGAAGGTGTGCTTACGGATTGGGGGGATCAGAATGGTCACTTCATAATGATGCGTCATAATTCTCCGGTTCTCTTCATCATAACCCGCCAGGTACTTGGTAAGGTCCACTTTGTTCGCTATCAGGGTAGCCACGAGGCGTATCTCCTTTACGCAAGCAGTAAAATCTGCTTCTTCAAAAGGAGTTCCATCTTCCTTCAGCTTGGATAGCCAGTGGCAATGTTAGCCGGGTCTAACTCTGGTAGCCAAGCCTTGGCCCGACTTAAAGCATTTACCGCTCTGGGTCTTGCATCTGACCGCCTCAGTTCATTGAACCGTTAGGGCAACACGGAAAGCTTCTTCAAGACCTCTACCAGGAGGGTAGGCACTTCATTTGACAAGGACACCGTGGCTAATGCACGTTGAGACCCGATATATAATTGCTCCACCAAGGTGTAAACTGCCTTTAGCCTGATCAACATATCTTGGTTCAAATTCGAGCTTCTGGGCCCTGCATAAACATGATCAGGTGAGTCAATTCCAATTATATGATCATCTGAAAGGTTCAAATGTTTAAACGCTTACAGGGCGACTTACCAAAGATTGCTGAGACCATTTGAGAGACTTGGTGCTTTAAGCCGGTTAATTCACCGGTTGCTTCTTCTAGACCCGCCTCTGCCTTCTTAGCTCAGTTAATTAAAGTTGTTCTTTCATCTGCCCAGGACTTCTTTTCATTATCAAATTCTTTCTTCAGTTTTTCTTGTTCATAAATACTGAATTTGAACTTGGTATCGGCTTTTTGGGTCTCCGTTTCTTGGGCCTCAAGGCGGCTCTTCAGATCAGTCACCTCAGGTTCGAGTTGACTCGTGGCGGCCTATACAAATACAGGTTCAAAATCAAGCCAATTTATGCAGTACTAAAGTCCCAAGCCTTTTGCCAGCAACAATGCTTGGCACTTGGGGGCTAATGTTTGCCGAAGAATTTTACTTTTAGCGACGGTTCATAACAGTAAGTCCCAAGAACTTTTGCAAACAATAATACTTGGCACTTGGGGGCTAATGCATATTGCGGTTCAAAGCTCTGTAAGTACATTTTTTATATAACCATTTTAAGGACCAGTTTAACCATGTTAGTTAAGCCGCCCCTTGGGGACTACAAAGTAAGCCGGACTTCTTGTATGTCTTATTCATCTATGTTACTAATGTCAATAAATTTGTTTCTACGTCTACAACATAAGCATCATACGCAATAGACTTGGGGGATGGCATAGTACAGATTAATGAATAGAGAGAGAAATGGTTATACCTTGAATTTTTGGTGCATTTGCTTCACCGTGTCAATGTCAAGGCTCCGGCTGCTGTGCACTTGGTTCATGTAGCCAGAGAAGATGTCTCCAACACTCATATGTGCATAGTTTGCAACAGCCAGCTTGACCCGGTGGTGTTCCAGAAGTTCTTCTTTGGCGGGACACTTGGCCAGCACAGTTGGCCTTCCCGGCTCAACAAAGCCAATTTTGGTGATCTCAACATCAGTGTTTTGCGGGTCATCTGTCCTGACCGGGCTAGGGATTTCTGATTTTCTGACTCATCAGCGGCTCGTTCAGCAGGCGGGTCAGCAACGGAAGTTGGTATATCTTGAACTGGCTCAGATGGAGGCTCATGAGTTGACGAGTACGGTATAGCTGTTTCAAGAACCGGCTCAGTCACGACCATGTCTTCAGATGGTTTGTTCTTCCTAACCCGTTTGCCGGGCTTGGCTTGTCCACTGTGTCAAAATAAAAGGTTAGTACAGATGCAAGGGATTAAAGTAAATACAAGATAAGCAGATTATTATACCCTGGTGCAGTCTTGAAAGCTGGCAGGTTGGACTGCATTGAGTCACCAAAGGAAGGGGAAGTTTCCTGATAATCCAAGTCAGAAGAATTGAGAGGTTGGCGAGTAAGACCCGCCAAAGGATAAAGAGAATTTAAATTAGAGGTGACCTCATTACGATGTTTCTTTGGGGTGTTTGGTAAGCCGGAGGAGAGCTCCGCATCCTTGCTGGTCCGGGTCTGCCTCCGGCTCTCATGAATCTGCCGCTTCAAAAGAAATTGAGGATCGTGATGAGTTAAAGGATGAGAAAACCTTACTTTCCGGGTCACTCTACGGATTTTACCTCATCAGCCTTGTTACGGCTTGCTCCTGTGTCCTCCTGCTGATAATCAGTGTCAATAAGATGGTTAAAAAATGAGCCAAGGGAATCAAGGGCTACCTCCGACTCAGAAGAGTCTGCTAGCTGAAGCAGGTCAGAGGCAGTGGCCTTTTTGCCCTTCTTCTTGGCAGCCTCTTTTCTGGCAGCTTTCTTCTCCTTCCTGGCTTTCTTGGCAGCCTCATTGTCATATTTGACCTTCCAGAATTTATCACCCGCCTGCAAAGATTAACATATGTATGAGTATGGGTGAAACATCAAAAAATCTAGGTAATTATTTCATATGGGCGGCTTACCTTTGGAGTCGGGTTAGCTTTACAGAAGGGGGCTAAGCCCACCTTACCACAGTCTGCCAGGCTTTCGTTCAAAAGATGCTTGGTCATATTATCGATGACATCTTTAGGCAAGCCATCAGGGCTATGCAGCAGAGGGTCATCCTTTGCGCCCATATAATCGCACATCAAGCCGGGGCGGCGGCTCAACGGAATGACCCACCAGGCGAGCCAAACCCGGACCAGGTCAATGCATGTTAACCCATTTCCCAGAAGAGCTTTGATCTTGGCCAAAGTGGGGGTGAGGGATTTGCGTTCGGCGGCTGTAATCTTGTCAGGAAAATGATGGTTGGGCCCAAGACGAAGAGCGCGAAAGCCGGGCAGAGGGTTTTCACCAGCCGGAGAGGTGTCTTGGCAGTAAAACCATGTCATATTCCAATCTTTGGGGTGGCTCGGCAGGTTGGCGTAAGGAAAGATAACGTCCCTACGGCGCTGGATTGAGACACCGCCAAGCTCTAAGCTCTGACCGCTAGCGCACTCATTCTGGCGGTTCAAGTAAAATAGCTCTCTGAAGAGCAGCAAGTTGGGTTCTTCTCCGAGGTATACTTCACTGAATACTTGGAAGTTGCAGATATTAGACACGATTGGGTCCGATGTCTTGTGGGTGAAGATCAAAGAAATGCAACACATATCTGAAGAACTTTGAGCCAGGTGGAGTGAAACCGCGGTTCATGTGATCCGTAAAAACAACAACTTCTTCTCTGGGCTGAGGAGATTCCTCCTGCTGGTTAGGAGCACAATAAGTCATGACTTCTTTCTTCGGCAGATAGCCGGTCTTCACAAAATTGTCAAGAGTACTGTCTGTGACAATGGATTTAACCCAGTTGCAGGAGGTGGGTGCCTTTGGTGCCATTATGATTGAAAAGCCTAAGACAGAGAAAAAAGTACCGGTTCAAATTTAAGCCGGGCAGGAAAATATTACAGCGCATAGTCAAGATGGTGGCTTACGAAGGGGCCTAATGGTATAAGGATAATTATGTCAAGGTTATTTAAGCCGCCATAGGCTCTATAAGCCGTCAATACTATTTAAGCCGCCAAGGGTGGTTCAAGTTATCAATTGAGCATTGCCTCTTTTAAACCGGTGATTAGAGTCGCCATGGCTAGATGAATCTAATAAGTGCAGATTTTTGACTAAGTGTTGAATAAACAAAATTTTCACAAACTAGAACTATTGATCAAACAGACGTTCAGAAAAGAAAAATTTCTAGACCTAAAATCATAGTACAAAGAAGTTCATGCATTCTACTGAGGATTCTTTACAAAGAAAGAAGATCTGCTAGCGCCTAAAATGGATGCGGAGCAGCTACCGCACAGGATCTATGCTACTGTTGGATGAAAGAAACCACGACAGAAGCAAATGCGAGGTACTAGAATGAACAGGGAATTGTACAGATGAACTCGCTAACCCTAGCATGGATCTATGGTGCGGAAAGGGGAAAACTTACTACGATGGATCTGCTGAGGAGGGGCGCCACTGTTTTCTGGTCAAGTTCAGGTCGATGCAGCGGCCTAGGTCGACAGAGACGAGATGCCCTGCTGCGGCGGCGATGGAGCTCCACTGATAGATGAGGGCGAGAGGAAGAAGATGCGGAAAGGGAAGAATGAGGAAGACCTAGTCGGGTCTATTTATAAGGAAGGGCCACTAAGAGAGCGCGAAAAATGAGGAGGCTAAAAATATGAGTTATCCAACTACAAGGACGCCTCGATTTTCAGGATGGTCATCAAGACAAATATCCGTTGGGATGCATTGGATAAAACGTGCTTTTATGACAGGTGACGTCATGGCGGGTTACCACAAATACACAGGATGACGTCATGGCAGGTTACAAAAATTTCATAAGGGTAGAAGATTTTTCCAAGTGTCAAAGATTGTCATGAACCAGTTCAAATCAATCTGGGGCCTAATGTTGGGGATATAACTATTGGTATGACCCGCCCAGGAGGGGCCGGGTTATACTTGCAAATATTCTTGAAGCCCAAGACCTAGAATATAGATGGCGGTTTAGTTAAGGGGCCAAGGCCCAAAGGCGACTTAAGGCCCGTAGTGATAAACCACCATGTATGCATGACTTGTATTGTAAGGCAAGAATAGTTAAGAGACCGATCCAGACATTGTTTATGAGCCAGCCGGGACTCTGTGAGCCGCAGGGCGTTGACCTCTGTATATAAAGGGACGGCCCGGCGGCAGTTCAGGACAAGTAACACCAACTCGAGAGCTAGGTCAAGCGATTCACTCCCTGGTTATCGAGACATAAGCAATCCCACTCAAAACTGGATCGTAGGCTTTTATCTTCACCCTAAGGGGCCGAAACAGTATAAACCTCGTGTCCTTTGTCCCGGTTAACCCCTTTAAGATTCCTAGTTGCGATGGCTCCACGACTAAGTCCTTTCACTAGGGCATCTGCCGTGAAAATTCCATGACAGATTGGAAAAGTAAAGATGAAAATAAAAGTAGATTGAAAGCTTATATGATAAGAGATAGACCCGGGGGCCATATGTTTCACTAGTGGCTTCTCTCAAGATAGCATAAGTATTACGGTGGGTGAACAAATTACTGTCGAGCAATTGCTAGAAAAGCGAATAATTATGAGATTATCTACACATGATCATGTATATAGGCATCACGTCCGTGACAAGTAGACTGACTCCTTCCTGCATCTACTACTATTACTCCACACATCAACCGCTATCCACCATGCACCTAGAGTATTAAGTTCATAAAGAACAAAGTAATGCATTAAGAAAGATGACATGATGTAGATAAACTCATGCAATATGATATAAACCCCATATTTTTATCCTCGATTGCAACAATACAATATGTGCCTTGCTGCCCCTGCTGTCACTGGGAAAGGACACCGCAAGATTGAACCCAAAGCTAAGGAGTTCTCCCATTGCAAGAAAGATCAATCTAGTAAGCCAAACCAAACTGATAATTCGAAGAGACTTGCAAAGATAACTTAATCACACATAAAAGAATTCAGAGGAGATTCAAATATTTCTCATAGATAAACTTGATCATAAACCCAAAATTCATCAGATCTCGACAAACACACCGCAAAAAGAGTTACATCGAATAGATCTCCAAGAAGATCAAGGAGGACTTTGTATTGAGATTCAAAGAGAGAGAGAAGAAGCCATCTAGATAACAACTATGGACCCGAAGGTCTGTGGTAAACTACTCACAACTCATCGGAGAGGCCTTGGAGATGATGTAGAGGCCCTCCGTGGTCGATTGCCCCTCCGGCGGAGCATCGGCGAAGGCTCCAAGATGGGATCTCACGGATACATAAGGTGACGGCAGTGGAAATAGTTTTTCATGGTCGCGTCTGATGTTTTCGGGGTACATGGGTATATGTAGGAGGAAGAAGTAGGTCGGTGGACGCTCGAGGGGCCTACGAGGGTGGGGGCGCGCCCACTTGTAGGGGGCGCGCAGGGACCCTCGTGGCTGCCTTGCTTATTTCTGACTTCCACTCCAAGTCCTCTGGATCACGTTTGTTCCAAAAAGATCGCTCCCAAAGGTTTCATTCCGTTTGGACTCCGTTTGATATTCCTTTTCTTCGAAACACTGAAATAGGCAAAAACACAGCAATTCGGTCTGGACCTCCGGTTAGTAGGTTAGTCCCAAAAATGATATAAAAGTGTAAAGTAAAGCCCATAAACATCCAAAACGGGTAAAATAATAGCATGGAACAATAAAAAATTATAGATACATTGGAGACGTATCAAGCATCCCCAAGCTTAATATCTGCCCGTCCTCGAGTAGGTAAATGATAAAAACAGAATTTTTGATGTGGAATGCTACCTAGCATAATTCTGAATATAATTTTCTTTATCATGGCATGAATGTTCAGATCCAAATGATTCAAAATAAAAGTTCATATTGACATAAGAAACTAAGTGGGTGTGCATCCAACTTGCTTTCTCAAAGACCTAGGGCATTTTGAGGAAGCCCATCATTAGAATATACAAGCCAAGTTCTATAATGAAAAATTCCCACTAGTACATGAAAGTGACAACATAGGAGACTCTCTATCATGAAGATCATGGTGCTACTTTAAAGCACAAGTGTGGTAAAAGAGATAGTAGCCTTGTCCCTTCTCTCTTTTTCTCTCATTTTTCTTTCTTTTTTTTCTTTTTTCTTCCCCCCTTTTTTATTTCTTTTTTTCCTTTTTTTATTTGGTGGGCTTCTTTGGCCTCTTTTATGTTTATAAAGTCCGAACTCTCATCCCGACTTGTGGGTGAATCATAGTATCCATCATCCTTTCCTCACTGGGACAATGCTCTAATAATGAAGACTATCACACTTTTATTTACTTACAACTCAAGATTACAACTCAATACTTAGAACAAGATATGACTCTATATGAATGCCTCCGGCGGTGTACCGGGATATGCAATGAATCAAGAGTGACATGTATGAAAATTATGAAGGTGGCCTTGCCACAAATACAATGTCAACTACATGATCATGCAAACAGCAATATGACAATGATGATGTGTGTCATATAAACAGAATGGTGGAAAGTTGCATGACAATATATCTTGGAATGGCTATGGAAATGCCATAATAGGTAGGTATGGTGCCTGTTTTGAGGAAGGTATATGGTGGGTGTATGGTACCGGCCGAAGTTACGCGACACAAGAGAGGCTAGCAATGGTGGAAGGGTGAGAGTGCGTATAATCCATGGACTCAACATTAGTCATAAAGAACTCATATACTTATTGCAAAAATCTATAAGCCATTGAAAACAAAGTACTATGTGCATGCTCCTAGGGGGATAGATTGGTAGGAAAAGACCATCGCTCGTCCCCGACTGCCACTCATAAGGAAGACAATCAATAAATAAAATTGTGCTCCAACTTCATCACAAAGAGGTTCACCATACGTGCATGCTACGGGAATCACAAACTTCGACATAAGTATTCTTTAAATTCATAATCACCCAACTAGCATGACTTTAATATAACCACCTCTATGTCTCAAAACAATTATCAAGTATCAAATTGATCATAGCATCCAATTCACTTCCTATGATAGTTTTTATTATACCCAACTTGGATGCCCATCATTCTAGGACCAATTTTATAACCATAACAAATACCATGCTGTTCTAAAAGACTCTCAAAATAATATAAGTTAAGCATGAGAGATAAACAATTTCTACAAATGAAGCCACCGCCGTGCTCTAAAAGATTTAAGTGAAGTACTAGAGTAAAAACTATCTAGCTCAAAAGATACAAGTGAAGCACATAGAGTATTCTAATAAATTCCAATCAAATGGGTTTCTCCCAAAAGGTGTGTACAACAAGTATGATTGTGGTGATCTAAAAAGAAAATACTAATATCATACAAGACGCTCCAAGCAAAACACATATCATGTGGCGAATAAAAATATAGCTCCAAGTAAAGTTACCGATAGACGAAGACGAAAGAGGGGATGCCTTCGGGGGCATCCCCAAGCTCAGGATTTTGGTTATCCTTGAATATCTTGGGGTGCCATGGGCATCCCCAAGCTTAGGCCCTTGCCATGATATGTCTCCAACGTATCTACCTTTCCAAACACTTTTGACCTTGTTTTGGACTCTAACTTGCATGATTTGAATGAAACTAACTCGGACTGACGCTGTTTTCAACAGAACTGCCATGATGTTGTTTTATGTGTAGAAAGCAAAAGTTCTTGGAATGTCTTGAGAATCCACTGAGGAACTTTTTGGAAAATATAAAAAATACTGGCGAAAGAATCAAGACCAGGGGCCCACACCCTGTCCACGAGGGTGGGGGCGCGCCCCCTCCCCGTGGGCGTGCCCCCTGTCTCGTGGGCCCCCTGGACCTCCACCGACCTCAACTCCAACTCCATATATTCACATTCAGGGAGAAAAAAATCAGAGAGAAAGTTTCATCGTGTTTTACGATACGGAGCCGCCGCCAAGCCCTAATCTCTCTTGGGAGGGCTGATCTGGAGTCCGTTCGGGGCTCCGGAGAGGGGGATTCGTCGCCATCGTCATCATCAACCATCCTCCATCACCAATTTCATGATGCTCACCGCCGTGCGTGAGTAATTCCATCGTAGGCTTGCCGGACGGTGATGGGTTGGATCAGATTTACCAAGTAATCAAGTTAGTTTTGTTAGGGTTTGATCCCTAGTATCCACTATGTTCTAAGATTGATGTTGCTATGACTTTGCTATGCTTAATGCTTGTCACTAGGGCCCGAGTGCCATGATTTCAGATCTGAACCTATTATGTTTTCATGAATATATGTGTGTTCTTGATCCTATCTTGCAAGTCTATAGTCACCTATTATGTGTTATGATCCGACAACCCCGAAGTGACAATAATCGGGATACTTCTCAATGATGACCGTAGTTTGAGGAGTTCATGTATTCACTATGTGCTAATGCTTTGTTCCAGTTCTCTATTGAAAGGAGGCCTTAATATCCCTTAGTTTCCGCTAGGACCCTGCTGCCATGGGAGGGTAGGACAAAAGATGTCATGCAAGTTCTTTTCCATAAGCACGTATGACTATTTACGGAATAGATGCCTACATTACATTGATGAACTGGAGCTAGTTCTGTGTCACCCTAGGTTATAACTATTACATGAGGAATCACATCCGACATAATTATCCATCACTGATCCATTGCCTACGAGCTTTTCACATATTGTGTTTCGCTTATTTACTTTTCCATTGCTATTGTTACAATCACCACAAAACCCAAAAATATTACTTTTGCTACCATTACCTTTATTATCATACTACTTTGCTACTAAATACTTTGCTGCAGATACTAAGTTATCCAGGTGTGGTTGAATTGACAACTCAATTGCTAATACTCAAGAATATTCTTTGGCTCCCCTTGTGTCGAATAAATAAATTTGGGTTGAATACTTTACCCTCGAAAGCTATTGCGATCCCCTACACTTGTGGGTTATCAAGACTAATTTCTGGCGCCGTTGCCGGGGAGCATAGCTCTATTCTCTGAGTCACTTGGGATTTATATCTGTTGGTCACTATGAAGAACTTGAAAGACGACAGAAGCAAGATTTTGCCCTCGACTACGAGGGGAGGTAAGGAACTGCCATCTAGCTCTGCACTAGATTCTCCTTCTGTTATTAGTAAACTTGCGACACCTAAACCTGCTACTGCTATGAATTCTGATATGTCACATGTTATTGATGATGCCACTTCTTCTATGCATGATACTTATGATGAAACTACTTCTATGTGTGATACTACCTTGCCATTAGGTGAATTTCTTGATGAACAACTTGCTAGAGTAGGGGGAATGAAATTGTTGAAGATGCTATTATTAATGATAGTGATGATGAAAATTCTCCCTATGATTATGAATTACCTGTTGTTCCTAAGGGTTATGTTATGAATGAAGAAGCTGCTAGAGCTATCTTTGCTTGCAATGATAGATATGATCTTAAGAAATTATTAGCTAAATGGAAGCAGCAATCTCTTAATGCTAGAATGAAACCTGACCCTGCTTTTGCTACTTCACCTATTTGTGTTATTGATAAGGATTATGAATTCTCTGTTGATCCTGAAATTATTATTTTAGTTGAATCTGATCCTTTTTATGGCCTTGAATCTAAAACTGTTGTGGCACATCTTACCAAGTTGAATGACATAGCCACCCTGTTTACTCATGATGATAAATCTCGCTATTTTTATATCCTTAAGATATTTCCGTTCTCATTAAAGGGTGATGCTAAGACTTGGTATAATTCTCTTGCTCCTGGTTGTGTGCGTAGTCCCCAGGATATGATTTATTACTTCTCTGCTAAATATTTCCCTGCTCATAAGAAACAAGCTGCCTTGCGGGAAATATATATTTTTGTGCAAATCAAAGAAGAGGGTCTTCCACAAGCTTGGGGGAGGCTTCTCCGATTACTTAATGCTTTGCCTGATCATCCTCTCAAGAAAAATGGAATATTGATATATTTTATAATGGACTAAACGATGCCTCCAAGGACTACTTGGATAGTTGTGTTGGTTGTGTTTTCAGCGAAAGAACAGTCGACGAAGCTGAATTACTATTGAATAATATGTTGACTAGTGAAAATAATTGGACTCTTCCTGAGCCAATTCCTGAACCAATTGAGCCAACTCCTGAGCCTATTCCTAAACCCACTCCCAAGAAGAGAGGTGTTTTATTTCTCAGTCCTGAAGATATGCAAGAGGCAAAGAAATCAATGAAAGAAAAAGGTATAAAAGCTGAAGATGTTAAGAATTTACCACCTATTGAAGAAATACATGGTCTTAATATACCGCCTGTTGAAGAACCACATCGTCTTGATAACCTGACACAGGTAGTAAAGGTAAATTCTCTCTATAGATATGATAAAGTTGAAATTCCCTGTACTAAATTTCATATCCCATGCTTAGATGAATTTGATGACTTTATGGCTAGACAAGAAAGTTTTAATGCTTATGTTGGTAGAGAGTTAAAGAATAACGCTTTCGAGATAGGATGCGTGAGCGATAATATGGCTAGAGTTAAAGGTGAACTGAAACTCATTAGCAAATATGCTTCTATGGTTGCTACTCAAGCTGAGCAAGTACTTAAAGCTCAAAATGATTTGCTTGATGAATTAAATAATAAACTAGATTTTTCTGTTAGAGTGGCTACTAGAACTGGTATAATGACTCAGGAACCTTTGTATCCTGAAGGCCACCCTAACAGAATCAAGCAAGATTCTCAGAGAAATAATTTAGAGGCACCTAGTTCTTCCAAAAAGAAGAAAAATAAAAATGATAGGACTTTGCATGCTTCTAGTGAACCTACTGTAGACACACCTGAGAATCCCAATATTATTTCTATCTCTGATGCTGAAAAACAATCCGGTGATGAACATGAACCTAGTGATAATGTTAAGGATAATGATCATGTTGATGCTCAACCTAGCAAAAACAATGATGTAGAGATTGAACCTGCTGTTGATCTTGATAACCCACAATCAAAGAATCAATGTTATGATAAGGGATATTTTGTTGCTAGGAAGCACGGTAGAGAAAGAGAACCATGCATTTAGAAACCCATGCCCTTTCCTCCTAAACCATCTAAGACAAAGGATGATGAGGATTTTGAGCGCTTTGCTGAAATGATTAGATCTATTTTCTCACGTATGCGCTTAACTGATATGCTCAAAGTAAATCCTTATGCTAAGTATATGAAGGATATCATTGCAAATAAAAGAAAGATACCAGAAGCTGAAATTTCCACCATGATTGCTAATTACACTTTTAAGGGTGGGATACCAAAGAAACTTGGAGATCCGGGGCTACCAACTATACCATGCTCCATTAAAAGAAATTATGTTAGAACTGCTTTATGTGATCTTGGAGCTGGTGTTAGTGTTATGCCTCTCTCTTTATATCGTAGACTTGAATTGAATAAGTTAACACCTACTGAAATATCTTTGCAAATGACTGATAAATCAACTGCTATACCTGTCGGTATTTGTGAGGATGTGCCTGTTGTGGTTGCAAATGTCACTATCTTAACATACTTTGTTATTCTTGATATTCCCGAGGACGATAATTATCCATAACTGATCCATTGCCTGCGAGCTTTTCACATATTGTGTTTCGCTTATTTACTTTTTCGTTGCTATTGTTACAATCACCACAAAACCCCAAAAAAATACTTTTGCTACCGTTAACTTTATTATCATACTACTTTGCTACTAAATACTTTGCTGTAGATACTAAGTTATCCAGGTGTGGTTGAATTGACAACTCAACTGCTAATACTCAAGAATGTTCTTTGGCTCCCCTTGTGTCGAATCAATAAATTTGGGTTGAATACTTTACCCTCAAAAGCTGTTGCGATCCCCTACACTTGTGGGTTATCATGCCACTCCTTATTCCATAGTCCATCAAATCTTTATCCAAAACTTGAAAACTTCACAACACAAAACTCAACAGGAAATCTTATAAGCTCCGTTAGTGCAAGAAAGAAAAAACACCACATAAGGTACTGTAATGAACTCATTCTTTATTTATGTTGGTGTTAAAGCTACTGTGTTCCAACTTCTCTATGGTTCATACCATTTAATACTAGCCATAGATGCATCAAAATAAGCAAACAACACATGAAAAATAGAATCTGTCAAAAACAGAACAGTCTATAGCAATCTGTAACTCTCGAATACTTTTGGAACTCTAAAAATCCTACCAAAATAGGAAGTCCTGGGAAATTTGCCTATTAATCTACAGAAAAAATAATCAACGCAAAAGCACGTTTCTGTGAATTACTAAAATTATTTTCGTGCGTCCAAAGTTTGTGTTTTTTAGCAGAATCAAATTAACTATCACCATAAGTTATCCTATAGGTTCTACTTGGCACAAACACTAATTAAAAAACATAAAAACACATCTAAACATAAGTTAGATGAAAAATTTATTACTAAACAGAAGAAAAAACAAAAAATAAAATAAAATTGGGTTGCCTCCCAACTAGCGCTATCGTTTAACGCCCCTAGCTAGGCATAAAAGCGAGGAGTAGTGCCATCTTTGGCACTCAATTCATATGTAGCTCGCAAGATAGATTCATAAGGTAATTTGACTTTCTTTCTTGGAAAGTGCTTCATGCCTTTCCTTATTGGAAATTGGAATCTAATATTCCCTTCCTTCAAATCAATAATTGCACCAATCATTCTAAGGAAAGGTCTACCAAGAATAATAGAACATGAAAGATTGCAATCTATGTCAAGAACGATAAAATCTATGGGCACATAGTTCCTATTTGCAACAATAAGAACATCATTGATACTTCCCATAGGCTTCTTAATGGTGGAATCCGCAAGGTGCAAATTTAAAGAGCAATCATCAAGATCATGGAAACCTAGAATATCACATAAAGTTTTCGGAATTGTGGAAACACTAGCACCCAAATCACACAAAGTATAACACCCATGATCTTTAATT
This sequence comes from Triticum aestivum, assembly GCF_018294505.1. Lineage (NCBI taxonomy): Eukaryota > Viridiplantae > Streptophyta > Magnoliopsida > Poales > Poaceae > Triticum > Triticum aestivum. The sequence continues at coordinate 471,323,393 of NC_057810.1, read as the reverse complement.
TTAAACTTTATAGTAGGTTCACACTCATCATTAAGTTTTCTAGGTATATAAACTTCCAAATTAAGTTTTTCATCATAAGATTGCATCAAGGCATCAACAATATGTTTGGTAACAACTTTATTTTGACTATAAGCATGATGAGAATTCAAAACGGATTGCAACAAGGAAATACAATCTACTAAAGAACAATTATCATAATTAAATTCCTTGAAATCCAAGATAGTGGGTTCAATGCTATTTAAAGTCTTGACCTCTCCAATCCCACTTTTACCAAATTTAGCATCAAGATCTAAGAACTCCGAATCACTGGGATGCCTTTTAACTAAAGTTGACTCATCTTTAGTCCCGTCATTATTAATATTCATATTGCAAAACAAAGATTTAATAGGGGACACATCAATAACTTTTAGATCTTCATCATTTTCTTCTAACTTTTCTGGTTTGGCAGCCATCTTATTGACCAAGTTAGCTTGCTTATCAGAAATTTGGGCTATAGATTTTTCAAGACGAGTAATTTGAGAGTTCAAACCATAAAATTCTTTAGACATATCATCAAGCTCTTTGTTCATATACCCCATAAAACTTTTTTTGTTCCATAAGCTCTTTTCTGAAGAAATTATTATGCTCAAATTGTAAAGTCATAAAACTTCTAATGTTTGATTCAATCTCTTCCAACCTTCTAAGATGAAGGTCGGTGTTCTTAGGCAAAGCCATAAGGGCAAACAGGCACACAAGAAGACAAGCGAAAAAAGAGAGGAGATTGGGAAAGAGAGGGTGAATAGAACGGCAAGGGTGAAGTGGGGGAGAGGAAAATGAGAGGCAATTGGCAAATAATGTAAATGCGAGGGAGATGAGGTTGTGATGGGTACTTGGTATGTGTTGACTTGAGCGAAGACCTCCCCGGCAACAGCGCCAGAAATCCTTCTTGCTACGTCTTGAGCTTGTGTTGGTTTTCCTTGAAGAGGAAAGGGTGATGCAGCAATAGTAGCGTAAGTATTTCCCTCAGTTTTTGAGAACCAAGGTATCAATCCAGTAGGAGGCTCCTCAGAAGTCCCATGCACCTACACAAACAAACAAGAACTCGCAACCAACGCAATAAAGGGGTTGTCAATCCCTTCACGGCCACTTGCGAAAGTGAGATCTGATAGAGATAATATGATAAGATAAATATATTTTTGGTATTTTATGATATAGATTGGAAAAGTAAAGATGCAAATAATAGTAGATTGAAAGCTTATATGATAAGAGATAGACCCGGGGGCCATTGGTTTCACTAGTGGCTTATCTCAAGATAGCATAAGTATTACGGTGGGTGAACAAATTACTGTCGAGCAATTGATAGAAAAGCGAATATTATGAGATTATCTAGGCATGATCCTGTATATAGGCATCACGTCCGTGACAATTAGACCGACTCCTGCCTGCATCTGCTACTATTACTCCACACATCAACCTCTATCCAGCATGCATCTAGAGTATTAAGTTCATAAAGAATAGAGTAACGCATTAAGAAAGATGACATGATGTAGAGGGATAAACTCATGCAATATGATATAAACCCCATCTTTTTATCCTCGATGGCAACAAAATACGTGCCTTGCTACCCCTACTATCACTGGGAAAGGACACTACAAGATTGAACCCAAAGCTAGGAATTTCTCCCATTGCAAGAAAGATTAATCTAGTAGGACAAACCAAACTGATAATTCGAAGAGACTTGCAAAGATAACTTAATCACACATAAAAGAATTCAAAGGAGATTCAAATATTTCTCATAGATAAACTTGATCATAAACCCAGAATTCATCGGATCTCGACAAACACACCGCAAAAAGAGTTACATCGAATAGATCTCCAAGAAGATCGAGAAGAACTTTGTATTGAGATTCAAAGAGAGAGAAGAAGCCATCTAGCTAATAACTATGGACCCAAAGGTATGTGGTAAACTACTAACAACTCATCGGAGAGGACTTGGAGATGATGTAGTGGCCCTCCGAGGTTGATTCCCCCTCCGGCGGAGCGCTGACGAAGGCTCCAAGATGGGATCTCACGGATACAGAAGGTTCTGGCGGTGGAAATAGTTTTTCATGGTCACCTCTGATGTTTTCGGGGTACATGGGTATATGTAGGAGGAAGAAGTAGGTCGGTGGACGCTCGAGGGGCCCACAAGGGTGGGGGGCACGCCCACCTGTAGAGGGCACCGGGCACCCACGTGGCCGCCTCGCTTGTTTCTTGACTTCCACTCCAAGTCCTCTGGATCACGTTTGTTCCAAAAAGATCGCTCCCGAAGCTTTCATTCCGTTTGGACTCCGTTTGATATTCCTTTTCTTCGAAACACTGAAATAGGCAAAAAAACAGCAATTTGGGCCGGGCCTCCGGTTAGTAGGTTAGTCCCAAAAATGATATAAAAGTGTAAAGTAAAGCCCATAAACATCCAAAACGGGTAAAATAATAGCATGGAACAATCAAAAATTATAGATATGTTGGAGACGTATCACTGTGATGTAGCAAATTTTAAACAGGGGCTAAGTTTGAAAATTTTCTTGCATTTGAGACAAGTGCGCCCTGAAGACATGGTTCCCCCCTTCCTCTCTCCCTCCATTTCCCCATTCCTACTCCGTGGGCGCCAAAACACCCTCTCCACCCCAGCCTCCTCCGTCGGCGACCCTATCCACCGCCATCCTCCTCCACCATGCCGGAGCTGATACCCCGACGCCGTCGTCCATTACAAGAGATTGACCTCTCTCATCCACGATTTTGGACCGGGATCCTTGCATCCCATCCTCTCGCTTCATCCCCGTCGTCGTCCACCTTGCCGGTGCCACTCCTACGACCATCTCGTCCACCGCGCCCCGCCGCCACCGTCTACCCTCCTAGATCTGCTTCCACGCTGCCGACAGCCATCGCTATCGCAACACCGTCAAATTCTCAGCAGATGCATACACGACGCCGCACCAGAGGCGGTACTCTTTCATATCTGCTCAACTTATTTATCGCAGCAAGAAAATAGATTGCCACTGCTTTACTCTATTTTCTTGTCCATCACTTACTTGTTAGTTGAAAGCAAACATTAGTTGCGAAGTTTCCTTTGTCCGGTTTGCACCTTCAAATCCGCCATGGCACGCTCAACACTATACTTGCAATGCTTATGGTTTTCCCTTTTATATTCCACACTAGCTAAATGATAGTAGACTAAATTTCAAAATTGGGCTAGTCGATTTCTGAGAGCTCACCGGAATTCGTCGGTGCGAAGGAAGGGGCTCGGGTGGGGATGGTGGTTGTGGGGGGCGGTGGTGGGGCCTCGCCGAATGAAGAAAACTCAACACGGGTGGGGGTGGGGGTGGGGGTAGGGGTGGTGGAGGAACACAGGCGGTGGGGGCCGGTTGTTCAGCCACCGGCCTGTGCGGTGTTCTGTATGGGAAGAATCAGAGACGAGGAAGAAGAAGGGTTAGGAGATGTAGGATCTTCATCCAACCGCCTGAAATGGTCGACTAACCCAAATGAGAAAAGTCACATGACTTTCATGCAGATGAAGGAAATATGCCCTAGAGGCAATAATAAAGTTATTATTTATTTCTTTATCTCATGATAAATGTTTATTATTCATGCTAGAATTGTATTAACCGGAACCTTAGTACATGTGTGAATACATAGACAAAACATGTTGTCCCTAGTATGCCTCTACTTGACTAGCTCGTTAATCAAAGATGGTTATGTTTCCTAACCATGGACATGTGTTGTCATTTGATGAACGGGATCACATCATTAGGAGAATGATGTGATGGGCATGACCCATCCGTTAGCTTAGCATTATGATCGTTACAGTTTCATTGCTACTGCTTTCTTCATGACTTATAGATGTTCCTCCGACTATGAGATTATGCAACTCCCGAATATCGGAGGAACACTTTGTGTGCTACCAAACATCACAACGTAAATGAGTGATTATAAAGGTGCTCTACAGGTGTCTCCGAAGGTGTTTGTTGGGTTGGCATAGATCTAGATTAGGATTTGTCACTCCGTGTTTCCGAGAGGTATCTCTAGGCCCTCTCGGTAATACTCATCACTATAAGCCTTGCAAGCATTGTGACTAATGAGTTAGTTGCGGGATGAAGTATTATGTAACGAGTAAAGAGACTTGCCGGTAACGAGATTGAACTAGGTATGATGATACCGATGATCTAATCTCGGGCAAGTAACATACCGATGACAAAGGGAACAACGTATGTTGTTATGCGGTTTGACCGATAAAGATCTTCGTAGAATATGTAGGAGCCAATATAAGCATCCAAGTTCCACTATTGGTTATTGACCAGAGATGTGTAGCGGTCAGGTCTACATAGTTCTTGAACCTGTAGGGTCCGCACGTTTAACGTTTGATGACGATTTGTATTATGAGTTATGTGATTTGATGACCGAAGTTCGTTCGGAGTCCCGGATGAGATCACAGACATGACGAGGAGTTTTGAAATGGTTGAGAGGTAAAGATGGATATATTGGAAGGTGGTATTCGGACATCGGAAGTGTTCCGGAGTGTATCGGGTACAAACCGGAGTGCCGGAAGGGTTACCGGAACCCCCCGGTGGAAGATATGGACCATATGGGCCATGGGAGGGAGGATAACCAGCCCACAAGTGGCTGGCGCGCCCCCCACAAGGTAGGAGGCTGAATTGGAGTTGGGAAGGGGGTGGCGCCCCCTTTCCTTCTCCTTCTCCCTCTCCTTTCCCCTTTCCTTCTCCGGTAAAAGGAAAAAAGACGGGGGTCGAATCCTACTAGGAGTGGAGTCCTAGTAGGACACCCCCCTCCCTTGGCACGCCCCTGGTGGCTGGCCTCCTCCTACCTCCTTTATATATGGGGGCAGGGGGGACCCCAAAGGACAACAGACAATCTCTTAGCCATGTGCATTGCCCCCCTCCACAGTTTGCCACCTCGGTCATATCGTGATAGTGCTTAGGCGAAGCCTTGCACCGGTAACTTCATCATCACTGTCATCACGCCGTCGTGCTGAGGAAACTCTCTCTCGACCTCAACTGGATCAAGAGTACGAGGGACGTCATCAAGCTGAATGTGTGCTGAACATGGAGGTGTAGTACATTCGGTGCTAGGATCGGTCGGATCGTGAAGACGTATGACTACATCAACCGCATTGGTAAAATGCTTCCACTTTCAGTCTACGAGGGTACGTAGACAACAATATCCCCTCTCGTTGCTATGCATCACCTAGATAGATCTTGCATGATCGTAGGGAAATTTTTGAAATTACTGCATTCCCCAATAGTGGTATTAGAGCCAGGTCTATGCGTAGATGTTATATGCATGAGTAGAACACAAAGAGTTGTGGGCGATAATAGTCATACTGCTTACCAGCATGTCATACTTTGATTCGGCGGTATTGTTGGATGAAGCGGCCCAGATCAACAATACGCGTACGCTTACGCGAGACTGGTTCTACCGATGTGCTTCGCACACAGGTGGCTAGTGGGTGTCTGTTTCTCCAGCTTTAGTTGAATCGAGTGTGGCTATGCCCGGTCCTTGTTGAAGGTTAAAATAGCACACTTGACAAAAACCGTTGTGGTTTTGATACATAGGTAAGAACGGTTCTTGCTAAGCCCGTAGCAGCCACGTAAAACTTGCAACAACAAAGTAGAGGACGTCTAACTTGTTTTTGCAGGGCATGTTGTGATGTGATATGGTCAAGACATGATGTTATATTTTACTGTATGTGATGATCATGTTTTGTAACAGAGTTATCGGCAACTGGCACGGGCCGTATGGTTGTCGCTTAATTGTATGAAATGCAATCGCCATGTAATTGTTTTACTTCATCACTAAGCGGCAGCGATAGTCGTAGTAACAATAGTTGGCGAGACTATTGGGGAACGTAGTAATTTCAAAAAAATTCCTATGCAGACGCAAGATCATGGTGATGCATAGAAACGAGAGGGGAGAGTGTTGTCTATGTACCCTCATAGACCGTAAGCGGAAGCATTATGAAAACGCGGTTGATGTAGTCGTACGTCTTCACGATCGACCGATCCAAGTACCGAACGTACGACACCTCCGCAATCTGCACACGTTCAACTCGGTGATGTCCCATGAACTCACGATCCAGTAGAGCTTCGAGGGAGAGTTCCATTAGCACGACGGCATGATGATGGTGTTGATGAAGCTACCGATGCAGGGCTTCGCCTAAGCACCGCTATGATATGACCGAGGTGGATTATGGTGGAGGGGGGCACCGCACACGGCTAAAGATCAATGATCAACTTGTGTGTCCATGGGGTGCCCCTTTACTCCGTATGTAAAGGAGTGGAGGAGGGGGAGGGCCGACCCTCCTATGGCGCGCCTTGGAGGAGTCCTACTCCCACCGGTAGTAGGATTCCCCCCCCCTTCCAAGTAGTAGGAGTAGGAGACAAGGAAAGGGAAGAGAGAAGAGAAGGAAGGAGGGGGCGCCGCCCCTCCCCCTAGTCCAATTTGGACTAGGCCTTGGGGGGGCGTGGCCTACCCTAGGCAGCCCCTCTCCCTCTCCCTTAAAGCCCAATAACTCCCATACACTCCCCGTCAAATTCCCGTAACTCTCCTGTACTCCCATAAATACCCGAACCACTCAGAACCTTTCCGATGTCCGAATATAGCCTTCCAATATATCAATCTTTACGTCTCGACCATTTCGAGACTCCTCGTCATGTCCGCAATCTCATCCGGTCATCAAACTTCAGTCATCAAATCACATAACTCATAATACAAATCATCACAAAACGTTAAGCGTGCGGACCCTATGGGTTCGAGAACTATGTAGACATGACCGAGACATGTCTCCGGCCAATAACCAATAGCGAAACCTGGATGCTCATATTGTCTCCCACATATTCTACGAAGATCTTTATTTGTCAAACCGCATAACAACATATGTTGTTCCCTTTGTCATCGGTATGTTACTTGCCCGAGATTTGATCATCGGTACCTAGTTCAATCTCTGTCAGATATTGGGTTCCGGCAAAACCCTTAAGGTTCAAACTCTGGGGTGCGCACGAAGATCTTCCCCCTACCGATCCATGTCCCAATGCCTCGCTGAGAATCTAAGCTACACGATGAACACAAGGGACGCAAGGTTTATACTAGTTTGGGCCACCGTTGTGGTGTAATACCCTACTCTAGTTTGTGGTGTGGTGGATTGCCTCCGAGGCTGATGATGAACAGTACAGAGGAAGAACAGCCTCGCGAGAGGTGTTCTTGGGCTGGTGCAGTGCTCTGCTTGGGAGGATCTCTGTATCCGATCCCCGGATCTGATCCCCCCTCTATGGTGGTAGCTATCTCTATTTATAGAGGCCCTGGTCCTCTTCCCAAATATTGAGCGGGAAGGGAGCCAACAACAGCCATTTTGAGGGGGAACAACTAGTACAAGTTATCCTGACTAAAGTTGGTCTTCGACTGCCAAAGGCACTGGCGATGACACTGTCTTGGGCTCCATGGTGACCTCCGTCCTGCCGCTCCGCTGGTCTTGGTCTCGTTGCATAGATATGGTAACCTTTGCTTGATGCCTCGGTACACCATGCCTGCGCTTGCCCCCTTTGCACCAAAGAGGAAACGAGGACACTGCGCAGGCTGGTGCCCGCCTGGTCTCGATCGTCATGGCTTGCGTCATCAGCACCTCGTGAGGTACTCCTGCCTTGATCTCTCCGCCTCCTCGCGAGCCTGCCTGGTGAGGCCATCCCTGAGGAAGCCTTGTGTCATCCGCCCCGCGAGGCTTGGCCCCTCGTGAGGGTCTTGAGCTTGGGTTGATGAAGAAGGGACGTACCGGGCCACCCCTTGAGCCATGCCGCAGGCAGGCAAGTCTAGGGGACCCCCGTTCCCAGAAAACCGACAGTAGCCCCCGGGCCCAAGGCACGCTCGGACATGGCTTAGTAGTGAAGCGAAAGGGCAAGTGCGGAGCGCCGCGGGCCCCAACAGCCTGCGGCCTTGGTCGCCGCGTGGCGGTTGATTGGACATGGGCGTCTCCGCTTCCCCATGCTGCCTCGGCAACCGCTCGATTTGACAAGTCCCTGCATGCGAAATGGGTCATGATTACCTGCGATCGTGGAGGCCGACGGTTGGCCTCCTCTGGACTATAAGTATGGAGAGGCGCGAGCCTCCACAGTCCATCTCTTCTCGCTCCGCTCGCTTCTTCTTCCTTGCTCCTCCTCCATCTTGTCGCCAATGGCACCGATCCGCCGGTTCTCTGCCGAGGAGAAGGGAAAGGCCCCCTAAGAGGGGCCTGACCCACTTCCACCGAAGAAGTGGCCGGTCCCCGGCTGCCGCGACGAGGTTGCTCTACCGGAGGCGTCGAGGCCTTGGTTCGAGCAGCCACCCCCTGGGTTTCCGCTACCTTTATACGCCCGGGATGAGGGCCCTAGAGAGGAAGATGCCAAGCGGCGTCGCCTATGCCGCCGGCGGCGTCGATGGGTTGTGGCGGTGCGCACCATCGCTCTTGGAGTCCACGCCGTGGACTCCTCTCGCGAGCTCGTACTTCATGCCGCCATGCCTCCAAGCTCCTAGATCTGCCTTCCTCCCTCCTTCGCCTTCGAGATGCCGCCGAGGGGGCCTCTTGAGCTCTGGCTGCAGCACGCCGATTGGAGTACCCCCGCGACTGGAGCGGAGGTCGAGGTCGTCGCTCTGGGTAAGGTCTACATGACCCGAGGCTGGGGCGAGGTCGCCCGGGTCTGCCGAACAGGGAGCGCTCTCGTGATTCATTTTGAATACGATGGTGCCTCCTTGATGCTCTTCAAGGTCTTTGATGCAGAAGGCCGCCGGCTTGAGTACTGCCCCAGGGGAGGCCGCCGGAACGTCGATGCGGCAAGGGCTATTCCTACCGCCCGGTTGCCCAACGGCTCTTCTGGCAGCAGTGGAGATGCTTGGGGGGGGGGGGTCCAGCGACTCTCCCGAACTTCTCGTGACTCCGGAGACAAGCGATGGCAACTACGAGCCCCTGATCTTGCGCCGCGCTCGAAGCAAGGCAGCTGCATCAGGCCGCCGATGACGCTGATCTGGATGGGGTTGGCGCCGGCTCTTGGTGGCCCACTGCTGATGATGGCGTCGGCCATGGAGGCGCATGTAGTTAGGGCTCCTTAGGATTTGCACCTTTTGTTCCCTGCGAGGAATCGAGGAAATACCACGCGGGGGGCATGTAAAGAGTCTGCAAAGTCTTTTGTTGATATCATCCTTGTTATGAAGTAGCGCGAAATGCATGTCCTGTTTCGGCTTGCCTCCCCCTTTCTAACCCCGCGACGACCTGGTTCTCTACGCTGACAGGTCCCGGTCCCCAAGCAGGCTTATGCCATCGCTGGTATGCCAGGTCGCGATGCCGTGGTCAAGGCCAGGAGGTGAGTGGCCCGAGGTCCAGTAAGAGCCCCTGAGGCGCGATGCTCAGGAGGTCCCCTTTAGTGCTCAAGCAGTCACCAAAAGGCGAGAAAGGAAGGCAACGTTGCCGTCACAGAGCTGCACTAAGTGAGGGTTTGGTGTCGCATCAATTAGCTGTTCCACGAGCGAGACTTATCTCGAAAGCTTGGAGCCGTTCCTTCGCGAGGTGCCGGACCTGCGTGTCGGCAACTGGGATGTTGCTGGGTCAGGCCTTTGTGAGCTTCTCCTCCATTCCCCGCACCCTCCTTCGTGCTCTACGTCCTCGGGTCGCGGCCCTCGAGCGAGCTTAGGCGCCACTTGTATGCCAGGACGCGATGCCGTGGACAAGGCCAGGAGGTGAGGGCTGGAGAGCCAGTAAGAGCCCCTGACCCTTTCAACGCGCGAGCGGATTGCACGGGTGGGGGAGAGAGAAAGCTCGCGACGCCCCCCATATTATTACTTAGGTGGACCCTATAAACCAACACGAGAGAGGCAAGGATTGCCATTACGATTGCCGGCCGGCCATTGGTTGCTCCAAGAGAGAGATGAGGACATTGAGGGCCTGGTGAAGTGGCGCTTACGGGGCTGCTGCGGGCCAGAGCTCAACCACTCAGATTTGTCGACATTGCAGGGACGGACCCATGCGCAAGCGTCGTGCCAGTGCGAGCGGCTCCAAGGGCAGATGCCAATCGAGTAGGCGATTATCACAGGCAGGTTAAGCATGAAAAGCGAACTGGCTTAGAGAACTACAGGAAGGGTACATTGCATTGGGTTAGGCCCGAGCGGCTTGGGGATGATGCAACCCGAGGGGCGCCCCAACAAAGTGAACTAAAGACATAAGCAAAACGGATACATGCCGCAGGGACAGACCCACATGACCTGGGAATAATGCAGCTCTGAGGGCGCTCCCAGCTGAAATGAAACTCGAAAGGTGTCACCTAATATCATTGCAGAGAGGGTGTTGGAGTAGCTGGCGATGCGCGGTGAAGAAGCCGATCCTCATGAGCCATCAGAGCCCTAAGCCTCGGGAGGATCTGGGGGTCCGGGCGGCTCCTCAAGGACCATCTCCATCTCCGCCAGGACAGCGTGGTGCCTGGCCTCTTGCGCTTCCAGAATGCTCCGCATAAGACGCTGGTGAGTGGCAGCCGCGTTTGGCAGGCCGAAGGGCATGCAAACATAGCTGTGTGGTGGACCCTCGCAGGATCCCATGAGCGAAGGCCAGAAATGCTCCTGAGACGCGACTCGGTTGAGCCCTGGGTAGTCGATGCATACGCGCAGCCCGCCATCCTCGCCTAGATGTGGAGCTATGGCGGGTAGGCGGCGATCTCCGCGCATGACTCTTGATTCCTGCAGCTCCTGAGTGACCTTGGTGAACGGCTGCAAAGATAGTGCCAACAACGGCGATGGTGAGGCTAGCAACAGTGACAGTGGTGCCAGCGACGCTTCTGGAGATGACCAAGAGGATGCAGTGAGCGACATGTCTGATTGATCCTGCGCCCCTTGCTGTTTATCCTGCGCAGAAAAAAGCTCGGGCATGGTGATGACGCCATCTTGGGCTCCATGGTGACCTCCGTCCTTCCACTCTACTGGTCTTGGTCTTGTTGCACCGATATGGTAACCTTTGCTTGATTCCTTGGTACTCCGTGCCTGCGCTTGCCCCTTTGCACCAAAGAGGAAATGAGGACACTGCGCAGGCTGGCGCCCGCCTGGCGCCCGCCTGGTCTTGATCGTCATGGCTTGTGTCATGAGCACCTCGCGAGGTACTCCTGCTTTGATCTCTACGCCTCCTCGCGATCCTGCCTAGTGAGGCCGTCCCTGAGGAAGCCTTGTGTCATCCGCCCCGCGAGGCTTGGCCCCTCACGAGGGTCTTGAGCTTGGGTTGATGAAGAAGGGCCATACCGGGCCACCCCTTGAGCCACGCCGCAGGCCGCAGGCAGGCAAGTCTGGGGACCCCCGTTCCCAGAACACCGACAATAACGTTACCGACAAGTCTCTTTACTCGTTTCGTAATGCATCATCTCGCAACTAACTCATTAGTCACAAGGCTTATAGTGATGTGCATTACCGAGAGGGCCCAGAGATACCTCTCCGACAATCGGAGTGACAAATCCTAATCTTGATCTATGCCAACTCAACAAGTACTATCGAGGACACCTGTAGAGCACCTTTATAATCACCCAGTTATGTTGTGATGTTTGGTAGCACACAAAGTGTCCCTCCGGTATTCGGGAGTTGCATAATCTCATGGTCATAGGAACATGTATAGGTCATGAAGAAAGCAAAATCAACATACTAAATGATCAAGTGCTAAGCTAACGGAATGGTTCAAGTCAATCACATCATTCTCTAATGATGTGATCCCGTTAATCAAATGACAACTCATGTCGATGGTTAGGAAACACAACCATCTTTGATTCAACGAGCTTGTCAAGTAGAGGCATACTAGTGACATTATGTTTGTCTATGTATTCACACATGTACTAAGTTTCCGTTTAATACAATTATAGCATGAATAATAAACATTTATCATGAACAACTTTATTATTGCCTCTAGGGCATATTTCCTTCAGTGTCCCACTTGTACTAGAGTCAATAATCTAGTTCACATCATCATGTGATTTAACACCAATATTCACATCTGTATATGATTAACACCCATAGTTCACATCGTCATGTGACCAACACCCAAAGGGTTTACTAGAGTTAATAATCTAGTTCACATCGCTATGTGATTAACACTTAAAGAGTACTAAGGTATGATCATGTTTTGCTCGTGAGAGAAGTTTAGTCAACGCGTCTGTCACATTCAGAGCCGTATGTATTTTGCAAATATTCTATGTCTACAATGCTTTGCACGAAGCTACTCTAATTGCTCCCACTTTTAATATGTATCCAGATTGTGACTTAGAGTCATCTGGATCGGTGTAAAAGTTTGCACCGATGTAACTTTTTATGACGAACTCTTTTATCACCTCCATAATCGAGAAACATTTCCTTATTCTACTAAGGATAATTCTGACCGTTGTCCAGTGATCTAGTCCTAGATCACTATTGTACCCTCTTACCAAACTCCTGGTGAGGTACACAATAGGTCTGGTACACAGCATAGCATACTTTATAGAACCTATGACTGAGGCATAGGGAATGACTTTCATTCTCTTTCTATTTTTTGCCGTGGTCGGGCTTTGAGTCTTACTCAACTTTACACCTTGTAATACAGACAAGAACTCCTTCTTTGACTGATCCATTTTGAACTCTTTTAAAACTTGTCAAGGTATTTCCTCATTGAAAAATCTTATCAAGTGTCTTGATCTATCTCTATAGATCTTGATGCCCAATATGTAAGAAGCTTCACCGAGGTCTTTCATTGAAAAACTCTTATTCAAGTATCCCTTTATGCTATCCAGAAATTCTTTACCATTTCCAATCAACAATATGTCATCCACATAATATTAGAAATGCCATAGAGCTCCCACTCACTTTCTTGTAAATATAGGCTTCTCCAAAAAGTCTGTATAAAACTATATGCTTTGTGTCGGCATTCTAGGAACAAGGTTCCCCAGACTTGCCTGCCTACGGACAACGGCGTGGCTCCACCAGTGGCCCAGTATGGCCCGTCTTCATCAGCCAACGCTCAAGACCCTTGCGAGGGTCCAAGCCTCGCGGGGCGGACGATGCAAGGCCTCATCAGGAGCGGCCTCCCTAGGCAGGCTCACGAGGAGGCGGAGAGATCAAGGCAAGGTTGTCACATCCCTAGCTTCTGGCAATGCACTAGGCTAGCTTCATGTGTGCAACATGTTTAACTTTGGAAGAAACTTGAAATGGGGATTGCCTAAGCCCTAGCATCAAAGGAATTCACTAGGTTCAACCAAAATATTTCCAGTAAATCCAAATGGCTTTCAAAAATGTTCATCATTCTTGGAAAATGCTGGAAACAGTAACCAGAGGTGATGCACATTTTTCCATGACATATTTGGGCTCTGGATTAAATCATACTTTATTTGCATTTGGGAATTTAAATGCTATAAAATATTTAAAATGCCCAAATAATCATAAGCTAAAATATTTACTATTGGATATATTCTAAACAGTAGCCATGATTTGTTTCATGATTTCTGGAAGTGTTTAGGTATTTTAGTAAAGCCGCAAAGTTTTCAGAAAAATAGTAAAATAGAAATAAAAGAGCACTACAAAAAAAAGACACATCCGTGACATTTTGGGCCAAACGAAATTTTATTCTACCATACATATGACACTTCTATGACGATAATTGTGACAAAACCCGATATCATCATAGATGTGGTGGGCTCCTACTTCTATGACAAAAAATCATGACAGAAAATGGGCTTTTCGTCCTGGGCGGGCCGGAGACACAGTTGCATGACATTCTTTGGGCCGTCCATGACGGAAAATACTGTGGTAGAAGCGAGGGGGAGGAAAATTTCGGGGAGTTCCCGGTTACGGCGGGAGGTCGGGGCCCGAGCGATGCGCGTTTCTCTCGTACACGTACATGAGTGTGTGCGAGGCGTTGGCTCTAACTGAACCCGAGCGAGGCGTTGGGCTCTAACTGAACCCGAGCGATTGCACTGCAGGCTACGCGTTACTGAACCCGAGCGATCGATCGATGGCTGTTAACTGAATCCGATCAAGCGATTCCTTCGCTACTGCTGCTAACTGAAGCCGATCGATGCTGCCTCTAGGATGAACAGTGAGTGTTGTGGGGGGGGGGGGGGGTTGGATGAAAAGTGAGCGATGGCGTTGCCTCTGGATGAACAGGACCCCGTGGTGTGGAGGGCTGGATGAACAGTAGACGGTGGAGGGGTTGCCGTGGAGGGGTGGTTGAACAGGACCCCGTGGTGTGGAGGGCTGGATGAACAGTAGACGGAGGAGGGGTGCCCGTGGAGGGGTGGTTAAACAGTAGCCGGTGGAGTAGCGCGCGGTGGAGGCTGGATGAACAGGAGCCCGTGGAGGCTGGAGGAGGTCGACGGTAGCCCGTGGAGGCTGGAGGAGGTCGACGGTGGAGATGAACACTATCCCATGGAGTCTCGTTTTGCGGTACGCCACACCCCTCCCGATGAACAGGACCCCCATTTCGACCGTAGGAGGTCCGTTTTGTCTGTTTTGTGGTACGCCACACCCTTGCCGATCAATAGGACCCCCGTTTCGGCCGTAGGAGGTCCGTTTCGTCCGTTTTGTGGTACGCCACACCCGTCCCGATCAACATGACCCCCGTTTCGACCGTAGGAGGTCCATTTCCTCCGTTTTGCGGTATGCCACACCCCTCCCAATCAACAGGACCCCGTTCCGAACGTAGGAGGTCCATTTCCTCCGTTCCGCGGTATGCCAGGACTCGCTTCCATCGCCTGTTCCGTCCAAGCCCTCCCGATGAACACGACCACGCATTCCGTTCCGACCCAGCCGGTTGGCTCCCACGCATTCCATTGCCTCCCGATGAACACGACGCATTCCGTTGCCTCCTCATGAACACGACGCATTCCATTGCCTCCCCATGAACACGACACATTCCGTTGCCTCCCCATCTACACGAGCCCTCGCCGTATGTTTGTGCGAGTAGGCGTTCGAGACCCCGCCCGTATGTACACATACGTGGCCATATTTTCTTTCTTGCACCCTGGCCGCTGTACGTACGTGTACATGCTACGTGCGCGCCTCTACTACGACACGTGCGCGCCTCTACAACGACCAGTATATATGTACGTAAACGTTCGCGACTAGAATGACAACGCTACGTACGCTTCAACCAGGTGGGTCCCAACTGTCAGGCACTTCCTTGCCTGCAAAGATGTAGCTGGTGGGTCCCAGCAGTCAGGGGGGCGAATCGTTTTTTTTGCCGGACGCACTTCCTTGTGTGCGAAGATGTAGCTGGTGGGTCCCAGCAGTCAGGGGGGCGAATCATTTTTTGCCCGGATGCACTTCCTTACGTGCGAAGATGTAGCTGGTGGGTCCGAGCAGTCAAAGGGGCGAATCGTTTTTTTTTTGCCCGGACGCACTTCCTTGCATGCGAAGATGTAGCAGGTGGGTCCTAGCAGTCACAGGGAAAGGTTTTTTTCACGAAATACGGTGGCCCGTCCGGTGGGTCCCCGCTGTCAGGTGGAGGAATCATTATTTTGCGCGTAATAAGGAGGCACTTCCTTGCTGCGGCTGTGGACCCAGCTGTCAGCCTCTCCACATACAGTCCATGTCTGATGGAAGTCGTTCCTTGACCACGTTGACCATGCTGCGCCGAGAGCCCCACGGCGGTGGACGATGGCGAGGCCTAGGAAGGGGACGACTCGGAGCCGGGGAAGATGCAACAGTGGATGCCCACGCGAAGAGGAGTACGAGGGTTCACTGTATCGGCTGCGGTGTGAGGCTGCCGTCGCTGCTGAATAACAGGGGGTGTGGGTGAGTAGAGGGATGGCCTGACCATCGGTGGGAGTAGTAGGGGGCGGTGAGGCCTCCGCGGCATCACAGCCGGCCACGGGAGGCAGGAGCACGCGACACGACAGGCGCTGGTTTGGGCGGCTGGAGCAAGAAGACCAAAGGTTGAAGAAGCACTACGGCCGTTGGATGAACATCGTACGGTAACAGGAGCTAGAATCTTTCATATTGACTAAGTTGACAAAGCCCTCCATCCCCGTCAACTTGGTAGGCCCACAAGTCAGCCTCCCACTATGCTGGGTTCCAGCTGGCAGGGGGAGTATTCATTTTTTTGTGCGTCATAAGGAGGCACTTCCTTGCGTGCAAAGATAGCTGGTGGGTCCGACATGTCAGCGGGGGGCACGTTTTTTCCGCGAAATACAGAGGCCCTTCTAGTGGGTCCTAGATGTCAGGTGGAGGAATCATTATTTTGCGTGTAATAAGGAGGCATTTCCTTGTGTGCGGCCGTGGACCCAGCTGTCAGCCTCTCCACGCACAGTCTACTTCCGATGGTGTCATTCGTTGACCACGTTGACCACGCCACGCCGAGCGCATCCAAGGTGGTGGACGACGGCGAGGCCCCGGACAACAATGAGCCGGAGATGGGAAGACACGGGAGTAGAGTCGCAGACAAAGAGGTGTACGAGGGTTAACTGGTTCTAGTGCGGTGTGGTTAGGCAGTCGGTGGAGAAGAACATGAGGTGTGGAGGCGTGGAAGGATGGCCTGGCCAACGGTGGAGTAGCGCTTCATAGCGAAGCATGCTAAGCAGAGCTGCTAGCAGCAGGAGGCGGGAGGTGGTCCTGGCGGTGCTGGAGGAAGAAGACGAGAGATTGAAGATGGATGCCGGTCGTTGGATGTAAATTGAACGGCTAACATGTCAGAATCATTTGTTGACTAAATTGACAACGACTTGCATTGGCTTCGACCTATTGGCCCACATTTCAGCCTCCAAAAATGTGGCACGTATTCAACCCATTTTTTTGAGAATTTACAGTCTTTTTTTGCGCGGTAGAATTTACAGTCAATTTGATCTTTTTTTGAATTACAGCCATTAGCTGGGCTGGGTGAACAAATAATGTAGCGTCCATGCGGCCCATTTATTTTATTTCCTAAAAAATTACAGGCCATTTGCACTTTCTAGAAATACACTATTTTGCTGGGTTGATTCTAATTATAATGTTGGGTCGGGCTAGCAATGTTATCAAGAAATAAAAAGGGGCTGAGCATTTTGTTATAAATATATTTAAATAATAAGTGATATTATTACATTCGTTCTTAAATCTTACCAAGCTTTTGTACACAATCACTAGGATTTTCGTGCCAAAACAATCCACGATTTTATTTGTTAAGAAATTATTTTTATAAGTTAATAAGATGTGGGATATTGTTTTCTTACATATGTAAGTATGTGTTAAATATGTGATGACAATAAAAATAATATATAATGACATATAAAATAATTTAAATATATATAATATAGTTAGAAGGGAAACATAAGTTGGACCTGGCGTTCCTATTCTTATATAGAAAAATAGAACAGACCTCTGCGTTTTCTTAAAAAAAATACATAAATTGGGCTGCCAAAAATAAAACCTCGGATGGGAGGTCCATAGGTTGGTCGATACATGACGTCCATAAGAAAATACAAACAGGCCTATGGACCTCCCATCCAAGGTCGTGGGCTGCGCATGTTAAAAATGAAAGCCTAGACGGGGCAGCCCAAAACCACGTCCAACACTCGCCAAAACTTCGTCCCTCATTTTCTTTGTGTTTCGCACACTCGACATTGTGTGGGCATTTTGACTGTGCATCATATGAAGATGTGCTATGCATGAATGTGGATCAGCATGATGTTAACTGGCTGGTAATTCCATTTTCGACCATGAATAAAACTTCCAACATGATGTTGACCCTGTTTGAAAAGGCCGTGTTAATATAAATGCTCCGCCTCTGAAAGTTGCAGTTTCTTATGTGAAACTGAACTTGCAGTTTCTTATCTGAAACTGAAACTTGCAGTTTCTTCTCTAATAATCACATTGCCTGCACTTTTATACTCCTATGAAACTACATTTTTTAAGTGCTAA
Organism: Triticum aestivum; assembly: GCF_018294505.1. NCBI lineage: Eukaryota > Viridiplantae > Streptophyta > Magnoliopsida > Poales > Poaceae > Triticum > Triticum aestivum. Next base: position 471,305,513 of record NC_057810.1, on the reverse strand, counting down.
AAATAGATCTCTAGAATTCATAAAATACTTCATATGCTCAATACTGCAAATCTGAAATTCAAAAGACATTCATATCTGAAAGTACTCTCAAAATACACAACACAAAACACAATTCACAACCTGCAAATACTGACAACCCTAAGCTGCTCCTGACAATTCACAACCTGCCCGACTATTGGGCTGGGGGGGGTAGCCCCCTCCTATTCCTCGGCTGTAGACAGCCGCCCCGTGAGATGATGTGAACGGCGAGGGAGACGATGGCGGGGAAGCATCGTCGGGCCAACTGCTTTTCTCCTCTTGCAGTTGGGTTCGGTCGACGAAGACTCCACCGGCTCGCTCTGGCAGGACACCCTCACAAACGGCACTGTCGGTTCAATATTCGGCATATCTCGTAGTAGGGGTCCTAAGCTAGGTGTCTTGGAGCGATGGTAACATGGAAACGGGGTTTTACCCAGCTTCGGGCTCTCTCGAAGAGATAATAACCTACATGCTGCTTTTGATTGTATTCATATGGGTATATTATAGAGTACATGTATCTACCACGAGATTGTAGTAAATGAATATGAGATTGTCTATTGACTATCCTGGCCTTGATTTATATAAGACACCGGAGGCCTAGGGTTTAGGAGAGTCCTTGTCTTGGGAGCCAAGTCTTGTGGAGTCTTCCTTGTATGCGGCAGGGTTTGTCTGAACTGGCCCATGAGTATACGACCATGGGGGTCCTCGGCCCAATCCAACTAATCGGGAGATGACGTGGTGAGTACCCCCTAGTCTAGTACACCGTCAGTAGCCCCCTGAACCGGTCTTCAAGTTGGGGACACTCCTCGATTCTTCCGAACTGTTCTTCATCTTCGATCGTCGATCTTGAAAACTGGTTTAACAACTCTTCTCATCTTTGATCTTGAGGATCGCCGAAGTGCATTCGAAGAGTTTACACGTCGGGTATCCGAGGAGCCCCTTTAAGTTTCTAGCCTTTATCAACGCCTTGTTATTTTTATGCTAGACCTCGGGTTTGAAGTTGTTCCCGGGCGGCAGCGTCCTCTTGCGTCCAAGCTCCAACGCCGAACTACATTCGAGGTATCTTTAGCAGTCGAGCACTAATGCAGGACCGCTTCCGAGCTCCAACGCCGGAATGTATCCGAGCTCCAATGCCGGACTATGTCCAAGCTCCAACGCTGGAATGTATCCGAGCTCCAACGCCGGCATGTATCCGAGCTCCAACGCCGGACTATATTCGAGGTGTCATAGATCACCTTGGTTCAAAAAAGTTGAAGGAGTTTAGCCGAGCTTTATGCCAGAAATGCCCTCTATGGAGCCAGCCACTGGCATCCGAGCTTTATGATGGACTGCTTCCGGGGTGTCTATTGTAGTCGAGCACCAACGTCGGACTATAATTTATGAATTTAATTCTGAATTATGCCATGAAATCTCTGCCGAGATGTGTAGCCAATAGCCCTCGCGGTTCATGTTGGCCTAATATCCAGGATGCACCTGAAGGAAAAAATCAAACCGCTGACCATAGTAGCCCCTGAGACTCAGGTCGATTCATAAAATCAGCCTGAGGATCGATTCCCAGCTTGGCAGCATACTTAGGAATAGAAACGCGGTGTGGAAAGTCCTCGAGACTCAGGTTGGGTGTGGCCGACCAACCTGAGGATAGTAATCTCCTCGAGAACTATATTGCGCTTTAAATTCTCTGCATTGGATTACCAATGCAGTAGCCCCCGAGACACTGGTCGGGTGGCAACACTAGATCAGGGGATCGATGTGCCCCTTTAATATTTCTAAATAATGAGCACGAAGCCCAGTAGCCCCTGAGCCTTAATGTGGGCACGGGTGGCCGAATTAAGGATCGATATCCAGAGTAAAATCACAGATTATGTGTAATGATTCTATGTATCCAAGTACTTTACATCATTATTTTGACTCCATCGCGACCATTTATTAGTTGAAAGTGGCCCATCGTCGGCTTCTACCCCTTGGTAGATACTACACAGGGTGTTTCCACACTAACAAAACAACCCTTAGCCGACGTCTCGGTGCCCGGAGGCGGTTGTGTTAGCAGAAACAAGGCAATCAGATATGCGGGCTTTATAACTTTCTCTTAGTCATAGGAGCTTTAAACCGGGGAAGCTAGCTATGAGCCCCCGGTTAGTGTTCGGCGACATCCGAGGTCAAGTCGTAAACACTTCGAGCAATGTTATGAATGGCCCTTCATTTAACATAGTCATCGGATCGCTGACCGGTTTACGCCTATTGTGACAGTCAGTTTTCGGCTTTCTTCACTGAGGTGCTTAACCATGCGAGCTGGAAGCACAATCACAGTGGTTCTCCCTTTGCACACCTAGCCGAACAAAGTGGAACATAGGAGGCAAGCACAGGAGCTGGACAACCCAACTATTGTCCGAAGACACAATTCGCAACCGATGCATATATATCAATATCCGAGAATGTTTTTGCCGAATTCCTAAAGGTGTCCGGTGTTGCACTGCAAGACTAATGCTAGAAACGCACAAATAGTTTAAAAGTGCCATAGGCTTGGAAAACCAAAAAACGTCAGTAAAAACTAGATGTCCGAACTAGATCAAGTGTTCAGTGCCAAATCGAAAATTGGTCTTAGAAAAAAAAGGTGTTTCTGTCGTGCTTTAACATGACACATCCTATCTCGAGACTTCAAGCAGGTCAGCCTACGGCTTCAACCTCCTATCCCGAAGGCGGAGTATTTCTCATTAGGCCAGTTTAGCAAACTAAACTCTAACGGCTTTGAGAGGGAAATTAGGCTCCTCAGCTAGTGACCGCACACTTGTGTCAAAAATAATAATGATAAATAATAATAATAATAAAAGCTTTGCAACGACTAAGAAGAAAAACACTTATTATAAAACGGCTCAAATAAACTTAAGAGCCCCCAAGTGACTTGGGTAAAAGAATGACTATATGTACCAAAGTACTTATATCATATCTATGTTCACCCGAACTTTAAACACGTCTTAACCGACCGTCGGCTTCTCCCTCTTCAGTCAAGGACCGAAAAATGTTATGTACTCCACCTGTTGGAAATATCGACGGTGTTTCCGATAACCAGGCAATCAGGTCATAAGGTTGTAATAGACAAAGCGCGCTCAGGGAACTTATGCTATATTACTGACAAAGTGTAAGAAGCATCTTCGATGAAAGTAGTACCCCCACCGATACCTTTCTTCGGTGCTCATTGTTAATATGAGACTTGTGCAATAGATTTTTTGTACTCATGAGTTCTGTTGTGTGCCGACCATAATTGAAAACAATAAGAGCGCTAGCTTTCGACTTCACCCAGTCTAAGGTCAGAGCTCAGAAGACCCGGTCGTGACAATCGCAGAGGTGCTCCCTTTACTCCCTAGCCGAACAATCGGGAACATAGGGGTAAACACAGGAGCAAGGCAACCCAGCTTGCGGAACACTTAAGTCAATGTGGTGCATACTGTGGCATAATACACGAACAAGGAACGAAGCCGTACAAGTATAATCATATGCAAGAGCAAAGGCTCCATAAAGGAAGCCCCAGGTTAAATGGGGTATTTGAATTTGTGTGTCACAAACAAAGTTTGGACAAGGAAGTTTTTCACAAACAACTTTGTGCCAACAAGCTATAATGCTTGGTCGAACCGAACAAAATTTAAAACTGACAATTTTTGAGCATGAAAGCGACTTAGCTGGTTAATGTGCTCGGTGTTGATGATGTGGTCCAGACTTATGGAGGCACGAAGACATACTCCTCGGCCTGGCCGAGGTCCCAACCGGCAAGCCAGTTCCGAAGTGTCCGAGAAAAGAGCTCGGCTTGACGAAGTGGGGACATAGAGCGGTTGACGTGTTGAGGAGCTGCCCCCCGGTCCAGCCGAGCTGATGAAGTTGGTTGGCTGATGATGCCGGAGTCCCCGGAGTAGGTTAATGAAGTGATGACATAGGCTCACCATGACACCATCAAGTTAGTGCGTGCAAAACTGGCCGTACTGTTCATCAATCAAACCTTCAAATCTTGAAGCGATTAGCACACTTATTGAAAAGTAGGTATACTCTCGTATGTTGGAGATGTAATCCACTAGCACTAGTACATAAGCAGTGCATAAAAGACATACTTTAGAAAAACATAGATTGCCTACTTATAATTAGATAATAAAGAGAAAACAGGGGATGAAATCTTCCTATGTGTTGCCGCCTATGTGAACACCTGTTGGCCGGCCCACCCTGGACTGTTCTGCGAGGGCAGCACTCGTGATCTTCTCGGCTGGGTAGCCACGGCTTTAGATCATGTTTTTTTATTTGAGCCATGCAGCAAGTTGCCAAACGGTAGATACATCCATTGCTGCTGAAATTTTCATGATCCGATCTGACTGTAGATGCTTTTTACCATCCGATCTGACTGCAGATGCTTTTTACCATTCGATCTGACTGCAGATGCTGTTTACCATCCGATCTGACTGCAAATGTGATGTCCACTGGACCATGGACAAATAAAATCTAGTTGCGCTCATGAACGACGGCTAGTACAACGCTGGTTTGCATTGTCCATCAATTAGGTTAGACCTTGAAAGTCGTGCTAGAAAAGCTTTGATTAGTCATGCAGCAAAGAAAAGCACTGCTAGCAAAAAAACTTGCTAGCGGACAGACCAGCGACCACCTAGGCATTGAATTAAAAAAGGAAGTAAAAAAGAGGAAAAGGAAAGGATTTTCCTGGATGGTCGCTGCAGGATCAACCTCGGCTCCCATGCAATAGCCCGTCCTAGGCGTATAGTCTTCGAAAGCCAGCGTTGCACACACAAGGCCGACGCCAGCCGATTTGTAGAGACACGTCCATTGCCCTGATTAGTCACCGACGTTGAAAATTTCGGACAACCTTGATCTACAAACAGAATTTGGAATCCGATGAGAATAGTGCCCCAGGAAAGGTAACCCATACCATGAGTTTAATTGAAATAAAAGCACCTGATTCGGCATAGTTGAAGATTCCATGGCTCTGTGATGACACCTAGTAGGCTCTCAATGAAAGCACCAATGTCAGTTCAATATCCGGCATATCTCGTAGTACGGGTCCTAAGCTAGCCGTCTTGGAGGGATGGTAACATGGACACGGGGTTTTACCCAGCTTCGGGCTCTCTCGAAGAGATAATACCCTACATGCTGCTTTTGATTGTATTCATATGGGTGTAGTATAGAGTACGTGTATCTACCACGAGATTGTAGTAATGAATATGAGATTGTCTATTGACTAGCCTGGCATCGATTTATATAAGACACTGGAGGCCTAGGGTTTAGGAGAGTCCTTGTCTTGGGCGCCAAGTCTTGTGGAGTCTTCCTTGTATGCGGCAGGGTTTGTCCGAACTGGCCCATGAGTATACGGCCATGGGGGTCCTCGGCCCAATCCAACTGATCGGGAGACGATGTGGTGAGAACCCCCTAGTCCAGGACATCGTCAGGCACCCTGTAGATGCTCGATCCTTCAATCTCTGGTGGATGCTCCATCTGGGATCGATACTCCCACCACCGCTCCCTCACGATCGGATTTGGTGAATCTGTTTGCTCCATGGCCCAAAGGAGCAACTCTATGTACTCCGATGCGACTCCCTCCAGGAGTATCGCCGCCTTTTTGCTCTGTTACAGATATTTGGCCATGGATGTCGCCGTCACCACTAGTTGGTCCTTGTTGTCAAACCAAGACTGTATCTCGAACATCATAGCTAGCTTCACAGGGTCGCCGTCTGTGATCCTCACGTATCGATTGTACTCCTCCATCGATCTACTTCCCCACAGCACCTTCGCTCGCCGGCGGTGGTTTTTGAATGGAAGAGGAGAGGAGCAGTGCTGGTTTTGAATTAGAACGGGAGATGAGCGACGCTGGTTTTGGACTGGAACAGGAGAGGAGGGGACAGTGGTTTTGAAATGGAAGAGGAGAGGAGCGGCGCTGGATTTAGATTGGAACAGGAGAGGAGCGGGGTGGTTTAAGAGGAGAAGAGCGGAAGAGCGGCGCTGGTCTTGGAAGTATTTTTTGTTGTTTTGCGTATTTTGGGTCAAAGTTTGACCACGTACTATATTTGACAAGCAAAATGTGAATGCATGTCATAGCCTGGTTTTTGCCCTCTTTTCTTTGCTTGATTTCCATCTGAGTTGGTTTTGGATTTGAAGTTTTTGAATCATTCCATTTGGACTTGATCACTTGGGTATCCCTTGATTTTCACGCAAGTGCCCCCTCTCCCCTTCTAATCCATCATCTCACCCCTGGCCAACCCAACAATATTGTTTGGAATATTTCTTAAATGAAAAATATTCATTTTGCCTCTTAAACCCTAGCTAAACTCTTTGACCTCCAAAGAAACCCTCATTTCTATTTCCCTAAAAATCTTGAGGAAAATCCCAAATATTCTTTGGACCCTAGGGCACATTTCCGAGCAAAAATATTTCACCACTGTTTGGAGTATTTTGGCTACAGAAAGTAAAATCACTTCTGGGCTGAAATGGTAGTTTCTACAACAACTACCTTTTTCCTAGCTCCAATGTAGCTGGTTTTCCATGTGCTCATTCACCTTAGTAAGAGTCAATAAAACCTCAAAGCTCAGCCCTTGAAAACCTGTGGTTTGACCATAGTAACTATTCAAAGTTTCTGTCCAGTAACTTAACCTTTTCACCATTTCACTTCTACTGCACCTGGAAACAAACTGAGATGTGGTAACACCTAAGTTTACTAAGGACTACACACCAGACATCATGGTTAGTGCAAATGTGGCCTGATGTCATGGTCCACACGGTGACCGCGTTCGTCCAAGTGTGCTGGCATGCCAAAAGCGCGCTCTGCGCGTCGCCAGCGCCTCTGTGGCGCGCGTGCTCGCTGCTCGACCAGCCTGAGCGTGTCCCCCCTCGCCACCATCCTCGTCTCCACCACCTTTACTCCACCCTATCGCTCGCCGACACTGCAGCTCGCCACAGCGAGCACGGGCACAGTCCGGCCAACGGCACAGTGCCCGTGCACTGTGTTCATCCCTTTCCTCATCGCTCATGTGCTTGTCCGCGTCCGTGCACAGCTACCGCGTGACCCCGGCGCCTTCCCCTCTCTCTCTCTGGCACCATTCGTCACCGGGCGCCGGAGACAGCTGTCCTCCGGTGGAGCCCGAGCCCTCCTTGCCGCTTGCCTATAAAGGAGCCTCCTAGCCTCCTCGAGCACCATCCCGCACTCTCTCACACCCCACAAGCCAGTAGGAAGCCGCAACCCGGCCGGGCAGGCCGCGGGCTGCCGTCCCCGAGCCGAGCTCGCCGACGATCCCCTCTGGATCGGCCCCGCAGCTCCAGCCACTCCCAAGCCGAGGCGACCCCTCCAGGGCCTCCGCCTCTCCTCCGTGAAGCTAACGAGCCAAGCCAGAGCCCCTGGAGCCGCCCCTAGCCGCCGTTTTCCTCATCTCCGGCGACCACCGTGTTCTGCCTCCACTTGCGAGGAAGAATCCGACGCTGTCCGGTCACCGTTCGTCACGATACGGGTACGGGCAGGTGCGCAAGAGCCTTCTTCGTCGATCCCTCCCTCTCGTTTTCCTCCAAGATGCCTCAACACCGGCGTAAGCTCCGGCGAAGCGCGGCGCCTCTCTATTTCTTTCTCCCCTCCCTCCGGCCTGACTAGTGGGGCCCGCTAGTCAGCCACTCACTACACGCGTGAAGCGGTATGAGTGGTGGCGCCCTGGGAAAATACACCATCGACGTCACCCCTCTCTCTTTTTCTTTTTTAAATTTATTTAAATTCCAGTAGCATTCAAACAGCCATAGCTTTTATTCTACAAGTCCAAATGCAGTGATTCTTTTTGCATTGTGTTCTATGTCCAAAAATCTAACAGCTCCCAAAAGATGAGATTTTTCCTTGCTGTCTAGATTTTCTGGCAATTTTCAGAAGATTTCTTGATATTTTTCTTTTGTGGTTTTTGAATGTTTTCAGAGGAACCAGCTTGTCTTGAGGATCACCAGGAGCCTTGTGAACCTCATCAGTACTAAGGCAAGCCACAGTAACATTTTCATGGTGCCACTTCAATATTTATGATTTTCATACTTGAACTTATGAATATTGATGCATTTAAATTAGCTATATAATAAATATATTCTGTTATATGCTTGTGATGTTAAAATGCTTGAACTTCAGTATGTTTGAAGTAGATATTGTTAGTAAGATAATGAGAACTTAGTTGCTAGTGATAAATAAATAATAAGGTCATCAAGCTTGATGAGTATTTTGAATATTAGTTTTGCATGAGGTATAATGATGATAATTGCTAGAAATAGTTCTAGTATGAGTAAAGAGATGTTTTAACCAGTGTAGTAGCATGAGTTTATGTTGGCTCCGTGGGAGCGTAGTTGGTGCAATCTTTGCACGGTTATGTGGTGCATATGTTAAGTTATGCATGGTATGGCATTATAAGACCGGTTATTTTATTTTCACATTAAAGTTGAACCTGATTAATAATTCAACTTGAACATGTTGTTGACCGAGTCGTGGTGCCGCAGAAACGAGTCTTTCCCAGTGCAACCACATTTGCCGGTATGGGACGGCCTTAATGCGTTTCATTGTCGTGCCTCTGGTCGGTACCTCAAATTAGGGAAGGTTATGGGCGTGCTGTACCCTGGCCCGGTAGGCAAGCATAACCTTGTGAGCCCGTTGTTAAGTTGATTTTGGTACCGGATCCCAGTATGGATCGTGGCCACGACGGTGGTCGAGGTGTCTGGAGGTAGACACGGGGCCACCCAGGACTAGCCCGGTGGGGTCTGAGTCGGAGGGGCCGGGAGAGTGTCATGGCAGTGAAATGGTTTCGTCGGAACGCTGTTGGTCCACTTGTATGGGAGTGTGAGGCCATTGGTTCCGTAATGTGGGTACAGTGTACTAACCTCTGCATAGTGTTATTTTAATCTATCAATAGCCGAGTCCACGGATAGGAACACGCTCGAAAGTAAGGTACACCATGGGTCAACACTTAATAAGTATGCACACTAAATTGCACTAAGGATGACAGTGAGGTCATCGTGTTGAGTTGGACATGAGTTGTCGGGTTGTGATCGTCGTAAGGATCATGGGCCACGAGTTGGTCGGGTTGTGATCGCCGTCAGGATCACGGGCCACCAGTTGGTTTGGTTGTGATTGCCGTAAGGATCATGGGCCATGAGATGGTCGGGTTGTGATCGCCGTAAGGATCACGGGTATGTGTTGGTAATATAATGTTTGTTGGTCACACCTGGTAAGCAAGACGGGAGAATGAGTATCTGTTGAGAAGTGTCACAACATGTTGGTTATATAGTTGCATTGTTGATTAAATTGGATAAATATCATAATATTGTCTGTCATCTTGTTTATGCTTATTGTGAGCTTGCAAGTACATTCAATGTACTGACCTGGCGTGTCATGCCAGATTTCAGGAAAGTCCCGTTGGAAAGGAGTACTGTCCGAGTCTAGTCCGTGTCCACGCCGGTGTCCCTGTGCTATGGAGTCCCGCTACGACGTTGTTCCGCTGCCGAGTAGTTGTCATGATCGAGGCCCCTTTATGTTCACTAAATAATGTACATATTGTTCAGCCGCACCGTGTGTGCCGCTTGGCCTTGCTAACTGTTGTAATATGAACTATGTTCCGCTAGCATGAATAAAGCGGTTGTTTTCTATACCATGTTGTTGTGTGTTACCAGAAGACAAGGTCTCTGGGCTGGCAATGCAGGGTAAACCGGTCGCTCTAAGCTGGGGTGCCACAGCGCATGTCACCAAAAATTGTATCATTTGGTTTGTATCTGAATGTAATTTTAAATTAATTATTTTTGCAACATATAACATATATTTTATGTGCGAAAATCATGGTCAATTATGACCCGGAATAAAAGGGAGACTAGTTAATGTGGGGTCGCTTTCTTAATTGAAGGGTAAATTGATTTTGATTTTGATCCAGTCACAGCGCACCGTGCCTCTCGTCCAATCCTAAATCACTGCCACACGCTCCTCTCCCTCTTCAACATTGCAAAACCACCTCCTCTCCTCTCCATCATATCCATTCCAAAACCACCGTCTCGCCTCTCCCTCTTCTGATCTTCTCAATTGCAAAACCACCACCTCTCCTCTCCATCATCTCCATTCCAAAACCAGCTCCTCTCCTCTCCATCATCTCCATTCCAAAACCACTGTCTCGCCTCTCCCTCTTCTGATCTTCTCCATTGCAAAACAACCTCCTCTCCTCTCCATCATCTCCATTCCAAAACCACCGTCTTGCCTCTCCCTCTTCTGATCTTCTCCATTGCAAAACCACCTCCTGTCCTCTCCATCATCTCCATTCCAAAACCACCGTCTCGCCTCTCCCTCTTCTCTATTGCAAGACCACCGTCTCTCCTCCCATCTTCCAAAGCTAGCACTAGACCACTCAGAGCGAATCAGGAAGATCGCCGGTGGCGACCAGACAAAGTTAGCCAGGTTGAAGGAGATCCTTAGTTGGTTTGACAATGAGTGGGAGATTTTGAGGACGGTGTGGGCCATGTGGCAATTTATGTGAAACAGCGAGACGGCGGCGATGTACATGTACTCCTCGGCAGCAGTCACGCTGCAGTCCTCCGAGTTCATCGAGTATCTCCTATGGGCGATGGAGCAGAAAGATTCGCCCGAGGTGACAGTCAGGCGGAGGTGGTGGGTGTACAGGTCAAAGGTCGAGCACCCAGAGGATAACTAATCGATCGAGTATGGTGTGCCGTTCGTGAGGGTGCAGAGCCAGCCAGAGCCACGGGAGTATTCGTTCTCCCACCGCAAGAGGAGGCCGGATGGTGCGACGTCGCTTCCCCGCCGTTCTCCACAGTTCCCTCGACGCTCGCCTCATTTCAACGGCGGCGGTAGGGTTTAAGGTGAGCTTCGCACTAACCTAATCTTCCACCTGCTCATGCTTACAATCAGTGTGACGCTAATGAAAATCATGCTTACAATTAGTCTCCGAGTACTACACCAATCACCCTAAAATAGTTCTGGACCTTTGGGTCAAAGTTGTGACACGGTGTACAAATAAAGAAAAATAGATCGGTGCTTCTTTCAGAAAAGAGTACTCCCTAGAAAACTGCCGACATAAGCTACTACTATTTGGTTAGAGGATTTGCTGCCGAGAAAGATTCATCCACAGAAAGCACCACACATCCCACTGGTGGTGGTGGATGCAAATGCGTGCATGCAGCATGGTTGGTGTCGGTAATTTTTACTTGGCACACCTTGCACTCTGCATATATGCCGGTTCCATACGTACATTTGTGCAGTTCCACCAAAATGTAGCTGAATAACCCTGTTTGCACAGATAATGAAAAAGCGTGATTACATTATAGTGGCACTAGTTGATGAAACACACAAAATAAATAGAAGAAAATATTGGGATAGCATCATAGTATGCCATGCTGCGAGGGCGATATGGGCCCCGCGACGCCTCATACGGTACACCTCATACTGGACATCGTCCCAAGTCTCCCAGATACACCTTCTGCCAGTGATGAACATCAGTGTACAGCGGTACTACAAGGAGGCGCCTTGAGACATTCAAATCTCTATTTTTGTACATATCAACTAAAATTAAGCACCCCAGTTGTAGAAACGCTTAAACATTAACAATGGGACTAGTTGATGAAACATACTTTAAGAAAGAGAAGCACTTTCTTTATCTACATTAGAAATGAAATGATAGAGATGACACTCGCTCTATTTTAACTGTATTATTACTTCATTTTATCAGTGACACTAGGGTCGAGCAGGTGGCAAACGAGGTGTACCGTGCGTCGCAAGGATGGAGGCCGGGGGTTTTTAGACTGGGATGCTGAAGCTGGCTCTTTCAGTCACCAACATGGATGATTCAATTCATGGGACCTTTTGGTGCAGTTCACCTAAAATGAAGCAATGTCCCGTGAGCTAGCAACTTCTTCAATATTTTTTTAAGAAAAGGGCTCCAGCCCCGGTTCCATTTCCATCAGAAAACGAAACCCACAGAGCTTCTTCTTCATTAGTTGCAATAAAATTGAGCAACATCAAGGTTGGTTGTGAAGCTCCTGGAATGCTCGACTATAATCTGGATATCATTTGTGCAGTTCAACTAAGATCGAGCGTGAAATGTATATCTCTGTTTGCACAAAAATGGTAGAAAGGAGGGTGACTAACAAGTGATAAAACATGCATCAAATGAAAAGAAGCATGTTCCTTATCTGAATGGCAATCCTACAAGGACAGTAGCAATTTCTAAAGCAATGGCATTGCTAGATATTAGTGTGGGCATTAGGATTAACTATGACAACCATTAAATACGACATTACTTTGGGCGCTAGAGAGTAGGCGGACCAGGACAGTTGCATTTCTAACGAAAAGAACCAACTTATCTGGGTTGGTCCAATTTTTGTTCGGTATAGCCACCTTATACTGTGTGAGGCTAGCAAATCTAGTACTGGACTTACTCTGTTGACTTGTCCTGCAGTCCCCACTTTCTTTCCTTTTTCAACCAATAGATCGGGTTTATATTGAGTTTGTACTGCGTTCCCCTTTATTTACCTATTAGACCTAGAGACCAGTTGGATAGCCAGTCTCTGTTACTTTTCGCCCCCGTTATTTCCTCTTTCGACAAATCCTCCCCCACCCCCACCCCCTTTCTTCCTTGTTTGAACCAAGTAGTACTAGATTCGAGTGCATGAACTAGTTTTACCTCTTAAACGTAAAAAAATTAGGTGGTTTTCGAACAGCTGATCGGTCCTATCTACGAGGGGGGATGAGAAATAGTAAAAGATACAAATGCAGCGACGTCGGGAACTCGGGAAGTAGAGGAAGGCCGGTTTCGAAGGAAGTTATACCTGATGGTCACCGGGATGTCGCTAGGTGGGCGGCGGGAGGCTGAATCTGCCCACACTATGGCAGCGAGAAAGAAGGGGTCAGAGGCCCTCCCTCGCCAGCGGTGCTTGGGAGAGAACGGCAAGGCAGGCTGATCGGGACGTGCCCAGCAGTGGGTAAGAGCCGTCACCAAGGACGACCGCGTGAACGTTGCACCTTCTCACCTTCCCCGATAGAGAGGATCCGGCTGGATCTGTGACCAGCGGTGAGCAGAGAGAGAGAGAGTGTGTGGCCACCGCTGTCGTGTTTAGATCTGGAGAGCCCAAGACAGTGTGAAGAGAGCAACACTAGCAAGCAAGCACGGAGGCTCCTGCCTATATAGTGGAGTAGTACTAGTTTTCTTTTGTCTACCGGAGCTGGCTTGACCTCGTCAATGACTGTCGAGAAGTCTTCATGCACGTGGACCAGAGGCACAGTTGTCATCATTTTGATCTAAAGCGCCGGATTATAACATATAACACGAAAAAATGCCACATGATAGGAAATCATAACCTCACCGCCCAAAGGAGACAACATGAATCCCGACGGACAAACTAGACGAGGAACAAAGCTCAAATTAAAGATAAACTCGTAGAAAAGGGGTCCGTCGATAGATGTCCTAATTAACATAGCCGGCTTGACCTAGATGGCAGCCGAGTAGTCACTGTTCGTGCATGTGCCCCCAATGACTAGCCCAACTCACTGTTTAACCTTCGCAGTGATCCGAAGCACATGACACCTAATTTCGCGAGATGACAAGAAACCTTTTTTAGATTTCTCACCACAACTACAGCCATGTACAACACAGCCTGCACGATATGTAGACGATAGCCAACACAACCTGCACTAGTATTTCTTACATTTCATATTTTAGTTAGTATAGTACTACCACTTGTTTCTTCACATTATATACGTACAATATATATGGACAACATCATATAGCCAGCAGTTTAGTTGTCAAAGAATTTCAGGGTGCTTAGTTTTGTCAAAGAATTCTAGGGTGCTTAGTTTTATTTGAGGGGTGAGTTGTGCTGGACACCATTATTGTGACTAGCCTTTTTAATAGTACAATATGCATAATTTGGCGACGAGCGCTCTCTATATGTACCACCTTTTTTTAAATTTCAAGTTTTGCTCCATGGCGCAATCCATCGACTACTGTTGTACAAAAGTATACATTTTTTAAAAGGCTAGAGGGTGGGGCAGTCTAGTTTGGTCGGTTTCACGAGAGGTGAGGGCCTTTGTGATTTGACGGCTCATTACTGCTGGAAGGTGGGGCCTTGTAATTTGACTGCTCGTATAAATGCGCTGATGACCTGATCGAGGAGGAGCAAAGAATCGTGCGGTATACTCAAGTTTTCCACTGGAGTAGTACTGCAACGGAGGAGCACGAAACATGGCAGCCCAGTGCCATATGGCGATAAAAATGATCTAATTTGCTAGTCATCTCATTGTTAGCATTGTTCTATTCATTCCCTAAAAAAACCATTGTTCTATTCATGCCTCGCAGAGAACATGACACGTGCGGCGAAACACCCGAAGCAAAAGATGAAACACAATAGCAAAAATAGAAGGAAGATTATCACCCCAAATGATCTAATTCGCCGCGGAGTCGTAACTGCTTCTTCATCGCCTCCACGACCTCCATCTCCTTGCGCGTCTCCTCCGCCATCTTCTTCATTCTGTCCATGAAGCATGATTTCTCGATGCGAGCCTTCATCATCTGTTCCACGGCCGCATTACGTACCTTGACAGCAGCCGGGTGCTCGATGCGGAGCTTTGCCAATTCCTCCTAGTCCATGACGAGGGCCCGCAACATCTTCATCGAGGAACTACTATTCTCATGCAGCTTCTTCCAGCCGGCATTCTTCTCCTTCAACAGGTCGATCTCGTGGCAGAGCTTCACCTTGTCCTCCTAAAGTCGCAGGATTTCGCCGGTCGCCTTCTTCTCTGAGGCAATGCTCTTCTTCAGCAGAATCACCAAGCCGGCGGTCAACTCCCCCTGCTGATTGAGCTCAGCGGGCATGTCGTCGAGGCTCTCCTTCAGCAACTCCATCAAGCCTTGGATGAACTCCTTCTGCTTATTGAGGTGCTTATTGAGTTGATCGGGCATGCCGTCGAGGGATAACGACTCCAGCTCCGCTGGCTCGGCATGTTCGCCTCCGCGGCTAGGGCGCTCCTGGAAGTCATCGCCTGCCCGTGAGATATCTTTCGAGGTCTTTGCGTGGCGGCGAGCCCTCTTTTTTTTTCTACAGCCTTGGTTGCCGCTCCCTTGTTATGAGTAGTTCTCGACCTAGAGCTCTATTCACCGGCCATGGCAACGATGAACGAAGAAGAAGCACTTATGAGGAGGGAAGGTAGAGTTATTTTCGGTTAGGTAGTTCCCCTTTTTATAACCTAAGTACTAGCACTAGTACTAATACCTGCATAGTGGGAACACGTTCAGGTTTGGTACGTACTAGTAGGTGTGAGCAGGCTTTCGAATGTGATGGGAACAAGGTAAAGATTAATTGATGATTTTGGTTTCGAGGCCCGAAAGGGCTCCCGATGAGTTTAGTGGAACATAAATTTCAAGTACTACACTGCTCTGCTCAAATGCGTAAATATTATGTTACTGTCAAAAATTGGCATAAAATACGAAGGAGACCAATGGAAGTACTACTAGCAACCCACGATTTAACTACTCGCATGTGCACAGTGGAGTAATAATGCCTTTCTTCCGCCCTCACGTCCACTCAATTTGCATGCGCTGTATTAATTGACCATCAATGAAGTGAACGACTTTACACGCGTCAAATTATCACATGGGGTGGATCTTGGTACAAAATTGCGTCCGCCAGTGTACCCGCGTGTGCGTGTGATGACCCACAAGTGTAGGGGATCTATCGTAGTCCTTTCGATAAGAGTGTCGAACCCAACGAGGAACAGAAGGAAATATAAGCGGTTCTCAGTAAGGTTTTCTCTGCAAGCACTGAAATTGTAGGTGATAGATAGTTTTGTAATAAGATAAATGGTAACAAGTAAAAAGTAAATAAAGTGCAGCAAGGTAGCCCAATCCTTTATGTAGCAAAGGATAATCCTGGACAAATTCTAATAATGAGGAAGGAGCTCCCGAGGACACATTGGGAATTATCGTCAAGCTAGTTTTCATCACGTTCATATGATTCGCCCTCGGTACTTTGATAATTTGATATGTGGGTGGACTGGTACTTGGGTACTGCCCTAACTTGGAGAAGCATCCCACTTATTATTAACCCCTATTGCAAGCATCCGCAACTACAAAAAGAAGTATTAAGGTAAACCTAACCACAACATTAAGCGTATGGATCCAAATCAGCCCCTAACGAAGCAACACATAAACTAGGGTTTAAGCTTCTATCACTCTAACAACCCATCATCTAATTATTACTTCCCCATGCCTTCCTCTAGGCCCAAATAATGGAGAAGTGTCATGTAGTCGACATTCACATAACACCACTAGAGCAAAAGACAACATACATCTCATCAAAATATCGAACGAATACCAAATTCACATGACTACTAATAGCAAGACTTCACCCATGTCCTCAGGAACAAACATAACTACTCACAAAGCATATTCATGTTCATAATCAGAGGAGTAATAATATGCATACAGGATCTGAACATATGATCTTCCACCAAGTAAACCAATTAGCATCAACTACAAAGAGTAATCAACACTACTAGCAACCCACAGGTACCAATTTGTGGATTTGATACAAGATTGGATACAAGAGATGAACTAGGGTTTTGAGAGGAGATGGTGCTGGTGAAGATGTTGATGGAGATTGACCCCCTCCCGATGAGAGGATCGTTGGTGATGACGTTGGTGATGGTTTCCCCCTCCCGGAGGGAAGTGTCCCAGGCAGAACAGCTCCGCCAGAGCCCTAGATTGATTCTGCCAAGGTTCCGCCTCGTGGCGGTGGAGTTTCGTCCCGTAAGCTTGCCCACGATTTTTTCAGGGTAAAAGTGATGATATAGCAGAAGATGGACGCCAGAGGTCCACCAAGGGGCCCAAGAGATAGGGGGCGCGCCCTATAGGGGGGGGGCGCCCCCCTGTCTCCTGGACAGGGTGTGGGCCCCTTGGCCTATTTCTTTCGCTCGGAAATTCTTATTAATTCCAAAAGGTTGTTTAGTGGAGTTTCAGGACTTTTGGAGCTGTGCAGAATAGGTTTCCAATGTTTGCTCCTTTTCCAGCCAGAATTCCAGCTGCCGGCATTCCCCCTCTTCATGGTAAACCTTGTAAAATAAGAGAGAATAGCCATAAGTATTGATGTATAATGTGTAATAACAACCCATAATGCAATAAATGTTGATATAAAAGCATGATGCAAAATGGACGCATCAACTCCCCCAAGCTTAGACCTCGCTTGTCCTCAAGGAGAAGCCGAAATCGAAAAATATGTCCACATGTTTAGAGATAGAGGTGTCGCTAAAAATAAAATACGGACATGAGGGCATCATGATCGTTGTTATAACAGCAACATATATAGATTTTATCATATGATTTCTTATGCTCAAGTAACAAACAATTCACAATGTCAAGTATGGTTCAAAAACTTCATTGGGAACTAACAAACTATAAACTCAGTCATTGAAGCAATTGCAATTTACCGTAACTTCAGAAAGAGTTCATAATAGAGCTTTTCAGCAAGCTCACACACTCAACTATCTCGTAGTCTCCTATAATTGCTAGCACTCACACAATACTTGTGGTTATAGAGTTTCAGCCGGACACTGAGAAAGATAGGGGCTTATTGTGTTGACTCCCAACATATTCAGCTTTAGGTGATGTCAACAATAATGGCCCATGCTAACTTACATCCAATTGGACATATGCATCATGATCTTTCAAACACGAGGGGCTTGCCAAAGGATAAAATTAAAAAGGGCGAAAGGTGAGGATCACATTGACTCAAGCGTAAAGTAAAAACATAAAGTAAAAGATAGGCCCTTCGCAGAGGGAAGCAGAGGTTGTCATGCGCGTTTAGGGTTGATGCACAAAATCTTAATGCAAAAGAACATCACTTTATACTGCCCCTTGTATGTGGACCTTTATTATGCAATCCGTCGCTTTTATTACTTCCACAACAAGTTCGTACAAAGCTTATTTTCTCTGCACTAATAAGTCAAGCATATTTAGAGAGCAATTTTTATTGCTTGCACCAATGACAACTTACTTGAAGGATCTTACTCAATCCATTGGTAGATATGGTGGACTCTCATGGAAAAACTGGGTTTAAAGATAATTGGAAGCACAAGTAGTATCTCTACTTGGTGCAAGGAATTTGGCTAGAATGAGGGGGAAAGGCAAGCTCAACATGTTTGGAAGGTCAATGACAATATACTTTAACTGAGATGTCGGAAAACATAAACCATTACGTTGTCTTCCTTGTCCAATGTCAACTCTTTTAGTATGTCATACTTAATGAGTGCTTCACAATCATAAAATATGTCTAAGATAATATATTTATATGTGAACCCCTCTTTCCCTATCACTTCCTATTAATTGCAATGATGACCAAGGCTACGTTCATCAACTCTCAACAATTTTTATGCCTCATACTTTCTATGTGTGAAGTCATCACTATCCATAAGATCAATATGAACTCTTTTATTCTTTCTACTTTCTCAAGATCATAGCAACATAGAAAAGCCCTTGACTCAACACTAATCTTTATTATAGATAGCTCACGGACTCATATACATAAAGAGATCACAATGCAAAACTCAAAACTACTTGAAATCAAAACTTGAATCTACTAGACCAAGATACTACTAAAGGGATCGAACTAAATAAAGCGGTCAAGAAATGAGTGTGATGGTGATACGATACCGGGGCACCTCCCCCAAGCTTGGCAGTTGCCAAGGGGAGTGCCCATACCCATGTGATTAGGTCCTCAGAGGTGGTGATGCTGGAGCTGTTGCATTTTTCTTCTCTAGCTTGCGTCTGAGGCTAAAATTTTCCTCCCTCAGATCCTCATTCTCGAGCTCAAGGTTCATTATCTTTTTGCATAATGCTGCCTTGCTGTCCTGCAAAAATGAGGTGGGTTAGATTGGACCTTAGAGAGGCTTGACTTCTTGAACTCCACATGCATATCACCAGGTTGCGGTAGTGGATCGTCCCCTTCATCAGAGCTTGTCTCCTCCTTTCCCTTTGGATCATAGTCTTATTCTTCCTCCATGGTCTAGCCATAATGCTCCACATCCCCATATACTTTTGGGTTTGCGATATAATCAGCCATGTAGCTCTCCCCCTCCGAATCTTGGGATGACATCTTGCTCTATTCTGCAACACGAACAGCTCGAAACAAAAATAGAGGATATTTGCGTGATACGGTGGTCAAAACCTTTGGAGTATATATAATGAATTTTTACCGACCAAAATACGTAACGCGCAAGAAAACGGAGTCTGGGAGGCACACAAGGTGCCCACGAGACAGGGGGGCGCACCCTCCACTCTCGTGGGAGCCTCGTGTCCCTTTCGGACTACTTCTTTCTTCCTAAAATTCTTAAAAAATCCAAAACTGATAAAAATTGCCTTTAGAGTTGTTTCGGAGTCGGTTTACTTGCCGTACCACATACCTATGCGTTTTCGGAGTCTGAAACATTCTGGAAAGTATCCCTTATGTATTCCTCAAGAGTTACGGTTTTAATAATATTAGTTTCAACATTGATATGATTACCTAAAATATAGTGTTTAATTCTTTGACCGTTAACCACCCTCAGGTTTGTGCCTTCGAAGTTGTTGATTTTTATAGCACCAGAATGATAGACCTCCTCGATAACGTAGTGGCCTTCCCATTTTGAGAGAAGTTTTCCTGCAAAAAATCTTAAACGAGAGTTGAATAATAAAACATAATCTCCTACGTTAAACTCATGCTTTTGTATCCTCTTATCATGCCAGCGTTTGACTTTTTCTTTGAAAAGCTTGCCATTCTCATACGCTTGGGTTCTCCATTCATCAAGTGAGCTAATATCAAATAACCTCTTCTCACCGACAAGTTTGAAGTCATAGTTGAGCTCTTTAATAGCCCAATATGCCTTATGTTCAAGTTCAAGAGGTAAATGACATGCTTTTCCATAGACCATCTTATAAGGAGACATACCCATAGGATTTTTGAATGCAGTTCTATAGGCCCATAATGCATCATAAAGTTTTTTGGACCAATTCTTTCTAGATCTATTCACAGTCTTTTGCAAAATTAATTTGAGCTCTTTATTGCTCAACTCTACTTGACCACTAGACTGCGGGTGATAAGGAGATGCTGTTCTATGATTGACATCATACTTAGCAAGCATATTACGGAAAGCACCATGAATAATATGTGAACCACCATCAGTCATAAGATATCTAGGGACTCCAAACCTCGAAAAAATAACTTCTTTAAGCATTTTAATAGAAGTGTTATGATCAGCACAACTAGTTGGAATAGCTTCAACCCACTTAGTAACATAATCGACAGCAACTAAAATATGTGTATAACCATTGGAGGCAGGAAAAGGTCCCATATAATCAAAGCCCCAAACATCAAACGGTTCAATAACAAGAGAATAATTCATAGGCATTTCTTGACATCTACTAATGTTACCTATTCTTTGACATTCATCACAAGATAAGACAAACTTACGAGAAGAGAGTAGGCCAATAAAAACTAGATTGTAGTACCTTGTGTGCAGTTCTATCTCCAGCGTGGTGTCCTCCATGAGATTCAGAGTGACACTTACGTAGAATCTATTCCTATTCATGCTAAGGCACACAATGTCTAATAACACCATCTACTCCTTCTTTATAAAGGTGTGGATCATCCTAGAAATAATGTCTTAAATCATAAAAGAACTTTTTCTTTTGCTGGTATGTGAAGCTAGGCGGTATAAATTTAGCAACAATGTAATTAGCATAATCAGCATACCAAGGAGAAGTACGAGAAGCATTGACGACCGCTAATTGTTCATCAGGAAAGCTATCATTAATAGGCAGTGGGTCATCAAGAACATTCTCTAACCTAGACAAGTTATCTGCAACGGGGTTCTCAGCTCCCTTTCTATCAATAATATGCAAGTCAAATTCTTGGAGCAAGAGAACCCACCTAATGAGTCTAGGCTTAGCATCTTTCTTTTCCATAAGGTATTTAATAGCAGCATGATCAGTGTGAATAGTAACTTTGGAATCGACAATATAAGGTCTAAACGTATCACATGCAAACACAACTGCTAAGAACTCTTTTTTAGTAGTAGCATAATTTCTCTGGGCAGTATCAAGAGTCTTACAAGCATACTGGATAACATTCTATTTCTTATCGACTCTTTGCCCTAAAACAGCACCTACATCATAATCACTAGCATCGCACATAATTTCAAAAGGTAAATTCCAATCAGGCGGTTGAACAATGGGTGCAGTGATCAAAGCTTTCTTAAGTGTTTCAAATGCTTCTACACAATCATCATCAAAGACAAAAGGGATATCTTTTTGCAATAAATTAGTCAGAGGCCTAGAGATTTTAGAAAAGTCCTTAATGAACCTCCTATAAAAACCGGCATGACGAAGGAAACTTCTTATACCTTTTATGGTCCTTGGGACATGGCATCTTTTCAATAGCATCAACTTTGGCTTTATCAACTTCAATACCTCTCTCGGAGATCTTGTGCCCCAAGACAATGCCTTCATTAACCATAAAGTGACACTTTTCCCAATTCAGGACGAGACTAGTGTCTTCGCATCTCGGCAAAATTCGATCAAGGTTGTTAAAACAATTATCAAAAGAGGATCCATAAACAGAGAAGTCATCCATGAATACCTCACAAATCTCTTCACAAAAATCAAAGAATATAGCCATCATGCATCTTTGAAAGGTAGCGGGTGCATTACATAAACCAAAAGGCATACGTCTATAAGCAAAAGTACCAAAAGGGCAAGTAAAAGTAGTTTTAGATTGATCCTTAGCTGACATAGGTATTTGAGAGAAGCTAGAATAACCATCTAGAAAGCAAAAATGTGTGTGTTTGGATTGCCTTTCTAGCATTTGATCAATGAAAGGTAAAGGGTAATGATCTTTCTTAGTAGCTTTATTTAACTTACGGAAATCAATTACCATCCTATAACCCATAATAATTCTTTGCGGGATCAATTCATCTTTATCATTAGGAACAACGGTATACCTCCCTTTTTAGGGACACAATGGACAGGGTTTACCCATTCACTATCAGCAATGGGATAAATAATACCTGCCTCAAGGAGCTTTAGTATCTCCTTTCTTACCACTTCCTTCATCTTGGGATTTAATCGTCTTTGAGGATCTCTAACTGGTTTGGCATCTTTCTCCACTGAAATTTTGTGCTGACATAATGTGGGACTAATGCCCTTAAGATCATCCAGAGTATATCCAATAGCGGCTCGGTGCTTCTTCAGAGTTTTCAATAATCTTTCTTCTTCTTTCTCTGAAAGGTTAGCACTAATAATAACATGATATATTTCTTTTTCATCAAGATAAGCATACTTAAGATTATCAGGTAAAGGTTTGAGTTCAAACACGGATCACCCTTGGGTGGAGGGGGATCCCCAAGAATTTCAACAGGAAGGTTGTTTTTCTGCATAGGTTCCTGTTTAAGGAACACTTCATCTATTTCTTCCCTTTCCTTCATAAACATATCGTTTTCATGGTCTAAAAAATATTGTTCCAACGCATCAGTTGGAGGAACAACAATGGAAGCAAGACCAATAATCTCATCCTTACTAGGTGTTTCCCTTTCACGAGGTTGTCTACTAAACTTAGCAAAATTAAACTCATGAGATATACCATCTATGCCAACTGTGACAATATTCTTTTCACAATTAATCCTAGCACTAACAGTATTCAAGAAGGGTCTACCAAAAATAATGGGACAAAAATCATCTTGTGGGGAACCAAGAACAAGAAAATCAGCAAGGTATTTAACCTTCCCACACAAAACCTGAACATCTCTAACAATCCCAATAGGTTTAATGGTATCCCTATTAGCAAGCTTAATAGTAACATCAATGTCTTCTAATTCAACGGGTGCAATGTCATGCATAATTTCTTTATAAAGATCATATGGTATTGCACTAGCACTAGCACCCATATCACATAAGCCATGATAACAATGATCTCCTATTTTAACCGAAATAATAGGCATGCCTACGACAGGTCTACGTGTCTTAGTATCAGGTCTAGCAATATTAGCAGTTTCACCCACGAAAGAAATAACATGCACATCTAAATCCTCATCCAAGAGATCTTTAACCATAGAAATACTAGGTTCAACATGAATTTGCTCAGGAGGTGTATAAGTCCTAGTATTACTCTTACGAACAACAGTCGATGCATTAGCATGATCTTTTAGCCTAATAGGAAAAGGAGGTTTTTCAACATAAGCAGTAGGAATAATAGGATCACTATAGGTAATAGTCTTTTCTTCGACTGTGATAGGTGCAACTACTTTCACTTCAACAGGAGGATTATATGTAAACCACTTCTCTTTAGGGAGATCAATGTGAGTAGCAAAATATTCACAAAAAGTAGCTACTATCTCAGAGTCAAGTCCATACTTAGAGCTAAATCCACGGAAAGTATCGGTATCCATAAAAGATTTAACAAAATCGAACTTAGGTGTCATACCCGACTCCTTACCATCGTCGGAACCCGAATCTTCAGAGTTGCGTTTAATTCTTTCCAATAAGTCCCATTTAAAATCAATAGTCTTCAGCATATAAGAATCAGCACAGGAAGTATCGAATAGATTGCGATTATCAAGAGAAAGCCGTGCATAAAAGTTCTGAATAATCATTTCCCGAGAGAGCTCATGATTGGGGCATGAGTATAACATTGACTTAAGCCTCCCCCAAGCTTGAGCGATCCTTTCTCCTTTAGGAGGCCAGAAATTATATATGTAATTACGATCACGATGAACAAGATCCATAGGATAGAACTTCTGGTGAAATTCCAACTTCAATCGCTTATAATTCCAAGATCTCGTATCATCACATAGCCTATACCATGTCAATGCATCTCCCTTCAAAGAAAAAAGGAAAGACCTTCCTTTTGACAACATCATCGGGAATACCTGCAAGCTTAAATAATCCACAAACTTCATCCACAAAGATAAGGTGTAAATCGGGATGCAATGTTCCGTCTCCTTCAAATGGATTAGCTAGCAGTTTTTCTATCATACCCGAAGGAATCTCAAAGTAAATATTTTCATAAAGTTCAGTAGGTTGAGGAGCAACTCTTTGCTCTTCTGGTTGGGGTGAAGATACCCCAAACAAGCCCCTCAAAGGATTAGTTTCCATAGAGACAAGTAACAGAAAATTTTAGCACACTATATAAATGTTTCCTTACCAAGTTCCACTCACCAAAAGCGCTACACTCCCCAGCAACAGCACCAAAAAAGAGTCTTGATGACCCACAAGTGTAGGGGATCTATCGTAGTCCTTTTGATAAGTAAGAGTGTTGAACCCAATGAGGAGCAGAAGGAAATGATAAGCGGTTTTCAGTAAGGTTTTCTCTGCAAGCATTGAAATTGTAGGTGATAGATTGTTTTGTAATAAGATAAATGGTAATGAGTAAAAAGTAAATAAAGTGCAGCAAGGTGGCCTAATCCTTTATGTAGCAAAGGATAAGCCTGGACAAATTCTAAAAATGAGGAAGGAGCTCCCGAGGACACATTGGGAATTATCGTCAAGCTAGTTTTCATCACGTTCATACGATTCGCGTTCGATACTTTGATAATTTGATATGTGGGTGGACCGGTACTGATAAGTACATTTCCTATTCATATTTTGGCACACAAACACACCATTTATTGTGATCCAACGATCCATTCTTGCTATGAACTATGATACGTTTGAATGAAAATCATATAAAAGATAATTTACTCATCATTTGATTATTTTGTAGAAAAGTGCGCAAAGGCACTATAAACTTCAAGATTCGGACAAATTGGCTATTGAGAAGAGAGAAGGGCAGGAAAGAAGTGAAGAAAGGGACTTGAGCGAGAAGAATTGAAGTAATCAAGGGGCCAAGCTATAGATGGCAGGACCAACTTGGGAAGAAAGAAGAGAAATAGCAGGGCCAAATCGTAAAGTGGCAGAACAGAGGAGGGGATCAAAATCCCTAGCGCAGCCTCAGTTCCCTCGGGGCCTGGCACACATCTCCTTCTCCACCTCCGGCCGCCGCCACCTGCTGCTGCTCTTCTCTGAACCCCGTGCTGCCGCCCTTCTTCTCTTCCTACTGTCACTACTCCATCTCCAGCGCCCCTTGCTGCTGTTGCCTCAACCTGCTGCTTCTTCCTCTCTGAATCCCTACTGCTGCTGCTCTTCTTCTTCTTCCCAAACCTTGCTGCTGCTGCTACTTCTCTCCCATGCCCCTTGCTGTTCCTCACTTGCTGAACCTCTGTTCTGAACCTCCTCCTTCTACTACTCCTTGTGTGTGTGTAATTCATAAAAAACATATTGTTGTGTCCAGTGAACAATTAGTGTTGAGACTTGTTTAGTTGCAAACTGTTTTGTGCTAGATTTATATGTAACTGTCAGTTCGTGGGTTGTATCGATTCAGACTACTACATGTGATTTTATTTTGTAATGAGACTGCTCTTTGTTAAGTCAGAGGTGTGATTGTGTTTAATCTCAAGTTCAATGTGCTAGCTATGTACCAATGACATATGTGACATGTATATGTGATGTGAAATAATTGTATGATGTCCCTAATCTTGTTCCTTCCACGTGTCTTATACTTGCTAGTTTTATATACATATATGTGTTCTTGTCTTGTTAGTTCCCTTTGTTGAAGTTGTCCCCCTATAGTTTTTATTTCTCAAGTTCTAGGAAAACACCAAAAAGATAGTGAGTAATATCTGAACCTCCCTTTGCTATTTTGCATTATCTTTGTGGATTATCTTCGGGAACAATCATTGTTAGTTTAGGTTCTTATTTTCTGCATTTATCTCTTAAAATTGTGCTACCTAGCTTTAGCCGAAAATAGTCGTCGTTGCCTAGTCCCTGTGGAGTACACGACATCCGTAGTTTGGGGCGTAAAAACCTCGCTATACTTACAATTAATCATTTTAGCGCCGTTGCCGGGGACTAGCGTCAAGTGACCGTGTTAGGCTATAGACTAGGTTTATTTTAGTTCCGTGTTTAATTCGTCGTGTATTTCATTTTCTGCGTTTCTTTTATTATTTTTCGTTGTTGTTGCTTCGGCTTATTAGGATACTAACATTCTGACTAGTATTTACTGTTTATGAGTGTGCGTAGGAAATCTGAACTATTTACAGGTTGATTGATAGTTACACTTGGCGGAGATATGGCGATGCTTCGTGATGTTTGGATGCCAAGCAGCCAATGCTATTTCACAGGGCCACTTTGGCCGTCTTTTGAGGTGGAAAATTTTGAGCTAAAGCTTGGTCTTATTGCTTTGGTTCAACAACATCAGTTTGGAGGGTTGCCTAATGAAGATCCTTACGAGCACTTGCTCCAAGTCATGGAGTATTCAGATACAGTAAAGTACCATTGAGTTCCTCAAGAAGCTATCAAGTGCATGCTATTCACATTCTCTCTCTGAGATGGTGCTCGTGGTTGGTATCGATCCTTGCCATCAAGATCATTCGGTTGGAATGAGATATCACGAGCTTTCTTGGATAAATATTTCCCACTGCACAAGCAGTCCGCAATTCGAGATGAGATCTTCAATTTTGTTCAGCGTGAAGGCGAGAGCTTGAATGATGCTTGGGAGAGATACAAAGCCTTATTCAGGAGATGTCGTAATCATGGGCTCGAGAGATGGTTAGAGTTGCAGATATTCTATAGAGGATTGACTTCGAGCACTCGAGCTTATGTCGATATGGCAGCGGGTGGAGCTATTACAAACAAGACACTTGATGAAGCTTTTCTGCTGATTGAGAGCATAGCTTTCCACCAACTTCAGTGGTACAATAAGAAGCCCACGTCTGATTCATTGGTTTGCTTGCAACAAATCACTACACCTCAGCCACCAATTCTTGCATAGAACCCTGAACCTCTATCTCAGTGTGACAAGATCGAGCTTGCATGGATTATCTTTGACGATGATGACACCATTCTAGTTGACACACACGCTACAGATCATATGAATACTAGTGTTGGAGATTCGGTTTTGCATTGTGATGATTCTTCCATGGATGAGCCAGAGCTGCAGTTAGTTGTTTTTGATATTGAGGAGTCACCTTTAGTCGATATTGATCATGTGCTGCTAGAGCCAGATATGGAGAAGTTCACCTTCGATGATGTTAGCTGCATTGTTTCCTCAACACTGGAGCCTGAGATGGAGAGCTTCATGGTTGAGTATGGTTTGAATCCATCTTCAGATGTCAAGGAGCCAAGCTCTACTATTTCACTTGTTGACACAAGTCCGGTTGAAATTTCTACTACCACACCTCACTTGGTATCTTCAATTGAGGTAGTCCTGAAGCTTCTTCCTAACTATCTCAGGTATGATCTCAGCTTTCTGGACAAGACATGTCATATCGCTGATATTGCCTATGCACCATGTGACTTGTTGTTGATACATGTTCCTGATTTGCTCAATAGATATACTTATATGATAGGGTACTCTATCGATGACTTAGAGGGCATTCTCTCTGTCACTTGTATTGGCTTGGTTGTTGAGTGTTCTTTCAGGATGATCAATTGTAAGTATAGCGAGGTTTTTACGCCCCAAACTACGGATGTCGTGTACTCCACAGGGACTAGGCGACGAAGACTATGCTCGGCTAAAGCTAGGTAGCACAATTTTAAGAGATAAATGCAGAAAATAAGAATCTAAACTAACAATGATTGTTCCCGAAGATAATCCACAAAGAAAATGCAAAATAGCAAAGGGAGGTTCAGATATTACTCACTATCTTTTTGGTGTTTTCCTAGAACTTGAGAAATAAAAACTACAGGGGGACAACTTCAACAAAGGGAACTAACAAGACAAGAACACGTATATGTATATAAAACTAGCAAGTATAAGACACGCGGAAGGAACAAGATTAGGGACAACATACAATTATTTCACGTCACATATACATGTCACATATGTCACTGGTACATAGCTACCACATTGAACTTGAGATTAAAAACAATCACACCTTTGACTTCACAAAGAGCAGTCTCACTACAAAATAAAATCACAGGTAGTAATCTGAATCGATACAACCCACGAACTGACAGTTACATATAAATCTAGCACAAAACAGTTTGCAATTGAACAAGTCTCAACACTAATTGTTCACTGGACACAACAATATGTTTTTTCTGAATTACACAAACACAAGGAGCAGCAGAAGGAGGAGGTTCAGAATAGAGGTTCAGCAAGTGAGGAACAGCAAGGGGCGCGGGAGAGAAGCAGTAGCAGCAGCAAGGTTTGGGAAGAAGAAGAAGAGCAGCAGCAGTAGGGATTCAGAGAGGAAGAAGCAGCAGGTTAAGGCAACAACAGCAAGGGGCGCTGGAGATGGAGTAGTGACAGTAGGAAGAGAAGAAGGGCGGCAGCACGGGGTTCAAAGAAGAGTAGCAGCAGGTGGCGGCGGCCAGAGGTGGAGAAGGAGATGTGTGCCAGGCCCCGAGGGAATTGAGGCTGCGCTAGGGATTTTGATCCCCTCCTCTATTCTGCCACTTTACGATTTGGCCCTGCTATTTCTCTTCTTTCTTCCCAAGTTGGTCCTGCCATCTATAGCTTGGCCCCTTGATTACTTAAATTCTTCTCTCTTAAGTCCCTTTCTTCACTTCTTTCCTGCCCTTCTCTCTTCTCAATAGCCAATTTGTCCGAATCTTGAAGTTTATAGTGCCTTTGCGCACTTTTTTGCAAAATAATCAAATGACGAGTAAATGATCTTTTATATGATTTTCATTCAAATATATCATAGTTCATAACAAGAATGGATCGTTGGATCACAATAAATGGTGTGCTTGTGTGCCAAAATATGAATAGGAAATGTACTTATCAGGTACTTGGGTACTGCCCTAACTTGGAGAAGCATCCCACTTATGATTAACCCCTATTGCAAGCATCCGCAACTACAAAAAGAAGTATTAAGGTAAGCCTAACCACAATATTAAGTGTATGGATCCAAATCAGCCCTTAACGAAGCAACACATAAACTAGAGTTTAAGGTTCTGTCACTCTAGCAACCCATCATCTACTTATTACTTCCCCGTGCCTTCCTCTAGGCCCAAATAATGGTGAAGTGTCATGTAGTCGACGTTTACATAACACCACTAGAGGAAAAGACAACATACATCTCATCAAAATATCGAACGAATACCAAATTCACATGACTACTAATAGCAAGACTTCACCCATGTCCTCAGGAACAAACGTAACTACTCACAAAGCATATTCATGTTCATAATCAGAGGAGTAATAATATGCATAAAGGATCTGACCATATCATCTTCCACCAAGTAAATCAATTAACATCAACTACAAAGAGTAATCAACACTACTAGCAACCCACAGGTACCAATTTGTGGTTTTGATACAAGATTGGATACAAGAGATGAACTAGGGTTTTGAGAGGAGATGGTGCTGGTGAAGATGTTGATGGAGATTGACCCCCTCCCAATGAGAGGATCGTTGGTAATGACGTTAGTGATGATTTTCCCCTCCTGGAGGGAAGTGTCCCCGGCAGAACAGCTCCGCCAGAGCCCTAGATTGATTCCGCCAAGGTTCCGCCTTGTGGCGGCGGAGTTTCGTCCCGTAAGCTTGCCCACGATTTTTTTCAGGGTAAAAGTGATGATATAGCATAAGATGGACACCGGAGGCCCACCAGGGGGCCCAGGAGATAGGGGGCGCGCCCTATAGGGGGTGGGCGCCCCCCTGTCTCCTGGACAGGGTGTGGGCCCCCTGGCCTATTTCTTTTGCTCAGAAATTCTTATTAGCTCCAAAAGGTTGTTTCGTGGAGTATCAGGACTTTTGGAGCTGTGTAGAATAGGTTTCCAACGTTTGCTCCTTTTCCAGCCAGAATTCCAGCTGCCGGCATTCCCCCTCTTCATGGTAAACCTTGTAAAATAAGAGAGAATAGCCATAAGTATTGAGATATAATGTGTAATAACAGCCCATAATGCAATAAATATTAATATAAAAGCATGATTGAAAATGGACGTATTAGCATGCGAGGGAATGAGTGCGTGCGTGGCGTGCGTGCATATCTTCGCTTCGTGCATGTACCGCCAGTATGGCTCAGGGAGGACGAGTACATTCTTCTAGAACCAGCAGCACGTCACTGTGATCAATCCACGCAAGGAAGTCGCGACAACGCCTCCACATGTGCCACGTGGCTTCATGAACTGTAAGAGGGACACTGTGTAGCGTGCCATTGGTATTCTAATTTACGTGTTTTGCACATACTCGAAGTACTAGTAAGGTACACGTGCATTGCACGCATCAGATTTTGCAACCAAATTATGAATAAATACCACACTATAGCATGTAAGCTCTGAGTCATATATGCCTGAGGTAGCCCTTCGTTTAATTCTTATAGTTCATCTCATTCAAAAGCAATTAGTTTTTATAAGAAAGCTAAGAACGCGGGAATAGGAAAAACATGGGATTATAGTGGAATGTCGTCTGGAATCCTACAGGATTGTACGAGTGTTTGATTGTGCATAGAAAAAACGCAGAATTCTTTCAAAGAGGTTTGAGTGGATGGGATGTTTCCTATGAAATCTAGTGCAAATGAATCATATGGAAACATTCCTATGGTTTACAATCCTACGAATCAAACAACCAAGATAGGAAAAATTCCTAATGATTAGAATCCTCCAAAATTCCTTTGAGAATCCTTTGAATCAAAGAAGCCCTTAATCTATTTTATGATTCATGGAATTGTGCGTTGTAAAGCATAAAGTAAAAACACATAATGGCAATTCAACTAGAAAAAAAGTTTGGGCAGTTATGATACGGAAGATTCTAGAACAAAAGAGAACCACTGTTGTTTTGAGGTTTGTGCATTATGCTTAAGTTCAACCATGGAGTCTGCTAGATTGTACATGTGGCAAGATCCGGTGGGGGCTAGAAGATGGTGCGAGGGGCCGAGTGGAGGGAGACTATGAAGGAATGCACAAGTGCGAGATCGATATTTAGAGAGAGGGGGCGAACACGTGCGTTGTTGCATGCAATGGCGGAGCCATGAAAAATAAATGAGCTAGGGGTCCAAGCATTGCTAATACTTTACGAGGAGGGTCAATTCATGAAATTAAACCATTTTTAGCAGCAATTATCTAATGATCACATTCATATTAGCCTCGATATATAGTGATGTTAGGGGGGGCAGGGCCCTTACTGCCCCCTGTCTTCGCCATTGTGCACGCGTCTGAGAGATTAAGCGGAAGGCATGGATGATGAGAGGGGGACGTTGGATATATAATTAATGTGGGTGTATTAGCTATATATGTTAATCCTATATAGAGAGGTATAGATTGATCGATGTGGACGTGAGAAAGAGGGTGAGACCTCACTGGATATATCGATTGATCGGTTTGTGTGGAAAACTATGAAAGACCTAGCTATATACACACATACATAGAGGAACATCGATCGTTGCCCACGCACGCATGAGAGATAAAGAATGCCCGATATGATGGAGAGGGGGATGTGTGTGGGTGTGTGCCTTCATGGGAGACCTGAAGAAAAAGATTGCATGCGTGCGATGGATAATGCCAACTGGTAGTGTGTGTGCATGCATGCACGAGAGAAAGTTAGTGGTACAATTATAAAGAGAAGACTACTATGTGGGTGTAAAAGAATATGTGAGGTCATAATCAATGTAAAGTTGAATTCAAATATTTGAA
Organism: Triticum aestivum; assembly: GCF_018294505.1. Taxonomy (NCBI): domain Eukaryota; kingdom Viridiplantae; phylum Streptophyta; class Magnoliopsida; order Poales; family Poaceae; genus Triticum; species Triticum aestivum. The sequence goes on along the minus strand of NC_057810.1, from coordinate 471,273,816 downwards.
TAAGAGATCTTGATGTTTGAAACCCATGCATGCTTGAATATAATGGAGATCTACGAGGTGTGGTTTGGAAAGGAGCATGTTGTAATGTATACACATTGAACAAGGTCAAACTGATTTGAATTTGAGATATCGATGGCAGACATTGGCCACATCGCATCCGTGCATTGACACACTATTCTAATTGGAGATGATGGGCGGCTTTCGCATCACATATCTATATCTATACCCCTATATATTATATTTTATATTTTTTTATATTGTGTGCGGGTAACTTTAACTTTGAAAGATGGTCGTTGGATGAGGCGAATCCGATGGTCCAAATATGGCAAATTTGAGCACTATTGGCCATTGGATATCATCTAGATTCCACCAGATTTTGCCACATGTATAATCTAGAAGACTCCATGGTTGAACTTAAGCATAATGCACAAACATCAAAACACAAGCACTTCTTAGTTGTTCTAGAATCTTCCGTGTCAGAATTGCCCAAATGTTTTTCTACATGATTTGCCATTATTTGTTTTTACTTTATGTCTTACAACGCACAATTCCATGAATCTTGAAATAGATTAGCTTTCTTATAAAAACTAGATGATTTTGAATGAAATGAACTATAAGAATTAAATGAACATCTACATCATGCATATATGACTCAAAGCTTGCATGCTATAATGTGGTATTTATTCATAATTTGGTTGCCAAATCTCATGCGTGCAATGCACGTGTACCTTACTCTAGTCTAAATGGTGTTTTTGTGTGTGTTGTGCGTGTTGAGGTGCAAATTGTCTTTTTTAGTACATGTTAAGCTTGTTCTTCCGAAATTTTAAGCCGCGCCATGCTATGCCGAAAATTCAAGCTAGCATCTCAGTCTATCGTGCTGTGAAACTCCCGCCTCTTCAACCCGCGCCTTGTTAGCCCGAAATATTTAAGATATACCTTTTGTTTCGTTGTGCTCCAACAACTCCCTCCATCTCAACCCGCGCCTAGTTATTCCGAAATTACAACGGGCGCGAAAACTCTCACTTCCTGTGAAATCCCGACACGTGAAATGCCCGTGGTACCCCTGAACCGAAAGAACCGCCTCAAATCGGTGGGGGGGTACTTTCGTAACTTACACTACATTTCGGACAAGCGCATCTCTAAGCCATGGTTCCCCAATGGCATCCCATCCTCCCACCCATTCGTAAACCGAGGCCGAGAAAACCTGCGATGAAACCCCACACCCTGCTTCGTCCGCCACCCAGCCGGAGCCTATTCCTCGATGACGTTGTTCATAGCAACACCTCGACGTCCCTCATCCACCGTACCGGATGAGGATCTGTCGTCGATCTCATCGTCCCGTCAGTTCAGCCACCCCATCCTCCACCTGCAAGGAGTTGCCCCGAAGTTCCCCTCGTCTTTCGTGCCACATCCATTCCCACACCGCTGTCTTCACCTGCACCACCGGAAGAGCATCATCATCATCGTTACCTCGGATGAAGCTGCGGCCTAATCGGCGCCACCAAAGAGGTTGTACACTAATCACCGCATTTTCTTCTTGATTCGATCTCACGGTGCTGCCGGCGCTCGGTCCCAAGCCGACATGGCGCGGATCCATCTAAGGCGGCGTCGCCGGCCACTTCCTCCATGAAGTCGCTCCCTCGGCGACGACGTCCACATCAGTAGGAGCTGCTGCTGCTTTAGCTCTCGCTCACTCTGCTGCTCTGCTCTTGCTCTCGGTCCCCTGCCTGGTCTGTTCTTGCTATTGCTCTTGCTCGCGCTACTACTCTCGCTCTTTCTCTTGCTTGCGATGCTGCTCCGATTTAGCTACACTTCAGTCGACTAAATTGACTTTTGGGTCAGTCGATTTTCAGGGGGTGGGAGGGGGGGGGGGCTCGCCGGGGTGAAGGAAGAACCAGCCGCAGCAGGGAGGGGGGCTCGCTAGAGAGGTACCCCACTATCTATCTTAGGGTTTAGGATGGGGGCGGTGGTCGCCGGCGTTGGCGGGGCGTTGGCGGGGCGGTGGCGTGGGATCGCCGGAGAAAAAGCTCGGCACGTGGGGCCTAGAGGGATGGCCGGGGCGGCGGCGGACCATTGGTGGGGAGTGTTTTCGTGGTGGGCGGGGGCGGCGGGGGGCTGCTGTTTGGCCGGTGGTGGCTGGCGGATCAGGGGGGTGGAGGTTGAAGATGAACGCAGGCCCTTGATTTCATATCCAACGACTGCAAAATCCCCTGACCAGAGATGAAAAGGCAGTCGACCGACGTGTAGCCTCACCATGCTAGTGTGTTAAGTTTTGACAGCAAAATTCAGTTTCGACAACAAAATTCAGTTTCGACAGTTAAGTTCATTTTCAACAGTTAAGTTCAGTTTCGACAGTTAAGTTCAGTTTCGACAGTTAAGTTCAAAGATGATCGGCTGATGTATTTTACATATAGCACTTTGTGGTTATGTATTTTACGTCATGTATTGGAGATGCTATTAGAATTCCACTCAGGTTAAGGTTGTTCGTTGTCTCTCTTGTCCTGCTTCAGCCTCGGCGTTGTACAACTCACTAGAGTTGCTCCAACGACGAAACCCTCCATCACAGCGGAGCAGTACCTCGGGATCCATTTCCAGACGCCTAAGATCTTCTTCGCCTCCTCCGACAACCAAGTCAGCCGGAGCATCCTCACCGGCCAACCCAATCATGCTGAGATCGACATGGCTTCACCAAAGAGGTTGTACACTTGTTGCATCTCTTTACTCTACATGTTATATATATTGTCCACTGAGCACTCGTAGTAACGGGAAATACAATTATTTTATCCTACTATATGACAAGCAGTGAGGTACCTGGCAACTTAGCTATCCGTGATGGACTCTCTTGAACGCCATCATTATTTATCTCTGCGCGTTTGAGCTGTGCATTTGTCGATGGGCCTGGGAGTTGAGCTAGTATGGCAGTGGCCTGGGTCCAAAGTAATAGAAGTAGCACAAAAACATTTTTTTAGTGTAGGATTTTTCTTGCTCAAGCCTGCCTACTAGAATCGCCAGTGCTTGAAAGGAAAAGTGAATGAAAAACATAGGAATTGGAAAGTTTCCTATGGTACTACTTTTCATGAAATTGGTGCAAAGGAATGGAGCAAAGGAAAACTGTAGGATTTGTTCCTTTAGTGTCTCCTTGAAAGAAAAACTGTAGGAATTCTAATTTCCACTTCTCCTCCTTTTCATATTCCTATTCATCAAGCACAAGACTAAGAGATAGTAGCATAATAGCATTATAACCGTACATTTTCTTGTGGTTTGACTTAATCTCACCATGCTTTTTGGCATCCTGTGATCTTCCAATTGTTGTGAATCAAACACCCAGATTGGCAAAAATCTTGTGTTTTTAAATTCTCTGTTTTACATGTGCATTCCTATCCTATTCCTGTCTATTTCCTATCCTTGCATTGTTAGAATCCTCAAATTCAAACAAGCCCTTACTCAATTACTTCTGCTACAGATATGTGTCAAAGAAAACATTGTGTGGTTTGTCCTGCTCCTGCGGCGCTGTGTTCCACCCCAGCTCAGCTGCTCCAATGACGGAAGGGTTCACCACAGCAGGGATCCTCTCTCCAGACTGTCTTTTGCCACCTCAGATCTTCTTCCCCGCCGCCGGCAGCCATGACAACTGCAGTACCATCATCAACTGAGCAGATGACCTTGAGGACTACACGGGTCCGCAAGAGAGGTTGCACTCTTCCGTGTCTGCTTACGTTATGCGTCGCTTAATATGATGACATGCTACATTATCGTCGTGTTCACCTATTAGACTCTGAGTCAGGTCCAAACTAATGCTGAAACTTGAGTTTTTAAATGGTTGTGGGGTACATATTGGGGTAGCAATCAGTACTATCTGTCTACTATCTGGTTAACCTCCGGTGTCTACTATGAGTTTCATGTTGGGTGCAAACAAACATTAAAGGATCCATTATCTGTATTTTTTAACTAAAGCTATTATCAACCTGCTATCATTGGTTTTGGATCTATCCATAGTTTGCTACCATCACTCTGGATTTGTGCATGCACTCGTTACATAATCTCACTATGTTTTATTCCTATGCATGCCAGTTATTGTACACAATGGAACTGGTCGTGTATAGAAAAAGAGACGAGCCTTGCGTGGCAATAAAATTTCATGCAGATGTCGTTCCATGGTGGGCGTAAAGGCAGCCCCCCCGCCTCCACCCATTTCGGATCGTAATCAAGAGGAAGATATCTGTTCTAAGGGGGATTCAGAAGGAGAAGACCACTCCTATTTACCCCATGAGGTCTTCGCTCTAACTTGGCATGCTGATGTTGGTAATATCATGCATATGGTGCCTTGCATTGCTTACTATATACATTAAAGATGTCATCTGCTTAGTTTAGACATGCTTTGTGTCAATGCCATCTATTTAGTTTCTTTATCGTATATGCGAATCATGCAATGACATCTTGTCTAACCAGGCATCATATATGTGAATTTTGCAATGCCACCCTGGTTAGCCAGTCATCTTATATGTGAATTATATAGTGCCATCATTTTTTATTACGTGTTAAATTTGTCAACAATTTTAGTACATTCAATTACTCTTCCTGTGCATCAGCCATTCGACGCGGTCATGGAAAAATCTGGAGTCAAAACAAGGTCTTCAGAGCAGACAATGCTATCTGATGAAGCGCATGTCTTGCTGGTTACCGATAGCTCCTCAGAGGAGGATTCAGAGACAGATGACCAGTCATATCCCCCCCCCCCGAGGTGCATGCCCTAACTTGGCAGGGTTATGTTGCTCATATCGTGCGTATGGTATCTTGCATTGCTATGTCATTTGCTTAGTTTAGACATGCTTTGTGTGAATGCCACCTATTTAGTGTCTAATTACCATATATGTGAATTATGCAATGCCATCTTGTTGCAAGACATTATATATGTGAATTATGCAATGTTATCTTGTTGCAAGGCATTATGTATGTGAATTATGCAATGCCATGCTGTTTAGGCAAGCGTCATATATGTGAATTATATCATGCCAACCTTTTTTTGTATTTCTCATTGCTTTTGTCGACAATGTTTGTATATTCAACTTCTCTTCCTGTGCATCAGCCATTTGAATTGGTGATGGAGAAATCTAGAGTGAAAACAAGGTCTTTAGAGCAGACAATGCTACCTGCTGAAGCAGATATCTTGCTGATACGTCCATTTTGCATCATGATTTTATATCAATATTTATTGCATTATTGGATGTTATTACACATTATATCTCAATACTTATGGCTATTCTCTCTTATTTTACAATGTTTACCATGAAGAGGGGTAATGCCGGCAGATGGAATTCTAGCTGGAAAAGGAGCAAACATTGGAAACCTATTCTGTACAGCTCCAAAAGTCCTGAAACTCCACGAAACAACTTTTTGGAATTAATAAGAATTTCTGAGCGAAAGAAATAGGCCTGGAGGCCCACACCATGTCCAGGAGACAGGAGGGCGCGCCCCCTATCTCCTGGGCCCCTGGTGGGCCTCCGGCGTCCATCTTCTGCTATATCATCACTTTTACCCTGAAAAAAATTGTGGGCAAGCTTACGGGACGAAACTCCGCCACCACGAGGCAGAACCTTGGCCGATTCTATCTAGGGCTCTGGCGGAGCTGTTCTGCCGGGGACACTTCCCTCTGGGAGTGGGAAATCATCACCAACGATCCTCTCATTGGGAGGGGGTAAATCTCCATCAACATCTTCACCAGCACCGTCTCCTCTCAGAACCCTAGTTCATCTCTTGTATCCAATCTTGTATCAAAACCACAAATTGGTACATGTGGGTTGCTAGTAGTGTTGATTACTCCTTGTAGTTGATGCTAATTGGTTTACTTGGTGGAAGATTGTAACACCCCAAAAATTTAACCATGATTTGATTATTAAAACTTTTGCCAGGAGATTACATTTTTTACTTTCTCGATTTTCTTTTGATTTCAGAACCCCTCTTTTCTTTAATATTGTGAAGTTTTTACCTCAAGTGAAAACTTTACAAAAATATTATTGGACTTGTATACTGTCTCAATAAAACAATTCTTTTATCAGTGGATTTATTTGCATAAGTATTTTTTTCCTGAGCTATATTTCTCTTGAAAATAATTTTTCATAAGTTTTAGGGCCTCTTTTGCACAGCAACCATTAGATAAATGCGTTTAAAATTTTCACTAAAATTTGGGGATGACATATGATGTCCCTAAATCACTTTTGTGCAAAAATATCCTTTATTCATTGGAGAATTTAAGCTCTACCCCTAGTTTTCAAAACTGGTCCAGTTGGTAAAATTGCACTACAACCTATTTAAATATTTCTTTAAAACTTCCACCAAAATTACGGGAGGTCAGTAGGAGTATATAATTCAATTTTATGCAAAAACCCACTAGTGTTCTTTGGAAAATTTGAGCAAAACATCCTCTTTTGCTCTCTGGACCAGATTGGCCTTTTCTACTGCAACTCCATTTTGTGTTGCTTTGTTGCCCCTGATTATTTTTCCTACTTATAGTCCTCCCTACCAAACCCTTAAGTCCAGGAGAATGGGCCCATTGGAATATTTTTGGTCCATGAAATGATAGCCTTTAGTTTCTGTCCAGTCTTGGTTTTCTCAAAAACTTGCACTAACAAGTTTCTATCTTTGACAAAGTAACCTTGCCACGCTCTTGAGCATCTAAAGAGACTATGATCTGGAGATTTTGGCCACCCCAAGAGTTGCCTAGATGCCCTTAGCATTTTGTCAAACACCTTGTGTGCATAGCGAGATTTGGCATGATTTTTAGTTGCCATTGTGAGCTTGATCCTCTGACCTAACTAACTTGTCCACTAAGCGCCTAGCTAACCCTAACCCAGGCATGTTAACTACCATCATCATCTGAGCTCTCTAACACACGCTGGCATTTTGTTGAGCACCTGGCGTGCGTGCGCTGGGTGCGCCCAGAGCGCACGTTTTGCACGTGCGTGCGCACGGGTCGCCGCGTCTGGCCCCTGGCCTTTGCTCACCTGCAGAGCCATGCCCGTCCTCATCCACTCACCGTCACCCTCTAGGCCGCCGTCAGGTCGGCCACGGCGGCTAGCGGCCGGCCACAGTGGGTTCCTGCCATGGATGGCGCCGCCCAAGCCATACGCGTGCGCCAGCTACCCTCTGGAGCAGCCCGAGCTTATCCTCGAACGCGTCCACTAGCGTCCGTCGCCGCCACGCACCCCCTGCTGCAACAGAACGACGGTTCGCCAGCGTCCTTATCCACGGCCGCGGAACCGACGTAGTTGCGCTATAAATGGAGACCCCCGAACCTGTCCAGACCCTTAGGCGACCTCAAGCCATTCCTCTAAAGCCCCGACGGTCAGCAATCGACGGCGGGAAGCTTTCTTCCCTGTCTCCGGCCAGTTCGGCCGCCGCCGCCCTCCGGTCCAGTTCATCGCAAGCGAGGCCTCCCCAGCCAATCCAAAGCCACCATCCTCTTCCCATCGATCTTGCGGAGCCGCCCAAACCCTCAGCTTCGACGGTGAGCCACAGTAGCCCAGACCCCCAAAATCTCCCGAGGCCACCTCCGCCGCGGAGCTCACCGTCGGCGACTCCCTCCACCCCCGCCAACCTAGAAACCACCGGGAGGACCGCCCTGAACTAGCGGATCCATCCCCGCCCTCAGAACCCCGCGAGGAGCGGCCGTTCGTCGACGTCAATCGTTGGAGTCCCGCCTTCGGTCGGGCAGAGGAGAAAGGAGGGAGGGGCGACTGGTCAAACCTAACCAGTGGGCCCCATGGACCCACTGTCAGTGACCACAAACCGGTCCACGCTGGATTAAGTGAAGGCGTAAACCCAGAGTACATCTTCGACGTGTTTTTATTTTGAAACGTTTTTCTTTTTCTGTTTTATTTAAGAAAACAGAAATTTGACTAAACTTTGACTGGCTATAACTTTTTAAATATAACTCCAAATGAGTTGATTCTTTTTCCTAACTCTCTCAAATTTCACCTAGTTTATTCTAAGATTTATTCCAAAAATAATTAGGAAAACCTTTTGTACTGTTTTTAAAGTTTGTGTTGATTTGAATATTTTTCAAAATAGGATTGGTGGAGAGAGAAGAAAACTTCCAAAAGTTTTGGAATGCACCCTGCCTCTCCACAACTTGAAAGCAAGCATTCTGAACCCTGGCATAATATTGTTGTTTGTTGTTTGATACGGTTACGACAACCCTAGTCTCGGATTTTTCGTTATTTTATGTGATGATATGAACATACTCATAAGTGCATATTGATGACTCCGTGCTATTGGAATTTGATACGTTGTGATAGCAATCACCCTTGTATGCCTTTCATGCCTATCAGAAGAAATCTGGGAAAGCCTCTGTCTTGGGTAGACACGAGCTTGTCTCCGGTCTTCGTCGAGACGGTTGTGTCCGGTATGGCATAGTAAGGTATGATGAGTGGTGATTCTGTCTGTTGGTTGAAATATTTTTTTTATTCTAATCATGTAGGGAATACTTGAACCCTCCTGAGTCAACCGTAGATCGAGTCTTGTTCCAGTAACCCCCATACTTGTTTCGTAGTACCACTTGTACCTGCCATCGGTAGGGTACGGTTCAGTAAGTTGTCAACCCCTTTCTAGCACACACCGTACAGAGAGGCCATGGTGGAAGATACCGGCTGCATCCGGTAGGCATGCCACCTAGTCCGGGGGCATGGGTGTTTCCAGTTGTAGCCGAGGGGGTAGCTCCCCTAGTTTGCGCGTGTTATAAATTTTGTGACCCCGTGCTACTCGAGGTTGTAGCCTCCCCACTTAGAGTCTTGCTTAACGAGTGTCGTGGGTGATTCCAGACACCGATAAGTCAGGATGGTGTGTGCGGTTAGGTGTGTTTTCAATTAAAAGACCATAGACGGAATTAGTCCCGACGGACTAAAGGAATCCGTTACTCGTGGGTAAAGAGTACACCCTCTACAAAGATTATATCTATTCGAATAGCCATGTCCATGGTTACGGACTACAGTCTGGGTTGGGTCAAGTGTCAGTCTTAGTGTCGGTCTTCAGAGGAAAAACTGCTAAAAACAGAACATGGATCATGGCTTGTGACTCATGATGATTATGGTTATTATTATTGTGGACTAACCCTTTATATTATTTGAATTATTGAGTAACCCTGGGACGGTTCTACCTCCTGGATATTCACTGTGATTATTCTCTTATAAGCCCTTTATGTGGTGTCGCACAGACGCCCGACTGTGGCATGTTTGTCATTGATTTACTTTATAAGCCCTTTATGTGGTGTCGCTTAGACGCCCGACTAAGGCATGCTTTATATCATTATCCTTTCGAGGCATCGCTTCAGACACCCGATCGGTGCATTTTATTTCTACTCCATTATTGCATATTCATGTTGTATATAAATAACCTGCGTGCATGCATCAAGGATTTTATTTTGTGACTGACGTTGTGATCATAGAATATTCTAGAGCATGATTATCATTTGTATATTATACCCGTGTTCATAATGTTTGCGAGTACATTTAAAAGTACTCACTGGCTTGTCCCTAGCTATTGTCTTGGCCAGATTTCTTGCTTGGAGAGGAGCGTTGCGATGTCAGCCCCGGAACCCACGCAATGGTGACAACAGCCTCGTGAAGATAGGAGTTAACCTGGTCAGCTGTTCCTGTGGTAAATGGAGTCCCATGGCCACTGATGAACCACAACCCGCTTCCGCCATCAACCACTACAAACCTTGTGTTGTACTCATAGGCCAGAATGGCCTTGTACTACATATTATGTATTTTGCTTGGAGCTTCTGTATCAAGTTAGTGCCTCATCAGCTAACAGTAATCCTAGGGCTCGTGAGCACAAGCACCATTTTCTGGAAATTAATATCCCAAAAACCTGGTCCTGACAAACTTGGTATCAGAGCCAGGATGACCATTGGCTAATCCTATCTTAGTCAGATCAATAAACCTAGGTTAACCAACCAACCAGACCTTAACCTAACCCCGGCCAAGCTTCTCGTGTAAGATAGCCACACAGTGACCCCGACACCTTTTGGCAGTCGGTGCCCAACCTATCAGCCTAGCCTGTCGATCACGCGCTAGTGACCGACACCTAAATTGTCTCATTCGCAAGCGTGCGAAGGAAGACTCCGTCCCCTCTTTCTATAAAAGGGCACTCTAGCCTCAACACAGCACAACACAGCCTCTTCCCCAAACCGAGCTATAATACCTGGCCCCGTCGTGCACAATGAGACCACCGCAACCAACCTTGGAGGTTTTGTGACCGTTCTAGCAAACCTCATAAGCCGTGCCTTTGCATTAGAAGAGCCCCCAGAATATCTTGTGTACCAAGCACCCATAAGCGGTGAGAGCCGTCAATTCTGGGCCACTGTGCACGTCTATGGTAGGGGTCTATCGCCAGAACGCCCCTACAGGTTCACTGGAAGGACAACTTCCTTTGAGCCACAAGCCATCCAACTAGCTGCTCGAGAGGCTATAGTTCAACTCCGGCACTTGTCGCCCAGAGTAAACTGTCGCTCGTTCTACTACTACCCCAGCCGTGATGAGTACGGTAGGCCACCCCAGGTTGCCAACGGAGATCCCGAGACGGATCCTGCATTGTTGCATCTAGTGCGCTATGTAGGTGCACTAGAGGAACTGTTCGATCAAATCACCCTTGATCTGATAGCAGCTCGTGGAGAGCTGGTTTGCCGAGCCCCGGCGAAAGGAGAAGATGAGCCCGATGCTGACAACCCAGTCGTGCTGTTCGGACACCCGATCGAGTCCTTGAGGTCTGCCCCAGCCATCGACCAAAATACTTTGGTGTCCCCAGAAGTGCTTCGTTGCCTTTTGGGAACACGCTCCAGCGGGATTGTGGCCAACAATCCCCGGGATGGTCATCATCGCTACACCGACCCTGCAGCCCCTCAACCCCCTCCAGCTAATCCCGACGGTGAAACCCGTGCAGAAGCCTCGACGTCGACAAGGCATGCCCACTTAGATATAAACGAAGTAGACTAAGTCACTCGAGTAGTACCGAGTCTCAGTATGTCCACGCCTTATAATTGTGTGACCTTGTAAATAAATGCATCCTGCTTGTGTGCCTCTGTTTTGAATAGTAGCTGTGCATAAATATGTTAGCGTGCGGTTGCATTTTTAATTCCAGGCACAGCTACCAAAACCACCCCGACGACAACCACAGTAATACGTCACTTTTGTGAGATATGTGTATCTGTAGCTTTGACCCCGACCCCGTGGAGCAGACTCGACAAACTAGTTAGCCTTCACCATGGTAAATAACCCAGCCCCAATGCTATATAAAAGGCCACCTCGTGACCTTACCAAGTATCCCTCACCTTGAGCACCACTCGCACAACCATTTCCATTGCCATGCCGAGCCCTAGTATTTATCTGAGAATTCCAGACACAACCCCGGGTAGTTTTGTTAAAATATTGTGGGTCTTTACCTGCAGTACCATGAGTCCTATCCACCCACCCCAGTACGAGTTGCTCAAATCAAGGATCACCCCATCCACCTCGAAGTATTGGGCAGTTGTGCACATCCCTACCGCAAACCCAAACCAAGACCCGACGGAAGTCTCCTTCGTGGGGAAATCTATGCCAACTCCGCATATGGCCATAGAAGCCGCTGCATACGAAGCACTTGCTCGCCTTAGATTCGCGGTACCCTATGCCAGTGATCGAGGGTATTATTACTTCCCGAGTCACGCAGCACCCAGAGTAGTAGCATCTTTTCCCGGTGGACGAATCGAGAGAGACCCAGTACTGGCCAACCTCGCCCAGTATGTCATTGCTCAAGAGTGTTTGACACAGCGAGTGATGGGTTATCTCCAGAGCCTCGCTGATTTAAACCCTCAGATCGCCATCGGCAGACCACTGAGGCCCGACCAGGAGAGACGCGTTCATCGACTCGTCAATCCGCTTCCCCTGATAGAAGAAGAGTGTGCCCCAATCCCAGAGACATTTTCTCAGGACCCTTTCCATTTACCATTGTCATTGTAGACATCACTACTATGGTTATTGTCCCAGCATTTATTTATGTGTTGCAACTTATGCATGGTATGCTAAATTTGTGCGATGTATTAAATATTTTTTATTGCAATTAATGTGAGTGGTTTTTACTGCGGTAAAATTTTATTAACTGTTTTCACTCTCGGTAAATCCTGAAGTGAGATTTTTCCCTGAGTTGTTGCAGCCTATATTTCTTCATGACATAGATTTTTTTATTCACGCAGCACCATAACAGCAGACTCACGACCCCAACCACTCGACCAAGTGCAAATCCAGGTGCACATTTTTGCACCAAACTGATCGCCTCCCTAACACCCCATAGTCTCAGAGGGAGAGATTTGTGAGTAATTATTCGGGTGCAAGTTACCTCCAGCAACCTGATAGTAGTTATTACCTGACACCGCACTTAATCCTCGTGATCGCCGCCACCACGGAGAGCCAACACTCGAGCGGCAGCATCATGACGATCATCGAGGATCATCACGCACAGGAGCACGGAGAACCCCAGCAATGCCGCCAACCCTCCGCACATCAGGATCACGTACCAGTCTGGCATCACCTCCGCCATTAGAGCTTGTTTCGAGCTCTTGCTAATAGAAGTGGAGGGGAAGGGAGGAGAAGGAGAAGCAAGGTCAGGTGTGAGGAAGAAGAAAGAGCACCTCGGTCGTTTTATAGCTCGAGATCGGTGTACGGTGGGCGAAGTCCACCAGCGCCGCTCGTCGCTCGATCGCCGGTGTTCGGAGGCGAATCCGTGAGCAGTGCCGACAGCGCACTAGCCCGCGAGGTGAGTGCATGCTGCGCCGGCAGTTAGCACGCCGCACACTACCGCAGTACGGCCTAGATGCCCTATGAGCTAGACGTTGCCAGTGGATAAAGTGTGGGAAAGCGCGTGAGAGAGAGGAAGAAGAGAGAGCCAGAGGTAGAGGAAGAGACCGACAGTGGACCCCGGGTCCACCTATCAGCCAGAGAGAGCACTGTGCTTTCGGGTACGACCAGCGTATTTCAGTAATTTAGTAATTTATTCTAAATTTACTATAACCAAAAGTAGATGTTTCCCATAAATTATACCACGCAATGCCAGTATGCCACACTGTAGTTTTACAACACATAATTGCCCGCTCACTGTAGCCACGTTTTAATTACATGAGTAGGACGGTTATTTTTGTATTACCTTGTGATGGGAGGAGTAATATTTTTTCAAAACAGCCCTTAGCAAATCTCGAGGACGAGATTTTTTCTTAAGGAGGGTAGTGTTGTAACACCCCAAAAATTTAACCATGATTTGATTATTAAAAATTTTGCCAGGAGATTAAAAATTTTACTTTCTGGATTTTCTTTTGATTTCAGAGCCCCTCTTTTCTTTAATATTGTGAAGTTTTTACCTCAAGTGAAAACTTTCCAAAAATATTATTGGACTTGTATACTCTCTCAATAAAGCAATTCTTTTATCAGTGGATTTATTTGCATAAGTATTTTTTTTCCTGAGCTATATTTCTCTTGAAAATGATTTTTCATAAGTTTTAGGGCCTCTTTTGCACTGCAACCATTTGATAAATGCATTTAAAATTTTCACCAAAAATTGGGGATGACATATGATGTCCCTAAATCACTTTTGTGCAAAAATATCCTTTATTCATTGGAAATTTTAAGCTCTACCCCTAGTTTTCAAAACTGGTCCAGTTGGTAAAATTGCACTACAACCTATTTAAATATTTCTTTAAAACTTCCACCAAAATTACGGGAGGTCAGTAGGAGTATATAATTCAATTTTATGCAGAAACCCACTAGTGTTCTTTGGAAAATTTGAGCAAAACATCCTCTTTTGCTCTCTGGACCAGATTGGCCTTTTCTACTGCAACTCCATTTTGTGTTGCTTTGTTGCCCCTGATTATTTTTCCTACTTATAGTCCTCCCTACCAAACCCTTAAGTCCAGGAGAATGGACCCATTGGAATATATTTGGTCTATGAAATGATAGCCTTTAGTTTCTGTCCAATCTTGGTTTTCTCAAAAACTTGCACTAACAAGTTTCTATCTTTGACAAACTAACCTTGCCACCCTCTTTAGCATCTAAAGAGACTATGATCTGGAGATTTTGGCCACCCCAAGAGTTGCCTAGATGCCCTTAGCATTTTATCAAACACCTTGTGTGCATAGCGAGATTTGACATGATTTTTAGTTGGCATTGTGAGCTTGATCCTCTGACCTAACTAACTTGTCTACTAAGCTCCTAGCTAACCCTAACCCAGGCCTGTTAACTACCAGCATCATCCGAGCTCTCTAACGCGCGCTGGCATTTCGTGGAGCACCTGGCATGCGTGCGCTGGGCACGCCCAGAGCGCGCGTTTTGCACGTGCATGCGCACGGGTTGCCATGTCTGGCCCCTGGCCTTTGCTCACCTGCAGAGCCACGCCCTTCCTCATCCACTCGCCAACACCCTCCAAGCCGCCCCGGGATCCCCACAATGCCGCCGTCAGGTCGGCCATGGCGGCTAGCGGCCGGCCACAGTGGGTTCCTGCCATGGACGATGCCGCCCAAGCCATACGTGTGTGCCAGCTGCCCTCTGGAGTAGCCCGAGCTTATCCTGGAATGCGTCCGCTAGTGCCCGTCGCCGCCACAGACCCCCTGCTGCAACAGAACGACGGTTCGCTGGCGTCCTTATCCACGGCCACGGAACCGACGTAGTTGCGCTAAAAATGGAGACCCCCGAACCCATCCAGACCCTTAGGCGACCTCAAGCCGTTCCTCTAAAGCAACCACGGCCAGCAATCGACGGCGGGAAGCTTTCTTCCCCGTCTCCGGCTAGTTCGGCCGCCGCCGCCCTCCGGTCCAGTTTGTCGCAAGCGAGGCCTCCCCAGCCCATCCAAAGCCACCGTCCTCTTCCCCTCAATCTTGCGGAGCAGCCCAAACCCTCAGCTTCGACGGGGAGCCACCATAGCCCAGACCCCCGAAACCTCCCGAGGCCACCTCCACCGCGGAGCTCGCCGTTGGCGACTCCCTCCACCCCGCCAACCTAGCAACCGCCGGGAGGACCACTCTGAACTGGCGGATCCATCCCCGCCCTCAGAACCCCACGAGGAGCCACCGTTCGTCGACGGCGATCGCCGGAGTCTCGCCTCCGCTCGGGCAGAGGAGAAAGGAGGGAGGGGCGACTAGTCAAACCTGACCAGTGGGCCCCATGGACCCACTGTCAGTGACCACGAACCGGTCCACGCTGGATTAATTGAAGGTGTAAACCCAGAGTACGTCTTCAACGTGTTTTTATTTCGAAACGTTTTTCTTTTTCTGTTTTATTTAAAAAACAGAAATTTGACTAAACTTTGACTAGCTATAACTTTTTAAATATAACTCCAAATGAGTTGATTCTTTTTCCTACCTCTCTCAAATGTCACCTAGTTTATTTTAAAATTTATTTCAAAAATAATTAGGAAAACATTTTGTACTAATTTTAAAGTTTGTGTTGATTTGAATATTTTTCAAAATAGGATTGTTGGAGAGAGAAGAAAACTTTCAAAAGTTTTGGAATGCACCCAGCCTCTCCACAAATTGAAAGCAAACATTCTGAACCCTGGCGTAATATTGTCGTGTGTTGTTTGATACGGTTACGACACCCCATGTCTCGGAGTTTTCGTTATTTTATGTGATGATATGAACATACTCATAAGTGCATATTGATGATTCCGTGCTATTGGAATTTGATACGTTGTGATAGCAATCACCCTCGTATGCCTTTCATGCCTATCGGAAGAAATCCGAGAAAGCCTCTGTCTTGGGTAGACACGAGCTTGTCTCCGGTCTTCGTTGAGACGCTTGTGTCCGGTATGGCATAGTCAGGTATGATGAGTGGTGATTCTGTCTGTTGGTTGAAATATATTTGTTATGCTAATCATGCAGGGAATACTTGAACCCTCCTGAGTCGACCGTAGATCGAGTCTTGTTCCAGTAACCCCCATACTTGTTTCGTACTACCACTTGTCCCTGTTATCGGTAGGGTACGGTTCAGTAAGTTGTCAACCCTTTTCTAGCACACACCATACAGAGAGGCCATGGTGGAAGATACCGGCTGCATCCGGTAGGCATGCCACCTGGTCCGGGGGCATGGGTGTTTCCGGTTGTAGCCGAGGGGGTAGCTCCCCTAGTTTGCGCGTGTTATAAATTTTGTGATCCCATGCTACTCGAGGTTGTAGCCTCCCCACTTAGAGTTTTGCTTAACGAGTGTCGTGGGTGATTCCAGACACCAATAAGTCAGGCTGGTATGTGCGGTTAGGTGTGTTTTCAACTAAAAGACCATAGACGGAATTAGTCCCGACGGACTAAAGGAATCCGTTACCCGTAGGTAAAGAGTACACCCTCTGCAGAGATTATATCTATTCAAATAGACGTGTCCATGGTTAAGGACTACAGTCTGGGTTGGGTCAAGTGTCGGTCTTAGTGTCTGTCACGCCCAATATGCGACCCTATCCAAACGGAACTCGAAGGTCCCACCAAGGATAGACCCGCATATTGAAACGCTTTTGCAAGGTGGATATCATTACATCAACATTACATAACAGATGGGGATACAAACATAAGGCATACAATGCCACACGAATACAACATCACAATACATCAGAGCACCATCCGACTATGGATGAAACACAAACAGAAACTCAAACGACATCCACCCTGCTAGCCTAGGCTACCGACCTGGAACCTATCCCCTGACCGAAGAAGCAGAAGAAGAACTCAACGCAAGCAAGCATCGCTCTCGCGTCATGATCATCGCATAACCTGTACCTGCAACTGTGGTTGTAGTAATCTGTGAGCCACGAGTACTTAGCAATCCCATTACCATGGGTATCAAGACTAGCAAAGCTTAAAGGGAAAGGAAGGGGTAAAGTGGTGAGGCTGCAGCAGCGACTAAGCATAATATGGTGGCTAACATACGCAAAGAAGAGCGAGAAGAGAACAAGCGGAACGGTCGTTAACTAGTAGTGATCAAGAAGTGATCCTGAACTCCTACTTACGTCAAACATAACCCAGAAACTGTGTTCACTTCCCGGACTCCGCCGAGAAGAGACCATCACGGCTACACACGTGGTTGATGCGTTTTAATTCGGATCTAGTGTCAAGTTATCTACAACCGGACATTAACAAATTCCCATCTTCCTATAACCGCAGGCATGGCTTTCGAACGATTATACCCTGCAGGGGTGTCCCAACTTAGCCCATGACAAGCTCTCGCGATCAACGAAGGTATAGACCTTCTCCCAGGAAGACCCGATCAGACTCGGAATCCCAGTTTACAAGACATTTCGACAATGGTAAAACAAGACCAGCAAAGCCTCCCGCTGTGCCGACAAATCCCGATAGGAGCTGCACATATCTCGTTCTCAGGGCACACCGGATGAGCCAGACGTCGGGTTGGCATAGACCCTGGTTGCCCAGGGGGCGCCGGACAGCGCTCCGTTCGGACCAACACTTAGACAAGCACTGGCCCGGGGGGGCTAAAATAAAGATGGCCCTCGGGTTGGCTGACCCAAGGGAAAGGTATAGGTGGTGGTGAGGCAAATGGTAAAACCAAGGTTAGGCCTTGCTGGAGGAGTTTTATTCAAGGCGAACTGTCAAGGGGGTCCCATAAATCACCCGACCGCGTAATGAACGCAAAATCCGGGAACATAACACCGGTATGACGGAAACTAGGGCGGCAAGAGTGGAACAAAACACTAGGCAAAAGGCCGAGTCTTCCACCCTTTACCAAGTATATAGATGCATTAATAATATAAGAGATATTGTGATATCCCAACCAAAATCCTGTCCACCATGGAGAAATCTTCAACTTCACCTGCAACTAGCAACGCTATAAGAGGGGCCGAGCAAAAGCGGTAACATAGCCAAACAACGGTTTGCATGGGAAAAGTGTCAAAGGTTAGAGGTTCATGGAAATTTGGGATGGCTTGATAAACAGGTAATAGGTAGCGCAGCATAGCGATAGAACGAAACAACTAGCATAGCAATGATAGTAGTGAGATCCAGAGTAGCGGTCATCTTGCCTGAAATCCCGCAAGGAATTGAACGAGTCCATGAAGAAGACAAACGGATGAAGCCGAACCAACCGTAGACGAACGAATCTTCACGATCGCAACGAAACAGGACTATCGAAAAGAAGCACACAACATAGTAAACACACCACACATGAACAAGACATGATGCACAACAAGCATGATGCATGACAAAGCTACATGAAGCTACTCATGGCAAGAGATGATGCAAACAAGAGCAACACATCAAGGCAAGTTTAAATGAGGCCGGGAACAACGTATAACAATTCCGGTAAGTCCTCATATGCATATTTCGAAATTGGTCCAGATCTGAACAAAACTTATGTTCAAGTAATTAAACATCAAGTTAAGATGCACCAAGATGATCTACACGAGATTCTAGTCAAGTTACATATAAAGTTCATTAGATTTGGAGCTACGGCCTAGAAGATATGAGCAAAACAAGTTAAACATGGCATTGATGCAAAATGCACCCAAACATCAAGCAAACACACCAAAACAAGGATGCAACATGATAATATGAAGCTACATGCAAAACAAAGCAAGTTTCATATAGAGCACACTCGAAACGGAGCAACGGTTCAACACACACACATGAAACAAGTTAAAGGACAAGCTGTCCAAAACAGCAACTAGGCATATTGCAAGCACCAAAACAACATGCTACATCATCTCAACATAATAACAAAAGGCATGGGCATGATGTACAGGTAAATCATAACAAAACATGAACACTGAGCTATCTCCAGAAATCACTAGAACATGCTCAAACACACATGGTAAGATTGCAAGTCATAACAATTTCAGACTTTGCAGAAAATAACATCACGATGCAATGTTTAGAGCTATCAAACACCATGTTACAGGAACTTATCATGGCAAACAAAGGCATGACATGAATCTACTAAATTCATAGATCAAAAGTCCCTTACTGACCATAAGCCAAAAAGGATCAGAAAATATGATGGCACCCACGTAAACATAGCAAGTTATATTACAGATTCAAACATGGCAGGAACATAATTATGGAGGCATGTAGATGAGCTTGTGCAACTCACTACAGAGCAAAACATGGCATGGCAAGGTACCCAACAGTAAGAAGGCATGTTTGAGAAGCTAGGAATGGCAATAGCAAGGTCATAGGATGCATGGAACACTAGGAACAACCATGGTAACAACTGAACTTAATGTAAACAGGCTGACAGCAACATTTTCAAGCAAATTTGGAGCAAGATATGAACAAGCTACAGCAAGCTATAAATGCAACCAGGGGCATGGATGGATAGAGGATGACATGTAGATCAAAATATGTTTATAGAACATCTCCAGATTATGCATAGAATGATTAGTAGCAACATGTTTATATAGCATCACGAAATAACAGATTCAGCCTAGCAAAACAGCAACATCATGAACCCTACTTAACAAGCTCGATTCACTCACCACAAGTCATTGCATGACAAGATAAGCATAGCATCATCAAGAAGACATGTTTGTGAAACAAACCAAGTCAAGAATAAGTCCATAGCATGCAAGGATCAACTATAGCAACCTTGGCCAAATTGAATAACAAGTAAACAATGTCAGGACCCCTACTCAATGCCACATCGATCTAGCATGTAACACCTCATATCACTTTGCGGCCTCACGCACGGTATTCCCATGGGTGTCGCCTTACCTTTGCCCGGGACCGTTTGCGCCTTTTGGCACACGTATATGACAGTGTCGCTAGCATCCATATGATAAGGAGCCCGGGCTGACATGGCTAGTCGTAAACCCAAAGTGGCACAGACTTACAGGGACAGGCATCCATGACCCAGCATCGAACGTGTCGGTCATCAGCGAGTGAATCCAGGCTGTAGCACTGGGCTAGCAGGACTCCGGTGAACCGGGCTGTAGCGGGCTAACAGGACTCCGGTATTCATCACGTGACATTTCCCCGAAGGGACAGACACAGGAACGAAGAAGGACACATGCCGGCCAACCTAAGTGTTCCGGAGCAGTAGCAAGCTACCATGGCTCAGTGAAACACTAGGAGACATTTCCCGGTAAGAGAGGCTACTAAGGATAAACAACTAGAGGGTCATATCCCACACATACCAAGCATTTCAATAACATACACACAATATGCTCGATATGTGCAAATACAACATGGCATCACAACATGACTCTACGACTCAGGTAATATATTCAGTAGGCTCCGAGGAGCGAGATATTACAAACAGGGGTCTCACGACCCAACATTCAGAGCATACAAATCAAAGCACAAGCGGAAGCTATCATGTCTGAGTACAGACATCTATAAATGAAAAAGGCTGAGAAGCCTAACTATCTACCAGATCCTGCCGAGGGCACAAGATCGTAGCTGAGGTAACAAGCTAAACGTCGAAGTCCACGCGGAACTACTAGCGAGACTGAAGTCTCTCTCCAAAAACATAAATTAAGTAACGTGAGTACAAATGTACCCAGCAAGACTTACATCAGAACTAACTACATATGCATCATTATCAACAAAGGGGATGGTGGGGTTTAACTGCAGCAAGCCAGCTTTGACTCGGTGGCTATCCTGAACTATGACTGCAAACAACTCTTTTGAGGTGGCGCACACGAGTCCACATATTCACCAACCAATACACCACTATGGAACCGCTCCCGTCTCCCTACGAGAACGCCATCCATAGTACTCATGCTTATATTGCGTATTTTAGAGTATCCACTTTCACTTGTCTATGAACTGATATAAGCAACCCAGAAGTCCTTTACCGCGGACACGGCTATTCGAATAGATGATGTTAACCCTGCAGGGGTGTACTTCTTCATACATGTTTCCACCACTTAGCGTCTGCACACGACATGTGCTCGGCAGACTTCAAGCGAAAGCCGACGTGGGTGTAGACCACGACCTACCTAAACACCTAAGTCTCTAGTCCAGGTTTATCGCCTATTCGGGTTCCATCCATGAGGAGATCCGGCCGGAGTTTCGCTCACAACCCCAAACGATGTGAACAGGGTTCCCGAGATACCAAACGGGCATCCGGTACACCGTGCCACGTACCTACCGCATCACAGCCCACCCCTACGGTCAGCGCTGTCCACGGCCTCCAGTAAGCTACAAACACGAGAAACTACTTGCAACTCCTGGACAGAGTACTAGGGTGAATAAGAAGTCGAGCGGGGTCATATTTCAGGGCCCAATGTATGGTAGTAGCTGAATCATGGATCACAAACACAGAACTCAGTTCCTGAGGACGGCTGCAATGAGACAACCCACCATGTACTCCTACATGGCCTCTCACCGCTACCTTTACCAAATCGTGTTCACACACTTAGCTCACACACAGTAGGACATGTGCACACGCCTCTGATTCATCCCCGATGAATCAGACCTGACTCAACTCTAGGCAGTAGTAGGCATGACAAACAAGCATGAATGAGTAGGCACAACAGGGCTCAAACAACTCCTACTCATGCTAGTGGGTTTCATCTATTTACTGTGGCAATGACAGGTCATGCAGAGGATAAAGGGGTTCAGCTACCGCAGCAAGTAACAGTTGAATCGTTGTTGTCCTAATGCATTAAAAGAGAGCAGGAGCGAGAGAGTAGGATTGTATCGGAATGAACAAGGGTGTTTTGCTTGCCTGGCACTTCTGAAGATAACATTGAGTCTTCATCAGTGTCAACGATCACATCCTCGGAACATCGTCTACCGAGAGGGGACAAATACTGGCAAGAAAGACGAACTACAATCAATGCAATGCACAATATGATGCATGCTCATGACATGGCAATATGAATGTGGTTTGAGCTAATGCAACTAGCAACAGATTAAATGAAGTTGGTTTGAATACAAGATTCAAATTCAAACTCCATATGTGATTATTTAAATGCCCTTTATATGATTTGTGCTAAACAGCAGCTATAAGTTGTTCTAACATGCATGAAAATGGTACAGATGGATTCCTTGAAGTTTTCTGATAATTTTTCATATATAAATTATTTCATTTGGAGTTACGGTTGAATTTCTATGATTTTTAGAAGTTTATACTATTTTCTGGAATTTCCTGAATAAAATAAATCCAGAAAATACTTATTGCGTCAGCATTGCGTCACTATGACGTCAGCAGGTCAACAGGCGCTGCTGCGGGTCAAACCTGACCAGTGGGGCCCACTGGTCAGTGACTCAGGTCTGGATTGAGTGAATGACAGGTGGGACCGGTCAACGATGACTGGGCCAGAGTCAAAGCTGACACGTGGGGTCCACGGCACTAACACTAATTTAACAGAATAATTATATTAACCTAATTAAGCGCAGGGGCCCACATGGCAGTGGCTCTGGGGGTGTTTAGCGGGGTTATTAGCACTAATTAACCGGCGCCACGTCAGCAGGTGATGCCGGCGACCACAACAGCGGCGGGAACTCGCCGGAGTTGGTCGGGGCGGCGCTACAGGCTGCGGTTGGGCACCCTGAGGGCACCAGGAGGGAGCCCGTGCTCCCGCGCGTCTAGGGGCGCATGCAGCTGGGCACAGGGAGGCCGGGGTCGACGGCGGCGACCAGAACGACGGCGGCCGGAGCTACGGGTTCGGGCGAGTTAGTGCTACGGTGTGCAAACGAGCGAGGTGAGAGGCTAGCGGAGCACTACGCAGTGCGGGGAGCGAGTTAGGCACGCCAGGGTGACCAAATGGTCACCGGAGCTACGCCGGCGATGAGCTCAGGCGGCGGCGTGCTACGGCCAGCTATGAAATGGCGGCTACGGCAAGCGGCAAGCCACGGGGTTAGGGGCAAAACGTGCAGGAGCTCACGGTGGTTCGGATGAGGTAGATGACGAGCTCGGGGAAGCGGAGACGACGGCGAATCGACGGTGAAGATCCTCGGCGGCCGGCGATGGGAACGGCGATGGTGGCGGCGTTGCAGGGCGTCCGGCGGGGCATGGGTTGGTGGAGAGGGAGAGGGGGTCGAGGCGGAGCCTTTGAGCGCATCGGCGAGGCTAGGGGTGGCCGGTGGCCACGGGTACGGCGACGATGATGGCGAGCTCCGCTCGGTGGTGTGCGCGAGAGGGGAGCAGAGGAGGGGATGGGGTCCAGGGGGAGAGGATGAGGGCGAGGGAGAGCGAGAGGGGGTCGAGGAGGCGCGTGGCGTCACCGGGGCGTCGAGGAGGAAGCAGGAGGTGGCCAGGGGAAGCAGGAGGTGGCCGAGGCCTCTCGGGCGCGCGCCACGCCTCGCCTCTGCCTACTGGCAGAGGAAGACGACAGGGGGGAGTGGAGATGGGCTGGGCCGTGCTGGGCCAGGTAAGTGGGCGCCAGGTAACTTCCTTCTCTCTCTCTCTTTTATTTCTTTTCTATTTCTGTTATTTTGTTTTTGATTTGATTTAAAATACCAAATCATTTAATAAAATCCTGGAAACAATTATGGGTGCTTTCTGAATTATTTCAGTGACCCTTAACAATTTCCAACATTTATTTGAACATTTAAATTATTTATAGTGTTTAAATGCCCAAAGTTAAATACAATATGATTTAATTCAAAAATCCAAAAATGACCTAAGAATATATTCATCATTTTTGGGAGAGGTTTCCACCTTAACCAGAAATCATGAACTTTTCTTAGGAACTTTTTGGGTTTATTGAAAAGATTTTAATTCACCCTAGTTGAGTTGATTTAATGCTAGGGTTTGAACATCCCCATTCCAATTTTAGGCAAAATTTAAACATGATGCAACACATGACTAGCTAGCTCAGAGCAAACCAGAAGTTAGGGATGTGACAACTCACCCCCACTAAACAAGAATCTCGTCTCGAGATTCAAGCGTAGGATAAGATGAAAGGGGAAACGCAAACTAGTATAATCTTCACGATCCAGGGTGCACTTCATAAGAGTGTTGATTCAATCACCATCTTTGTCTTGTCGTCTTGTTCTGAGAACTCCAACTAGCATGACAGCAAGAGGAAAAGGACAACTTCGGAAGAATCGATCTTCTCGAAGATCAATCAACTTAGGTTCAGCTCACAAAGTGAGTCATAGCAACATCTCTTGAGCTGAGACACGAAGCATACATCTAGAGGGATGGAGTGAAACGGATGACGAAGGTTTATTAGGTAGGCAACAATTCCACACCTAAGAGGGTGTGAACGGTTGTCAACGTAGCGAGGAGTTAAGTTGACATGACACCATAATGATGCACCTTAGGGAAGGTGACTCGAAGATATATCCCCTTAAGTGGCAAAAAGAATTACCTTTGATTCAAAGATCATTGAAACTCTTCATACCAGCCTAAGGCAATTCACAACGATTGTTTGGCGGAGTGCAAAGGAATGGTACACCCGGACTAGGATGGATGATGCGGACTACCTTGTTGAAGACAACGTAATGGATGAATTTGCTTATCACCGGAAATGGAAGAGACCCATGGTAGAATGGCACATCGGCGGTGCAAGCTGAGAACAAAATGCAAATGCTGGGAAAGATTCTGGTAACTGGGGAAGAACCCAACAATAGAGAGTGAATTCACTGTTTGAAAAGATCATAGCATTGCCGAGGAAACTGAGAGCATCCCAATTAGTGTCGATGATAACACCTAGCGCTTATGCATGCTCTCAAGAACTTGAGCATTTCCATATTCATCAAGGTTTTACCAACATCCGTGTCAAGGATCCTGGCAACACAGCTTGCTACCATGACGAATGATGATGGATGATGCAGATGCAAAGGAAGATAACACTTTCTCAGATTTCACCTTAGCGAGGCCAAGGAAATAAAATCTGGATGATCGACCGAGAGACATTTAGCACTCCGCTTCTAATGTTCTCCTTGATGTGCTAGCGTATCCCATTCATTGAAATGGTTTGGTATCTAGAACATCAAGTAAAGGTCGGACTTCGGGAACACAAAAATCTATAGGGAACAACTAGGGAGTAAATCCTACGAAGTCCTTATGGGAAGGTGGCCAACTTCTTCAAGCAGGATACTACAATAATAGGTCTTCCGGCTGGGTGTGTTGGCCATAACATCCACTTTACCGGTTATCGAGGGACCAATATTATAGTTCTTGGGGAAATGTTCCAACCCATCATATCTGCCTGAGATTCAGATCTGGTTGGTGTCAGGATATTCCAGACTCATCGAGTCTGGGAAGAAAAATGAAAGTTTGCAACACAAATCGACGAGATGACGTTGCGAGATTCTCAGGGAATGAACTACGATAGTAAGCTCCAAAACATGAGCTGGTTCTGCTACAAACATGTGAGCACGCTGTCCCAGACAAACATGATCCCATGGTAGTCTTGCAATAAAACACCACCGAGTTCAGGTGGGGAACCATCATTAATGACATCGAAGTCTCCGCGCATGGAAGTCCAAAGAGTTCACCTTGGACAAACTCCTTTATCTTTGAACAACTCAATCAGTGGCTTGGTGTGCTAGGATATACATATGGAATGAAGATGATCAGTCTATCAGACCATAGAATACTTCGCACATGCATGACTGACTTGCGATGATTCCACTAACTTTCTCAATTTCATGGCGGCAACTTTCACCAATGCACGTGTATAAGAGAAAGTCACTCCTTTCATCAAACAATTACTTCATGAGCTAGCATGAAGAAAATGCTTTCAAAAGTTTCCAACACTAACTTGTTGTCCAACAAGATCATGGAGGAGATAAGGATGTTGTCAATGGGCTCAACAATAATTCATCTGGGTTTCCTTTTAAAAGGAATTCCATAGTTAAGTGAACACGGTGATAGCATTGGTCAGACCCAAGAATATAACGGTGTATGCTCGAGGAGAAACCACGAGTAAGACAACATTACGAGCATCGTTGGTACTGATTTGATTTGACGATAGCCCACACTCAAATCGAAGGATTGATAAGACAATAGGTCCAGCAACTGATCACAGGGACCAATTGATGAAGATATCATCTTTCTTCAACACACACTACACAAGAATATCCCTTTGGAACGAACTAAGTTAGGCAAGCTTTTATCTTCCAATTCTCCAAGTTGTTGTCTAGCTTAACCAACTAGCTCAGGGATATCCAACACAGATTCTTGGAGAAAGGGTGGTTCACAAGAAACCAACTTGATCACGAGCTCAACATAACAGTCAGGAAACAACCCGGTAACACTTCCAAGAAGATATTTGGAAAGTCACGAACCACCGGTATGTTACTAAGCTCGAGAACAATCTTGCTTTTCAGGGCAAGACGATATGATCAATAGAGCGAGGATTTGACAAGATCCTAACTCATCAATCGAAGGGTGCACTGAAATAAGGACTAGGTAGCACGATCAGTCTTAGAAGGATGATTCAAAAACCAACACACTAAGAATGAAATTATTGTCCTTTAACTACCCAGCAACGAGGTTGCTAGGCGTATTGATTTCACACATCACAATTCATTTGTCGGTATTCCGGTTGCATCAACACGAAGACCGAGGAATGACTAATGATGGCAAGAAGTATCACTGTACCAAGAGTTCATAGGATGATGTGCAATTCCTATAATAATCCCGATATAAAGATGGTAATACTCCAAGGTAGAACAGAACAAAAGCTGGATTAGCAATTTGATCTGCGGAGCACAACTTCTTTGACCCAATCCTGGATATGGAAGAGGTACTGGAGTTTGTTTCTCCTAGTCATTCTGCGATAGAATGGCTTGACGGACCACAAGAGTAATAGGCATCGATAAACGAACGCACGCATACTCTTGACTATCAATTGATAGACGAGGGTCAGAATGCAACTAAAGAGAACAACTCAAAGGAACATATAATTTTCTGAGTTGTGGATGCATAGATTAGTATGTCGAACCAAGTTCAACATATTACTTCCGGATAACCCATGCAGAAAGGTAGAGCTGGCAGAGTCACGATTTATGAATGGAGAACTCCTCAAGAGTACTCTAATTGTGATCTTTTGGTTCAAAAGAACTCCTGCCAAGAATGGTTCATGGTATTTGGAAGAACGATATACCACGGACCTCGAGGACTATCGCAAAGGTTACTAATATCCTAAAGGAACTAGCAAACACTATCAACATGAAGTAAGTAGAGTGAATCTCGGGTTCAAAACCCAGAAATAGAATGCCTACTAACTAATAACATCACGGGATGCTTTCAAAAATAATGGCCAGAATCATCACACTGGGGATACAAAAGCATGGCTAAATTGCTAGGTGACTTCCTAAACACCTAAGGTCATAATAATAGCTCCAACATCTACGCCGAGGCAACAAGGTACCTCAACTCAACAATTAGTGTGATTGAGCTGGCATAAAGGAGCATCGAAACCAGAGGGAAAGGATTTTGCAAATGCATCAGGCTATTTAGAAACCTGGAATGACTCGGACAGCATAACGGCTGTAAATGCTCAGAAAAGATTTGAGACATTCACAAAAATGGTGGCATAACCACTCAGAAGCACAATATCAAGGTCTTGAGATCAACAATTAACGTACGTAAGTAATAGGATCTGAAACGAGGCTTAATTCCAACAATTCTATAAGTCTACGGATTAGTAACACGTGATCCTGATGGAAAGAAGAGATAGCCTAGTTCTTAATCCCCGTAGAAGATGATGACTCAGATCAGAAGGCCATGAGGTATAAGGAGTAAAAAGAGCCTTATGTTCCATCCCACAATCAATTCCCTTATATAACTAAAGAATTTCTAGACTCAACTTCGACCAGTTTGGCTTGGTAATCCTACAGGCAGTCAAGCTCTGATACCAACGCTATCAGGACCCCGACTCAATGCCACATCGATCTAGCATGTAACACCTCATATCACTTTGCGGCCTCACGCACGGTATTCCCACGGGTGTCGCCTTACCTTTGCCCGGGACCGTTTGCGCCTTTTGGCACACGTATATGACAGTGTCGCTAGCATCCATATGATAAGGAGCCCGGGCTGACATGGCTAGTCGTAAACCCGAAGTGGCACAGACTTACAGGGACAGGCATCCATGACCCAGCATCGAACGTGTCGGTCATCAGCGAGTGAATCCAGGCTGTAGCACTGGGCTGTAGCGGGCTAACAGGACTCCGGTATTCATCGCGTGACATTTCCCCGAAGGGATAGACACAGGAACGAAGAAGGACACATGCCGGCCAGCCTAAGTGTTCCGGAGCAGTAGCAAGCTACCATGGTTCAGTGAAACACTAGGAGACATTTCCTTGTAAGAGAGGCTACTAAGGATAAACAACTAGAGGGTCAGATCCCACACATACCAAGCATTTCAATAACATACACACAATATGCTCGATATGTGCAAATACAACATGGCATCACAATATGACTCTACGACTCAGGTAATATATTCAGTAGGCTCCGAGGAGCGAGATATTACAAACAGGGGTCTCACGACCCAACATTCAGAGCATACAAATCAAAGCACAAGCGGAAGCTATCATGTCTGAGTACAGACATCTATAAATGAAAAAGGCTAAGAAGCCTGACTATCTACCAGATCCTGCCGAGGGCACAAGATCGTAGCTGAGGTAACAAGCTAAATGTCGAAGTCCATGCAGAACTACTAGCGAGACCGAAGTCTCTCTGCAAAAACATAAATTAAGTAACGTGAGTACAAATGTACCCAGCAAGACTTACATCAGAACTAACTACATATGCATCATTATCAGCAAAGGGGATGGTGGGGTTTAACTGCAGCAAGCCAGCTTTGACTCGGTGGCTATCCTGAACTACGACTGCAAACAACTCTTTTGAGGTGGCGCACACGAGTCCACATATTCACCAACCAATACACCACTATGGAACCGCTCCCGTCTCCCTACGAGAACGCCATCCATAGTACTCACGCTTATATTGCGTATTTTAGAGTATCCACTTTCACTTGTCTATGAACTGATATAAGCAACCCAGAAGTCCTTTACCGCGGACACGGCTATTCGAATAGATGATGTTAACCCTGCAGGGGTGTACTTCTTCATACATGTTTCCAGTACACTTAGCGTCTGCACACGACATGTGCTCGGTAGACTTCAAGCGAAAGCCGACGTGGGTGTAGACCACGACCTACCTAAACACCTAAGTCTCTAGTCCAGGTTTATCGCCTATTCGGGTTCCATCCATGAGGAGATCCGGCCGGAGTTTCGCTCACAGCCCCAAACGATGTGAACAGGGTTCCCGAGATACCAAACGGGCATCCGGTACACCGTGCCACGTACCTACCGCATCACAGCCCACCCCTACGGTCAGCGCTGTCCACGGCCTCCAGTAAGCTACAAACACCAGAAACTACTTGCAACTCCTGGACAGAGGACTAGGGTGAATAAGAAGTCGAGCGGGGTCATATTTCAGGGCCCAATCTATGGTAGTAGCTGAATCATGGATCACAAACACAGAACTCAGTTCCTGAGGACGGCTGCAATGAGACAACCCACCATGTACTCCTACATGGCCTCTCACCGCTACCTTTACCAAATCGTGTTCACACACTTAGCTCACACACAGTAGGACATGTTCACACGCCTCTGATTCATCCTCGATGAATCAGACCTGACTCAACTCTAGGCAGTAGCAGGCATGACAAACAAGCATGAATGAGTAGGCACAACAGGGCTCAAACAACTCCTACTCATGCTAGTGGGTTTCATCTATTTACTGTGGCAATGACAGGTCATGCAGAGGATAAAGGGGTTCAGCTACCGCAGCAAGTAACAGTTGAATCGTTGTTGTCCTAATGCATTAAAAGAGAGCAGGAGCGAGAGAGTAGGATTGTATCGGAATGAACAAGGGGGTTTTGCTTGCCTGGCACTTCTGAAGATAACATTGAGTCTTCATCAGTGTCAACGATCACATCCTCGGAACATCGTCTACCGAGAGGGGACAAATACTGGCAAGAAAGACGAACTACAATCAATGCAATGCACAATATGATGCATGCTCATGACATGGCAATATGAATGTGTTTTGAGCTAATGCAACTAGCAACAGATTAAATGAAGTTGGTCTGAATACAAGATTCAAATTCAAACTCCATATGTGATTATTTAAATGCCCTTTATATGATTTGTGCTAAACAGCAGCTATAAGTTGTTCTAACATGCATGAAAATGGTACAGATGGATTCCTTGAATTTTTCTGATAATTTTTCATATATAAATTATTTCATTTGGAGTTACGGTTGAATTTCTATGATTTTTAGAAGTTTATACTATTTTCTGGAATTTCCTGAATAAAATAAATCCAGAAAATACTTATTGCGTCAGCATTGCGTCACTATGACGTCAGCAGGTCAACAGACGCTGCTGCGGGTCAAACCTGATTAGTGGGGCCCACTGGTCAGTGACTCAGGTCTGGATTGAGTGAATGACAGGTGGGACCGGTCAACGATGACTGGGCCAGAGTCAAAGCTGACAAGTGGGGTCCACGGCACTAACACTAATTTAACAGAATAATTATATTAACCTAATTAAGCGCAGGGGCCCACATGGCAGTGGCTCTGGGGGTATTTAGCGGGGTTATTAGCACTAATTAACCGGCGCCACGTCAGCTGGTGACGCCGGCGACCACAACAGCGGCGGGAACTCACCGGAGTTGGTCGGGGCGGCGCTACAGGCTGTGGTTGGGCACCCTGAGGGCACCAGGAGGGAGCCCGTGCTCCCGCGCGTCTAGGGGCACACGCAGCTGGGCACAGGGAGGCCGGGGTCGACGGCGGCGACCAGAACGGCGGCGGCCGGAGCTATGGGTTCGGGCGAGTTAGTGCTACGGTGTGCAAACGAGCGAGGTGAGAGGCTAGCGGAGCGCTACGCGGTGCGGGGAGCGAGTTAGGCACGCCAGGGTGACCAAATGGTCACCGGAGCTACACCGGCGACGAGCTCAGGCGGCGGCGTGCTACGGCCAGCTATGAAATGGCGGCTACGGCGAGCGGCAAGCCACGGGGTTAGGGGCAAAACGTGCAGGAGCTCACGGAGGTTCGGATGAGGTAGATGACGAGCTCGGGGAAGCGGAGACGGCGGCGAATCGACGGTGAAGATCCTCGGCGGCCGGCGATGGGAACGGCGATGGTGGCGGTGTTGCAGGGCGTCCGGCGGGGCATGGGTTGGTGGAGAGGGAGAGGGGGTCGAGGCGGAGCCTTTGAGCGCATCGGCGAGGCTAGGGGTGGCCGGTGGCCACGGGTACGGTGACGATGACGGCGAGCTCCGCTCGGTGGTGTGCGCGAGAGGGGAGCAGAGGAGGGGATGGGGTCCAGGGGGAGAGGATGAGGGCGAGGGAGAGCGAGAGGGGGTCGGGGAGGCGCGTGGCGTCACCGGGGCGTCGAGGAGGAAGCAGGAGGTGGCCAGGGGAAGCAGGAGGTGGCCGAGGCCTCTCGGGCGCGCGCCACGCCTCGCCTCTGCCTACTGGCAGAGGAAGACGACAGGGGGGAGTGGAGATGGGCTGGGCCGTGCTAGGCCAGGTAAGTGGGCGCCAGGTAACTTCCTTCTCTCTATCTCTTTTATTTCTTTTCTATTTCTGTTATTTTGTTTTTGATTTGATTTAAAATACCAAATCATTTAATAAAATCCTGGAAACAATTATGGGTGCTTTCTGAATTATTTCAGTGACCCTTAACAATTTCCAACATTTATTTGAACATTTAAATTATTTATAGTGTTTAAATGCCCAAAGTCAAATACAATATGATTTAATTCAAAAATCCAAAAATGACCTAAGAATATATTCATCATTTTTGGCAGAGGTTTCCACCTTAACCAGAAATCATGAACTTTTCTTAGGAACTTTTTGGGTTTATTGAAAAGATTTTAATTCACCCTAGTTGAGTTGATTTAATGCTAGGGTTTGAACATCCCCATTCCAATTTTAGGCAAAATTTAAACATGATGCAACACATGACTAGCTAGCTCAGAGCAAACCAGAAGTTAGGGATGTGACAAACAATCTGCCAGGAAACATTTTGAAGCAAAAGTAGAGTACTCAAATGACATGCTAGGCTACTCCATAATTGCAACCAAGGGCATGAATGGATATACAATAACCTATTGTTCAAAACACCCTTACTGAAGTATCTCAAAATATGCATGGATCTCTCTGTAGCATCAAGTTTACATGGCATCAAAATAACAGCAGAACAGGGACTAAAATCAGCAACATCACGATGCCTAGTTTGCATGCTTGTGCTATTCACCACATTGATCACAAAAATACATGGTAAGCACCTCTGTAAAGAATACATGGCATAGTTCAAAACACATGAAGACATCAACCTCATAGGAAGCACACATGAATCATGGCAAAAATGACAAATGAGCTCGTTCTGATAACAGACAGCAGAAAACATCATGAAGCACTCTTACGACGATGCTTCAGGCATCAAGATGACCTCAAATGAATATGATGCAATGGAATGAAATGATGTACTCGACGAGGCAAACAATTTGACATATTATACGCACAAAACGGAGCTACGGATGCAGAGATATAGCACGTCAAACAGGGCATGAAAATTACTCAGGTTCGGGGACAACAATTTTCAGAGGGGAAGGTCAACCTGATGCACGGAAAACGAGGTAGGCCAGATCTCACCGGAGATCGACGTGGTGGTGGCCGGAGGACGAGGGAGAGGCCGGGAGGAAGCTGGGCGGCGCCGGCCGGGCCGGATCTGACCGGAGGGGCCGGGGCGGCGCTAGTGGCCGGAGGCGGGGCGCGGCGAGCTCCGGCCAGCTGCGGAGCTTGGCGAGCTCGGCCATGACAGGCGGCGGAGCTCCCGAGCGCACGGAGGCGGAGAAGACGGGGGCCGGCCGGGCGGCGGCGCGCCGGGCGGCGGCAGGCGCGGCGGAGGCGGCGATGGGCCGGGCGGGCCCGCTGCGGGCTCGCCGGGCCGCTGCGACGGGTGGCGGCGGAGGGACAGGTGGCGACTGCCGGTTGGGTGCGGGGCGAGCGGATGTGTCCGTCGGTGGAGGAGAAGGTGTCCGGCGGCGCGAGGGGAATTTCTAGGGTTTCGGGGGGAGAATTCATCCGCGAATTTCGGGGGAGAGGGCATATTTATAGGTAGAGGGAGCTAGGAGAGTCCAAATGAGGAGCGGTTTTCGCCCACACGATCATGATCGAACAACCGAGAGCATGGAGGGGAGTTAGCCGGGTTTTGGGCCACTTTGGAAGGGGAGTTGGGCTGCAAAGAGAAGGGGCTTTTACGGTTACCCGGTTAACCGTTGGAGTACCAAATGACCTCCAAATGGCACAAAACTTGACAGGCGGTCTACCGGTGCTATACCAAGGCCGCTTGGCAAGACTCGGGCCATTCCGAGAAAGTTTAACACCCACTCACAACGAGAGATGAAAGGGGAACGCCGGAGAGCATAGGAGCGCCGGATTGCAAAACGGAAAACGGGGAAAATGCTCGGATGCATGAGACGAACACGCATGCGAAATGAGATGCACATGATGACATGAAAAAATGCAACACGCAAGCAAATGACATGGCAACGACGGTGAATAACTGACAGACACCTGGCGCGTCGGATCCGGGGCATTACAACACTCCTCCACTAACAAGAGATCTCGTCCCGAGATCTTAGGACCGAGATGGAAGAGAAAAGGGATGAGGTGAAACAAGAACTGAAGAGAAGAAGCAAAGGATCGAGAGCACTCGAGAAAAAGGGGGGAAGGACAAGAATGACGAGAATCAAAAGCTCACAGAATCAGATAGACTATGAAAGCACTCGTTCTAACCGGAGTGGTTAGAATGAGAAAAGAAACGAATAAGACTGAAAGGATTTAGGCAGCACTCCGGTTGAAACATGGAGGAATAGAACACGAGCTTCACAAGATGGAATGATACTTGATGAAGACATGACACAAAACCTTCGGAAAGAATTAAAAGAACTTAGAAGGAAGGATTGAATTGAAGTTGTTGAGAAAATCAACAACGAAAGAATAAACTTGTTGTGGACTTATGGATAACGTCTCAGAAATTATGAGGTGATAACCAACCACAAACGGAAATGATTGGATAGCTGAGAAGAACTAAGAAATGCAAAAACTCCACTTCAAAAGAATACGGAGAATTAATTACACTTCGAGACGCGAGAAGAAAGGATACTTGAACTCCACCAACAAAATATTGATGAACTCTTGAAGAATGAATTAAATCGTGAAGAACCACCATGAAGAACTCCATTGACAAAAAAGATGATGAGATGGAATGAAGGATGAAAGAATAAGATGAGCCTTGCGATGATTTAGATGGAGGTTCCGACGAAATGGCTGAGGAAATTGAACTCCGGAAAAGAAAAGATGATAACACTTGGAACTAGAATTTATTCATCAAGAACAAACTCCGCAAGAAAGGATTAATCACTCTGATGAAATAAGAATAAGATTTATTGTATGCTTATCCTTCATCAAATTAAATTGATGAAAATCAATGGATTTGGCATACTACTTATTCTTCTTGAAAAGGATTGGGAAGGGATATAGCACAAAACTTGAGAAAGTCTTCATGAACCACCGGTAGGATTCGAAAGAACGAATGGATTGAAATGATAATCAAAGAAAAAGAATCTTGAACGAACCACCGTAAGAATTCGAAAATGATGGATGAAAGAGAATGAATCACCGGGAAGAATTAGACGAACACAAATGCTAGAGGGGATTTAGATGCAAAAGAACAAAGAGATAATGAGCTGATTAAAGAACACTTGAACGAAGCACCGGGATAATGGATAATGGTAGCTTAAATGATGGGGGCGAAGAATTCTTCTGGAACGATGGCCTCCGATGAAAAGAAAGGGGAAAACAATTTCTGACATACTCCGGATGAGAAAAGAATATCTGACAAATGGAATAAATCGAGAGGATAGCATCAAGCTGGAACCACGAATCTTCGAGAGAAGGGCAAGATTTGGAGGGAAAACTCTTCTTCGATCCTCAAATGACGACGGGAAACACCAACAAAATTGCTGAGATACTCCAGGAGAATGAAAAGCGAAGAGGTTGAGCCAACAATGAATTTTTTTTTGAAACCGATCTTGGACAAGCATCTGACTGATGAAATTCATTCTTACGTCACACTTGAAAAGAATTGAGAATAACTCCGAGAAATTAGAAGAGTCAGGTAAGATCCTGGGAAAAGACCTGTGGGTTAGGGCCCACTGAAGAGAAAACACCGTTGAAAAGGACTGTTGAAGAGGTAGATGATGCACCGGAACGATTGAAATATTTGAATGAGGTGGCAACCTCGAATTAATTGGAACACGGACGAATCTCCTGAGATGTCTTGAACTCCGGAATGATAAACTGGCGAGAGGTGAACGACCAGGGAAAACACTTGAGCCGAGGAAAAGAATATAATCAACCCAAAAAAACTTGAATTGAATCCACCGGAGAAAAAAAAGATGAAGAATGTCCACCGAGACGAGAATTCACCAGTTGAAATAATTGACGAAAGACTGAAGAGGCTCCACACGAATGAAATAGATTGTCGAGAGAGAGTCAGACTCCGGGAAGAAGAGGGTGGGAGGGCGGGAAAACAAAGGCAACTTGGAAGGGGAAATTGACGAATATCTTGAAGAGAAAACACCAATTGAAATCATTGAGGAAAGAAGGCAAAGATTTCGCACGAGTAGGATGGATACTCGATTACGGGCTCCGGTTCCGAGAAGAAGAAGGGGTGGGCGGGTGGGAAAAAGACAACTGAGGATTGAACTCAAAGATGAAGAGGCTCGAGTCAACTTGACGAGAAATGCACCGGATGAAAAGAGCTGAGAGCCAACGATCGAAAAACCAACTCCGTGAACCTAAAGAATAATTTGAAGGGGAAGAGGAGTAATTCAAAACACCTACATCAAGATTCCTCACCAGAGCGACGAAGGGGCTGAGGAGTAAAAAGAATTCCTACTCTCCGATATAACTAGACTCCGAAAACAGTTTATTCTAGACTCGACGTCGGCCAAACTACACGATCAATCAAGGGGGCTCCTAGGGTCGGTCGAGGCTCTGATACCAACTTGTCACGCCCAATATGCGACCCTATCCAAACGGAACTCGAAGGTCCCACCAAGGATAGACCCGCATATTGAAACGCTTTTGCAAGGTGGATATCTTTACATCAACATTACATAACAGATGGGGATACAAACATAAGGCATACAATGCCACACGAATACAACATAACAATACATCAGAGCACCATCCGACTACGGATGAAACACAAACAGAAACTCAAACGACATCCACCCTGCTAGCCCAGGCTGCCGACCTGGAACCTATCCCCTGATCGAAGAAGCAGAAGAAGAACTCAACGCAAGCAAGCATCGCTCTCGCGTCATGATCATCACATAACCTGTACCTGCAACTGTGGTTGTAGTAATCTGTGAGCCACGAGGACTTAGCAATCCCATTACCATGGGTTTCAAGACTAGCAAAGCTTAAAGGGAAAGGAAGGGGTAAAGTGGTGAGGCTGCAGCAGTGGCTAAGCATAATATGGTGGCTAACATACGCAAAGAAGAGCGAGAAGAGAACAAGCGGAACAGTCGTTAACTAGTAGTGATCAAGAAGTGATCCCGAACTCCTACTTACGTCAAACATAACCCAGAAACCGTGTTCACTTCCCGGACTCCGCCGAGAAGAGACCATCACGGCTACACACGCGGTTGATGCGTTTTAATTCGGATCTGGTGTCAAGTTATCTACAACCGGACATTAACAAATTCCCATCTGCCTATAACCGCAGGCACGGCTTTCGAAAGATTATACCCTGCAGGGGTGTCCCAACTTAGCCCCTGACAAGCTCTCACGATCAACGAAGGTATAGACCTTCTCCCAGGAAGACCCAATCAGACTCGGAATCCCGGTTTACAAGACATTTCGACAATGGTAAAACAAGACCAGCAAAGCCTCCCGCTGTGCTGACAAATCCCGATAGGAGCTGCACATATCTCGTTCTCAGGGCACACCGGATGAGCCAGACGTCGGGTTGGCATAGACCCTGGTTTCCCAAGGGGCGCCAGACATCGCTCGGTTCGGACCAACACTTAGACAAGCACTGGCCCGGGGGGGGCTAAAATAAAGATGACCCTCGGGTTGGCCGACCCAAGGGAAAGGTATAGGTGGTGGTGAGGCAACTGGTAAAACCAAGGTTAGGCCTTGCTGGAGGAGTTTTATTCAAAGCGAACTGTCAAGGGGGTCCCATAAATCACCCGACCGCGTAAGGAACGCAAAATCCGGGAACATAACACTGGTATGACGGAAACTAGGGCGGCAAGAGTGGAACAAAACACTAGGCAAAAGGTCGAGTCTTCCACCCTTTACCAAGTATATAGATGCATTAATAATATAAGAGATATTGTGATATCCCAACCAAAATCCTGTCCACCATGGAGAAATCTTCAACTTCACCTGCAACTAGCAACGCTATAAGAGGGGCTGAGCAAAAGCGGTAACATAGCCAAACAACGGTTTGCATGGGAAAAGTGTCAAAGGTTAGAGGTTCATGGCAATTTGGGATGGCTTGATAAACAGGTAATAGGTAGCGCAGCATAGCGATAGAACGAAACAACTAGCATAGCAATGATAGTAGTGAGATCCAGGGTAGCGGTCATCTTGCCTGAAATTCCGCAAGGAATTGAACGAGTCCATGAAGAAGACGAACGGATGAAGCCGAACCAACCGTAGACGAACGAATCCTCACGATCGCAACGAAACAGGACTATCGAAAAGAAGCACACAACATAGTAAACACACCACGCATGAACAAGACATGATGCACAACAAGCATGATGCATGACAAAGCTACATGAAGCTACTCATGGAAAGAGATGATGCAAACAAGAGCAACACATCAAGGCAAGTTTAAATGAGGCCGGGAACAACGTATACCAATTCCGGTAAGTCCTCATATGCATATTTCGAAATTGGTCCAGATCTGAACAAACCTTATGTTCAAGTAATTAAACATCAAGTTAAGATGCACCAAGATGATCTACACAAGATTCTAGTCAAGTTACATATAAAGTTCATTAGATTTGGAGCTACGGCCTAGAAGATATGAGCAAAACAAGTTAAACATGGCATTGATGCAAAATGCACCCAAACATCAAGCAAACACACCAAAACAAGGATGCAACATGATAATATGAAGCTACATGCAAAACAAAGCAAGTTTCATATAGAGCACACTCGAAACGGAGCAACGGTTCAACACACACACATGAAACAAGTTGAAGGACAAGTTGTCCAAAACAGCAACTAGGCATATTGCAAGCACCAAAACAACATGCTACAGCATCTCAACATAATAACAAAAGGCATGGGCATGATGTACAGGTAAAGCATAACAAAACATGAACACTGAGCTATCTCCAGAAATCACTAGAACATGCTCAAACACACATGGTAAGATTGCAAGTCATAACAATTTCAGACTTTGCAGAAAATAACATCATGATGCAATGTTTAGAGCTATCAAACACCATGTTACAGGAACTTATCATGGCAAACAAAGGCATGACAAGAATCTACTAAATGCATAGATCAAAAGTCCCTTACTGACCATAAGCCAAAAAGGATCAGAAAATATGATGGCACTCACGTAAACATAGCAAGTTATATTACAGATTCAAACATGGCAGGAACATAATTATGGAGGCATGTAGATGAGCTTGTGCAACTCACTACAGAGCAAAACATGGCATGGCAAGGTACCCAACAGTAAGAAGGCATGTTTGAGAAGCTAGGAATGGCAATAGCAAGGTCATAGGATGCATGGAACACTAGGAACAACCATGGTAACAACTGAACTTAATGTAAACAGGCTGACAGCAACATTTTCAAGCAAATTTGGAGCAAGATATGAACAAGCTATAGCAAGCTATAAATGCAACCAGGGGCATGTATGGATAGAGGATG
Organism: Triticum aestivum; assembly: GCF_018294505.1. Classification (NCBI taxonomy): domain Eukaryota; kingdom Viridiplantae; phylum Streptophyta; class Magnoliopsida; order Poales; family Poaceae; genus Triticum; species Triticum aestivum. The sequence continues at coordinate 471,234,907 of NC_057810.1, read as the reverse complement.
ACATGTAGATCAAAATATGTTTATAGAACATCTCCAGATTATGCATAGAATGATTAGTAGCAACATGTTTATATAGCATCATGAAATAACAGATTCAGCCTAGCATAACAGCAACATCATGAACCCTACTTAACAAGCTCGATTCACTCACCACAAGTCATTGCATGACAAGATAAGCATAGCATCATCAAGAAGACATGTTTGTGAAACAAACCAAGTCAAGAATAAGTCCATAGCATGCAAGGATCAACTATAGCAACCTTGGCCAAATTGAATAACAAGTAAACAATCTGCTAGGAAACATTTTGAAGCAAAAGTAGAGTACTCAAATGACATGCTAGGCTACTCCATAATTGCAACCAAGGGCATGAATGGATATACAATAACCTATTGTTCAAAACACCCTTACTGAAGTATCTCAAAATATGCATGGATCTCTCTGTAGCATCAAGTTTACATGGCATCAAAATAACAGCAGAACAGGGACTAAAATCAGCAACATCACGATGCCTAGTTTGCATGCTTGTGCTAGTCACCACATTGATCACAAAAATACATGGTAAGCACCTCTGTAAAGAATACATGGCATAGTTCAAAACACATGAAGACATCAACCTCATAGGATGCACACATCAATCATGGCAAAAATGACAAATGAAATCGTTCTGATAACAGATAGCAGAAAACATCATGAAGCACTCTTACGACGATGATTCAGGCATCAAGATGACCTCAAATGAATATGATGCAATGGAATGAAATGATGTACTCGTCGAGACGAACAATTTTACATATTATACGCACAAAACAGAGCTACGGATGCAGAGATATAGCACGTCAAACAGGGCATGAAAATTACTCAGGTTCGGAGACAGCAATTTCCAGAGGGGAAGGTCAACCTGATGCACGGAAAACGAGGCAGGCCGGATCTCGCTGGAGATCGACGTGGTGGTGGCCGGAGGACGAGGGAGAGGCCGGGAGGAAGCTGGGCGGCGCCGGCCAGGCCGGATCTGACCGGAGGGGCCGGGGCGGCGCCGGTGGCCGGAGGCGGGGCGCGGCGAGCTCCGGCCAGCTGCGGAGCTTGGCGAGCTCGGCCATGGCGGGCGGCGGAGCTCCGAGCGCGGGGAGGCGGAGAAGACGGGGGCCGGCCGGGCGTTTGCGCGCCGGGCAGCGGCGGGCGCGGCGGAGCCGGGGCGGCGAAGGCGGCGATGGGCCGGGCGGGCCCGCTGCGGGCTCGCCGGGCCGCGGCGACGGGTGGCGGTGGAGGGACAGGTGGCAACTACCAGTTGGGTGCGGGGCGAGCGGACATGTCCGTCGGTGGAGGAGAAGGTGTCCGGCGGCGCGAGGGGAATTTCTAGGGTTTCGGGGGGAGAATTCATCCGCGAATTTCGGGGGAGAGGGCATATTTATAGGTAGAGGGAGCTAGGAGAGTTCAAATGAGGAGCGGTTTTCGCCCACACGATCGTGATCGAACGACCGAGAGCATGGAGGGGAGTTAGCTGGGTTTTGGGCCACTTTGGAAGGGGAGTTGGGCTGCAAAGAGAAGGGGCTTTTACGGTTACCCGGTTAACCGTTGGAGTACCAAACGACCTCCAAATGGCACGAAACTTGACAGGCGGTCTACCGGTGCTATACCAAGGCCGCTTGGCAAGACTCGGGCCATTCCGAGAAAGTTTAACACCCACTCACAACGAGAGACAAAAGGGGAACGCCGAAGAGCATAGGAGCGCCGGATTGCAAAACGGACAACGGGGAAAATGCTCGGATGCATGAGACGAACACGCATGCGAAATGAGATGCACATGATGACATGAAAAAATTCAAAACGCAAACAAATGACATGGCAACGACGGCGAATAACTGGCAGACACCTGGCGCATCGGATCCGGTGCGTTACAGTGTCGGTCTTCGGAGGAAAAACTGCTAAAAATAGAACATGGATCATGGCTTGTGACTCATGATGATTATGGTTATTATTATTGTGGACTAACCCTTTATATTATTTGAATTATTGAGTATCCCTGGGACGGTTCTACCTCCTGGATATCCACTATGATTATTCTCTTATAAGCCCTTTATGTGGTGTCACACAGACGCCCAACTGTGGCATGTTTGTCATTGATTTACTTTATAAGCCCTTTATGTGGTGTCGCTTAGACGCCCGACTGAGGCATGCTTTATATCATTATCCTTTGAAGGCGTCGCTTCAGACACCCGATCGGTGCATTTTATTTCTACTCCATTATTGCATATTCATGTTGTATATAAATAACCTGCATGCATGCATCAAGGATTTTATTTTGTGACTGATATTGTGATCATAGAATATTCTATAGCATGATTATCATTTGTATATTATACCCATGTTCATAATGTTTGTGAGTACATTCAAAAGTACTCACTGGCTTGTCCCTGGCTATTGTCTTGGCCAGATTTCTTGCTTGGAGAGGAGCGTTGCGATGTCAGCCCCGGAACCCACGCAATGGTGACAACAGCCTCGCGAAGATAGGAGTTAACCTGGTCAGCTATTCCTATGGGAAATGGAGTCCCATGGCCACTGATGAACCACAAACCGTTTTCTCCATCAACCAATAGAAACCTTGTGTTGTACTCATAGGCCAGAATGGTCTTGTACTACATATTATGTATTTTGCTTGGAGCTTCTGTATCAAGTTAGTGCCTCATCAGCTAACAGTAATCCTGGTGCTGGTGAGCACAAGGACCATTTTCTGGAAATTAATATCCCAAAAACCCGGTCCTGACAAAGATCATATGTTCAGATCCTTTATGCATATTATTACTCCTCTGATTATGAACATGAATAAGCTTTATGAGTAGTTACGTTTGTTCCTGAGGACATGGGTGAAGTCTTGCTATTAGTAGTCATGTGAATTTGGTATTCGTTCGATATTTTGATGAGATGTATGTTGTCTTTTCCTCTAGTGGTGTTATGTGAACGTCGACTACATGACACTTCACCATTATTTGGGCCTAGAGGAAGGCATGGGGAAGTAATAAGTAGATGATGGGTTGCTAGAGTGACAGAAGCTTAAACCCTAGTTTATGTGTTGCTTCGTTAGGGGCTGATTTGGATCCATGCGCTTAATGATGTGGTTAGGTTTACCTTAATACTTCTTTTTCTAGTTGCGGATGCTTGCAATAGGGGTTAATCATAAGTGGGATGCTTGTCCAAGTTAGGGCAGTACCCAAGTACCGGTCCACCCAAATATCAAATTATCAAAGTACCGAACGCGAATCATATGAACGTGATGAGAACTAGCTTGACGATAATTCCCAATGTGTCCTCGGGAGCTCCTTCCTCATTATTAGAATTTTCCAGGCTTATCCTTTGCTACATAAAGGATTGGGCCACCTTGCTGCACTTTATTTACTTTTTACTCATTACTGTTTTGTCTTATTACAAAACTATCTATCACCTACAATTTCAGTGCTTGCAGAGAAAACCTTACTGAAAACCGCTTATCATTTCCTTCTGCTCCTTGTTGGGTTCGACACCCTTACTTATCGAAAGGACTACTATAGACCCCCTACACTTGTGGTCATCAAGACTCTTTTCTGGCGCCGTTGACGGGGAGTGTAGCGCTTTTGGTGAGTGGAACTTGGTAAGGAAACATTTATATAGTGTGCTGAAATTTTCTGTTACTTGTCACTATGGAAACTAATCCTTTGAGGGGCTTGTTTGGGGTATCTTCACCCCAACCAGAAGAGAAAAGAGCTTCTCCTCAACCTACTGAACTTTATGAAAATATTTACTTCGAGATTCCTTCGGGTATGATAGGAAAACTGCTAGCTAATCCATTTGCAGGAGACGGAACATTGCATCCCGATTTACACCTTATCTTTGTGGATGAAGTTTGTGGATTATTTAAGCTTGCAGGTATTCCCGATGATGTTGTCAAAAGGAAGGTCTTCCCTTTATCTTTGAAGGGAGATGCATTGACGTGGTATAGGCTATGTGATGATACGTGATCTTGGAATTATAAGCAATTGAACTTGGAATTTCACCAGAAGTTCTATCCTATGCATATTGTTCGTCGTGATCGTAATTACATATATAATTTCTGGCCTCGTGAAGGAGAAATCATTGCTCAAGCTTAAGTCAATGTTATATTCATGCCCCAATCATGAGCTCTCTCGGGAAATGATTATTCAGAACTTTTATGCTCAACTTTCTCTTTATAATCACAACCTGCTCGATACTTCCTGTGCTGGTTCTTATATGCTGAAGACTATTGATTTCAAATGGGACTTATTGGAAAGAATTAAACTCAAATTTGAAGATTGGGGTTCCGACGATGGTAAGGAGTCAGGTTTGACGCCTAAGTTCGATTGTGTTAAATCTTTTATGGATACCAATACTTTCCGTGGATTTAGCTCTAAGTATGGACTTGACTCTGAGATAGTAGCTACTTTCTGTGCTACTCACATTGATCTCCCTAAATAGAAGTGGTTTAAATATAATCCTCCCGTTGAAGTGAAAGTAGTTGCACCTATTACAGTCGAAGAAAAGACTATTACCTATAGTGATCCTATTATTCCTACTGCTTATGTTGAAAAACCTTCTTTTCTTGTTAGGATAAAAGATCAAGCTAAAGCGTCGACTATTGTTCGTCGGAGTAATACTAGGACTTATACACCTCCTGAGCAAATTAATGTTGAACCTAGTATTGCTATGGTTAAAGATCTCTTGGATGAGGATTTAGATGGGCATGTTATTTCTTTCTTGGGTGAGACTGCTAAAATTGCTAGACCTGATACTAAGACACGTAGACCTGTCGTAGGCATGCCTGTTATTTCGGTTAAAATAGGAGATCATTGTTATCATGGCTTATGTGATATGGGTGCTAGTGCTAGTGCAATACCTTATGATCTTTATAAAGAAATTATGCATGACATTGCACCCGTTGAATTAGAAGACATTGGTGTTACTATTAAGCTTGCTAATAGGGATATCATTAAACCTATTGGGATTGTTAGAGATGTTAGGGTTTTGTGTGGGAAGGTTAAATACCCTGCTGATTTTCTTGTTCTTGGTTCCCCACAAGATTATTTTTGTCCCATTATTTTTGGTAGACCCTTCTTGAATACTACTAGTGCTAGGATTAATTGTGAAAAGAATATTGTCACTGCTGGCATAGATGGTATGTCTCATGAGTTTAATTTTGCTAAGTTTAGTAGACAACCTCGCCAAAGGGAACCACCTACTAAGGATGAGATTCTTGGTCTTGCTTCCATTGGTGTTCCTCCAACTGATCCGTTCGAACAATATTTGTTACACCATGAAAACTATATGTTTATGAAGGAAAGGGAAGAAATAGATGAAGTGTTCCTTAAACAGGAACCTATGCTGAAAAACAACCTTCCCGTTGAAATTCTAGGGGATCCCCCTCCACCCAAGGGTGATCCCGTGTTTGAACTCAAACCATTACCTGATAATCTTAAGTATGCTTATCTTGATGAAAAAGAAATATATCATGTTATTATTAGTGCTAACCTTTCAGAGAAAGAACAAGAAAGATTATCAAAAACTCTGAAGAAGCACCGAGCTGCTATTGGATATACTCTGGATGGTTATTCCCACATTATGTCAGCACAAAATTTCAGTGGAGAAAGATGCCAAACCAGTTAGAGATCCTCAAAGACGATTAAATCCCAAGATGAAGGAAGTGGTAAGAAGCTCCTTGAGGCAGGTAACATTTATCCCGTTGCTAATAGTGAATGGGTAAGCCCTGTCCATTGTGTCCCTAAAAAGGGAGGTATTACCGTTGTTCCTATGATAAAGATGAATTGATCCCGCAAAGAATTATTACAGGTTATAGGATGGTAATTGATTTCCGTAAGTTAAATAAAGCTACTAAGAAAGATCATTACCCTTTACCTTTCATTGATCAAATGCTAGAAAGGCTATCCAAACACACACATTTTTGCTTTCTAGATGGTTATTCTGGCTTCTCTCAAATACCTGTGTCAGCTAAGGATCAATCTAAAACTACTTTTACTTGCCCTTTTGGTACTTTTGCTTATAGACGTATGCCTTTTGGTTTATGTAATGCACCTGCTACCTTTCAAAGATGCATGATGGCTATATTCTCTGATTTTTGTGAAAAGATTTGTGAGGTATTCATGGATGAATTTTCCGTCTATGGATCCTCTTTTGATGATTGTTTGAGCAACGTTGATCGAGTTTTGCAGAGATGCGAAGACACTAGTCTCGTCCAGAATTGGGAAAAGTGTCACTTTATGGTTAATGAAGGCATTGTCTTGGGGCACAAGATCTCCGAGAGAGGTATTGAAGTTGATAAACCAAGGTTGATGCTATTGAAAAGATGCCATGTCCCACGGACATAAAAGGTATAAGAAGTTTCCTTGGTCACGCCGGTTTTTATAGGAGGTTCATTAAGGACTTTTCGAAAATCTCTAGGCCTCTGACGAATTAATTGCAAAAAGATATTCCTTTTGTCTTTGATGATGATTGTGTAGAAGCATTTGAAACGCTTAAGAAAGCTTTGATTACTACACCTATTGTTCAGCTGCCTGATTGGAATTTACCTTTTGAAATTATGTGTGATGCTAGTGATTATGTTGTAGGTGCTGTTTTAGGGCAAAGAGTCGATAAGAAATTGAATGTCATCCAGTATGCTAGTAAGACTCTTGATACTGCCCAGAGAAATTATGCTACCACTGAAAAAGAGTTCTTAGCAGTTGTGTTTGCATGTGATAAGTTTAGACCTTAGATTGTCGATTCCAAAGTTACTATTCACACTGATCATGCTGCTATTAAATACCTTATGGAGAAGAAAGATGCTAAGCCTAGACTCATTAGATGGGTTCTCTTGCTCCAAGAATTTGACTTACATATTATTGATAGAAAGGGAGCTGAGAACCCCGTTGTAGATAACTTGTCTAGGTTGACCCACTGCCTATTAATGATAGCTTTCCTGATGAACAATTAGCGGTCGTTAATGCTTCTCGTACTGCTCCTTGGTATGCTGATTATGCTAATTACGTTGTTGCTAAATTTATACCGCCTAGTTTCACATGCCAGCAAAAGAAAAAGTTCTTTTATGATTTAAGACATTACTTCTGGGATGACCCACACCTTTATAAAGAAGGAGTAGATGGTTTTATTAGACGTTGTGTGCCTGAGCATGAACAGGAACAGATTCTACGCAAGTGTCACTCTGAATCTTATGGAGGACACCATGCTGGAGATAGAACTGCACACAAGGTACTACAATCTGGTTTTTATTGGCCTACTCTCTTCAAAGATGCTCATAAGTTTGTCTTGTCTTGTGATGAATGTCAAAGAATAGGTAACATTAGTAGACGTCAAGAAATGCCTATGAATTATTCTCTTGTTATTGAACTGTTTGATGTTTGGGGCTTTGATTATATGGGACCTTTTCCTGCCTGTAATGGTTATACACATATTTTAGTTGCTGTTGATTACGTTACTAAGTGGGTAGAAGCTATTCCAACTAGTAGTGCAGATCATAACACTTCTATTAAAATGCTTAAAGAAGTTATTTTTCCGAGGTTTAGAGTCCCTAGATATCTTATGACTGATGGTGGTTCACATTTTATTCATGGTGCTTTCCGTCAGATGCTTGCTAAGTATGATGTCAATCATAGAATAGCATCTCCTTATCACCCGCAGTCTAGTGGTCAAGTAGAGTTGAGCAATAGAGAGCTCAAATTAATTTTGCAAAAGACTGTGAATAGATCTAGAAATAATTGGTCCAAAAAACTTGATGATGCATTATGGGCCTATAGAACTGCATACAAAAATCCTATGGGTATGTCTCCTTATAAGTTGGTTTATGGAAAACCATGTCATTTACCTCTTGAACTTGAACATAAGGCATATTGGGCTATTAAAGAGCTCAATTATGACTTCACACTTGCCGGTGAGAAGAGGTTATTTGATATTAGCTCACTTGATGAATGGAGAACCCAAGCCTATGAGAATGCCAAGATTTTCAAAGAAAAAGTCAAACGCTGGCATGATAAGAGGATACAACAGCGTGAGTTTAACGTAGGAGATTATGTTTTATTATTCAACTCTCGTTTAAGATTTTTTGCAGGAAAACTTCTATCAAAATGGGAAGGTCCCTACGTTATCAAGGAGGTCTATCATTCTGGTGATATAAAAATCAACAACTTTGAAGGCACAAATCCGAGGGTGGTTACGGTCAAAGAATTAAACATTATATTTCAGGTAATCCTATCAATGTTGAAACTAATATTATTGAAACTGTAACTCTTGAGGAATACATAAGGGATACTTTCCAGAACGTTTCAGACTCCGAAAAGGCATAGGTATGTGGTACGGTAAGTAAACCGACTCCAAAACAACTCTAAAGGCAAATTTTATCAGTTTTGGTTTATTTAACAATTTTAGGAAGAAAGAAGTAGTCCGAAATGGACACGAGGCCCCCACGGGAGTGGAGGGCGCGCCCCCTGTCTCGTGAGCACCTCGTGTGCCTCCCGGACTCCGTTTTCTTGCATGTTATGTATTTTGGTCGGTAAAAATTCATTATATATACTCCCGAAGGTTTTGATCACCGTATCACGCAAATATCCTTTGTTTTTGTTTCGAGCTATTCCTGTTGCAGAATAAAGAAAGATGCCTTCTCAGGAGTGAGTTGGGGAGAGCCGGGTGTCGTGGAATTAACACGTCAGATGTCCTCATGAAAGGACTTAGTCGTAGAGCCATCACGACGGGTTAGATTGAAGGGGTTAAACCGGACAAGGGACACGGGAGTTTTATACTAGTTCGGCCCCTTCGATGAAGGTAAAGCCTATGTCTAGTTGTGATGGGATTGATTGGGTTTCGATGACCAGGGAGCAAATACGCTTTGCCTGGGTCTCAAGTTGTTGTTTCTTGTCCCTGAACCGCCACCGGGTCGTCCCTTTATATACATAGGTTGATGCCCGGCCGGTCTACAGAGTCCCGAGGCCGACTCATACAAGTGTCCGGCTCGGTCTCTCCTTTCCTAACTTACAATACAAGTTACATAACCATGGCGGTTTACCACGATGGGCCCTAATCCGCCTTTGGGCTCCGGGCCTCTAAGTTTCATTAGTAAAACGCCATCTTCAGATCACCGTGGGCTTTAATATAGTTGAGGGTGAACCGGGCCCTCCTGGCCGGTTTACGCTCAGTAGTTATATCCCCAACATTAGGCTCCAGATTGATTTGAACCTATTCCTGTCAATCTTCAATACTTAAAGAAATTCTGTGAACATCTCCTTATCTTCTCATAAACCGCCATGATGTCTTTGCTACGTCTTGAGCTTGCATTGGTTTTCCTCGAAGAGGAGAGGGTGATGCAGCAAAGTGTAGCATAAGTATTTCCATCAGTTTTGAGAACCAAGGTATCAATCCAGTAGGAGGCTCCTCAAAAGTCCCACGCACCTACACAAACAAACTGAGAACTCGCAACCAACGCAATAAAGGGGTTGTCAATCCCTTCACGGCCACTTGCGAAAGTGAGATCTAATAAAGATAGTATGATAAGATAAATATATTTTTGGTATTTTTGATATAGATGCAAAAAGTAAAGATGCAAATAAAAGTAGATGGAAAGCAAATATGATAAGAGATAGACCCGGGGGCCATAGGTTTCACTAGAGGCTTCTCTCTAGATAGCATAAGTATTACGGTGGGTGAACAAATTACTGTCGAGCAGTTGATAGAAAAGCACATAGTTATGAGATTATCTAGGCATGATCATGTATATAGGCATCACGTCCATGACAAGTAGACCGACTCCTGCCTGCATCTACTACTATTACTCCACACATCGACCGCTATCCAGCATGCATCTAGAGTATTAAGTTCATAAGAACAGAGCAACACATTAAGCAAGATGACATGATGTAGAGGGATAGACACATGCAATATGATATAAACCCCATCTTGTTATCCTCGATGGCAACAATACAATACGTGTCTTGCGACCCTTTCTATCACTGGGTAAGAACACCGCAAGATTGAACCCAAAGCTAAGCACTTCTCCCATGGCAAGAAAGATCAATCTAGTAGGCCAAACCAAACTGATAATTCGAAGAGACTTGCAAAGATAACTCAATCATACATAAAAGAATTCACAGAAGATTCAAATATTATTCATAGATAAACTTGATCATAAACCCACAATTCATCGGATCTCGACAAACACACCGCAAAAAGAGATTACATTGAATAGATCTCCACAAGAGAGGGGGAGAACATTGTATTGAGATCCAAAACGAGAGAAGAAGCCATCTAGCTAATAACTATGGACCCGAAGGTCTGTGGTAAACTACTCACAACTCATCGGAGGGGCAAGGATGTTGATGTAGAGGCCCTTCGTGGTTGCTTCCCCCTCCGACAGAGTGCCGGCAAGGGCTCCAAGATGGGATCTTGCGGATACAGAAGGTTATGGCGGTGGAAATTGTGTTTCGTTGTGCTCCTGGATGTTTTCGGGGTACGTAGGTATATATAGGAGGAAGAAGTACGTCGGTGGCCGCTCGAGGGGCCCACGAGACAGGGGGGCGCCCTACAGGGGGCGGCACGCCCTCCTATCTCATGGGGCCCTCGGAGCTTTCTTTAATTGCACTCCAGGCTCTCCAGATTAGATTTGTTCCAAAAATAACGCTCCCGAAGGTTTCATTACGTTTGGACTCCATTTGATATTCGTTTTCTTCGAAATACTGAAATAGGCACAGCAATATGGGCTGGGCCTCTGGTTAGTAGGTTAGTCCCAAAAATGATATAAATGTGTAAAATAAAGCCCATAAACATCCAAAAGAGGTAATATAATAGCATGGAACAATCAAAAATTATAGATACGTTGGAGACGTATCAAGCAACCCCAAGCTTAATTCCTGCTCGTCCTCGAGTGGTAAATGATAAAAAAGAAATTTTTGATGTGGAATTCTACCTAGCATAATTCATAATGTAATTTTCTTATTGTGGCATGAATGTTCAGATCCAAATGAATACAAAATAAAAGTTCATATTGACATAAGAAATAGTAATACTTTAAGCATACTAATCAAAGTAATCATGTCTTCTCAAAATAAGATGGCTAAAGAAAGTTATCCCTACAAAATCATATAGTCTGGCTATGCTCTATCTTCATCACACAAAGTATTTAATCATGCACAACCCCGATGACAAGCCAAATTTTTTTTAATACTTTAATAATCTCAAACTTTTTCAACTTTCACGCAATACATGAGCGTGAGCCATGGACATAGCACTATATGTGGAATAGAAGGGTGGTTGTGGAGAAGACAAAAAGGAGAAGATAGTCTCACATCAACTAGGTGTATCAATGGGCTATGGAGAAGCCCATTAATAGATATCAATGTGAGTGAGTAGGGATTGCCATGCAACAGATGCACTAGAGCTATAAATATATGAAAGCTCAACAAAAGAAACTAAGTGGGGTGCATCCAACTTGCTTGCTCACGAAGACCTAGGGCACTTTTGAGGAAGCCCATCATTGGAATATACAAGCGAAGTTCTATAATGAAAATTCCCACTAGTATATGAAAGTGACAACATATGAGACTCTCTATCATGAAGATCGGTGCTATTTTGAAGCACATGTGTGGAAAAAGAGATAGTAACATTGTCCCTTCTCTCCTTTTCTCTCATTTTATTTTTTCTTTCTTTTTTTTCTTTTTTTCTTTTCCTTTTTTTCTTTGGCCTTTCTCTTTTTTTCTTTTCTTTTTTTTCTATTTGTAAAGTCCGAAGTCTCATCCCAACTTGTGGGGGAATCATAGTCTTCATCATCCTTTCCTCACTAGGACAATGCTCTAATAATGAAGATCATCACACTTTTATGGATTTACAACTCAAAGCTAGAACAAGATATGACTCTATATGAATTCCTCCGGCGGTGTACCGGGATATGCAATGAATCAAGAGCGACATGTATGAAAATTAGGAAGGTGGCCTTGCCACAAATACGATGTCAACTACATGGTCATGCAAAAAGCAATATGACAAAAGTAATGCGTGTCATATGAACGGAACGGTGGAAAGTTGCATGGCAATATATCTCGAAATGGCTATGGAAATGCCATAATAGGTAGGTATGGTGGCTGTTTTGAGGAAGGTAAATGGTGGGTGTATGGTACCGGCGAAAGTTGCGCGGTACAAGAGAGGCTAGAAATGGTGGAAGGGTGAAAGAGTGCGTATAATCCATGGACACAACATTAATAAAAAGAACTCATATACTTGTTGCAAAAATTTAGAAGTCATCAAAAACCAAAGTACTACGTGCATGCTCCTAGGGGGATAGATTGGTAGGAAAAGACCATCGCTCGTCCCCGACCGCCACTCATAAGGAAGACAATCAATAAATAAAATTGTGCTCCAACTTCATCACAAAGCGGTTCACCATACGTGCATGCTACGGGAATCACAAACTTCAACACAAGAATTCTTTAAATTCATAATCACCCAACTAGCATGACTTTAATATCACTACCTCCATATCTCAAAACAATTATCAAGCATCAAAAATTGATCATAGCATCCAATTCACTTTCTATGATAGTTTTTATTATACCCAACTTGGATTCTCATCATTCTAGGACCAACTTTATGATCATAGCAAATACCATGCTGTTCTAAAAGACTCTCAAAATAATATAAGTGAAGCATGAGAGACTAGCAATTTCTTCAAAATTAAGACACCACCGTGCTCTAAAAGATATAAGTGAAGCACTAGAGCAAAAACTAGCAAGCTCAAAAGATATAAGTGAAGCACATAGAGTATTCTAGCAAATTCTAATCAAATAGGCTTCTCCCAAAAGGTGTGTACAGAAAGGATGATTGTGGTAAACTAAAAAGCAAAGACTAATATAATACATGACACTCCAAGCAAAACACATATCATGTGGTGAATAAAAATATAGCTCCAAGTAAAGTTACGAATGAACGAAGACGAAAGAGGGGATGCCTTCCCGGGGCATCCCCAAGCTTAGGCTTTGGCTATTCTTTAATATCTTGGGGTGCCATAAGCATCCGCAAGCTTAGGCTCTTGCCACTCCTTATTCCATAGTCCATAAAAGCTTTACCCAAAACTTGAAAACTTCACAACACAAAACTCAACAGGAAATCTTATAAGCTCCGTTAGTGAAAGAAGAGAAAACCACCACATAAGGTACTGTAATGAACTCATTCTTTATTTAATTTGGTGTTAAACATACTGTATTCCAACTTCTTATGGTTTATAAACTAATTTACAATCCATAGATGCATTGAAACAAGCAAACAACACACGAAAAATAGAATCTGTCAAAAACAGAACAGTCCGTAGCAATCTATAACTAACGCAAACTTCTGGAACTCTAAAAATCCTACCAAAATAGGAAGTCCTGGAAAATTTGTCTATTGAACAGCATCAAAAAGAATCAACGCAAAAGCTTATTCCTGTGATTTAACAAAATTATATTCATGCACGCAAAGTTTCTGTTTTTCAGCAGAATCAAATCAACTATCATCGTAGGTTATCCTATAGGTTCTACTTGGCACAAACACTAATTAAAAGATAAAAACACATCTAACCAAAAGGTAGATGCAAGATTTATTACTAAACAGTAGCAAAAACAAAAAACATAAAGAAAATTGGGTTGCCTCCCAACTAGCGCTATTGTTTAACGCCCCTAGCTAGGCATAAAAACAAACATAGATCTAACGAGTGCCATCTTTAGCACTAGGTTCATAAGTAGCACGCATGATAGATTCATAAGGTAATTTGACTTTCTTTCTTTGAAAGTGCTCCATGCCTTTCTTTAATGGAAATTGGAATCTAATATTCCCTTCCTTCATATCAATAATCACACCAATCGTTCTAAGGAAAGGTCTACCAAGAATAATAGGGCAAGAAAGATTGCAATCTGTATCAAGAACGATAAAATCTACGAGCACCAAATTTCTATTTGCAACAATAAGAACATCATTGATTCTTCCCATAGGCTTTTTAATGGTGGAATCCGCAAGGTGCAAATTTAAAGAGCAATCATCAAGATCACGGAAACCTAGAATATCACATAAAGTTTTTGGAATCGTGGAAACACTAGCACCCAAATCACACAAAGCAAAACACTCAAAATCTTTAATTCTAATCTTTATAGTAGGTTCCCACTGATCATTAAGTTTTCTAGGTATAGAAACTTCCAAATTAAGTTTTTCATCATAAGATTGCATCAAGGCATCAACAATACGTTTGGTAAAAGCATTATTTTAACTGTAAGCATGAGGAGAATTAACAACGGATTGCAACAAGGAAATACAACCTTTTAAAGAGCAATTATCATAATAAAATTCCTTGAAATCCTAGATAGTAAGGTCAACATATTAGAAGTTGAGGATTCTCCAATCTCACTCTTACCAAAATTAACATCAAGATCTAAAGACTCTGAATTTTTGGGACGCCTTCTAGGCAAAGTTGATTCATCATCACTCCCATAATCATCAAAATTCATATTGCAAAACATAGATCTAATTAGAGAAGTATCAATAACTTTAAGATCCTCATCATTATTTTCATGTAATTTTTCCGGTTTAGCGGCCATCTTATTGACTAAGGTGGCTTGCTTGTTAGAAATTTTGGCTATAGCATTCTCAAGCCGGGTAATTTGAGCGTTAACACCATAGAATTCTTTATTCATATCATCAAGCTCCTTGTTCATAAACCCAAAAAAACTTTTCTGTTCCTTAAGCTCATTTCTAAAGAAATTATTATGCTCAAATTGCAAATTCATAAAGCTTCTAATATTTGTTTTAATCTTATCCATCCTTCTGAGAAGGTGGTCAGGACCCTTGGGCACAACCATGAGGTCAAACAGGCAAACAAGCACACAAAAGAAGGCAAGCGAAAAAGAGAGGAGGAGATTGGGAAAGAGAGGGCGAATAAAATGGCAAGGGTGAAGTGGGGGAGAGGAAAACGAGAGGCAAATGGCAAATAATGTAAATGCGAGGGAGATGGGTTTGTGATGGGTACTTGGTATGTCTTGACTTGAGCGAAGACCTCCCCGGCTACGGCGCTAGAAATCCTTCTTGCTACGTCTTGAGCTTGCGTCGGTTTTCCTCGAAGAGGAGAGGGTGATGCAGAAAAGTGTAGCATAAGTATTTCCCTCAGAACCAAGGTATCAATCCAGTAGGAGGCTCCTCAAAAGTCCCACGCACCTACACAAACAAACTGAGAACTCGCAACCAACGCAATAAAGGGGTTATCAATCCCTTCACGACCACTTGCGAAAGTGAGATCTAATAAAGATAGTATGATAAGATAAATATATTTTTGGTATTTTTGATATAGATGCAAAAAGTAAAGATGCAAATAAAAGTAGATGGAAAGCAAATATGATAAAAGATAGACCCGGGGGGCATAGGTTTCACTAGAGGCTTCCCTCGAGATAGCATAAGTATTACGGTGGGTGAACATCGAGCAATTGATAGAAAAGTGCATAGTTATGAGATTATCTAGGCATGATCATGTATATAGGCATCACGTCCATAACAAGTAGACCGACTCCTGCCTGCATCTACTACTATTACTCCACACATCGACCGCTATCCAGCATGCATCTAGAGTATTAAGTTCATAAGAACAGAGCGACGCATTAAGCAAGATGACATGATGTAGAGGGATAAACACATGCAATATGATATAAACCCCATCTTGTTATCCTCGATGGCAACAATACAGTATGTGTCTTGCAACCCTTTCTATCACTGGGTAAGAACACCGCAAGATTGAACCCAAAGCTAAGCACTTCTCCCATGGCAAGAAAGATCAATCTAGTAGGCCAAACCAAACTGATAATTCGAAGAGACTTGCAAAGATAACTCAATCATACATAAAAGAATTCAGAGAAGATTCAAATATTATTCATAGATAAACTTGATCATAAACCCACAATTCATCGGATCTCGACAAACACACCGCAAAAAGAGATTACATCGAATAGATCTCCACAAGAGAGGGGGAGAACATTGTATTGAGATCCAAAAAGAGAGAATAAGCCATCTAGCTAATAACTATGGACCCGTAGGTCTGTGGTAAACTACTCACAACTCATCGGAGGGGCAAGGATGTTGAGTAGAGGCCGTCCGTGGTTGCTTCCCCCTCCGGCAGAGTGCCGGCAAGGGCTCCAAGATGTAATCTCGCGGATACAGAAGGTTACAGCAGTGGAAATTGTGTTTCATGGTGCTCATGGTTGTTTTCGGGGTACGTAGGTATATATAGGAGGAAGAAGTACGTCGATGGCCGCCCGAGGGGCCCACAAGACAGGGGGGCGCGCCCTACAGGGGGCGCACCCTCCTATCTCGTGGGACCCTCAGAGCTGTCTTCACTTGCACTCCAGGCTCTCCAGATCAGATTTGTTCCAAAAATAACGCTCCCGAAGGTTTCATTCCGTTTGGACTCCGTTTGATATTCCTTTTCTTCGAAATACTGAAATAGGCAAAAAAACAGCAATATGGGTTGGGCCTCCGGTTAGTAGGTCAGTCCCAAAAATGATATAAATGTGTAAAATAAAGCCCATAAACATCCAAAAGAGGTAATATAATAGCATGGAACAATCAAAAATTGTAGATACGTTGGAGACGTTTCAGTCTTCTCCTGTAAACTTTGTTAAACCGCCGTGACGTCATCCTCTGGACACAGCAATGGATCATCATGACATCATCTCTGTATAAAAAGATTAAAAAGATTCCCTTCATTAATGGTATCCCGAAGATCGAGGCGACAATCGGACCCACTTTTGCCTCTTCAGGCTCCTCAATTCTCGCGCTTGCCACTTATCCATTTGCCTTATAAATAGGCTCGGGGGTCCTTTCTTTTTTCCCCTTCCATGCCTCTTCTTCTTCCTCACGACGCTCAAGCTCTGAAGCTCCGCCGCCGCCCTCAACCTTCGAGCACTGCATCGATAAAGGCCGCTGCATCAACCTGATCGTACCAGAAACCTGCGGCTCTTCTCCACTATCCCTGCACATCTGGTAAGTTTCCTCCTCTCAACCCTAGATCTGTATTTAGGGTTTCTGCATTCATCCGTGTTCATAAGTGTTCATCTCAGTTCTTCATATTTGCTTCTGCCATAGTTTCTTTGATCTAACTGTAACATAGACCTCGTGCAGTAGCTGCTCCGCATCTAGTTTTAGCACTAGTAGATCTTCCTTCTTTGTACAGAATCCTTAGTAGAACGCACAAACTTCTCTGTCCTGCTTAACGCCTTTATAGGTCACAGAAATTTTTTCTTACTGAAGCACGGTAGATCCAAATTAATTTCATCATTGTGTGAAACCTGTTTCTGTCAACACTTAGTAAATTTTCATCTCTGGCTCCTCCACCTAAGGGCGGTTTAAACCTTTAGTAGTTGGTAATCCGCCATATATCATTATCCCTCACTTAAACCGCCGTCTTGTCTTGAATAATAAACTCTGGTTTAACTCACTTATATGCCTTCATCAGATTCCCCGGTTTAACACTGATTGGTACACACCAACCATCTGTCGTAAACCGGCCTTCATTTTTCTTTTTACAGTTTGTTTCCAAGATGACCAAGCAATTCGCCGCTTGCAACTGGGTTCCATCCCGGATCACAGAAAGGCAAATCAATGGATATGTTGTAACGAGCGCTTTAGCTTCAAAAAATATCCTTCACTGGTGAGTTCCTGGCCCTGAGTGCCCTCCTGAGCCTCAAGATGGAGAAATTATTCTTTTTATGCAGCACCTAGACCGGGGCTTCAACCCTCCCGGATCAAAAAATTTCCGGGATGTCCTTGCTAGCTTTCAACTCCATCCACAAGATATTGGACCAAATTCCGATCAAATATATGCAACTTTCAAGTATTTTGTGAAGTTTACCTTCAAGAAGAACCATCTGTTGAGCTCTTCCGGGACTTCTTCCATCTAAACCGCTGAACTGAGTTTTCTGATGGTCCTAACACGGAACTTGGCGGGGTATCAATCTAGAAGAGGAAGGAAGTTGATTTCCCTCATGCAAAACACCACAGTCATCCCAAAGATTGGAACCAAACTTGGTTTTATTGTCAGAACACTGCCCCTGCTGAAGAAAATCCCTTGCTGGGTTACCTCCCTCACCGGATTAACAACAGCCACCCGTTACCTCAACGATTAACTAACAAAGAACGGAAAACTTATGCACCTCAACTCGCCAAGCTCCGGGCTCTCTTTGCCAATGGTTTGACTGGTGTTGATCTCGTTCGCTATTGGGTTAAATGGCACATCCTGCCCTTAAGTCGCCGCTCCGGATTAATGCATGAGTATACCAGCGACGCCAAGGACCCTCAACAGTTTAATGAAATAGAAATGACTGATGATGAAGTCATCGAATCGGTGAAGAAGATGCTAGATGAAATGATTGCTACATGCAGCCAAACCGGGCTGGCCCCCTTTTACACCGCCAACAAACCTCCAGTGGTAAAGATTGTAACCTTGTGCTTTCTTGATCCGCCTCCATTTTAATATTGTTCTAATAAACCTTTGTTCAATTTTTACAGGCCAATAGTTCCTTTTGGAAAAGGAAGGCTTCAGATAAACCGGCAAGGGCTCCTCGTGCCAAGAGCAAAGTTATAAAGAGAGCAGCCAAGAAGAAGACCGGCGAAACTGCTGATCCACCCGAAGATGTTGAAGATTCGGATCAAGAGGTAGAACTTGACTACCTTGGCTCCCTTTTCATACATCTTATTAACAATGTGTTGGAAATATGCCCTAGAGGCAATAATAAATTGATTATTATTATATTTCCTTGTTCATGATAATCGTTTATTATCCATGCTAGAATTGTATTGATAGGAAACTCAGATACATGTGTGGATACATAGACAACACCATGTCCCTAGTAAGCCTCTAGTTGACTAGCTCGTTAATCAATAGATGGTTACGGTTTCCTAACCATGGACATTGGATGTCGTTGATAACGGGATCACATCATTAGGAGAATGATGTGATGGACAAGACCCAATCTTAAGCCTAGCACAAGATGATGTAGTTCGTATGCTAAAGCTTTTCTAATGTCAAGTATCATTTCCTTAGACCATGAGATTGTGCAACTCCCGGATACCGTAGGAGTGCTTTGGGTGTGCCAAACGTCACAACGTAACTGGGTGGCTATAAAGGTACACTACGGGTATCTCTGAAAGTGTCTGTTGGGTTGGCACGAATCGAGATTGGGATTTTGTCACTCCATGTAAACGGAGAGGTATCTTTGGGCCCACTCGGTAGGACATCATCATAATGTGCACAATGTGACCAAGGGGTTGATCACGGGATGATGTGTTACGGAACGAGTAAAGAGACTTGCCGGTAACGAGATTGAACAAGGTATCGGTATACCGACGATCGAATCTCGGGCAAGTACCATACCGCTAGACAAAGGGAATTGTATACGGGATTGATTGAGTCCTTGACATCGTGGTTCATCCGATGAGATCATCGTGGAACATGTGGGAGCCAACATGGGTATCCAGATCCCGCTGTTGGTTATTGACCGGAGAACGTCTCGGTCATGTCTGCATGTCTCCCGAACCCGTAGGGTCTACACACTTAAGGTTCGATGACGCTAGGGTTATAAAGGAAGCTTGTATGTGGTTACCGAATGTTGTTCGGAGTCCCGGATGAGATCCCGGACGTCACGAGGAGTTCCGGAATGGTCCGGAGGTAAAGATTTATATATAGGAAGTCCTGTTTCGGCCATCGGGACAAGTTTCGGGGTCATCGGTATTGTACCGGGACCACCGGAAGGGTCCCGGGGGCCCACCGGGTGGGGCCACCTGCCCCGGGGGCCACATGGGATGTAGGGGGTGCGCCTTGGCCTACATGGGCCAAGGGCACCAGTCCCTAGAGGCCCATGCGCCAAGAGTGGAGGAAAAGGGGAGAGTCCTCAAGGGGGAAGGCACCTCCGAGGTGCCTTGGGGAGGATGGACTCCTCCCCCCCTCTTAGCCGCACCCCTTCCTTGGAGGAAGGGGCAAGGCTGCGCCTCCCCCCTCTCCCCTGCCCCTATATATAGTGGAGGGGAGGGAGGGCATCCATACCTGAGCCCTTGGCGCCTCCCTCCCTCCCGTGACACCTCCTCCTCTCCCGTAGGTGCTTGGCGAAGCCCTGCAGGATTGCCACGCTCCTCCATCACCACCACGCCGTTGTGCTGCTGCTGGATGGAGTCTTCCTCAACCTCTCCCTCTCTCCTTGCTGGATCAAGGCGTGGGAGACATCGTCGAGCTGTACGTGTGTTGAACGCGGAGGTGCCGTCCGTTCGGCACTAGGATCATCGGTGATCTGAATCACGACGAGTACAACTCCATCAACCCCGTTCACTTGAACGCTTACGCTTAGCGATCTACAAGGGTATGTAGATGCACTCTCCTTTCTACTCGTTGCTGGTTTCTCCATAGATAGATCCTGGTGACACGTAGGAAAATTTTTGAATTTCTGCTACGTTCCCCAACAGTGGTATCAGAGCCAGGTTTATTGCGTAGATTCTTTGCACGAGTAGAACACAAAGTAGTTGTGGGCGTCGATATTGTTCAATATGCTTGCCGTTACTAGTCTTATCTTGATTCGGCGGCATCGTGGGATGAAGCGGCCCGGACCAACCTTACACGTACGCTTACGTGAGACCGGTTCCACCGACAAACATGCACTAGTTGCATAAGGTGGCTGGCGGGTGTCTGTCTCTCCCACTTTAGTCGGATCGAATTCGATGAAAAGGGTCCTTATGAAGGGTAAATAGCAATTGGCATATCACGTTGTGGTTCATGCGTAGGTAAGAAACGTTCTTGCTAGAAACCCATAGCAGCCACGTAAAACATGCAAACAACAATTAGAGGACGTCTAACTTGTTTTTGCAGGGTATGCTATGTGATGTGATATGGCCAAAAGGATGTGATGAATGATATATGTGATGTATGAGATTGATCATGTTCTTGTAATAGGAATCACGACTTGCATGTCGATGAGTATGACAACCGGCAGGAGCCATAGGAGTTGTCTTTATTTATTTGTGACCTGCGTGTCAACTTAAACGTCATGTAATTACTTTACTTTATTGCTAACCGTTAGCCATAGTAGTAGAAGTAATAGTTGGCGAGGCAACTTCATGAAGACACAATGATGGAGATCATGATGATGGAGATCATGGTGTCATGCCGGTGACGATGATGATCATGGAGCCCCGAAGATGGAGATCAAAAGGAGCAAAGTGATGATGGCCATATCATGTCACTATTTGATTGCATGCGATGTTTATCATGTTTATACATCTTATTTGCTTAGAACGACGGTAGTAAATAAGATGATCCATTACAACAATTTCAAGAAGTGTTCTCCCCTAACTGTGCACCGTTGCGACAGTTCGTGTTTCGAAGCACCACGTGATGATCGGGTGTTAGATTCTAACGTTCACATACAATGGGTGTAAGACAGATTTACACACGCGAAACACTTAGGGTTAACTTGACGAGCCTAGCATGTACAGACATGGCCTCGGAACACGGAGACCGAAAGGTCGAACATGAGTCGTATAGAAGATACGATCAACATGAAGATGTTCACCGATGATGACTAGTCCGTCTCACGTGATGATCGGACACGGCCTAGTTTGACTCGGATCATGTAATCACTTAGATGATTAGAGGGATGTCTATCTGAGTGGGAGTTCATAAGATGAACTTAATTATCCTGAACATAGTCAAAAGGTTTTTGCAAATTATGTCGTAGCTCACGCTATAGTTCTACTGTTTAGATATGTTCCTAGAGAAAAATTAGTTGAAAGTTGATAGTAGCAATTATGCGGACTAGGTCCGTAAACTAAGGATTGTCCTCATTGCTTCATAGAAGGCTTATGTCCTTAATGCACCGCTCAGTGTGCTGAACCTCGAACGTTGTCTGTGGTTGTTGCGAACATCTGACATACACGTTTTGATAACTACGTGATAGTTCAGTTAAACGGTTTAGAGTTGAGGCACCAAAGAAGTTTTTGAAACATCACGAAACATATGAGATGTTTTGAGGGCTGAAATTGGGATTTCAGGCTCATGCCCATGTCAAGAGGTATAAGACCTCCGATGACTTTCTTAACCTGCAAACTAAGGAGGAAAGCTCAATTGTTGAGCTTGTGCTCAGATTGTCTGAGTACAACAATCATTTGAATCGAGTGGGAGTTGATCTTCCAGATAAGACAGTGATGGTTCTCCAAAGTCATTGCCACCAAGCTGTTAGAGCTTCGTGATGAACTATAACATATCAGGGATAGATATGATGATCCTTGAGGTATTCGCGATGTTTGACACCGCGAAAGTAGAAATCAAGAAGGAGCATCAATTGTTGATGGTTGGTGAAACCACTAGTTTCAAGAAGGGCAAGGGCGAGAAGGGATACTTCATGAAACGGCAAATCAGCTGCTGCTCTAGTGAAGAAACCCAAGGTAAAACCCAAACCCGAGACTAAGTGCTTCTGTAATAAGGGGAACAACCACTAGAGCAGAATTACCCTAGATACTTGGTAGATAAGAAGGCTGGCAAGGTCGATAGAAGTATATTGGATATACATTGTGTTAATGTGTACTTTGCTAGTACTCCTAGTAGCACCAGGGTATTAGATACCGGTTCGGTTGCTAAGTGTTAGTAACTCGAAACAAAAGCCTACGGAATAAACGGAGACTAGCTAAAGGTGAGCTGACGATATGTGTTGGAAGTTTTTCCAAGCTTGATATGATCAAGCATCGCACGCTCCCTCTACCAAAGAGATTGGTGTTAAACCTAAATAATTGTTATTTGGTGTTTGCGTTGAGCATAGACATGATTGGATTACGTCTATCGCAATATGGTTATTCATTTAAGGAGAATAATGGTTACTCTGTTTATTTGAATAATACCTTCAATGGTCTTACACCTAAAATGAATGGTTTATTAAATCTCGATCGTAGTGATACACATGTTCATGCCAAAAGATAGTAATGATAGTACCACCTACTTGTGGCACTGCCACGTAAGTCATATCGGTATAAAACGCATGAAGAAGCTCCATATTGATGGATCTTTGGGCTCACTCGTTTTTGAAAAGTTTGAGACATGCGAACCATGTCTATTGGTGTATATGCATGAAGAAACTCCATGCAAATGGACCGTTTTGACTCACTTGATTTTGAATCACTTGGGACATGCAAATCATACCACATGGGCAAGATGACTGAAAAGCCTCGTTTTCAGTAAGATGGAACAAGATAGCAACTTGTTGGAAGTAACACATTTTGATGTGTGCAGTCCAATAAGTGCTGAGGCATGCAGTGAATATCGTTATGTTCTTACTTCACAGATGATTCGAGTAGATGTTGAGTATATTTACTTGATGAATCACGAGTCTGAATTATTGAAAGGTTCAAGTAATTTCAGTGTGAAGTTGAAAGATCGTCGTGACAAGAGGATAAAAGATCTATGATATGATCATAGAGATGAATATCTGAATCACGAGTTTGGCACAGAATTAAGACATTGTGGAAATTGTTTCACAACTGATACAGCCTGGAACACCATAGTGTGATGGTGTGTCCAAACGTCATAGTTGCACCCTATTGGATATGGTGCATACCATGATGTATCTTATCGAATTACCACTATCGTTCATGGGTTAGGCATTAGAGACAACCACATTCACTTTAAATAGGGCACCACGTAATTCCGTTGAGATGACACTGTATGAATTATGGTTTAGAGAAACCTAAGCTGTCATTTCTTAGAAGTTTGGGGCTGCGATGCTTATGTGGAAAGGTTTCAGGCTGATAAGCTCGAACCCAAAGCGGATAAATGCATCTTCATAGGACACCCAAAACAGTTGGGTATACCTCCTAATTCAGATCCGAAAGCAATATGAATTGTTTCTAGAATCGGGTCCTTTCTCGAGGAAAGGTTTCTCTCGAAAGAGTTGAGTGGGAGGATGGTGGAGACTTCATGAGGTTATTGAACCGTCTCTTCAACTAGTGTGTGGCAGGGCACAGGAAGTTATTCCTGTGGCACCTACACCAATTGAAGTGGAAGCTTATGATATTGATCATGAAACTTCGGATCAAGTCACTACCAAACCTCGTGGGATGACAAGGATGCGTACTACTTCAGAGTGGTACGTAATCCTGTCTTGGAAGTCATGTTGCTAGACAACAATGAACCTACGAGCTATGGAGAAGCGATGGTGGGCCCGGATTCCGATAAATGGCTCAAGGCCATAAAATCTGAGATAGGATCCATGTATGAAAACAAAGTGTAGACTTTGGCAGAACAACTCGATGGTCGTAAGGCTGTTGAGTGCAGATGGATTTTGAAAGGAAGACAGACAATGATGGTAAGTGTCACCATTGAGAAAGCTCGACTTGTCGTTAAGATGTTTTTCGACAAGTTCAAGGAGTTGACTACGATGAGACTTTCTCACTCGTAGCAATGCTAAGAGTCTGTTGGAATTATATTAGCAATTACTGGATTATTTATGAAATCTTGCAGATAGGATGTCAAAACATTGTTTCCTCGACGATTCTTGAGGAAAGGTTGTATGTGATACAACCGGAAGGTTTTGTCTATCCTGAAATATGCTAATAAGTATGCAAAGCTCCAGCAATCCTTCTGAGGACTGGAGTGAGCATCTCGGAGTTGGAATGTATGCTTTGATGATGATCAAAGATTTTGGGTGTATACAAAGTTTATGAGAAACTTGTATTTCCAAAGAAGTGAGTGGGAGCACTATAGAATTTCAGATGAGTATATGTTGTTGACATATTAATGATCAGAAATGACGTAGAATTTCTGGAAAGCATATAGGGTTATTTGGAAAGTGTTTTCAATGGAAAACCTGGATTAAGCTACTTGAACATTGAGCATCAAGATCTATAAGGATAGATCAAAACGCTTAATGGTACTTTCAAATGAGCACATGCCTTGACGTGATCTTGAAGGTGTTCAAGATGGATCAGTCAAAGAAGGAGTTCTTGCCTGAGTTGTAAGGTATGAAGTTAAGACTTAAAGCTCGACCATGGCAGAATAGAGAGAAAGGAACGAAGGTCGTCCCCTATGCTTAAGACATAGGCTCTACAGTATGCTATGCTGTGTACCGCACCTGAAGTGTGCTTTACCATGAGTCAGTCAAGGGGTACAAGAGTGATCCAAGAATGGATCGCAGGACAGCGGTCAAAGTTATCCTTAGTAACTAGTGGACTAAGGAATTTTCTCAATTATGGAGGTGGTAAAAGAGTTCGTCGTAAAGGGTTACGTCGATGCAAGCTTAACACCTATCCGGATAGCTCTGAGTAGAGATACCGGATACGTATAATGGAGCAACAATTTAGAATAGCTCCAAGTAGAATAGTTATATGGAATAGCTCCAAATAGAACGTGGTAGCTGCATCTAGGAGATGACATAGAGATTTGTAAAGCACACACGGATCTGAAAGGTTCAGACCCGTTGACTATAACCTCTCTCACAAGCATAACATGATCAAACCCAGAACTCATCGAGTGTTAATCACATGGTAAATGTGAACTAGATTATTGACTCTAGTAAACTCTTTGGGTGTTAGTCACATGGGGATGTGACCTTGAGTGTTAATCACATATCGATGTGAACTAGATTATTGACTCTAGTGCAAGTGGGAGACTGTTGGAAATATGCCCTAGAGGCAATAATAAATTGATTATTATTATATTTCCTTGTTCATGATAATCGTTTATTATCCATGCTAGAATTGTATTGATAGGAAACTCAGATACATGTGTGGATACATAGACAACACCATGTCCCTAGTAAGCCTCTAGTTGACTAGCTCGTTAATCAATAGATGGTTACGGTTTCCTAACCATGGACATTGGATGTCGTTGATAACGGGATCACATCATTAGGAGAATGATGTGATGGACAAGACCCAATCTTAATCCTAGCACAAGATCATGTAGTTCGTATGCTAAAGCTTTTCTAATGTCAAGTATCATTTCCTTAGACCATGAGATTGTGCAACTCCCGGATACCGTAGGAGTGCTTTGGGTGTGCCAAACGTCACAACGTAACTGGGTGGCTATAAAGGTACACTACGGGTATCTCTGAAAGTGTCTGTTGGGTTGGCACGAATCAAGATTGGGATTTTGTCACTCCGTGTAAACGGAGAGGTATCTCTGGGCCCACTCGGTAGGACATCATCATAATGTGCACAATGTGACCAAGGGGTTGATCACGGGATGATGTGTTACGGAACGAGTAAAGAGACTTGCCGGTAACGAGATTGAACAAGGTATCGGTATACCGACGATCGAATCTCGGGCAAGTACCATACCGCTAGACAAAGGGAATTGTATACGGGATTGATTGTGTCCTTGACATCGTGGTTCATCCGATGAGATCATCGTGGAACATGTGGGAGCCAACATGGGTATCCAGATCCCTCTGTTGGTTATTGACCGGAGAACGTCTCGGTCATGTCTGCATGTCTCCCGAACCCGTAGGGTCTACACACTTAAGGTTCGATGACGCTAGGGTTATAAAGGAAGCTTGTATGTGGTTACCGAATGTTGTTCGGAGTCCCAGATGAGATCCCGGACGTCACGAGGAGTTCCGGAATGGTCCGGAGGTAAAGATTTATATATAGGAAGTCCTGTTTCGGCCATCGGGACAAGTTTCGGGGTCATCGGTATTGTACCGGGACCACCGGAAGGGTCCCGGGGGCCCACCGGGTGGGGCCACCTGCCCCGGGGACCACATGGGCTGTAGGGGGTGCGCCTTGGCCTACATGGGCCAAGGGCACCAGTCCCTAGAGGCCCATGCGCCAAGAGTGGAGGAAAAGGGGAGAGTCCTCAAGGGGGAAGGCACCTCCGAGGTGCCTTGGGGAGGATGGACTCCTCCCCCCTCTTAGCCGCACCCCTTCCTTGGAGGAAGGGGCAAGGCTGCGCCTCCCCCCTCTCCCCTGCCCCTATATATAGTGGAGGGGAGGGAGGGCATCCATACCTGAGCCCTTGGCACCTCCCTCCCTCCCGTGACACCTCCTCCTCTCCCGTAGGTGCTTGGCGAAGCCCTGCAGGATTGCCACGCTCCTCCATCACCACCACGCCGTTGTGCTGCTGCTGGATGGAGTCTTCCTCAACCTCTCCCTCTCTCCTTGCTGGATCAAGGTGTGGGAGACATCGTCGAGCTGTACGTGTGTTGAACGCGGAGGTGCCGTCCGTTCGGCACTAGGATCATCGGTGATCTGAATCACGACGAGTACGACTCCATCAACCCCGTTCACTTAGACCTAGCTCATGATGCCACTGTTGGGGAACGTAGCAGAAATTCAAAAAATTTCCTACGTGTCACCAAGATCTATCTATGGAGAAACCAGCAACGAGTAGAAAGGAGAGTGCATCTACATACCCTTGTAGATGCACTCTCCTTTCTACTCGTTGCTGGTTTCTCCATAGATAGATCTTGGTGACACGTAGGAAAATTTTTGAATTTCTGCTACGTTCCCCAACACAATGACTACTATCAGGATGATGCGGAGGTCAGCCATGCAGACCATGTTGAGGTAATCTCCCTTTCCTCCGATTCAGATCTTGTACCGGTTCAAAGATTTCGCCTTGCAGTTCAAAAAGTGAAATACTCTCACCCTCTTGATTATTTGGATCCAAAATTTTCTTCGAAGACACAGCAACCTAAAGGGCGTCACACAACCAAACACAGTGGCCAGCAAGTCACCTCTTCCGGTTTACCGGACACACCAACCCGGAAGCGTCGTCCGGAGGTTACTTGTTCTCCCGAAAAACTTTATCCTTTGAAGGGTTTCTTACGATACCGCCTCAATCCGTCTGATCCGAATTATCAGGTGTCTTCCAATTCGTCTGGCGGTTCATCAACCACTCAGCTGCCTCCCCTTAAAACCGTTGCTGGGTAAGCGTACTGCTTTTCGGTTTGTTTCTCCATGCATCAGTTTATCTTACTAATCTTTATTTTGATGTTGTAGCGCCAAGGCCCGATTGAGCAAGAAGGCCAAGACCAGCGGCCCCACTAACGATGTTGAACCGGAGAAGACCCCAGAAAATGCTGGTGAAAATCCTGATATTGTCATGGATGACTCTACCCCGCAAGACCCAGCTACTGATGCTAATCCGTCGGAGGCTGACCCGGCTACACATGTTGATACATCAAGTCCACGTGCCACGCCTCCAAGTCCAGTTGCTCATCCGCTGAGTTCTGCTGCCAATCCGCCAAGCCCTGCTGCCAATCAGCCAAGCCCAGCCAAAGATAATATCAATCCACCGAGCCTAGCCAAAGATGATGATGATGTTATTGTCACTGGCACTGCTTATACCGCCCCATGCAATCTAGTTGCTCTAACGAAACATACTGCCAAGGACGAATTTCCTCTATGGGCAAGGGGAAAGGGAAGACCGATTTGTCAAGCTATGCTAATCTTTCTGCTCAGGATCTTCATTCTGGATTCTTAAACCGGCTTTACACCAGCCGAGACTATGAGGCCGGTTTGGTGAATCTGATGAAGGAACGCTATGAGGTAATCTTCCAAACACCTTCATCTTTATTCTGTACATTCCTTGTATTGTAGCCCCCAAGGGCCGGTTTATCTCTTGAAGATAAACCGGGACTTTAAAGATAAAGAACACTTCGACTTCGTAGCCCCCAAGGGCCGGTTTATATTCCATACTGTACTTTCTTGACTATCCTTACTTGGTTATATTCTTGATCAAACACACATTAGCCCCCAAGTGCCAAGTGTATAACTGGTTATATGCTTGGGACTTTTGATAAAATATTTACATGCTCCTCCTCTAACTGTGGCAGGCTGATATAAATCACCAAGGCTCTCAAATTGCTGATCTTCAAGAAAATATGAAGTCCCAACAAGCAGAGACATCCAAGGCCAAGGAAGAGCTAAAAACCACTTTGGCAGCCATGGAACAGCTTAAAGAAGGGTTCAAGACTGATTGTGCCAACTGGGAGACTGAAAAGAATGCATTGTTGAAGCGGGCGGAAGACGTCGAGTCAGCTCTTAAACCGGTGGCAGAAGAGCTAACTGGGTTGAAGCGCCAAGTGAATGCCATGACTTCCGCAATATTTTGTAAGTAGTCTTGTCAAGATTTCTTGAATGATCATCTTTGTAATTTTGCCAGTTTAACATGAAATTCTTAAACCGTTGTAGGTGGCCGCATTGCTCATCTGGGCTCTGACATGCAGATGAAGTTGAAGGCAGCATATACTCTAATCGAACAACTATATACCGGTGCCCAACGGGTTATCTATGTAGCCTCATACAACAATCAGGCCCCAACATTGATCAAAGACACTCTAGCAAGGTTATCCATGATGCCAGCGCAGATAGAAGAGATGAAGCGATCCGCTGCCAGGGCTAGTGCTTTGTTGGCACTTACCCGAGCCAAAGCATGGATACTGACCTGGATCCGGTTGATGTCACCAAGGGCTTTCTTGACTGTTCACCGGTCCTTCTATGATGCCAACAACAAATGGATTGACACTATCATGCCGGAAGTGCAAATTTTTTCCCGCTAATCCGTAAGCACAGTTACGCCCCTGACGTTGATCCGTCCAAACTTATAAGTGCAGAGGATGTCTTTCAAGCTTTAACCCGGATTGACTGGACCACCGTTGACTTCTAGCCACTGGATGGGGAGGAGGAGGCTGAACCGACGCCAGATGATCCATCAACTTCACGTCAACATGGTGATGAGGCTTGATCCGACAATCTGGTTGATGCTGCATAAACTTTGTTCTGTGGAAAGAACAATTCCATATTTTGGGCCTTAAAGCACCTTGTAATAGGCTAGTTAAAATACTTTGATCTGCTGCCATCGTGCACTGGGATATACTTTGTTTGATCCGCCAGGCCAATTTTAGTGCTGGCTTATATATCTTCATAATATTATGCAATCCCTATGTCTGCATAAAAAGATCTGTTCGGGCGGTTTACCGCTGGACGGGTCATAATGCCCAAGATAAAGCATGGCTAATAACCAAAACAGAATAAATATGAAATAACTCATACCTGTGATATGAAATCACTTAGTAAGGGTGAAAACCCAAATCTTGAGTTGTTATAATCCTTACCTTATAATGATGTTATGAATAAGTCATGCCGGGTTACGATGAACACCGGTTGATCAAACTGGCAACATATAGTCAAAGCCAGGCCGGGTTTTGTAAACACCAATTTGATAAGATGGTCTGACAACTTAAAGTTGAAAGCCAAGCCGGGTTAAAAAACACCGGGTTAATATGATGACTACAAAGCCACACCGGGTCAATGGACACACGTTCAAGATAAATTCATCAACAGATGAAAACTTGGCAAAAAAGCAAACAAGAAAACATGTAGTCAAGGCTTTTCAAGGGCTGCCAAGCCCAAATTCGAGGCTTTTCATGGGCTGCCAGGCCACTGAGTTAAACCATTTTGCAAAGCCTTTTAAGATGGGCCTCCAACTAACCAATCATCATTTTACCTTTGACAAGTTCAGGGTCTATATAAGATTGACTTGTCAAACGTTCGGCGGGTCGTGCCAGGATTACCTGGATAGGAGTGGCTTACATGATGAAGGTAGGTTAACCCATGGTTTTAGGTGAATACACCGGGCTTCCAAGCCGTGGGTCGATACCCAATTACAAGGTTCCTTTCAAACTCTTTGTTGCTTTGCACAAAGAGCCCCCAAGTAACTTTGTGAGCTGTGCTCAACGGGTGCCTACGTTTGAGCTATGCATAACATCCAGACTCTCTTTGGCCCCTTGGGTGTGAAGCTCCCAAGCTGTTTTTGTGGCATGATAGCCGGTTTAACAGGTAGTACTTCGCTTTGTTAGCTGAAGCCCCCATGTAAACAAAGAGATTTGAAGAAAAGACGGCAGAGGCCCTACTTATAGCAAGGACGCCGGTTTATTATATTGATCATAATATATACATTGTTGAAATATGTACATAAGAAAAGCCTATGGCTCAGGTGTAGTAAGGCCGAAGGAGAGCTATGTTCCATGGCCGCCGGGTCTCCTCCTCAGAACTGCATGAGTCTTCTCGAACATCAATGAGGTAGTATGATCCATTGTGTAGATTTTTGCTGACCACAAAGGGTCCTTCCCAAGGTGGGGATAACTTGTGCATATCGGTCTGATCCTGGATGAGCCGGAGCACTAAGTCGCCTTCTTGAAAGGTTCTTGTCTTAACCCGGCGGTTGTGATAACGCCACAGGTCTTGTTGATAAACCGCCGATCGAGCCAAAGCCATGTCCCGTTTCTCATCTAACAGGTCCAGCGCCTCTTCACGTGCTTGCTCATTGTCCACTTCAACATAATGGGCAACCCGGGGTGAGTCATGACGAATATCACTTGGGAGGACGGCTTCAGCCCCGTAAACCATGAAGAAAGGTGTATAACCCATAGATCGGTTTGGGGTGGTGTTTATACTCCATAACACAGATGGTAATTCTTCCACCCAACAACCCGGCGTCCGCTTCAAAGGAACCATAAGCCGGGGCTTGATACCCTTTAGGATCTCTTGATTCGCTCTCTTAGCTTGGCCATTGGACTGGGGATGAGCCACGGACGCTACATCAAGCCGGATGTGCTCTCGTTGACAAAACTCCTCCATCTCACCTTTAGAAATGTTTGTGCCATTATCTGTGATGATGTTGTGTGGAAAACCAAAACGGAAAATGATCTTTTTGAGAAATTGAACCGTCGTGGCTGCATCTCACTTGCTGACGGGCTCCGCTTCAACCCATTTAGTGAACTTGTCAACCGCCACCAACAGGTGGGTCTTCTTATCCTGGAATGCTTAAAATGTCCCACCATATCAAGCCCCCAAGTGGCAAACGACCAAGAGATAGGAATCATTCGCAGCTCCTAAGCCGGAACATGAGCTCGACGTGAAAATTTCTAACAAGTGTCACACCGCTTTACCAGATCCTCCGCATCAACATGAGCTGTCAACCAATAGAACCCATGACGAAAAGCTTTAGCCACCAGGGACTTTGAACCAGCATGGTGACCACAATCCCCTTCATGGATTTCATGTCGAATCTCCTATCCTTCTTTAGGAGAAATACAACATTGGAATATGCCTGAAACACTTCAACTGTGTAACTCGCCATTGTGAATAACCATGGACTTGGACCGCCGGATTATCTATCTGGCGAAGACCTCATCATCTGGTAACTCGCCCCGGTTCATATACGCCAAATATGGAATCATCCAATCCGGAGTGGTATGTAAAGCGGCCATCAATTGGGCCTCCGGATCAGGAACAGCTAAATCCGCCACTGTAGGCAACTTAACAGATGGGTTATGCAATATATCTAAAAAGGTATTGGGTGGTACCGGTTTACGTTGAGATCCCAGCCGGCTTAAAGCATCTGCTGCTTCGTTTTTGCGCCGGTCAATGTCCTCAACCTAATAACCCTTAAAGTGACCTGCCACAATATCCACCTCGCGTCTATAAGCCGCCATGAGTGGATCCTTAGAATCCCAAGTAGCAGAAACTTGCTGAGCCACCAGATCAGAATCTCCAAAACAGCGAACCCGGCTTAAGTTCATTTCCTTAGCCACACAGAGACCGTGGAGTAAGGCCTCGTACTCAGCTGCATTGTTAGTACAAGGAAACATTAAGCGGAGAACATAACAAATTTTATCACCTCGAGGGGAAGTAAGAACAACTCCAGCCACCGAGCCTTCCAATTGCCTGGATCCATCGAAGTGAATAGTCCAGTATGTATTATCCAGTTTGTCCTCTGGCGCCTGTAACTCGGTCCAATCATTGATGAAGTCAACAAGCGCCTGTGACTTGATTCATGTCCGAGGCATATACTTCAATCCGTGCGGGCCAAGCTCAATTGCCCACTTTGCAACCCGGCCAGTTGCCTCCCTGTTCTGAATTATATCGGCCAAAGGAGATGAACTGACCACTGTAATGGGATGGCCTTGAAAGTATTGTTTGAGCTTCCAACTTGCCATAAAAACCCCATAAACCAGCTTCTGCCAATGTGGATACCGTTGCTTTGACTCGATAAGTGCTTCGCTGATATAGTAAACCGGCCGTTGAAACGGATATTCCTTACCAGCCTCCTTGCGTGCCACCACAATTGCCACACTAACAGCACGGGCATTAGCAGCCACGTACAATAACAAGGGCTCTTTGTCAATCGGAGCAGCAAGAACGGGCGGTTCAACCAACTGCCACTTTAAGTCCTCAAATGCCGCATTGGTCGCGTCACTCCAGACGAAATCGTCTGTCTTTTTCAACATTTGATACAAAGGAATCGCCTTTTCTCCCAAACGGCTGATAAACCGGCTAAGGGCTGCAATTCGACCTGCCAGATGCTGAACATCATTGATACACTTTGGTTTAGCCAAAGATGTAATCGCTTTGATTTTTTCCGGATTAGCCTCAATGCCTCTGTTGGACACCAGAAAGCCTAAGAGCTTGCCTGCCGGAACACCAAAAACACACTTGTCCGGATTAAGCATCATTTTGTAAACCCAAGATTGTCAAATGTTTCCTTGAGGTCATCTATCAAGGTTTCCTTCTTCCTAGATTTTACCACAATGTCATCCACATAGGCATGAACATTACGCCCAATCTGTGTGTGAAGACAATTTTGCACACAACGTTGATAAGTTGCCTGGGCACTTTTGAGCCCAAAGGGCATAGAAACATAGCAGAAGGCTCCAAAGGGAGTGATGAAGGTTGTCTTCTCCTGGTCCTTAACTGCCATTTTAATCTGATGATAACCTGAATAAGCATCCAAGAAACGCAGGCGCTCACAACCCGCCGTCGCATCAATAATCTGATCAATACGCGGGAGAGCAAAAGGATCTGCCGGACAAGCTTTGTTCAAATTTGTGTAGTCCACACACATACGCCAAGTACCGTTT
Organism: Triticum aestivum; assembly: GCF_018294505.1. Classification (NCBI taxonomy): domain Eukaryota; kingdom Viridiplantae; phylum Streptophyta; class Magnoliopsida; order Poales; family Poaceae; genus Triticum; species Triticum aestivum. The sequence goes on along the minus strand of NC_057810.1, from coordinate 471,200,965 downwards.
TTCTTAAGAACGAGCACCGGATTAGCCAACCACTCAGGGTGAAATACTTCGATGATAAATCCAGCAGCCAACAGCCAGGCTACCTCTTCACCAATGGCCTTGCGTCTTTCCTCGTTAAAGCGGCGAAGAAATTGCTTGACCGGTTTAAACTTCGGATCAATATTGAGAGTGTTCTCAGCGAGTTCCCTCGGTACACCTGGCCTGTCAGAAGGCTTCCATGCAAAAATGTCCCGGTTCTCACGGATGAACTCGATGAGCGTGCTTTCCTATTTTGGATCCAGATTGGTGCTGATGCTAAACTGTTTGGATGAATCGCCAGGAACAAAGTCAACAAGTTTAGTCTCATCAGCAGGTTTGAACTTCAGGGTCGGGTCATGCTCAGTGGTGGGCTTCTTCAGAGGAGTCATGTCTTCCGGATCAACATTGTCTTTATAAAACTTCAGCTCCTCTGTCGCACAAACCGACTCAGCATAAGCCGCATCACCTTCCTCACAATCCAAAGCGATCTTTCGACTTCCATGTACTATTGTAGTTCCCTTATGACCCGGCATTTTGAGATGTAAATAGATATAGCAGGGCCTCGCCATGAATTTTGCGTATGCCGGCCGTCCAAACAGTGCGTGATACGGGCTCTGGATCTTCACTACTTCAAAGGTCAATTTTTCAAACCTGGAATCATGCTCATCTCCAAACTCAACCTCTAAAGCGATCTTGCCAATAGGATATGCCCATTTACCTGGTACTACACCATGAAAAACAGTGTTGGACGGTTTAAGACTCTTGTCTGTCAACCCCATGCGACGAAAAGTCTCATAGTACAGGATGTTGATACTGCTCCCTCCATCCATCAGGACTTTGGTAAACTTGTAACCTCCCACCTGAGGTGCTACCACGATAGCCAAATGACGCGGATTGTCAACTCGGGGCGGATGATCCTTTCTGCTCCACACAATGGGCTGCTCGGACCACCCCAAATAACGTGGCACTACCGGTTCAACAGCATTAACTGCCCTTTTGTGAAGCTTCTGATCGCGCTTGCACAGGCTAGTAGTGAACACATGATACTGCCCACCATTCAACTGCTTGGGGTGACTTTGATAACCTGACTGCTATTGATTTCCTTGATTATTCTGTTGGCCATTACCAACTTGGTTATTCTGGTTGCCCTGATTATTCTAAAATCCAGAGTTTGAACCACCGCCACCATGAAAACCTGGACCTGAACCGCCCGACGGACCCTGATCATACCGGAATAGATCAGTATTTTTGAACTCCTTCATAATGTAACAATCTTTCCAAAGATGTGTGGTAGGGGCCTCCTTGGTCCCATGCTTTTGGCAGGGCTAGTGTCGGTGTCAAAACCGGCGGATCTCGGGTAGGGAGTCCCGAACTGTGCGTCTAGGCGGATGGTAACAGGAGACAAGGGACACGATGTTCCAGGTTCGGGCCCTCTTGATGGAGGTAAAACCCTACGTCCTGCTTGATTAATATTGATGATGTGTGTTACAAGAGTAGATCTACCACGAGATCAAGGAGGCTAAACCCTAGAAGCTAGCCTATGGTATGATAGTTGTTCGTCCTATGGACTAAAGCCATCCGGTTTATATAGACACCGGAGAGGGCTAGGGTTACACAAAGTCGGTTACAATGGTAGGAGATCTACATATCCGTATCGCCAAGCTTGCCGTCCACGCCAAGGAAAGTCCCATCCGGACACGGGACGAAGTCTTCAATCTTGTATCTTCATAGTCTTGGAGTCCGGCCGATCGTGATAGTTTGGCTATCCGGACACCCCCGAGTTCGGAACTCCCTCAGTAGCCCCTGAACCAGGTTTCAATGACGACGAGTCCGGCGCGCATGTTGTCTTCGGCATTGCAAGGCGGGTTCTTCCTCCGAATAATGTATAGAAGATTGTGAACACCAGGATAGTGTCTGGCTCTGCAAAAATAAATTCCACGTACCACTATAGAGAGAATAATATTACACAAGTTCAATCTGCTGACATATTTTGTGGCGTGACATCACACCATTACCAAGCCTTTACTCGAATTGTTTTTCTTGTATCACCTCAGCGCGTTTAGCGAGGCGGTTTCCTTGGCACGTCTTGTCGAAGCAGAGATCGTGTTCCCCTTATTCCGGGATTCCCATCAATACAGACATGGGTAACCCAACCGCGCCCATTGCCACGCCCCCTCCATCGAAGGCGGGTTCCAAACGGTCACGGGGACGGCTCTTGGTATTCTTCCTCTTTATAATGAGACCAAGGCCCGTTCTTTTCCTTCAATCCTCTATCGAATCCGCCCCTCGCCCCGAGTTCCAACACCCAGGGCTCCATATTCGGGTACCTTCGATCTTCGACAATGTCCGGCCCCGACCTACGAAGCCGGTGGATGCCCTCCTCCGTCACGGAAGAGGACGTGCTAAAGCTAAGAGACGCCAGGTACTTGACCTACGAGATTTCGCATAGGCTGCCTGCCCGAGGGCAAGTTATTCCTACTCCCGAGCTTGGCGAGAGCGTCGTGTTCGTGTCTCACCTCCGTCGGGGTTTAGGCTTCCCGACGGATCCCTTCGTGAGGGGGCTCATGTTTTACTATGGGCTGGAATTCCATGACTTGGCTCCGGAGTCCATCCTCCACATCTCATCATTCATTGTCATCTGCGAAGCCTTCCTCCGCACTACCCCTCACTTCGGCTTGTGGCTCAAAACCTTCAACGTGGAGCCGAAGATGATTGAGGGGCGTCAGGCAGAGTGCGGCGGGGCGGTTATAAGTAAGAGGGCCGACGCTCCATGGCCCGAGGGCTCTTTTCAGGAGGAGCTCGGCTTGTGGCAACAGGAGTGGTTCTATATCACCGCTCCCAGGGGCAGCAGGCAGAGGCTGCCGCCCGTCTTCCGCTCGGGCCCCCCATTGCGGCTGACGTCATGGGTCAACAAGGGGCGTGACTGGGGGCCATCCAAGGACGTTCCCCTGTTGCAGGACTGGATTCGAGGCCTCCAAGAAAGGGAGATCAATCTGGCCATAGTGGTACAGGTTATGTTGATCCGGCACCTACTGCCCTACAAACGTCGCCCCCTCCGCCTGTGGGAATTTAATCCAGAGGGGCCACGAGCTCTTCAACACTTCATGGGTTTGACACCTGCGGAGATGTACAAACTGTTCTTCGAATCGCAAGAGATGCGTCCGGAATTGACAGAGGATGCTGGCCTAAGCTGCAATCGCCCGGATACTCAAGTAAGTAGCCCTGTGTCCGGACATGTCGTCCATTCATTTGTTCCTCCAACAACTTCATGGGGGGGTGAGGGAGTCCGGACTAGGGGGTGTCCGGATAGCCGAACTATCATCATCGGCCGGACTCCAAGACTATGAAGATACAAGATTGAAGACTTCGTCCCGTGTCCGGATGGGACTTTCCTTGGCGTGGAAGGCAAGCTTGGCGATACGGATATGTAGATCTCCTACCATTGTAACCGACTTTGTGTAACCCTAGCCCTCTCCGGTGTCTATATAAACCGGATGGCTTTAGTCCATAGGACGAACAACAATCATACCATAGGCTAGCTTCTAGGGTTTAGCCTCCTTGATCTCGTGGTAGATCCACTCTTGTAACACACATCATCAATATTAATCAAGCAGGACGTAGGGTTTTACCTCCATCAAGAGGGCCCGAACCTGGGTAAAACATCGTGTCCCTTGTCTCCTGTTACCATCCGCCTAGACGCACAGTTCGGGACCCCCTACCCGAGATCCGCCGGTTTTGACACCGACATTGGTGCTTTCATTGAGAGTTCCTCTGTGCCGTCACCATCAGGAAGGATGCCTTTTCCCGTCTTTAAAGACGGCACCGTCGTCAAGGGAGCTTTGGCCGCCGGCCAGACTATCCGGCTGGGCGGTTTTCTTATGACCGCCTGTTCGGCCACCGCTCCGACAATGACCTCTCAGGTCATTAAAAGCGATCTTCACGCCAGCTCGGAATTCGCCGAGCAGCTAGATCCGATTGAGCTCTCCTCCGTAAACGAGCTCTTGGATCGCATCGCCGCCCTGGGAGTCGCTACCGACTATGATTAGATTGGGCTTAAAACCGATCTGAGAGAAATTAACTCTCCCCAGGTTACCCACCACGTTGTTGTGGTAGAGGAACAATGTGGCGACTCTTCTATGTTAAAAACCAACTATGTCCGGATTCCCGATCCCTCCATGCCGGATTCCCGCGGAGGGACGGACGCTAATCAAATACTGAACCTAAAGTCAGGCATCAGACCAGATTCTGTTGGAAAGCGTCCAGCAAACCAAGCTTCCGAATCCGGAAGCTTCTTGGCCTTTGAGCCTCAGATCAGGCGGGGTTCCGAACTTGATTCCACCCGCCCACCCAAACATAAGCGATCTATCCCAAATACGGCAAGAGCCCGATGAAATAGTACATCATTACTGGGCCAGATTCCTCCTGGTTATGAACATGATAAAGGACTGCCGTGAAGAAAGCGCGATTTCAATCTTCTGCAACAATTGCACGGACAAGGGAATCATAAACGCCATCAGTCGTCGCGAAGTTACACGCTTCGCCGACCTAGCGACCATTGTACAAAATACTGCGCGATGGAGAGTGCCTGGAAAACCGAAACTAGGTTTTGGGACAATCCGGCCCTGAATACAACCCCAGTCCGAAATAAAAGGGTGCGTCATACTCAAGCACCTGGGTTAAAAACCAAAAAGCAAAAACCCCCTAAAGGGTACGGAACCGTACTGGAGGGATGGCTCAACGGACCCTGCAAAATCCACAGTACGGAGGGCGCCACTCCAACACATAGCCTTCGAGCATGTTGGATATTACGGCAGGTGGCCAAAAGTGGCGAAGGCTTTTTAGCCCCGGGCAATCAGCCCAGCAGCACCAGTACGGTATTAACAGTCTTCGAGACTTTCGCATCAAATAACATGCGGAAACGAACAATCCGCAGCCTCGCCGAAGTCTACCAAGTAGCAACAACAAATCCATGGAGTGACACGGCTATCACCTTCAATGCCAGCGACGAACCTAAATTACGAACAGCTAGAGCACCAGCCGCACTGGTCCTCAGTCCGATAGTGGACGGCTTTTGTCTTACCAAGTTACTCATGGATGGCGGCAGCGGATTAAACCTCATCTACGAAGAAACCCTTCAAAAAATGGAAATTGATTGGAGCCGCATCGAGCGGAGCAGCACAACCTTCAGGGGAATAATCCCTAGTTGAGAAGTACGCTACACAGGAAAAATCACACTAGATGTAGTGTTCGGCTCACCGGACAATTACAGGTCCGAAGAGGTCACATTCCAAGTGGCCCCATTCGGCAGCGGATATCACGCCTTGTTAGGGCGAGAGGCATTCACAATCTTCCAAGTTATACCCCATTACGGGTACATGAAGCTCAAAATGCCCGGACCCAATGGAATAATCACTCTCGCCAGTGATCCAGATACAGCACTCCACGCTGAAAATAAGACAGCCGCACTGGCCCTAGAGGCATTATCCGAAGCCCTAGCGGCAGAGGAATTAACTGCGCTGCGCTCCATGATGGATAGGGACGATGTGATACTCGATAAGATGTCCAAGTCCACCTCTTTTAAACCAGCAGACGAAATAGTCAAATTTCAGGTCCATCCAACGGACCCCACAAAGACGGCATCCATTGGGGCACAATTAAATCCTGATGTAGAAGCCGCACTACGAGAATTCCTTCGGGAAAATTGGGACATTTTTGCCTGGCACCCTTCAGACATGCCAGGAATCGCACGCAGGCTGGCAGAGCACAGCCTAAATATCCTAAAAGGATTCAAGCCAGTCAAACAAGCTCTTCGGTGATTTTCTGAACCCAAAAGACAGGCAATGGGAGAGGAGCTAGCCAAACTCTTAGAAGCCGGATTCATCAGAGATATCAAACATCCGGACTGGCTAGCCAACCTGGTAATGGTACCAAAAAAGGACAAATCCTGGCGCGTCTGCGTCGATTTCAAAGACCTTAACAAGGCCTGTCCAAAGGACCCTTTCCCTCTCCCTCACATCGACCAAATCATCGATGCTACCACAGGGCACGATTGATTGTGCTTCCTCGATGCATACTCCGGATACCATCAAATCAAGATGGCGGAAAAAGACCAGGCCGCAACGGCATTCATTCCTCCATATGGGCCATTCTACTTCAACACAATGCCCTTCGGACTCAAAAACGCCGGCGCAACATATCAGCGCATGATTCAGACATGTCTGGCTGCCCAGATAGGCAAAACAGTAGAGGCATACGTAGACGATGTGGTCGTCAAGACCAAACATGTCAAAACTCTAGTACACGACTTGAGGGTGACATTTGACAACCTCCGAGCATATGACATTAAGCTCAACCCGGAAAAATGTATCTTCGGAGTACCAGCCGGAAAGCTTTTGGGCTTCATTGTATCCGGTAGAGGAATTGAAGCAAACCCAGCCAAGATCCCAGCTCTGTCACAATTGGATATCCCAAAAGACCTCAAGCAAATACAAAAACTAACTGGGTGCGTAGCGGCTCTAAGCCGCTTCATCTCCCGTTTGGGAGAAAAGGCTCTGCCCCTCTATCGCCTCCTTCGGCGCACCGAACACTTCAAATTGACGGATGCCGCCACGGTCGGACTCGAAGAAAGCAAGGCCATACTGGCAACAAATCCGGTCCTGGCCGCGCCCAACCTGGGCGAACCTATGTTATTATATATCACAGCAACACATCAAGTTGTCAGCGCGGTACTCGTCGTCGAACGAGAAACAGAAGGGCACAGATTCCCTCTTCAAAAACCAGTGTACTACGTATCCACTATCTTAACTCCATGCAAGTCCCGGTACCCACATTATCAAAAGATAGCGTATGCGGTGTTCATGGCATCCGGGAAGCTGCGACACTACATTCAAGAGTGTTCCATAATGGTGGCCTCCGAAGTACCTCTCAACAATATTATAAACAATCGCGACGCAACGGGCAAGATTGCAAAATGGGCCATTGAGCTCTTACCATTTGACATAACCTACAAACCATGGAGAGCTATAAAGTCGCAAGTCCTAGCTGACTTCGTCGCCGAATGGACCAAAGCCGAACTCCCTAAAGAGTACGGCGCGTACTCCAATTGGATCATGCATTTTGACGGATCCAAAATGTTGGCTGGCTTGGGGGCTGGCGTCGTCTTGACGTCCCCAACTGGAGACACAGTCCAATACATACTTCAAATAATGTACATGGACTCCAACAACGCAGCCAAATACGAGGCCCTTCTACACGGCCTCCGGATGGCAATCTCCATGGGCATTCAACGCCTAGAGGTGCGCGGGGATTCAAACCTCGCAATATCCCAAGTAAATGGAGACTTTGACGCCAAAGATCTGAAAATGGCAGCTTACTGCAACATCGTCCTAAAAATGTCAGCTCGGTTCGAAGGACTCGAATTCCATCATGTAGCCCGGGATAATAACCAGGCAGCAGACGTGTTAGCACGCATCGGCGCAAAACGTGACGCTGTACCTCCAAACATCTTCCTGGAACGGCTCTTTAAGCCATCCGTATTATGGGAAAAGGAGTCCGGAAATAACAATCCGGAGCTAGTTGCATCACCTAACTCAGACAATTCTGACACAATCAGCGGCTGAGCCAATGAAATAACACCTTCAGTCCACGAAATAATGGCAGTAATTGCCCCATGGATGGAAGCATTCCTAGCCTACTTAATTAGGCAGGAACTTCCCGAAGACCAAAACGAGGCCTGCTGGATAGTTCGGCGGTCTAAAGCCTACAAGGTCCATGAGGAAGAACTTTATAAGAAAAGCATAACCAGAGTCCTTCAAAGGTGTATCTCCGAAGAGGAGGGGCGAAATCTCCTAGCTGAAATTCACGCCGGACTCGGCGGGCACCATGCCGCAGCCCGGGCCCTTGTAGGCAAGGCCATCCGTACAGGATTTTATTGGCCAACAGCCCGGGCAGATGCTCAGGACTTAGTCCAACGATGCGTCGGTTGCCAGCTCTTTGCTAATCAGAGCCACATGCCACCCACCGCCCTCAAAACTATACCCATCACCTGGTCGTTCACAGTCTGGGGGCTTGACATGGTTGGACCCCTTAAAGGGGGAACCCACAAGCATAAATACTTATTTGTCATGGTGGACAAATTCACCAAATGGATTGAAGCCAAGCCGGTTAAAACGGCAGAATCCGGACCTGTGATAGACTTCATATCCGGGGTAGTACACCGTTTTGGCGTCCCCCACAGCATCATCACTGATAACGACACGAATTTCACGGCCGACGAGGTTAAACTCTTGTGCAAAAACATGGGCATCAAGCTCGACTACGCTTCAGTCTATCACCCCCAAACTAACGATCAAGTCGAGCGAGCAAATGGTCTAATCATGAGCGGCATCAAACCCAGACTAGTGCGGTCCCTCAAGGAATCTAACACGCACTGGGTAGAGGAGCTCGACTCCGTACTCTGGGGGCTGCGGACCACGCTAAACCGAACTACCGGATTCACACAATTTTTTATGGTGTATGGCGCAGAGGCAGTTCTGCCCTGCAATATAATTCATGACTCACCTCGCGTGCGCATGTACGAAGAAAGGCAAGCCGAGCTGGATCGGCAGGACAGTTTGGATGCCTTAGAGGAGGAGCGGGACGTGGCAAAAGCTCATTCCACATTTTATCAATAGCAGGCTCGAAGATATCAAAGCAGAGAAGTACGGGCCAAAGCTTACAATGTTGGCGAACTTGTTCTACGCCTGCCGGACAAGAAAAAGGACAAACTTAAGCCCAAGTGGGAAGGTCCCTTCATCGTCGACCAAGTCCTGACCGGCGGAGCATACCGTCTACGTAACGCATCTGACAACCGGCTCGAGCCGAACCCATGGAACGCAGCCCGTCTCCGAAGATTCTACGCCTAACGCCAGACTCAGAGTTCGTCTCACTCCTCTATCCACCTTTTTACATTTTCACTGTCTCTTGTCCCCCTCCTTCTTCCCACTTTTTTTCAATACCTTTGATAGGCTGATTTGCGCATTGTTCGCACACACTTGATGTGCTCCTAGCACTCATTATACCTGGGGGCTTCTTTAACAGAAGCTTATTTATACGGGCTCCATGCCCAACACATGTGTCATACTTCCGCATGTACCTTTTATTCACCATTCAGTTTTGGCCAAGCTGGGTTGCCTGGCTCCTGTGCTTACCCCTACGTTCCCGATTGTTCGGCTAGGAGGTAAAGGGAGCACCTCTGCGATTGTTACTGCCGGGTCAGCCGGATGTGTACCTCAGACTGGGTGAAGCCGAAAGCTAGCGTTCTTAAGAGAATATTCGGTCGGTGACTTGAAAGATGATTTATTACTTACTTATTTATTTGCCCCCAGATGCTTTTTCTGCTATTTTCGCAGTCCGGACATGCACTTTAGGGCATGCCTCCCAGGGAAAGGAACCCTTAACGGAACTATTCTCCCTGGAAGATGTTTCTTACTAACCATGTAATATAACATAGCTAGTTGGGCACTTGTCTGATAAAGCAATTATGACCCCGACGCCTTGTCTCCACACATGCCCCGGTTTTTCTATAACCGTAAGGGTATTCGGACACACTCCGGACTGTTGGGTCCCAAGGTTGAAGCGAAAAGGTCCGCAAAGACAAACGATCTACAATCCGGCTAGAAGGCATTTTACATGTCATTTCAAATTACATCGCCAAACTGACTGATTGTACTCCTCTTCAATCCCATCTAATAGGCTGTCTAATTTACAGTCCATTGGGAATATTTCGCGGCCAATTCTACTTGGTCGTACATCAAGCTCACAGGGATCTCCTTCCCATCAGGCCCCGCAGGTCGGACCTCGGCCATGTGGTTTGGGTCAGCCTTCGGGTACCGCGTCTTCACCATGGCCCAGGCCTCCCTGGCGCCTTGACGGCAGGCCGATATCTTCCACAGACGGAGGTGTCGCCGTGCTCCCTAAAGCTTCTCAGCAAGCCCTCCAAGGCCCTCGGGTAGGGAGACAGAAGGCCATAAAGCCTGAACGACGCCACTCATCGCCTGCCGAACAGGTTCGAGCAGTTGCACCAGCTCGGGGAGATGGTCACCCATTGAACCAGGCATTTCCTCTGCAGGGCGACCTGTGAGCACACCTAAAGACACATTTCTGTCAATCGACTTCCTCGCCGAATTCTTCTTTTCAAAGGAATTTGCTCAAGCACTTACTATAAATGCCGCGACGAAGCCGCTGATTCTCCTTCACGGAGCCAGATAGTTGGGCCCGAACACCTTTCAGCTCTTCTCCTAGCTGGGTGTGGGCATCTTGGAGCTTGTTTCTCTCCTGCTGCACCTTCATAAGCACCCTCTCGCCGGCCTTTAGCTGATGCAGTATCTGTTGCTTGTCCGGATCTAGTCCGACGCCCTCTGCAATATTATTGTCAGATTTACGCACACGCCGCACTTTGTTAACTACTTATCTTTTCGAAGTACGTATTACCAGCGGGCCCCTGTGGTGGCTAGTGCGGCCTCAAGTTGGGCCTTGCACTCTTGGAGCTCCTGGGACAGGTAGGTATTCTTCTCCGTAAGATCCTGCATAATAAATGATCCTTAAATCAGTTATTTTAACTATTTTAAGTCTCGGTGGCTACTAGCGTATATACCTATTAAAATTACTTACCCATATGTCCTTCACATACTGCTCTATGGCTCTGGTTAACCATCTTGAGCAGCACGGAGGTGCGCGTTTCCCGCATCAAAGGCATTCAACGCCTCTGGGGAGAAACACGCGTCACGAAGAACTGTCCGGCGACGCCTGTGATTCATGGCGCTCTCCACCTCAGACCGGGTGGCGGACAGCCTGTCGGCATCCTCCATCGGAGGAGTATCCGGCTCTTGCCTTGTGTTCGCCTCCACTTCCGGACCACGCGATGGAGCATGGCTGGCGGAGGCTTGATTGGCAACCTCTCCGGACACTGTCCGGCGAGCGCTCTTTCTCCTGGAAAAAGTTATGAGCATTAATATACCTCCTAGGGATCCTTCACTTAAAAACAACGGTGTGCTGTACCGTTGCGGCGACGTTTCGATTCGCGTCGCACTCCTCTTCCGCCTGCTGGGCCGAATTGACCCTTGCTGGTCAGCCGCTGCAGGTTCGGCTTCCCGCCTTAAAGGCACCTCCTGCGATGCACCATCAGTATAGGATGGTCAGAGTTGAGCACGGATCAAATGATGGTGTCAAGACCTCGGTCGCAGTCACCTGGGAGGCCGGAAACAAACCGGGGTAGTCAGCCGTAATGGCGACTAGGGCATTGTCCATGCTAAGTTGGTGGAACACCCCGTCAATCAGCTCCACCTTTATGTCCGGATCCTCTGTGGAGGTCGGATCAAGGGATCATTTCGGATCCTCGGGCTGTGGAGTTAGGCTTCGTATGCCCTCCACGTCCTGGCGCAGTTCCTGCATCGAAATCACAAAGTAAGATACTTGACTTTGGAAGTATGGATCGGGTAGATAAATGTCCGCTTACCCAGCTCCGAGGGTTGTTCATGGAAAATCCATTCAATGGATTCATGCGGAGAAAGTCCTCCTCCTCCCCCTTGTACAAGCCGGACAGGATCTTTGCCAGATCGGCTGCCGAGCCCGGCCCTCTGCGGCCATGACGGGTGGCGTCGTCTTCCCCGTTGAAATCCCACATAGGGTGGCCCCTATATTGGAGTGGCTGCACCCCTCGCATAATGCACATGGCCGTGATTCCAATCATGGTCAATCCGGAGTGGGCCAGTAACCTAATCCGGCCCATCAGATAATGGATGCTCCCATCATCCTCCTGTTGAGGGCTCCGCGGGCGCCAACTCAGGCGTTTCTTCAAGGGAGCATTGCTAAACTCTGGGAGGCCGACCGAACTGGATCCGGCAGAGGGGCGTCCTCCATGTAGAACCATTCCGAAGGCCAGTCTTCGGATGCCTTCTTCGGGGTGCCGGATAGATATCCGGTCCCAGCGATGTGCCATATTTCGGCTCCGCCCACTTGATATATCAACCCCTCATAAGAACGGGGTACAAGGCAAAACAATCTCTTCCACAGCGCAAAATGGGGCTCGATGCCCAGGAACAGCTCGCAAAGAGCTACAAAGCCCGTGATGTGCAAAATGGAAGCAGGTGTGATGTGGTGAAGCTGGAGTCCGTAGAACTCCAGGAGCTCCCGGAGAAACGGATGTATGGGAAATCCGAGTCCCCTTATTAGATAAGGGATGAAGCATACCCACTCTCCTTTGGAAGGGTTGGGGACGCTCTCCGCCTGCTTTCCGCCCTTGAAGGTGACTAGTCCGGCTCAAACCGGAAACATAAAAGCTGGGGGAAGATATCCCTCGGTTTGGAGCGCTACTAGCTCGCTGTGTGGAACTGAGCATCTCCCCCAATCTCCTGGATTAGGGCTGGGAGCGCGAGAGGAGGAGCCGCGTCGACTATCCATGATGGAATGGATTTTTGTCCGAGGCGCTTCGATGAGAACTTGCGGATGGAGGATGGTGTGAGCTGGATCTAGATCCTCGCCTCTCTTATAGGCGGCTCATTTGCACGGCTAGGGGGTACAATGTAAAAATACCCTAGCTTTTCGCATTCATACGACACGTGGAAGAAGGCCATTATTGGGCGTAGAAGCAAAGGAGCGCAACATTTATAAGGAAGCCGGACACTATTCGACAGGAACATGAAGTTTGAAGGAGAACCCGCCTTGCAACGCCGAAGACAATATACGCGCTGGACTCGTCATCATTGAAGCCTGGTTCAGGGGCTACTGAGGGAGTTCCGGACTAGGGGGTGTCCGGATAGCCGAACTATCATCATCGGCCGGACTCCAAGACTATGAAGATACAAGATTGAAGACTTCATCCCGTGACCGGATGGGACTTTCCTTGGCGTGGAAGGCAAGCTTGGCGATACGGATATGTAGATTTCCTACCATTGTAACCGACTCTGTGTAACCCTAGCCCTCTCCGATGTCTATATAAACCGGATGGCTTTAGTCCATAGGACGAACAACAATCATACCATAGGCTAGCTTCTAGGGTTTAGCCTCCCTGATCTCGTGGTAGATCCACTCTTGTAACACACATCATCAATATTAATCAAGCAGGACGTAGGGTTTTACCTCCATCAAGAGGGCCCGAACCTGGGTAAAACATCGTGTCCCTTGTCTCCTGTTACCATCCGCCTAGACGCACAGTTCGGGACCCCCTACCCGAGATCCACCGGTTTTGACACCGACAAAGGGCACAGGGGAACTACCACCTCAGCCACGGAGGCTTTCAGTAAGGGAGGAATCGAGAGTCCCTCCTTCCAGGGGGAGAAGAGGACCGCTTCCGAAGACCCGGAGGCCAAGGCCTCAAAGCGGGGAAAGAAATCTGTACCGGAAGGCCCTGTGCCGGGAAGAGCCCCGGCCGTACTGTCTCCTCGGAGGAATCAGCCCACTAGCGAGCCGTAAGTAAAAGGGGGAATTTTGTAATAGTGGACACCCCTGCTTAATTTCTAAGGGTAACCAAAGTTTTCATCTTGTAGTTCGGATCTCATCCCGTCTCAGCACAGCTCATCTTCGGGAGACCTTCGTCCGGAGATGATGGAGAGCGAAACGCCTCCATATGCCGCCCCATCGTGCGGGGCGGACGACCCTGAGGTGTCGCCGCGGAGGGTCTCCCCGAGTCCGGCGGGGCCAGAGAGTTTGGCACCCATTGGAGTACGGCCGGTGGAGCTGCAGGATTTGCTTAAGAGGGCGTCCATCTGAGAAGATCACCGCACATTAATGAGTATGGTGATTGAGAGGATCTCGTCCGCCGAAAGCGGGTTGTGTGAGGCCGTCGGAAGTTTGCTGACGGGATTTGAAGTACGCAAAAAATGACATACCTTTTGATAGCTTTTGAACATGAAGTGCGCCCTGTATAGATAGTAGCCCCTGAGACTTGGTATGCTGTCGAAAACGGCAGCGTGCCGAGGATCATAATCTCAGTTATAGATTGTCTCCTTTCCTACGTAGGTGGCGGGATGTTCTGTGGCCAGCCGGACTGATGGAGTTGCCGAGCTTAAGAGGCAACTCGATGTTGTGGATGCGGACATCTCGCTAATCAATAAACGACTTGATGAGTCACAAGGTATGTGGTTGCTCCGCGGTCGCTTAGTAAGGGAGCTGACGCCCATTCCTTACAATTTGTATGCTTGATGCAGATGGTGCTACTGCTGTGGAAGACCTTCGGGCAGAGCTTGCTCGGGCCAAGGAGCAATCCAGGATAAGTGATGCGGCTACCTTGAAGGCAGCAGAAGAGCTAAAAGCCGAAAAGGCTGCTCACTGCCGAAGCAGGGAAGAGTTGGCCGGAATGGCCTTGAAATTAAAAGATGCTACCGACCGTTGTGAGGTTCTTGAAGGAGAACGCCGAGTGGAGCAAGAGGGCCTGAAGAAGGCCGGCGCCGAAGTCAAGGATGCCCGGAGTGAGATGCGTGCTATGAAGGAGGAACTGCGTCAGGCCGGAGACATTGCGGCTAGAAAGCCCTTTCTTCTGCGTAGGAAGTTCACGTATCCGAAGTATGCTCAGCTGGGCCAGTTGTGTGGTGCGGAGGATCCTTATCTGGATTTGGCGGCGAGTGCGGCGGATGCAGTCGTGCACTTCCGAAGCCAGAAGGATCATGAAATGGAAGAACTTTACTGGTCTCAATTCCATAGTTCGGAGCGTCCACTTCCGTTGACTGATCGACTAGCTGAGTAGGCTGAGCTGAATAGGTTGTCCGGACTTGCCATGACGGATGTGGTCACTCATCTGTGGCCGGAAAGGCCCAAGACGAAGAGTTATTTTGGCTTGTTGCAGCAATTCCTTGGGGCGGTGGCCCATATCAAGGCGATGAAGCGGTCGGCATGCATAGAAGGTGCACGGATGGCTCTCGCCCGTGTGAAGACATACTGGGCGGACATGGATGCCACCGCTGTTGCATCCCGGGGTTTGGACAAGAGCCGATTACCCGCCGAGCACTATTTTGAGGAAGTCCTGCAGGGCGCTCATTTAATAGAATCGCTGTGCTCGAAAGATGTCATGTTCAAATGACGTGTATAATTTGTGAGATCATATTTATAATGCAATAGCTTTTTATACTTGTGCGTTCAAGTATTGAACTATCTCCTATGCGGCCGTATATGTATGAATAACCTGAAAGTTGCAGTCTTTGGCTTCAGCCCCCACGCACATGGTGCGGGGGTGTTTGCAAAAAGAAAAGCACTTTTTCACACTTAATCCAATGTCTTGGTCCTTTTAGGGAGGTGAGAGCGTAGCAAACTAGGCAATCGGACCATAATGCTTTATCACTTTCACTTAGCCATAGGAGCTCGAATGTGGGGCCACTATATAGCCCCTAGCGGCACCACTCTTCTCCGAACTTCGGGGCGCGTATGTGCCTGACCAGGAAGCGGTCCTTCGTCAAAGCGGAGGAATTCTAAACATAACAATGGTCGATCGAGTGGTTGACCAGTCTCTTGCTATATCATGACAGTCAGTTTTCGGCTTTCTCTATTGAGGTGCTCGCCCGGCCGAACCGGGGCACAATCGCAGTAGTTCTCCTGGTGTCGTGTTAGCCGATGATACGGAACGTAAGGCAGCAAAACACAGGAGCCGGGCAAACCCAACATTTGACCAAAGACATGATTCGGAGCTGATGCATATAAGGCCTAACTCGAGATGCCAAACACTCCCTAAGGTGTTCAGTCTTTATGATACCGGGCAGAACAATGCCCTAAGCCCCTAGTGTCCAGGTACAGGCGGGAACTTCTGATGCGGCCGATGCCAAAACGCCAGCCTCCTCCTCGGCTATGGTGGGAAACCGGGGGATGTGTATCAACAAGAGACATTAAGAAAGGTTTACGCAGGGTCTTAATCTGAAAAGAATCCTTGCAACGGGTCCCTGCTGCACGTCTGCGCCTGTGTCTCCATTGTGCTGTATCCTGGACGGGTGTAGCACATGCTTCATCTGTAAAAGAGAAGGACTTAGTTTCCAAGAAATATCGTGTAGAAGTTGTATTAAAATAGAATAGAATGAAGAAAGTTGAGCTTTATTGGCTCTCGTCATTTAGATACGCGGCCCCTTATAAAGGGGATATGCGGCTGGGAAGCCCCTTGTTTAGTTACGCCGGACTCGCTTAACCATGTCCAAGGTCTGAATGACCTTTTTTAGGGGCTTTGACCTGCAAGGTCTGATTAGTGTGTGGCTGTCGAGGCAGTCTCACGTTCTGCCTGGTCGAGGAACACTCGGAGTTACTTTTTAATGAAATTATGCCACGTTGACCGGGCATTTTTAAGCGTAAAAAACGCGTAATGTGGTATTGCATTAGGGCTGGCGAAAGCTGCGCGCCCCAGTAGTGCTTAAGGGCTACTGTTTGAATGGGGCGATGGAGAGTGAGCTTTTCACGACAGAGGTTGTCGGATGAACCGAACACAACCTCTAGTGGTACAGAGCCTGTATAATTGGCTTCAAGGCCTGGCGTCACTCCTTTGAAGGAAGTGCTGCTATGGCGAATTTTGGTAGGGTCTATCCCCATTCTGCGGGCGGTGTCCTGGTATTGCAGGTGCCGCGCTGTCTTTTCGTGTTAACAAATGAAGTGAGTTCACTGTTTTGACTTCTAGTGGGAAAGTCTTCTGTTTTCCGGAGTGCTGCTTTTGGGTTTCGTCACTTTCGCTTGGTGTGTCGAGCCCCTTGTGTTCGGCGTTAAGTCAGCCGGACTGTTTGAAGACCCAACAATCTCTGTGGGTATGGTTTGCAGGCTTCCCGGAGGTACCATGTATTTGACATAGTCTATCCAGAATCTTGTTTAGGTTGGATAGCTCGTCACTGTTGTCCTTGAGGGGCAGTGTTTTGTTGTTCGGTCGAGAGCTTTTGAATCCGGCATTGACCGCCGTACTATTCAGGCCATTTTCCTTATTCCGGCGCTGATCTTTTCTGTGTCGTGATTTCCCATTTCCATCCCTGACTTCGGATGTACTCGGGTCGCTCGTGCTGCATCTAGCCAGCCAGCTGTCTTCCCCTGCGCAAAAGCGGGTCATGAGGCTTGTTAGTGCGGCCATTGTTCTTGGTTTTTCCTGGCCGAGGTGTCTGGCAAGCCATTCGTCTCGGACGTTGTGTTTAAAGGCTGCTAAGGCTTCAGCGTCCGGATAGTCGACTATTTGGTTCTTTTTAGTGACGAACCCGTTCCAGAATTTGCGTGCTGACTCTCCGGGCTGTTGAGTTATATGACTTAAATCATCTGCATCCGGAGGGCGGACATAGGTCCCCTGAAAATTTGCTCGAAACGCATCCTCAAGCTCTTCCCAACTTCCAATAGTATTTTCTGGGAGGCTTTTAAGCCAATGCCGAGCTGGCCCTTTGAGCTTGAGGGGTAGGTATTTTATGGCATGGAGATCGTCTCCTCTGGCCATATGTATGTGTAGGATGTAATCCTCAATCCAGACTCCGGGGTCTGTTGTTCCGTCATATGCCTCTATGTTTACGGGTTTGAATCCCGCTGGAAATCCATGATCCAGTACCTCGTTGGTGGAACATAGTGGGTGTGCGGCGCCCCTGTATTTGGGTGTGCCGTTGTCTTCAAATGCTCGGCGGGTTATGTTGCTTCCTGGAGTCTTCTTTTTTGGCCCATAAATAGATCTGACTGGGTCGTCCTTTTTCCGAGGATCTTTATGCTGATCGTGTGCCGGCTTGTGTGCGGCGCCCCTTGTTGCTCTTGGCCTGTCATCTGGTCGTCTATCCGGCCAGGCGGCTTCTTTCTTTTTTGACTACAGGGGCTCTAAGGCCTCCTTGTCAAATTTGGGCAACAGCTTGCGCTTCGGGTAGCTCTTTGTATAGTGACTAGCGCCATGTTTATCTGCACTGTTGAGTACTTTTCTCCATCTCATTCTGAGTGCGTCCTCTGCTGTTTTGAGCTTCCGCTTTTGCTTCTTCAAACTTCTTGCAGTGGCTACGAGCCTTTTATGAAGATTCTTATGCTCTGGTGATGTGAGATCGTCTTCGCCGGGGATGGGTTGCTTGTCCAGTTCATGTCCGGCTGGCTGATTGGTGACATGAGCGTCGTCCACTACTTCGCCCTGCTCTAGGGCTGGGTCCGTATGGGTGCCGTTTTTATCGAGGCCGGTCTTCGGGCGGCGCTTGCGTCGCCGTTTTGGTTGTTTGTTGGGGGGGTTGTCCTTCGCCACGTCCCATTTTTCTTCATTATCGCTTCCTTTTGGTCTATCCACCATGTATACGTTGTGAGTTGGGGTGGCATTCCCGTGCCCGGTAGGCGCTGGTTCTTGGTCGTCTCCGGCATCGTCGCCCATACCGCCGATGTCTTCGGAGTCATAGTTTAGCATGTCGGTTGGATCGTCGACAGTGGCTACTAATTGGGTGGTGGGTGGGCTTTGAATTTCTTCGTCGTCCGCATCCCAACTGTCCTGGCCGTAGTCTGGCCAGGGCTCTCCTGATAACGAGAGATACTTTAGCGAACTCAAGATGTCGCCGTAAGGTGAGCGTTGAAAGATGTCCGCTGCAGTGAACTCCATGATCGGCGCCCAATCGGATTCGATCGGAGGAGGCGCGGGAGGTCTGGAGTCCGGCGAGGAGTCCGGCACCTCGGAGTCACGATCTTTATGAGGGACAAAGTCAGTGTTCGGCTCTATCGCCGTAGAGGTTGCAGCCCCCGAGGCGGTGTCCATCCATCCGTCCTCGATCTGCGCAGCCGGCTCCGAATTGAAGATCGGAGCGGGTTCGAGTGCGGCCTCCAGGGTACTGTCCGGCTGCAGAGTTAAATCATGCTCACTGTGACAGTGCGGCACGCTCGGCTGTGGCTCGAGTCCATCGAGGATCAAGTCCCCGCGGATGTTGGCCGTGAAGTTCAAACTTCCAAATCTGACCCGACGGCCAGGGGTGTAGCTTTCGATCTGCTCCAGATGGCCAAGCGAATTGGCCCGCAGTGCAAAGCCCCCGAATACGAAGATCTGTCCGGGGAGAAAGGTCTCACCCTGGACTACGTCGTTGATGATGGTCGAAGAAGCCATCGAGCCTATCGGTGACGACACAGAGGAACTCTCAATGAAGGCACCAATGTCGGTGTCAAAACCGGCGGATCTCGGGTAGGGGGTCCCGAAATGTGCGTCTAGGTGGATGGTAATAGGAGACAAGGGACACAATGTTTTACCCAGGTTCGGCCCCTCTTGATGGAGGTAAAACCCTACGTCCTGCTTGATTAATATTGATGATGTGTGTTACAAGAGTAGATCTACCACAAGATCAAGGAGACTAAACCCTAGAAGCTAGCCTATGGTATGATAGTTGTTTGTCCTGTGGACTAAAGCCATCCGGTTTATATAGACACCGGAGAGGGCTAGGGTTACACAAAGTCGGTTACAATGGTAGGAGATCTACATATCCGTATCGCCAAGCTTGCCTTCCACGCCAAGGAAAGTCCCATCCGGACACGGGACGAAGTCTTCAATCTTGTATCTTCATAGTCTTGGATTCCGGCCGATCGTGATAGTTCGGCTATCCGGACACCCCCTAGTCCGGAACTCCCTCAGCTAGTTTATCAAACGCTCCAGATTCATCCCTCCACCGTGTTGGGGCGGTTTACCTTTACGACGCTGCATATTGGTGTTAGCCACAAGATGTGAACTATCTGCCTTGCGCTTACCATTATTCCCATGGCCTCCTTGGTTGTGATGTTGTCCCTTTGCACCGCCGTTCTTCTTTCCCATCTCCGGTTTCTCCTCATCAGAATCGGGATCCTTGGTATTATCAGAATCGGCATATTTGACCAAGGCTGTCATAAGGGTTCCCATGTGATTGCAATGGTGCTTGAGCCGTCCCAACTTCATCTTTAGTGACTTAAACCGGCAATTACGCTCGAGCGTTATGATTGCTTGACCAGCATTAATCCTGTCTGACGAATGCAAAACTTCCGAAACCCGGCGCACCCAATGAGTTGTTGACTCGTTCTCCCCTTGAACACAGGTCTCCAGATCCACAATGGACATAGGCTATTTGCATGTGTCTTTAAAATTGGCTATAAACCATGCCTTCAACTGGTCCCATGACTCGATGGAGTTGGCTGGTAAGTTTTTCAACCAAGTACGGGCTGTCCCTTCCAACATCATCGTGAAGTACTTTGCACAGGCCGCTTCATCCACATCCAGCATCTCCATTGCCATCTCATGACTCTCGACCCACGCCTCAGGTGGCTGATCCGCGGTATAATTAGGCACCTTGCATGGACCCTTGAAATCCTTGGGCAGTCGCACATTACGGAGAGCCGGAATGAGACACGACACACCCCAGGAACTAAAGGCAAGCCCGATGCCTCGGTCTACTGATGCCGCTGGCTGAACCGGGGCGGGTTGATGCCGACCCGCATATTGTGCTGCCAAAGCGGCCTCCTTTCGTGCTCTGCCATTACCTACCACGTCTTGAGCATTTACCTCACCACGCGCCGGATTGGGCCCTAGAGGGACATTACGGCTCCGCGCACTGCTAGACACTTCCGGTTCATCCATGTGCCTGCTATAGCTTTTGCTCGGATGGGGGGTTGAATGAATTCTATCTCGGCTATAGGAATAAGCCTACTGCTGCACCACAGCGGTTTGAAGAAGATCCCTGGCCCGCCGCGTCTCAATCACCGCCAATGAATCACCCTCCATTGGAATGGCTGCCAGGCGAGATGCTGCGGCAATCATGTTATCCAAAGGGCTCGAGAAGTGACCAGGTGGTGTGGACACGTATTGCGGAAGGTTATCCGTTTGTCGAGGTGGTTCCATCATCCGTGGTTGATCCGGCGCTGCCCTAGGCGCATCGGTCTAGTTTGCCACTGCCGGATTGCTCGGCCGAGCCCCAGGTGTCTTAGAGAGATTCAATCCTTTGAAGACCGGCTGCATACGCGATCGGTACTTCCTTTGCATTACGTAGTTTGATGCATTCTGATAGAACATGAGCAGGTAATTCTGCGCCTGTATCTGCTGTGACTGAGCATCCAAAGCGGCCCGTTCTTCAGCCATCCTAGCATCCTCAGTTGCCAGGTCCTCCTTAGCCTGCGTTATCTGGTCCTTCAGCTTTACAATGTCCGCATTGTGCTGATCCTTCGTCTCCGGGGTAACTGCCATGGTTAACAAGGTCGCCCAGGCATCCATCAAACCGGAGAGGACTTGAGCCGGTCGGCGCGCCGGGGCCCCCGCCGCGGCCGCTGATCCGGTATTCATTGCCGCTGTAGATAAAGAATGCAAAGTGGGCTGTGTTCCAGCCATGTAAACAGTAACCCGACTTGGAAGTTCAAGGAGGTCCGGAATACTGTTGCCATCAGAATATCCTTCGAACACACCATCATGAATTTGGTAAAGGGACTCGGTTTCGCCAGTGGATGACTCGCTGTCGGAATAAACAGCTGTCTCGCCTTCAGACACTGGTTCAGATCCGATCCCATGGACACATCCTACGAACGCACGCTTCATGGCGGGCTTAACCCAGGCAGGACTCGCACACTGAGCCGTCTCGATGAGTTCGGTGCAGATGTCCGGCTCAGGGCCCGGTTCGCCGATCTTGCTGATGAAGACATGAATTCCACCAAAGGGGACCCGATATCCATACTCGATTAAGCTGGCCTCAGGGCCCCATCCTTCATCGTCGATGTAGAGCTTGCCGCGACGACTCTTGGTCATCCGGACAACTACGTAACCCTTGAGTCCTTCAGAGCTGCCCTTCAAGAACTCAAAACCATCATGCGATAGCCCCACAGTGGGCGCCTACTGTCGTGGAATTAACACGTCAGATGTCCTCGTGAAAGGACTTAGTCGTAGAGCCATCGCGACGGGTTAGCTTGAAGGGGTTAAACCGGACAAGGGACACGAGAGTTTTATACTAGTTCGGCCCCTTCGATGAAGGTAAAGCCTACATCTAGTTGTGATGGGATTGATTGGGTTTCCATGACCAGGGAGCAAATACGCTTTGCCTAGGTCTCGAGTTGTTGTTTCTTGTCCCTGAACCGCCGCCGGGTCGTCCCTTTATATACATAGGTTGACGCCCGGCCGGTCTACAGAGTCCCGAGGCCGACTCATACAAGTGTCCGGCTCGGTCTCTCCTTTCCTAACTTACAACACAAGTTACATAACCATGGCGGTTTACCATGATGGGCCCTAATCCGCCTTTGGGCTCCGGGCCTCTAAGTTTCATTAGTAAAACGCCATCTTCAGATCACCGTGGGCTTCAATATAGTTGAGGGTGAACCGGGTCCTCCTGGCCGGTTTACGCTCAGTAGTTATATCCCCAACACCGGGTGTCTCACCCAACGCCAGGTCCAGGAGCAAATAGCGATGCCTATCACTTTGGACCATCAACGGAGGATGAGATGGAGGCTGATTTGAAGAGGATAGATGCCATGGAGGAAGATCAAGAAGTCACCTCTCGTCTCCGAGCAGAATTCATGATGGGGGATCTACCGAGCATGGCTATTCCAACTTCGGTCATCACTTCCAACTCTAGATTTCTTTCTTATGAAAATATGAAAAAGAGTTTCACTTGTTCTGCAGAAGCTATGCAGCATCATTGGGTGAAAGGAGCTTTGGCCGTTATGGGCAAGCTCCGTAAAGAAATTATGGACCTCAAACAACAAGTCAATAAGCTTGAGGAGGAGAACCGTATCCTGAAGGGCATCATCGCCAAGAAAATCATGACCCCAACCATGAAGAAGGAGAAATAATCACATGGGTATGGGCACCCCCCTTGGCAACTGCCAAGCTTGGGGGAGGTGCCCCTGTATCGTATCACCATTACACTCCTATCTTTACCGCTTTATTTAGTTCGATCCTTTTAGTAGTATCTTGATCTAGTAGATTCAAGTTTTAATATCAAGTAGTTTCGAGTTTTGTTTTGTGATCTCTTTTTGTATTCGAGTCCGTGAGCTATCTATAATAAAGATTAGTGTTGAGTCAAGGGCTTTGCTATGTTGCTATGATCTTGAGAAAGTAGAAAGAATAAAATAGTTCATATTGATCTTATGGATAGTGATAACTTCACACATAGAAAGTATGAGGCATAAAAATTGTTGAGAGTTGATGAACGTAGCCTTGATCATCATTGCAATTAATAGGAAGTGATAAGGAAAGAGGGGTTCACATATAAATATATTATCTTGGACATCTTTTATGATTGTGAAGCACTCATTAAGTATGACATGCTAAAAGAGTTGACGTTGGACAAAGAAGACAACGTAATGGTTTATGTTTTCCGACATCTCAATTAAAGTATATTGTCATTGACCTTCCAAACATGTTGAGCTTGCCTTTCCCCCTCATGCTAGCCAAATTAATTGCACCAAGTAGAGATACTACTTGTGCTCCCAATTATCTTTAAACCCAGTTTTTCCATGAGAGTCCACCATACCTACCTATGGATTGAGTTAGATCCTTCGAGTAAGTTGTCATCGGTGCAAGCAATAAAAATTGCTCTCTAAATACGCATGACTTATTAGTGCAGAGAAAATAAGCTTTGTATGAACTTGTTGTGGAAGTAATAAAAGCGACGGACTGCATAATAAAGGTCCACATACAAGGGGCAATATAAAGTGACGTTCTTTTGCATTAAGATTTTGTGCATCAACCCTAAACGCGCATGACAACCTCTGCTTCCCTCCGCTAAGGGCCTATCTTTTACTTTATGTTTTTACTTTATGCTTGAGTCAAGGTGATCCTCACCTTTCCCCTTTTTCATTTTATCCTTTGGCAAGCTCCTCGTGTTTGAAAGATCATGATGCATATATCCAATTGGATGTAAGTTAGCATGGGCCATTATTGTTGACATCACCTAAAGGTGAATACGTTGGGAGGCAACACAATAAGCCCCTATCTTAATACTTCTTTTTGTAGTTGTGGATGCTTGCAATAGGGGTTAATAATAAGTGGGATGCTTGTCCAAGTTAGGGCAGTACCCAAGTACCGGTCCACCCACATATCAAATTATCAAAGTACCGAACGCGAATCATATGAATGTTATGAAAACTAGCTTGACGATAACTCCCAATGTGTCCTCGGGAGCTCCTTCCTTATTATTAGAATTTGTCCAGGCTTATCCTTTGCTACATAAAGGATTGGGCCACCTTGCTACACTTTATTTACTTTATGTAATTTTTACTTGTTACCGTTTATCTTATTACAAAACTATCTTTCACCTACAATTTCAGTGCTTGCAGAGAAAACCTTACTGAAAACCGCTTATCATTTCCTTCTGCTCCTCGTTTGGTTCGACACTCTTACTTATCGAAAGGACTAGGATAGATCCCCTACACTTGTGGGTCATCACTTGCTGGTTACAAATAGATCTTCAGAGGAGGATTCAGAGGCAGATGACCAGTCCTATTATCCCCCTGAGGTGTATGCTCAAACTTGGCAGGGTTATATTACTCATATAATGCATATGTTGTATTGCAATGCTTAGTTTTTACATCATACACACAATATTGAATGACATCTTCTTAGTTGACACATCATATATGTGATTGCCCTCTGCTCACTTCCTTAGTATATAAATCATATATTTGAATTATGTCATGCCATGATGTTTACATAGACAGCATGTATCTGAATTATGGCATGCCAATCCATTTTCTAAAGACATAATATAGTTATATCATCTCATCATGTTTACATAGTCATCATATTTTAAATTATGTCATTCTATCCGTGAATTATATCATGCCATCATGTTTCCATCGACGACATGTTTGTGATTTATGGCATGCCAACCACTTTAATAGACACATCGTATAGTTATATCATATCATCTTATTTACATAGTCATCATATTTTGAAGTATGTCATTCTATCCTGTTTAGTTAGCCATCATACATGTGAAATTGTGTCATGCTATCCTATTTAATTAGCCATCATATATGTGAAATTATGTCCTGCTATTCTGTTTGCTTAGACAACATAAATGTGAATTATTTCATGCCCTATTTTCTTCCCTACTATCCATTGCACATGTCTATCTTACAATGTCTGTACATTTAATTACTTTTCTTGTTTATCAGCCATTTCAATTGGAGGGAGTGATGGCAGTATCTATGGGAGTAAAAACATGGTCTTCAGAAAAGATTATGCTACCTGTCGATGCAGATAGAACCATGGTTGTACTTGCCCAAGAACCAGCCCCACCACACATAACCCACACTCATGCAGATTGTACCCCTACCCAGTTGGACAGAGAACCAGCTACACCCCTTCTATCCCCAACCCCAGCAGATAGACACCTAGTTCCTGTTGACACAACACCGTCTCCACCACAGAGCACCCAAACACGAGCAGTTAGTAAGGCAACTATAGTGCCCAAATCACGAGGACCACCACTGCGAACCCGAAGTCAACGCTTAAAGCAGAAGAAGAATTGTTCTTAGGTCAGGTTCCGTAGCTATGGTTCATACTACTTTGCTCTTGCATCACTGTATTTACTGATACCAACCAATTTCAAATTTGAAGGATGCAATTAAAACTCCAATGGCGCAATAGGTATGTTTTAAACCTGTTTCTTCAATAGTTTGGCTGTTTCTGTTGTAACTTGCTCTATGTTGATTTCAGTTTCAATTGAATAAACAGTTATGTTCTCATGCCATGCACATTACAAGTGTTGTTATTGCTGTGTAGTTTTCCACACTTATATTTTGTCTATGCTGCTTTGTCTTAAATAGATATGATTCGAACTGTATCTATCTTGATTTGGCAACATAAACTAGAATGATATAGACCATATAGTGAACATACTACATAGATATATGTTTTTTTCATGCTGTTATCCTGTCCACCTTACTATTGAACTAGTTTACCAAACTGAGTTTCATATACTACATTGTAAACCTGAGATGTGTTTGTTTGTTTCTCTTTTAGAACGTGGATAAAATATTGGAGAAGAGTATCCTGTTATGCAATGGTAAAGGAAGTAATGCAGATAAGGTTCAAGATAGTGAGACATCCCTGTTGGTCTCCAAGAAAGCTGATAAAAACTATATTGAAGACACTGAGACAACCCCAAAGTCCTGTCTTGATGTGGTGTTCGAGTTACTGGCTACCACTGCTGGCACCAGCTCTTCGAACTCGTTGCCTGAATCAGTTCGGCTTCTTGAGTCTCAACTTCAAGTTGAAAGACATCGATAAAATGTTATGCGACAGGAAGCCGAAGGACTGAGGAAGTCCCTGCAGAATTCAGATGCATACTTTCTGGTGCAACAGAAAGCACTGGAGGACTTAAGCGCCAAATAAGAGAAAGTTAATAAGCTTGCTAAGCATCTTGCCAGCATTATGGGTACCCAAGATATTGTTTCTTGAGCTCTTCTGAAGTGGTTTCAGTTCTGGACTTGTTTTGCTGCGGCGTTTATATGCTGTTGTGTTCCCTATATTTGCACTGGTGGCGAACTTTGATGCCCAGTGGATGTAATATGTGTAATAGCCGTGATAGCCTAGTGTAAGTTTCTTGCTTATTTATTTCCTTGTTGTCTTGTTTATTTGTTTGCTTGTAGTCAGTACAGTTCTTTTTCTGCTGTTTGCTAGTGGCTGCAATAACCTATTTTTTAAAACTAGGCCACAATAACCATGGGCTAATATTTACTGTAGTGACACTGGGCCTACGGGCCATAGAAATTGTGGGCCTTCTA
This sequence comes from Triticum aestivum, assembly GCF_018294505.1. Lineage (NCBI taxonomy): Eukaryota > Viridiplantae > Streptophyta > Magnoliopsida > Poales > Poaceae > Triticum > Triticum aestivum. The sequence goes on along the minus strand of NC_057810.1, from coordinate 471,174,301 downwards.
CAGGCCGTATAAATAGTGGGCCTTCTATGGGTCGTATAAATAGTGGGCCTTCTACGGGACGTAGAAACAGTGGGCCTTCTGCGGGCCGTAGAAACAATGGGCCTTCTACAGGTCGTATCATCAATGGGCCTTATATGGGCCGTATGATCGATTGGCCAAACATGGGCCAAACAGAACGCATTCTGGCCGTAAACGAGCTAGAGTTGGAATCGTCCGTTCATGGGCCAACCATAATGGGCCATCGTTAATAGGCCGTATTTGATGACGCTATGAAAATGGCACAACGTATTAACGGACCACAAACGGGCCGACTGTAACCACGGGCTGAATTTGGCCCACAAGTAGAAAATGACAGTAACGGGCCGTAAGTAAACGAATGCTGGAAATGAGCCCAAGAATAAATGGGCTCTGAGAAGGCCGAAAGATAACATGGGCTGGAAACGGCCCAACAGAATAATGGGCCGTTAATGGGTATAAAGTGATACACTGTTCTATACGGGCCAGTTTCACCACGGGCCGTTAATGGGTGTAAAGTGATACATTGTTCATTACGGGCCAGTTTCACCACGGGCCGTTAATAGGCCAAGAGTTACATAGGGCCTCATATAGGCTGAAAGACGTCATGGGCCGTACATGGGCCAGAAGTGAAAATGGGCTGGAATCATATTGGATGGCCCAGATGACGCTACTGGGCCTAATTCGAATAGGGCGTAACGAGCCTTGGGTTAGCGGGCTGTAAATGGGATATATGCGAACAGGGGGGGGGGAATTATCCTTCACAGCGTCCTGTTGTTCCTCGTTATCGCTTCCTTTAGGTGTATCCACCATATATACATCGTAGGTTGAGGTGGTTTTCCAGTGCCCCGTAGGCGCTGGTTCTTGGTCATCTCCGGCATCGTCGTCCATATCGTCGATGTCTTCGGAGTCGAAGTCTAGCATGTCGGTTAAGTCATCGACAGTGGCTACAGAGTGGGTGGTGGGTGGGATTTGAATTTCTTCGTGGTCCGTATCCCAACCGTCCTGGCCATAATCCGGCCAAGGCTCTCCTGATAAGGAGAGGCACTTTAGCGAATTCAGGATGTCGCCGAAAGGCGAGTGCTGAAAGATGTCCGCGGCGGTGAACTCCATGATCGGCGCCCAATCAGATTTGATTGGCAGGAGCGCGGAGGGTTCGGTGTCCGAAGAAGAGTTTGGCACCTTGGAGTCACAAGCTTTACAAGGGACCGGGTCGGTATTTGGCTCCATCTCCGTAGCAGCCCCCGAGGCGGTGTCTAGCAACCCATCCTCGATTGGCGCAGTCGGCTCCGAGTCAAGCGTCGAAGCGGACTCTAGTGCGGCCTCCAGGGCACTGTCCGGCGGCAGAGCTAAATCATGCCCATCATGACAGTGCGGCGCGCTTGGCTGTGGCTCGAATCCGTCGAAGATCAAGTCTCCCCGGATGTCGGCCGTATAGTTCAAACTTCCAAATCTGACCTGATGGCCAGGGGCGTAGCTTTTGATATGCTCCAGATGGCCAAGCGAATTGGCCCACAGTGCAAGGCCGCCGAACACGAAGATCTGTCCGGGGAGAAAAGTCTCACCCTGGACCGCGTCGTTGTTGATGATCGAAGGAGCCATTGAGCCTATGGGCGATGACACAGAGGAACTCTCAATGAAAGCACCAATGTCGGTGTCAAAACCGGTGGATCTCGGGTAGGGGGTCCCGAACTGTGCGTCTAGGCGGATGGTAACAGGAGACAAGGGACACGATGTTTTTACCCAGGTTCGGGCCCTCTCGATGGAGGTAAAACCCTACTCCTGCTTGATTGATATTGATGATATGGGTAGTACAAGAGTAGATCTACCACGAGATCAAGGAGGCTAAACCCTAGAAGCTAGCCTATGGTATGATTGTTGTTCGTCCTATGGACTAAAACCCTCCGGTTTATATAGACACCGGAGAGGGCTAGGGTTACACAGAGTCGGTTACAATGGTAGGAGATCTACACATCCATATCGCCAAGCTTGCCTTCCACGCCAAGGAAAGTCCCATCCGGACACGGGACGAGGTCTTCAATCTTGTATCTTCGTAGTCTTGGAGTCCGGCCAATGATGATAGTTCGGCTATCCGGATACCCCCCAGTCCAGGACTCCCCCAGTCTCCATTGCTTTGGTTTAAACACCATTGGAGGAAGATGGATAAGTCTACTATTGGGAGTCTTAGACATAGAGTACCTATACTTGACGGAGAGTACTTTCATGAGTGGAAAAATGAGATGCTTGTGATCTTCAATCAATATCATTTGAACAAGTACATTGATAGCCCTTGTGCACCTCATGTTGATCCTATGCATCCTACCCTTGATGAGTCAATTGACATGATCTGCAATCTTAGAACTGTTGAACTTATCACTAGAGGCTTGCCTAGAAACTTGATAGGATGTTTGCCTACTCTTAAGTGTGCCTACACCATATGGAAATTTCTTGAGGAACGCTTTCTGAATTATTCCTTGAAAATCTAGATGAAATTCTCCATAAGTCTATTGCCTTGAGTAAGATGAATTCTAGTGATCCTATGTTTGGTGATTGTCTATTTGAGCTTACAAACCTTATGCGTGCCAAAGGAGATGTTGCAATTATTAGTGATATTATTTCCGAAGCTATAAAAATTCATAAACAAGATCATTGTCAAACTCACTCTAACGAATCACCCTCTCTAGGATTTGATCCACCACATGATGATGTTGAACATGGATACTATGACGAGGATGATGATAGTGACTTTGATCTTGATGATGCAATGAGACACTTTGGTCTTATGGCAAATCTTCGGGGATATATGGCAAGAGGAAAGGAATGGGTTCTTGATAGTGGATGTACCGATCACATGACCGGAGATAAAGACATGTTTCGTGAGCTTGCTGAAAACGATGGTCCTCGAAAGTATGTCACTTTCGGTGACAACTCAAAGGGTAAGGTGGTTGGCCTCGGTAAGGTGTCCATATCACATGATAGCTCCACACAAAATGTCATGCTCGTTGAATCTCTTGGCTACAACTTACTTTCAGTATATAGACTTGCTGATTTTGGTTTTAATGTCCTATTTACTGAAGTAGATTGCCAAGTGTTTCATAGAGATAATCATAAAATGGTCTTTACCGGTGTACGTAGAGGTGATCTATACATTGTTGATTTCACTAAAAAGGCTCAACCTAGAACTTGCTTTATTGCTAAATCCTCTAAAGGTTGGTTATGGCATAGACGATTAAGTCATCTTGGTATGCGAAACCTTGACAAGCTTATTAAAGGAAATCATATCCTTGGAGTTAATGATGTCATATTTGATAAGGATAGACTTTGCATCGCTTGTCAGGCAGGTAAACAGGTTGGAGGAAGGCATCCCGTGAAGAACATCATGACCACAAGGAGGCCACTCGAGCTACTCCACATGGATCTCTTTGGTCCCAACGCCTACAAGAATCTCGGTGGAAATTCTTTTGGTCTAGTTATAGTTGATGATTTTTCAAGATTTACGTGGGTGTTCTTTCTCGATGATAAATCACAGGTCCAAAAGATCTTCAAAAACTTCGCTAGGAAGGCACAAAATCAATTAGAAGTGAAGATCAAGAAGGTTCGCAGCGACAACGGAACGGAGTTCAAGAACGCAAATGTGGATACCTTTCTTGACGAAGAAGGGATTTCACATGAGTTCTTGGCTACGTACACACCTCAACAAAATGGAGTTGTTGAGAGAAAGAACCGGACGCTCATCGAAATGGCGAGAACGATGCTTGATGAGTACAAGACGCCGAAGCACTTTTGGGCGGAAGCGGTTGAGACAGCTTGTCATGCAACAAATCGCTTGTATCTTCACAAGCTACTCGGCAAGACGGCATACGAGCTCCTCACCGGTAACAAACCCCAAGTTGGATACTTTCGAGTATTTGGCTCAAAGTGCTACATTCTTGATAAGCATCGTCGTTCTAAATTTGATCCTAAGTCTCATGAAGGTTTCCTACTTGGTTATGGCTCAAACTCTCACACATATCGTGTCTACAACAATTTCACCCGAAAGGTTGAAGAAATGGTAGATGTGAAGTTTGATGAATCTAATGGCTCGCAAGTAGAGCAATTGCCAATTGATGTAGGAGACAAAGATCCCTCGGAAACAACCCAAGACTTGTCTATTGGCAAGATTCGTCCAACGGAGGTGAAGGAGAGTACCTCGTCTGTCCAAGTGGAAGCTTCTACCTCACGACAAGGTGAACCAAGAGTTGATACGGAAGCATCCACAAGTGGGACACACCAAGATGAAGAAAACGAGGAAGTGCGCCAAGACGAACGTCAACAACCTCCTTCTCCACCACGACAAGAGAATGACAATGCCAACAATGAAGAAGGCCAAGAAGAAGAACAAGATGAAGAAGATGTTCAACAAAGACCCAAGCAAAAGCTGACACAAGTTCGAGCAAGAATTGCTAAAGACCATCCCGTCGAGCAAATCTACAACGACATCCAAACCGGGAGAATCACTCGCTCTAAAACTCGTTTGGCTAACTTTTGTGAACACTATTCATTCATCTCTAGCATTGAACCTATGAAGGTTGAAGAAGCTCTGGAAGATCCGGATTGGATAAATGCCATGCATGAAGAGCTACACAACTTTGAGAGAAATCAAGTTTGGACATTGGTTGAGAAGCCCGACAACAACCACAACATCATCGGTACCAAATGGGTGTTTCGCAACAAGCAAGATGAAGATGGATAGTAGTTCACAACAAAGCACATCTCATCGCCCAAGGCTACACACAAGTAGAAGGTATGGATTATGGTGAGACTTACGCTCCCGTTGCTAGACTTGAGTCCATTCGCATCTTACTTGCCTATGCTAATCACCATGATATCACCTTGTACCAAATGGACATTAAAAGTGCTTTTCTAAATGGTGAGATAGAGGAGGAAGTTTATGTTAAACAACCTCCCGGCTTTGCTTATCCTAAGAAACCCGATCATGTTTACAAACTTCACAAAGTTCTTTATGGTCTTAAACAAGCTCCTAGAGCGTGGTGTAAATGCTTGACCAAGTTCCTTATTGAAAAAGGCTTTGAAATTGGAAAAATAGATTCTACTCTTTTTACTAAAAGGGTCAATGGAGAACTATGTGTATGCCAAATCTATGTTGATGATATTATATTTGGTTCTACTAACCCTCATTTTAGTGAAAAGTTTGGGAAGCTAATGTCGGAGAAGTTTGAGATGTCTATGATTAGTGAACTCAAATTATTTCTTGGTTTGCAAATCAAGCAAACTAAGGAAGGTACCTTTGTATCTCAAACTAAGTACACCAAGGACTTATTCAAGAAGTTCAATATGCAAGAATGCAATACTACACCCATGCCTACTAGTGGACATCTTGATTTGACCAAAGATGGTGAACCGGTCAATCAAAAGGTTTATCGCTCTATGATTGGTTCATTGTTATATCTATGTGCTTCACGTCCCGACATCATGCTAAGTGTGTGCATGTGTGCACGATATCAAGATGCTCCTAAAGAATGTCATCTTAAGGCCGTGAAAGGATAGTGAGATACTTAATCCATACACCAAATTTTGGCATTTGGTATCCTAAGAGGGCCTCTTTCGATCTTGTTGGCTACTTCGACTCGGACTATGCCGGTGACAAGGTTGATAGAAAGTCCACTTCGGGTACTTGTCAATTTCTTGGTAGATCTCTTGTGTCTTGGTCTTCCAAGAAACAAAACTCGGTATCCTTATCCACCGCCGAAGCGGAATACATTGCCGCTGGTTCATGTTGTGCTCAATTACTTTGGATGACCCAAACTCTTAAAGATTATGGGATATATGTGAAACATGTTCCATTACTTTGTGACAATGAAAGTGCTATCAAGATTGCTCACAATCCCATACAACACTCTCGAACTAAGCATATTGAAGTTCGTCATCATTTCATTCAAGCTCATGTCGCTAAGGGTGACATTAATCTTAAACATGTTCGCACCGAAAAGCAATTAGCGGATATATTCACTAAACCACTTGATGAGAGAGTGTTTTGCAGGTTAATAGGAGAATTGAACATCATTTATGCTTCAAACTTGGAGTAGGAACTCCATTGGATACATGCAAGACATGAGCTTATGACTAATCCTTGATATTTCTCTTATGATGATAATCTTATGTCTTGGATATATTTGCATCTTGCATGTTATCTAATCCTTGTAAGTACTTGGATGAATCTAAGTCTATGAGATTGCAACTCACTCACATCTTGAGCAATCTCCACATCACCAAGTCTCTACACAATGGTGGTTGAAGACAAGGAAGCACAAAAACATTCAAACATATCCTTTGACAAATTCTATGTTGAGTTTCATGATTGTCGTTTTGGATACACAAGTGCTCTTCCTTGCAAAAACTAACCCATGTAGGTAGATGAACTCAAATTCCAAGTGGTGCTCCCAACTCTTGATGAGCTACATCTACCTTGAGCAACCCACACAAGTTCAACTACATGATCAGGATCAACACCACCACCCAAGGTATGTTATTCCATCTTAGAGAAGCTTTACTCAAATTCATGAGTCAAAGCAACTCGACAAGATGTGAATACATCAAGATTCTTAAACGAAAAATGGTAACCCCATTTTGAGCTTAAACGATGAGTATGACCTATGATCAAGTGATCTCACTTGACTCCTAAGTCAATATACTCTAACATAGGTGACTTTGTCGCCGACCAATTCTAGATGAAGTTCTCTTGTGTTCTTTTCTGTGCTCTTGCATTTGTTTCATGCATATTTGTTTCCCCTTTCAAAACAACAACAAAAAAAACTTCATCTAGATTTCTTTTCTTTTTCTATTTGTTCTGCATTCCCTGCATCCAATTCTTTGCAAATCTTTCAGTTGATTCCTTGCAAATCCTTGTGAGATCTTACTTGTCTAGTGAGCTGAGATGACAAATGTTTTCTCTGCGATGAACTCGGTCTCACCGATTTGATGCCCTCGGTCCGTCCGAATCCTTTTGGTACGACCAAAACATACAACTCGGTGCCACCGATTTCACAACCGGAAAAACATTTTGCCATTTATTCTTGTTTTACTTTTGATCCAGCTCCACTCAATGAATCTTGTCCTCCACAAGCATCACATTTTTATCATTGCTTTGTGCTGTGACTCAAGGACCAAACCCATTCACAACAAATTCTAGAAGCCCCTTCTTGGAAATTGATGTCAAAGGGGGAGAGAGATCACATCAAAGCTTAATCACTTCAACAGGGGGGGAGAGAGATATACTTCAATAGGTGAGAGAGATATCTCTAGGGGGAGAGAATACTCAAGAAGAGAGTAATCCTCAAGGATCCCAGATGCTTGGTGTTCAAGAGGAGAGATGCCACATGTCTTCTTGAGGGGAAAGACATGTTCATATGTGCTTATTTGCATTAGCTCTGTTCATTTGTTTCTTTGAGCTCTGATTTTGCATTTTGCTCTGATTTTCTGTTCCCTATCTTCTCCCAGTATCCCATGCTAGATTCAGGGGGAGCAAGACATCTAAGGGAAAGAAACTCTTTAAATTCATTGCACATCTTTACCTTTGGGGACATGTCTATATTCAATGTGGTACTTCGTACTCACTCTCAACATGTCATCCCAGTCTTGGTACTCTTGTGGTTTCTTTTGTTTGCTCTGGCCAGTAGGTGCATCTGTGTTATCTAACCCTATTTTCATAGGTTCATTCCATCCTAATCCAACTCAAGACCACAAGGTAAGTATATGCATCACAATCATGCGTATGAGGAATTCTTGCTGATGTACATACTGTTTGCAAGAAGGACTCATGAGCATGAAGGTACATTTCTCATATTCACATCATTTGCTCTGATGCATATAGCCAAGATACATGTAACACATTGCCTTCTCTGTCATGCTTATGCATTCACATGCTTCTATATTCCATATTCACATGATTGCATACATGTAGGGGGAGCCTATGCATGTTACATGCCTTTCCAAAGCTTTACTTGCTATTATCTATATCTTTATTTAAAGCTTTGATGTATGTTGTCATCAATTACCAAAAAGGGGGAGATTGAAAGGACAAGTGCTCTCTGGGTGGTTTTGGTAATTAATGTCAATGTATCTCTTGTTGGAGTAACACTTTTACCTAGTATGTTTCAGACAAGTTCAACAAATGAAGTGGCATGGACTAGAGGATGTGGAACCCCTTCAAGATGCTAAGGACAAAGGATTGGCTAAAGCTCGAAGATCAAGACTCTACATTTTCTATTTTAGTGACCCATGATCACATTGAGTCTATAGGAAAAGCCAATACTATCAAGAGGGGATGAGGTGTTGCTTAATGAGTTTCTTGCTCTATAGTGCTTAGTGATATGCTCCAAAGCCCTCAACTACTTTCTCACATCCACATATGTCCTAAACCAAAAGTCTAAACTCGGCCCTACCGATTCTTTCTATCCGGCGCCACCGAGTTCAGATGTCTTAGCCACTGCCACAAACCCTAAGCAAATCGGTCTCACCGATAGGGATCTTGGTCTCACCGAGATGGGATTGTAATCTCTCTGTGTATGTCCATTACCAAAATCGGTCCCACCGAGTTTGAGTAATCGGTACTACTGAGATTACAATGCAAACTCTCTGGTTAGCTTATTACCAAAATCGGTCCCACCGAGTTTGCCTGACCAACTCTCTGGTTAGCTTATTACCAAAATCGGTCCCAACGAGTTTGTGTAATCGATCTCACCGAGATTATGTTATGCCCTAACCCTAGCCATATCAGTCCTACCGAGTTGCATGTCAGTCCCACCGAAAATCCTAACGGTCACTAGATTTGCTAAATCGGTCCGACCGAGTTTATCAATTTGGTCCCACCGAGTTTGGCAAGTTGCGTGTAACGGTTAGATTTTGTGTGGAGGCTATATATACCCCTCCACCTCCTCTTTTTTCGTGGAGAGAGCCATCAGAATGTGCCTACACTTCCAGCATACATTTTCTGAAAGAGAACTACCTACTCATGTGTTGAGGCCAAGATATTCCATTCCTACCATATGAATCTTGATCTCTAGCCTTCTCCAAGTTGCTTTCCACTCAAATCTTCTTTCCACCAAATCCAAATCCTATGGGAGAGTTGAGTGTTGGGGAGACTATCATTTGAAGCACAAGAGCAAGGAGTTCATCATCAACACACCATTTGTTACTTCTTGGAGAGTGGTGTCTCCTAGATTGGCTAGGTGTCACTTGGGAGCCTCCAACAAGATTGTGGAGTTGAACCAAGGAGTTTGTAAGGGCAAGGAGATCGCCTACTTCGTGAAGATCTACCGCTAGTGAGGCAAGTCCTTCGTGGGCGATGGCCATGGTGGGATAGACAAGGTTGCTTCTTCGTGGACCCTTCATGGGTGGAGCCCTACGTGGACTCGGGCAATCATTACCCTTCGTGGGTTGAAGTCTCCATCAACGTGGATGTACAATAGCACTACCTATCGGAACCACGGCTCAAAAATCACCGTGTCTCCAAATTGCGTTTGAATCCTCCAAACCCTTCCCTTTACATTCTTGCAAGTTGCATGCTTTACTTTCCGCTGCTCATATACTCTTTGCATGCTTGCTTGATATGTGTTGCAATTGATAAACCTGTGCCTAAACTCCACTTAAACTTAAAGAAGTTAAAAACTGTAACTTTTGGTACTTAGTGTCTAATCACCCCCCCCCCCTCTAGACACCTCTTCTCGATCCCTCTCACTGCATTAGATGTAAACAATATTGTTTGGTCACAAAAATAGTAACCCTACATTGTCACCTCACAAATCGTACACTCCCCCCCCCCTTTGAGCCTACTAATCTCCCTTACATCGATGGTCGTTAACAAATCTCATAACTTTTGTGTAAAACAATAAATTTGTAATCACATATTCTAGTGATCACATTCATGATGAGATCATGCAGAGAAAAAAAACAAAGGACAGTTACAACGGTTTGTAGATCTGACTAAAATCTTGAAGTTTAGTTAGCAACGTTGAGGCTACAAGTACACGCTTACAACACTAGCAACATCTTATCCTCCCTGCACACTGTTAACTTTACTAATATATTAAGTTGTTCTAATATAGCAAACTCACATCTCATATAAATCCAAAAATTGGACATGAGACTTTGTTTTATCTGCATTAGATTAAAAAATATTTTTAGGTCACAAAAATAGTAACACTACATTGCCACCTCATAAATCGGGCACTCCCCCCCCCTTCAAACCTACAATTAAATATCTCCCCTAACATCGATAGGTCGTTAACGTATCTCATAAATTTTGTGTAACACGTTAAATTTGTAATCACATATTCTAGTGATCACATGCATGATTGTTGGGAAACATAGTAGAAAGCCAAAAAAATGCCCTACGATCACCCACGAACACTGTGAAGATGTGGTTTGGATCGGATCGTTACCAACTCCAAGTTGCAGCGGAAGAAGATTCGGTGTAGATCGCTGTTGGAGTCCCATGAAACATAGATGAACGATCCCGCGAACCGCCCACAAATAGTCCCTCGAATGGAAGACCGAAAGCACAACCTCTCCACAGGATTGCAAATGTACGGTCTTCACAATCCGGCAGTGCTTCACCATTTAGAGCTAATCGTCATCGAAGAATTAGAGGGAGGATATTACATCCACACGAGGATTCTAATTACGAGGATTAGAGGAACTAACTCTAGCTCTGATTGGAATAACTAGAAATAGATTAGAGAACTAGAGGAGGCTCCAAAACTTGTGTGTCCAAAAGTGACCAAGACCTCTAATATATAGGTTGAAGGGGAGAGGGAGGGCACCACAAAGAGGGAGGGGCTCCCCTCCTTGTGTCGTCCTCGTGGGAGGAGGAGTCCTCCCCCCACTCCAATTCGGCCTCCCAAGTGGGAAAGGGGGTGCCTCCCCCTATTGGGCCCTTCTGGCCCAATTCTCCTTCCACCACTTGCCCTTTCAAGGCTTGTTGATATTAAATTAAATATAAAAGCCTTCTAACGATTACTAGAGCCTTTTATTATTAATTTAACATCGTCAAGAACATTTCCACCTATATATTATTTATTAGAAATACCCGGTATTGCCCGATAAACTCTGAAACCTTTCGGTGACCCAGAATGCTTCGGTTACCCTCGAAACTATTCTGAATATTAGTGAAACTATTTCACAAATATATTCTCATTATTCCCGTCCTACTAAATCTTAGCGGATCGTGATTACCTTAATCTTGTGACCCTATAGGTTTGGTAAAACATAGACATGAACAAAAACTCCTTTTGTTCAATGACCGATAGCGGAACCGTGGGCATCCGTATCGATCCCTATGAGTACAGGAATGACATTCGAGTGAACCTTTGGTTATCCTGTGCTACTGCCATTGTGATGTGATCAGAAGCGCTATTTCATGTGCCATCACGAAGGAAGAACAACATGCACTTTTTGCTAGTTGCACTTTGACGAACATGAGAGCGGAAGCGCCACATATCCTTATTGGAGAAGTTTCTGTCGAACTTGTTGCTGCGCAAAAAGTGAAGCCAAACTTCAGGACTCCTCTGAGATGGTAATCAACGTGGCTGAGATAGATAATTAGTATATTTAATATTTTGTACAACTTGTACAGCATGCAAAAAACAGAAACTGACACTAGGCACTGGATCAATAGGTTAGTCCAATAAATCATATAAAATGGTGCAAAAAAATATGTAAAAGTTGTATAATATTGGCATGAAACAATCAAAAATTATAGATACGACGAAGACGTATCAGGTAGCTATAAGGAGATTGTTAAGTGTGAGTGTGTGTTTTAGAGAAGAGACCCATCCAGGCGGAAGTCATGTGCACACAAGAAGAGAACGATTCGATGTGGGGTTAGGGCTGACGGTAATTAACTACGTGTGGAGATATAGGAGACCTTGAACATGCATGTGCGAGAGGTGTACATGTATACGTGGGATGTGTGTGTGTGTGCATGCGCGCATGATTGAGATAAAAGAAAGAAGACATAAGTCATAAGATCGACAACATGGGAGAGACGGGTCGGTATGACAATATGCATGCATGTGAGAGTTGAGGGAAGGCCCGATAATTGAGCATGTGTTTTTGTCTTTAAGAGATAGTGGCATGGGCTGGAGCATGCATCTATGGCGAGCACAGAGAGCGAGACACAACGATTGTGCAAAAGAGATCAACCTATAGATGCATGTATAGAGAGACATATATAGTGTGCGTGATAGGAATCAAGAGTGCATGCGAGAAAGAAAGGTTGACGGAGAAACTGCACATAGATAGAGAGATAGAGATTCTAGCTAGAGGGACATCGGCTAGTTTGTGTGTTAGAGATGACCACCGAGTGGTTCAGAGGTGTGAAGTTATGTGTGTAAGAGAGAAAGATAAAAGGAGGGCGCATGACTGCATGTAGAGAGAAACATATATAGTGTGCGTGATAGGAAGCAAGAGTGAGGGCGAGAAAGAAGGTTGATGGAGAAACAGATAAATAGAAAGATAAAGATGCTACCTAGAGGGATATCAGCTAGCTAGTGTGTGTTTTAGAGATAAGAGTCGAGTGGATCAGAAGGCTGAGTTATGTGTGTGAGTGTGAGAGAGATAGAGAGAGGATGCATGTGAGTCACATACAAACAAATATCAGGGAGAAATGAGATCCCAAGAGACGGAGTTTTTTGTCTGCGAGAGAGAAAGATATTTCACAAGGAGAGTGATAGCTAGAGAGACATATCAGGGAACGCGAGATATCTCTAGGGAGAGAGAGCGTGTGTGAGCAACATACAACAGAATGGTGGAGAGATATGAGACCCTTGGAGACAAAGTTTGTGTTTGTGTGTGAGAAAGAAATAATTAAGAGGGAGAGTCATAGCTTCTCATACCTAAGGAGCGTATGACATCTCTGTGTGAGAGGGAGTGTGTGAGTGGCACACAGGGAAATAGTAGAGAGAAATGAGACCCCGGGAGACGAAGTTTGTGTTTGTGTGAGAGAAAGAGATTTCATAGGAAGAATCATAGTTAGAGACACATAGCAAGGAGCGAGATATACTTCGAGAGAGATAGAGTGAAGGTTGAGGGAGAGAGCACCGTCAATGTGTTACGAACATAAAAGATCATTGTCGACATACAAGTAGCACGAGAGATACCTGAGAGAAGATGAAGGCGTATAGGTCTAGAGAGATATATAAGCATGAGTGATAGCTATATGAGATGAATATCTGGATTAAAGGGGATTCAAATATTTAAACTAGAGATCACGACATCGATAATATCATAACGAAAAGGGATAATTGATTTTATGCCCCTAGTTGGGTCACACTCGGCAGGTTTACCCCTAGTTTCCGGAAACACTTGTTCCTGCCCAAACCACTTTGCTCCTCTTATACTTTTGCCCTTTGACCGTTTGACCATCACTTTGAAAACTTCATAAAAAATTCACACTAACTCATAAAAATTCAAATAAGATATCAAAATGTTCAGAAAAGCATCACCTATATGTGCATGTCATTTGCATTCATGAAAAAAAGTGTTGGCCAGTCCCCATCTCGGTTTTAGCTCATATGATCTTAGCATGAAATTTAAAATCTAAAAAAATTCTAAAAGTTCTAAAAAAATTTGGTGGCAAACTTTGACCAATGTTTTGAGTGCTTGCCAAGTTTCATAAGGAAATGACATTCGTGGAAGTCATGGCAAAAAAATGAAATTTTGGAGCATTAATTTTTGTTTTTTTGCCACGACTTCCATGAATGTCATTCCCTCATGAAACTTGGCAAGCACTCAAAACATTGGTCAAAGTTTCACACCAATTTTTTTTAGAATTTTTAGAATTTTTTTAGATTTTACTATTCATGCTAAGATCATTTGAGCTAAAACTAAGATGGCGATTGGCCAACACTTTTTTCATGAATGAAAATGACATGCACATATAGGTGATGCTTTTCTGAACATTTTGATATCTTATTTGAATTTTTCTGAGTTAGTATGATTTTTTTATGAAGTTTTCAAAGTGATGGTCAAACGGTCAAAGGGCAAAAGCATAAGAGGAGCAAAGTGGTTTGGGCAGGAACAAGTGTTTTCGGAAACTAGGGGTAAACCTGCCGAGTGGGACACAACTAAGGGCACCAAATTAATTATCCCTAACGAAAATTGGTCTATCAAACATGCATATTCATTTGAATTTGGGGACACGTGTAATGTTATATATTTTATCAATATTAGTGATCCATAGATTCTTTAATTAAAGACAATGCATGGTTTATATGCAATTAATGTCTAAACAGGATTACACTATATGTTGCGTCTGTCAAACACATTATACATGTTTGAGAAGTAAAAAAACCGCATGAAACACACATTAATTGGAGACAGTTAGCAAGGAATGCATACATTGGATTTCAACATAAAGTGGTTTCAAACATTTGAAAATCTAAATTAAGATGGATCCAACCTTATGAATCTGAGATCATGCCATTTTTAAACCATATTTATGTATAAAGGGTGTTGTGCTTTTGAAAGTATATATAAAAAAATGATGTATATAGATTTGTATTCGAATACAAAATGGATCCTTCCCGAAAAAATAAATACAAATTGGATTCGAATTGAGTTGGCAAGGTAAACATGCACTCTTTCTCTACAAAAATTTGAACGAAGCAGGGAAACTCGCAGTAACTGCCCGAAACCAAAATCTGCGAGATGGAAATTACTGCCAATCCCTGACACGCAAAGCCTATCGGCTTGATTTCTATAGGTTTTGATAGGGGTAGGCTTATAATTTCACTCAAACGTGACATAACCGCCTCTGTATCTCACCCCCCGGATTAATACATGGTGGGCGCCAAAACACAGTTTCTCCTCAGCCAAAATTGCCTCTCACCTCTGATACGTCTCCAACATATCTATAATTTTTGATTGTTCCATGTTGTTATATTATCATTCCTGGATGTTTTACAATCATTTTATAGTCATTTTATATCATTTTTTGGTACTAACCTATTGACATAGTGCCAAGTGCCAGTTATTGTTTTCTGCATGTTTTTTACATGCAGAAAATCAATATCAAACGGAGTCCAAACGCAGTGAAACTTTTTGTGGATTTTTTTGGACCAAAAGATATCCAGTGGGCCAAATAAGTACCGAAGAGGGAGCCCGAGGTGAGCACAAGACACCAGGGCGTGCCCTGGTGGATTGTGCCCACCTCGGTGGCCTCCCGAACCGCCTATTTGCTCTATAAATACCCCCAATATTCTAGAAACCCTAGGGGAGTCGACAAAAATCAATTCCAGCCACCGCAAGTTCCAGAACCACCAGATCCAATCTAGACACCATCACGGAGGGGTTCATCATGTCCATCGGTGCTTCTCCGATGATGCGTGAGTAGTTCTTTATAGACCTACGGGTCCATAGTTAGTAGCTAGATGGATTCCTCTCTCTCTATTGATTCTCAATACAATGATCTCTTGGAGATCCATATGATGTAACTCTTTTTGCGGTGTGTTTGTTGGGATCGGATGAACTTTGATTTTATGATCATCTACCTTTTTATCCATGAAAGTTATTTGAGTCTTCTTTGATCTCTTATATGCATGATTGCTTATAGCCTCGTATTTATTCTCCGATATTTAGGTTTTGTTTGGCCAACTTGATATATTTATCTTGCAATGGAAGAGGTGCTTTGTGATGGGTTCGATCTTACGGTGCTTGATCCCAGTGACAGAAGGGGAACCGACACGTATGTATCGTTGCTATTAAGGATAACAAGATGGGGTCTATTTCTACATAAATAGATCTTGTCTACATCATGTCATCGTTCTTATTGCATTGCTCAGTTTTTCCATGAACTTAATACACTAGATGCATGCTGGATAGCGGTCGATGTGTGGAGTAATAGTGGTTGATGCAGGCAGGAGCCGGTCTACTAATATTGGACGTGATGCCTATATAATGATCATTGCCTGGATATCATCATGATTATTTGAAGTTTTAGCAATTGCCCGACAGTAATTTGTTTACCCACCGTTTGCCATTTTTCTCGAGAGAAGCCACTAGTGAAATCTATGGCCCCCGGGTCTCTTCCTTATTAAATTTGCCTTTGCGATATATTTTATTTGCTTTTATTTCCAGATCTATATTTCCAAAAACCCCAAAATACCTTGCTACACTTTATTTTATTTGGAGATCTATCTATCAAATTATTACAACTTTCTCACGTCCACTTACCAATTTCTGGCGTCGTTACCCGAAAGGGATTGACAACCCCTTTAACACGTCGGGTTGCGAGTATTTGTTATTTGTGTGCAGGTGCGGTTCATGTAGTGTTGCGTGGTTCTCCTACTGGTTCGATAACCTTGGTCTCATCACTAAGGGAAATACCTACCGTTGATGTGCTGCATCATCCCTTCCTCTTTGGGGAAATACCAACGTAGTTCTAGCAGACATCAAGCTCCCTCCCCGATTCATACATGGTGGGCGCCAAAACAAACTCTCGTCGGTCGAAATCTCCCTCGACAAATATTCGATGTATGCAAGATTACCATCCTATTCCCAACCAACTAATATTGTTGTGATGTAGGAAATTTTAAACGGGGGCTAAGTTTGTAAATTTCCTCGTATTTGAGACAAGCGCACCTTGAAGACATGGTTCACGCCTTCCTTTCTCCCTCCATTTCCCCATTCGTACTCCATGGACGCCAAAACAACCTCTCCATCGCAATCTCCTCCATCCGCCACCCCATCCACCGCTATCCTCCTCCACCATGCCGGAGCTGATACCGCGACGCCGTCGTCCATTACAAGAGATCAACCTCTCTCATCAACGGCTTCGAAACAGGATCCTTGCATCACGTCCTCTCTCTTCATTCGTGCCGTCATCCACCTTGCCGAGGCTGTTCATACGACCATCTCGTCCATTGCACCGGGATATTTCCCTCGCCGCCACCGTCTGCCCTCCTAGATCTGCTTCCATGCCACCGACAGCCATCGCTACCACAACACCATCAGCGCCTCAGCATGTGCTTACACGACGCCACACCAGAGGCGATACTCTTTCGTATCTGCTTAAGTTATTTATCTTAGCAAGAAAATAGATCGCCACTGCTTTATTGTGATTTCTTGTCCATCACTTAGAATCTTGTTAGTTGAAACCAAACATTGGTTGTGAAGTTGCCTTTGTCCGGTTTGCACCTTCAGATCCGCCATGGCACGCGCACCACTATACTCGCAGTGCTTATGGTTTTCCCCTTTTATACTCCACATTAGCTTAAATGGCAGTCAATTAAATTTCAAATTGGGGTCAGTCCATTTTTGGGAGTTCGCTGGAGGGAAGGAAGGGGCTCATCGGAGGGCTGCCCCATTATCTTAGGGTTTCGGGTGGGGAAAGTGGTTGTGGGGGGTTGTCATCGGGCTATGGTGGGGCCTCACCGGAGGCAAAACTTGACGCGGGTGGGAGGGTGGGGTTAGCTAGAGGGATGGCTGGGGGCGGCGGAAGACCGGAGGTGGTGTGCTATTCAGGGGAGGGCGGGGGCCGATGGTTCGACCGGTGGCCCTTGCGATGGTCTTTAGGGGAAGAATAAGACGCGAGGAAGAAGAAGGGTTAGGAGACGTAGGATCTTCATCCAACTGCCTGAAATGGTCGACTAACCCAAATGACGAAAGTCAGGCGACTTGCATGTAGACATTCCCATATATTCAGCACCATTGTCGTAGGTGCTTCGAGACGTACATGCAAGCAGTGCTCCTCAACCCATCAAGCTAAACAACATGCCACTCATAATTCCAAACTTAGTTGCTCAAATACGAATCTGATATGATGTTGACATGTACTAAAACAGAGAATGTTTGATGGGTCAGCTAATGTTCCTACTTTACTTTGGAAAAGCACATGCGCCACATATCAAGGGACAGTAGGGAGTTGCATTCTTTATGCGCTCTGGTTCATCATGTGTGGCCAACCAACATTTTATTATCCAAAATCTGCTTGTTCTTCTTTAGCATGCTCCTCTTCTATTCTTCTTTTGTAAGTACTTTCTCCATATCTAAATATAAGTCTTTGTAGGTATTCCTCCATGGACTACATACGGAGCAAAATGAGTGAATCTACACTCTAAAACGTATCTATATACATCCGTATGTGATCCATAGTGGAATCTCTACAAAGACTTGTATTTAGGAATAGAGGGAGTATAATAGTTGTACAATATGTTCTTTGTAGTGAAGAGGAGCAGGGACACTTGTAGTGTACAGGTCCATTCGGTCGCTTGTCATGGACGCTTTCAACTCTTCATGTTGGTCTTCATGTTGATTGTCATGGACGCTTTCAACTCTTTGTACTCGGTCGTATGTGTCGCCTTTGAGAGTTAGACTGATAGTAATAGTATTGCGCCTTCAGTTGTAGAGAGCTGGTATCCGAAGCCTTTCTAGCCGTACCGGCAATACTAGCACATATATTCCAGCAAGTTCCACTTTCCTGATTTTACTCCTGATGCTTAGGTTTTCCCATTATATCTACACTATGATCTGCGTAGGTGATTTGTGTCCTACTAGCAGTTGTCCACCATTTAAAGCTAAATAACACACCAATCATACGTCCTAAGGTTCTTCAACTACGAATGTGATATGATACTGACATTAGCTAACAGACACACATTTAATTGGTTAGCTAATGCTCCCACTTGAGTTTCCAAATGCATGTGGCCACATATAGAGAGAGACATCATGTAATGGCATTTCTTTTGGAGCACTGATTCATCATGGGTGGGCAACCAACCTTGTATAGAAATAAGGGGAATCTCAATAATATGCTTCCCCTTCTATTCTTTAACATGTTCCTCTTCTGTTCTTCTTTAGTAAGTTCAGTATGTTCATTGTCAGGAAGGGGAACAGGGACATCTACAATCAATAGCTCTATTGGGCCGTTCTGCTACATGATTTTGCACTTCGAGTTGGTATGCCATAATATCCCGGAAATGGTGGGAGCCGCATGGTCTTTGATAGTAACAGTTGTGCGCCTTCAGATGAATATAGCTGGCATGTAGGTGATCGATAGGCTACATGTTAGTAGTGGCAAAACCCTGTGTTTTCCAGCCAGTTCGGCTTTCCTGATTTATTTATGGTGGTTATGGTGTACCCCTATTATCTACACTACGATCTACCTAGTGGCGGTGCGCTCTCGTTATCATGGTTTGGCAATAAACTTTCTATACAGTATACTATGAACCTATCATCTGCCAACTATCCTTACATCTGGAGCTCCCAATAGGGAGCCTATTTTTGTGTGTAGTTGTGCCAGATTATATTAATCTACTCCCCACATCACAACACACATGGGCTCTCTCATTAGAATCCAGTGATAGCACACAGGAGTTTACATGGAGCCCCTATTATATTACAATATCATCCGCATTACAAAGATAATCTCACTACTATTTATGTTTTCATGATTTTTAGATATTGTACGTAATCACAATGAATATAAGAATGCACACATCAGAAGAATATTGCGGAACAGTTCAATGGGTAACAAACTTGGCATCAAGGGATTGAGGTCCATTGTGGATGCAATGAAACCCACATGCTCCCGACTTATAGATTCGTATTCAGAATATGATCCTAATGACTATTATGAGCTCAAGGAGTCAAAGGCAGATGACCTATCTTGTTCATCCAATAAGGTGTCAGTTCTAATTTGGTAAGGTTTTATTGGTTGCACATATCTTGCATAAGGTGTCTTGCATTTCTTTTTCTTCGTTGCACCGCCATCTGCTTAGTTTACTCATGATATATGTGAATGCCGGCGTTCTGGGAATGGGGGTACCCAGACTTGCCTGCTTGTGGCCCACAGTGTGGCTCCATCGACGGCCTGGTATGGCCCACCTTCAACACCAACAACACAATACCCTCGTGAGGCGAACGACGCCAAGACCTCCAGAAGGAGCGGCCTCCTCAGGCTGGCTCCTAAGGAGCGGAGTTTTCTATGCGCGCCCTCACCTCGTGAGGTTCGGATGATGCAAGACATGACGACCAATGCTAGGTGGGCGCCACCGGGCGTAGTACAACAGTTTCCTCTTTGGTGCTAAAGAGACAAGCGCAGGCACGGAGTCCCGAGGAACCAGCCAAAGGTTTCCATTTCCATGCAACAAGACCAAGACCGCCAGGACAGAGGTCATCGTCGAGCCCACCACAGCGTCACGACCGGAAGATTTGCAGGTGAAGACCACCTTTCGTCAGGATAAGATGTACTAGTTGTCTCGTACTACCTCTTGAGCATGTGTTGGTTTTCCCTTGAAGAGGAAAGAGTGATGCATCAAAGTAGCGTAAGTATTTCCCTCAGTTTTTGAGAACCAAAGTATCAATCCAATAGGAGGTTACACGCAAGTCGCCTTGTACCTACACAAACAAATAAGAACCTTGCAACCAACGCGGTAAAGGGGTTGTCAATCCCTTCATGGCCACTTGCAAAACTGAGATCTGATAGAGATATTAAGATAAATATTTTTGGTATTTTTGTTGTATAGATTGAAAAGTAAAGATTGCAAAATAGTAAACGAGATGCAATATAAATAAAAGTGATATAATATGATGGAAAAGAGACCCGGGAGCCATAGGTTTCTCTAGTGGCTTCTCTCAAGATAGCATATCTTACGGTGGGTGAACAAATTACTGTCGAGCAATTGATAGAAAAGCGCATAGTTATGAGAATATCTAGGCATGATCATGTATATAGGCATCACGTCCGTGACAAGTAGATCAAAACGATTCTGCATCTCTACTATTACTCCACACATCGATCGCTATCTAGCATGCATCTAGAGTATTAAGTTCATAAGAACAGAGTAACACATTAAGCAAGATGACATGATGTAGAGGGATAAACTCAAGCAATATGATATAAACCCCATCTTTTTATCCTCGGTGGCAACAATACAATACGTGCCTTGCTGCCCCTGCTGTCACTGGGAAAGGACACTGCAGGATTGAACCCAAAGATAAGCACTTCTCCTATTGCAAGAAAGATCAATCTAGTAGGCCAAACCAAACTGATAATTCGAAGAGACTTACAAAGATATCAAATCATACATATAAGAATTCATAGAAGAATCAAATATTGTTCATAGATAATCTTGATCATAAACCCACAATTCATCGGATCTCGACAAACACACCGCAAAAAGTATTACATTGAATAAATCTCCAAGAAGATCGAGGAAAACTTTGTATTAAGAATCAAAGAGAGAGAAGAAGCCATCTAGCTAATAACTATGGACCCGAAGGTCTGTGGTAAACTACTCACACATCATCGGAGAGGCTATGGTGTTGATGTAGAAGCCCTTCATGATCGATTCCCCCTCCGACAGAGCGCCGGAAAAGGCCCCAAGATGGGATCTCACGGGTATAGAAGGTTGCGGCGATGGAAATAGGGTTTCGTGGTGCTCCTGGATGTTTTCGGGGTATATGTCACACCCTGATTTTCATGCCACAACACTTAAGTCAATAAATCATGATAAAATGTGGTTTGGCAAAAACTTTTGCATTATTTGACTTTTTATTTTGAGTTGGTTTTCTCTCTGTGTTTTTCAAGTGCTCTTTAAAGTCAACACAACTCCACCTTCTATACTTCATCTCCTTGCCCCAAGCTTCTGCCCAATGATCATGCCATGTGTATAGAGCAACATAGTATTTTATTACAAAAATAATTTGGCCAAAAAGTATTTTCAAAAATTAGTATTCCAAAAACCCCTGAATTGAGGTTTGCACTGCAAGTACTTGATTTGGGGTATGAAAAATATTTCAAAAGGTATATTTGAAACCTATTAGATATAGGGTTCCCATAAACCACAAAATATAATTTTAAAAGTTATTTTCCTATTTTATTTAAAAGCTTTTTTTAAGGCCAGAAATGGTCTTTAATAGGGAAAAATTATTTTATTGTTTTAAAAATATTTGTGGAAAATTAGGGAAACTCAGTGGACATATATTGTCCATATATAAGAGTTTCAACACATGGTCATGTTTAAAATATTGGTCAAACATCTCAAAAACCCTTTTTGGATATTTCAAGATTTTGAAATATTTACAAAGGAAATATTCTCCAAAAATTCGAAGAAAATTCTAGCATGTTACATGTGACATTTTGGATGATCTTGATAAGTATCATGTCATGGAGAATAGTATAACCCCATGAAATTCCCTCAAAACCATTTCTGTCCATTTTGAAGTTTGAGCAACTTTACATTTCCAAACATGTCCAAATGCTCTCAAATCTTGTGAACATGCTAAAATGGTCTAATAATTCATCTATACCAAATGGCACAAGTTGGAGAAAATGTTATATTGATCAAAGTGCCCCAAAAACCTCTCTGACCAGAATCTAATTTGAACAACTTTGTACTACCAACTTTCTCTCCTAGACCCCAACTTTGGTGAGCATATTCACATGACCAAATGAGGCCACTGCACCAAGTGGTGCATCAAGAGGAAGTGATTTGCTCAATTAGATCTACACAAGTTCATTTCTGCTAATTTCTAGGGTTTACAAAAGTTGCACTGGCAACTTTGCCCAAATGGACTCAACCTTGGTGGAACCTACTAATATCTCATGCCATTTGACCCTGTCAAGCCTCATGACAGGAGGAGTTCATATTCTTGCCCAAATCAACAACAAACACCTTCTGCCATATTTCTAAAAACACCACTTTGACCACTTCCACTAATCTCCTTGCGCTCAACTTTTTACCACAGCCCCTCCAAGTCCTCCTCTATCTCCATTAACAATGGCTGCATCTCAGCTCAATGATTGAGGGGTGAAACCACCTCATTTACCCCTCTAGACAGCCCCTTTCTCTCTCTCTCAACCCCACTTCTCTCCTACTGGCCCTCCAGGGCATCCAAGGCCCTCTCCCCTTTGTTTACTCCTCCCTAAACAACCTAGACACAAGTGGCCACACCCTACAAGCCAAAGGCATGCCCTGGCATGCAATTGGCATGCTCCAGAGCGCGCTACAGTGCACACCCGCATTGTAGCCGCCCCCTTCCAACCGCCTCCGGCCACCTCGAGCCTCCCCCTTGCGCCAGTCGAGGTGCCTCGACGTCCGCAACACGTCACCATGCTGTCCCCCTCCTTTCCCTCTCTCTCTCACCTCCTGTGGCGCGTGCCCAGAGCCGCCCGGCTCGGCCAATGCCCGGCCTTGCACGCGCGAGCACCAGAGCCTCGCCCTGCTCCTCCTCTCTCTTCCTGGCGCCCTACTCAACGCCCACGAGCGCCGCAGACAGCCCCGAGCCTCCTCCTGTGTCCACCACGGCCATTTCCACGGGTGCCCGTAGGCCACGTCCATGGTGAGCCGTGGTTTCGCAATATAAGGCCACCCCCGAGCCCTCTCTGGCCTCTGTTCGCTCTCTCTCCCTCCTGTGCATCACCCCAACCGGTTCACTCCTTTCCCCGTGCCCTCCATCCACCCCCGCGGCCTATGAAGCGCCCGCGTCCGACCACCCTTGCGGTCGCAGCGCACCTTGGAGGATGCGGCATTGTCTCCTGGACCCGCTGGTCTACTGGGCGTCGCCGGAGATGGCCGGTGCCACCGGGGAGAGCGCCAGCACCATTCGACCTCGCCTCCTCTGTCTCCCGACGCGCCCGCACGGGGGGTTGGGGATGAACCCGACTAGTGGGCCCCATGTGTCGGCGACCCTGAGGGTCGGGCCCGCAAGTTAAGTGGACACGGCTTCCACTGGAGCCGTCTCCCCGCAGTGAAAGCGTGCCGCAGCAAAGCCGCCTTTGACGTGGCCCCTACGCGCGTGCGGCCGAGCCGCTGGGCCGGCCCAGTGGCGTCCTGCTGCTAAACCTCGCTCTGTGCGCCTCTTAGGGGTAAAGCCCTTGTCTGTTTCTTTCTTTTTCTTTTTCCAGATAGCTGGTAAAATCCATAGAATATTCAAATTAACTCCAAATTTGATGATTCAAATTTCCAGTAACTCCATAAATCATGATCTACCAGTTGGTGCAACATGCACATTTTTTTAGAGACATTTTCTTCACAAACATTTATCAAATCTTGTTTTTCCATTTTTGTATTGAACTTTAGAAACTCACAGAGAGCCCATTTTTGATCCAAATTCCATGCTTCAAAATCCTAGATGCCTATAAGTTCAAAACTTAGGTTTTGAACATTTTTACTAATACTTTCTGTATCACCTCAAATAATGGTCTATTTCTTCATGTATAGCCAAGTTTGCAAAATCATAGGATATTCATTTGAACTCCAAATCCAGAGAAACCAACTCCTAGGTGCTTCTAAAATCATGCTTTGCCAAATGGGTGCCTCTGCTCATTTTTGAAAATAATGTTTCTGTACACTTCTTGCAAATCCATTAATCCCTTGACTCCATCATATTGAAATGTTCAGAGATGTCCATTGATCAAATCCCAATGAAACCACTTTGGTCATCCCTCATATGACCAGAGGTATCCTAGAAAAGTCCAACTCACATTTTTAGAGCACTTTTATTTTTTCCTTGTTGTGTTGCTTATTATGATTGTTTCCGACGTTAGTTGACGAAGTAGACGGAGTACTTGGAGAAGGACCAGAAGACTTGAAAACTCTGAGGAACCAGGCAAGCAGCCCTTTGACCATGTCTATGAAACCCTTTTATGCATGTCATATAGCACCATATTGTTGTTGCAATGGATTCATGATGAGGTAGTAACCACTTTGATGGTTTGCCACCGTACTTCCTCGTTGATACTTGCATTGTGCATGACCCTACCTTCTTATGAGGGTTATGCCTGTGGGAGTAGATAGGATGCTAAAGTAGATGCTACGCAAAAGGGACGGGAATATGCATGATAAAGGAGACAAAGTGTTTTCAAAGGACTTTTCGAAAACCCCGTCGGGTGCCACTTATGCCCGAGGGAGATGATGAGATGGGTAACCACTTGATGACGAAGTGGTGTACCGAGGCAAGTGTGTGTTGTTTTCAAAACAGATTGGTTTAAGTTGCGACCGTTATTCCAACCTTACATGCGCAACCACTCTACCCTTATATGGGAAAGGGCATTATTGATTACGTAGACCGATACTAGCTTGGGGCCCGCATTACTAGTGACGGGAGAGTTGTTGGTGCGCTCTCTCGGGATGGGGTCATGCCAGGTAGGGCGGCCATGACTGTTTTCATAGGGCACCGGATACATCGGTGTGTCCCCTCTCAGATGTTACGATCTCGAGTGAGTCTTGTATGATGTACATCGTGAGGATACGGAGCAACGAGTGGACTCCTTGTTTGTGTCGCCTGGGGAAAGGTAGTGATCGGGTGCTTACCCCGGGTACTTGAGGTATCGCGGGTCGTGGATGACACGGAAGTTCCCCGGATCTTGTGGGTAAAGTGTGCAACCTCTACAGAGTGTAAAACTATTTGAATAGCCGTGTCCACGGTCAAGGACAGTTGGGTAACCGCTCTTGGGCTACGTCCACATGTTTACAAACCAGTGTGTGTGTTTGGATAAGTGGGAAGATCTACTTGGGACAAGTCAAAGGACTTAACATGATTGAGTTGGGTTGATGCCCACTCTATTTATGCTGATATCTGTAACTTGTCCTCATGGTTACTTGAATTCTCCTGATGCATGTCTTACAAGTTGTTGAACATGTCATTGCACTCAAAACTAGCTTTCTGCAAAAATTTACCTATATCATGCATTGTTGTATCTTGAACCAAAACATGGGTTGCTTGCGAGTACATTCAAAGTACTCATTGGCTTGCCACTGGTTATTTTATTGGCCAGGCATGAAAGAACAGGATATGATGAAGAATACTTCGGTGACGAACATGCGAGCTAGGACGCTTCCCAGTCAGAATGCCTGTAGGGTTAAGGCAGATGGCATGGGTCCAAGTTGTTAGTGAAGATTTCCGCTGCGATTATACACTCAAGACTTGACCATAATGGTCCTACTTGTGTAGAACGGTAAGTATGGATGTAAGACTCTTGTTATTCAGCTTCTGTGTGTTCAGTGAGCATTGATCTCTGGGAGCACTGTACACCTGCATTCAGTGATCTCGACTTATGAGTCAGGGTCCCCACAGTATATGAGTATATATAGGCGAAAGAAGTAGGTCGGTGGAGCCACGAGGGGCCCATGAGGGTGGGGGCACGCCTACCCCCTGGGTGCGGCCTCCTACCTCGTGGCCGCCTTGTTGCTTCCATGACGTCCACTCCAAGTCTCCTGGATTGCGTTTGTTCCAAAAACGATTCTCCCGAAGGTTTCATTCCGTTTGGACTCCGTTTGATATTCCTTTTCTGCGAAACACTAAAATAGGCAAAAAAACAACAATTTGCAATGGGCCTCCGGTTAATAGGTTAGTCCCAAAAATAATATAAAAGAGCACATTAAAGCCCATTAAACATCCAAAACAGATAATATAATAGCATGGAACAATAAAAAATTATATATACGTTGGACACGTATCAAGCATCCCCAAGCTTAATTCCTGCTCGTCCTTGAGTAGGTAAATGATAAAAACAGAATTTTTGATGTGGAATGCTACCTAACATAATTTTCAATGTAATTCTCTTTATTGTGGCATGAATGTTCAGATCCAAAAGATTCAAGACAAAAGTTTAAGGGTCTTTTACATCTGTGTCCCCAACTCGAACCCACTACTCACATTTGCCCCTAATTCGAAAGCCTGCTCAAAAATGCCCCTCCGCCGTTACGTGCCCTTACAGAAATGCCCTTCTGCGCCGTTAGTATCCGGTCAAAGCTGGTCAAAGGGCTTTGACCGTCCTGAAAAAAATAGCAAAACAAATCTAAAAAATCTGAAATTTTGTGGGATCAAAGATACTCAGGTTCACAAGATGTGTGCAAATTTTGGTGCTGTTTGGACATTCCACGAGGTCGTGGCAAAGAAAAAATAGTAAATTCAAAAAAATTGCAAGAAAATTCAAAAAAATATGGTAATTTTTGGCATCAAAGAGGCTCGGATCTGCAAGGCGCGTGCAAATTTTTGTTGAGTTTCGACACTGTAGGAGCTCGTGGAGAAAAAAAAACAAAATTTGGCTCGGGAAAAAACTTTGGAAAAAATGATTATTTTGTTTTTTTTGCTAGAGCTCCTCACATGTCATTTGATCACAAAAACTTGCAAGCACCTTGCTCACCCAAGCCTCTTTGATGCCAAAAAATTTCATATTTTTTCAAATTCTCTTGCTATTTTATTTCAAATTTACTGTTCACAAGAGTACAAATTAACTGTTTTTCCTCGCCACGAGCTCCTGAAATGTCCAAATAGCATGAAAATTTGCATGCACCTTGCGCGCATGAGTAATTTCGATCTCACAAAATTTTAGGTTTTTTAGATTTTTTTGCTATTTTTTGTAGGACGGTCAAAGCTCTTTGACTAGACGGTAACGACGCAGAAGGGCATTTCTGTAAGGGCACCTAACGGCGGAGGGGCAAATTTGAGCAGGCTTCCGAATTAGGGGTATATCTAATTAGGTGGTTCGAGTTAGGGACAAAAATGCAAATGGCCCAAAGTTTAATATTGACATAAAAATAGTAATACTTTAAGCATGCTGTCGGAGTAAATGACCACGGGTAGCCTAACCGGCTCCCCCTGGTTCTTCAAAAACATCAGGACGACTGGGCCCTCCAACATCCAAGACGAAGGGCCACCTTCTCCTGGCCGGTTGACCCATTGGCCAGCTGCTGAAAGGCGGCGAGGCTCGTTGAGTCCTCTTGAAGTAGGACGACTCCTAGCAGGCGGCCATCAAAGTGGCCGACTCCTAGCAGGCGGCCTGGCCTATACCCTCAAAGTTTGCACCCACCTAACGGAAATAAGACGGGGCATGGCTACAGTGAAGCCCACCGCCCCCGAATCCCGGAGCAAGCGTGGCCATAGTGCACCGTACTGGGTGGCCATCCCCTGTCTAGCGCAGCACTATTGCCACATTGACCGTGACGTCGCCCACGACAGGCTGTAAGTATGGCCCGCGGGCAACGGGCCCCTCTTGCCAGAGAGCCACCAGAGGGCGTCTGGACTTAACTAGTCGGCGCGGGGGAGGCTGGCACCCAGCAGCCAGCCTGCCCATGCCCTAGGAGTTTGTGCACCATTAAGTAGATAAGATGGGGTAAGGCTACAGTGAATGCCCGCCAGGCGGCGGCACTATAGCCATGCTTACCCCGACAAAGCCATCGTCACCAAGAGCGAGGCTATAGTAAACAGCAGCCGACAAGAACCCCAGGCGGTGGACCCAGCCTGTCGGCCAAGAGGCCGGCAGCCGGCGGGACCCACTAGTCGGCGGGCCCCAGTGACCGGCGGAGATGCCGGCGACCATAGACACTGACGGTCTGGACCCACATCTAGCCGGGTTACCATTGTACCCCGGGGGGTAGGCCTATATAAACCCCCCAGGGCACCCATGCAAAGGGTTGATCCATGAGAACTACACACACCATATAGAGAGAAGAGGAGAGATAGCCTTGCCCTTCTTCTTCCTCTCGCCAAACAGCTCAAGGAGCATCTTGTAGCTAGTTGCTGATTTGGTGATCATGTGGAGACCACACAGAGCAGGACTAGGGGTGTTATCTCCTAGGAGAGCCCCAAACCTGGGTAAGATTCGCCGGCGTGCATGTCTTCGCCTTATCCCATTTCCAGGCACCAGCGATGTCTTACTGGCTCCCATAATGATTAGCCACCCGTTGGCATATGTCGCACCTACCACCCAACATTTGCCGCCCACCGTGGGGACAGGTGCACCGTCATCCGGAGACCTGCTCTGGACGGGAACCCTCTTCCTTCCTAGCGAGCGTAGCCAGCCCGGCACGCCCGATGGCGCTTGCCCCGACGCGCTGCATGGCGTCGATGACGCATGCGCAGCGAGCTGCCTCGCCGACCTTCTCGGTGAGGTCCGCCTCTCCGACGAGCCCGCGCCAGGCATGGGTGCAACCAGCTCTGAGAGCTGCCTCGTCGACTTCCTTGGCAAGCTCGACATCGCCAAGGAGCTCACCTCCGACCTGGAGTCGATCGGCTCCACCAACCCGATGCTCGTCGACTCCGACACGGCATCCCTTGACGCCTTCCCCACCAACGTGGTGGTCATCAACGACCCTCTTCCTTGTGCCGATAGCGGTGGCAGCACCATTACTAAGGTGCTGGTCATTAGTCACGGCGCCGCCTCCGGCGGAAACGTCCACGACACTCTCTAGACGGCGCTGCACGATCTGTTCACCCCCATCCGGCTGACGCCGACGCTGATACGCTGGAGGCCCACCGCCTCACCCTCATCGAGAACGGCAAGAAGACAGCCTCCATGAGATGCCTCACTGAGGCTTATCAGCGCGAGGTCGATCGTGCCGCTTCTGGCACGCCGCCTGCTGGCGGACCCAGCCGGATTGGTGCTATCAAGAAGTATGGCACGGCCATTGCCAGCATGCTGGATGCTGACCGCCCAGTCTACAGCACGTCGCTCAAGAACCCGCGTGCCGCTCAGGCGGCAGTAGACGAGCTGGCAGGGTTGGAGGGCGACGAGCTTCACTGCATGACCAGACGCGTCCAGCAGCTCATCGACACGGCCACAGAATAGCATGAAGCCAGCGCCCGTGCCGAGTGTCCTCTCCCACACCGAGAGCACGGCGCGACCTCCCAGACACCGACTGTAGGCGGTCCTGCGAGCGAAAAGACAAGGAGCCGACTGCTAGCCGCAGTCAGACGTGCCTCACCATCAAGCGTGACGCAGAAGGCCGACCCCGAGTTGTGGAGCGACGAGGCAATAACCCGCCTCCTCCTCCACCCCGCAGGGAGAGATATCCCACCCCGCCGCCTGTTGAGCACCCGACGCTCAGCGGCCGGCTGGGCCACCGTGAAGGAATCGGCGAGAATGATGCCCGCCATCGGATCGACCGCCTGGCGCGATCCCTGACGCTAGAGGAAGAAGATGTTGTCGTCCCGCCCTATTTCGGCCCCCGCATCCCCGATGAGCCTTTCCCCAAAGGGTTCTCGCTCCCAAGAGACATGCCAAAATATAACGGCTCGGTGAAGCCGAAAGACTGGCTGATAGACTACTTCACTGCAGTCAGCATAGCAAACGGCAACAGGCGCGTTGCTGTGAAGTATGTCCCTCTCATGCTTCAAGGCACGACATGCACCTGGTTAAACAGCCTCAAGCCTTACAGCGTCAACAGCTGGCTGGACTTCACAGAAGTCTTCATTCGCAACTTCACCAACACGTACAAGCGGGCACCCAAGCCACATCAGCTTTCCCTTTGTGTCCAAGGCCCGACCAAGTCCAGCCGCGACTACCTAACACGCTGGGCCGAGCTCCGTAACTCTTATGAAGGGGTGCACGAGGTGCAAGCAATAGAATACTTCTCCGCTGGGTGCCGAGAGGGCACCCTCCTCGAGCACCAACTTCTCTGCGATGAGCCGGCTACACTCGATGAGCTGCTGATCATAGCAGACAAGTACGCCACAGCCGACTCCTCAATGAAGACCGAGCTTCAAGTGGACGCCTCTAGAAAGGTGCTTCCTCCGGCTCCAAAAACGCTGGCTGGCGACTCCAATCGACGCCCGCATCAGAACGACCACAAGCGCAAGGCTCCAATGCCGACTTCCACCACTCGGCAAGTGGTGACAGTCGAGGACGAGCAGCCCGAAGGGCAGCCTATGCCCAAGCGTCCGAAAGGTGGCAGGCCTGCTTGGCAGCCGTATTTATCCCACGAGCAAACCCTTGACGCCCCCTGCAAGTTCCACAGTGGTGTGAAGCCGTCCAACCACATAACGCGGAAGTGCCATTGGCTCACCCGAATTTCCAAGGGCGAAGGACTGCTGCCTCCTCCGCCTGCTCGCCAGCCGCCTCCGGCTCCTCAGCAGCCGGCCGCCCGCCTAGCAGTCAGAGCTATTCAAGACGAGTTCCCTGATGAGCATGCAACCTACATCGTATTTACAAGCCAAGCTGAAGACAGGTGCAGCCGGCGTCGGCAGCACCAAGAAGTCAATGCAGTCGCCTCCAAAGATCCGGAGTTCATGCATTGGTCTGAAAAGCCCATCAGCTGGAGTTGGGATGATCACTCAGAGGTGATGTCTTCTCTAGGTTCTTATGCCTTGGTGTTGGATGCCACCTTTGCAACAGAGAGGCGAGCTGCTTGTTTCTCCCGAGTTCTGGTTGATGGCGGAAGCAGCATCAACATCCTGTATGGCGACACCATGGAGAAGCTGAATATCAAGACGAAGCAGCTCTTGCCCAGTCAGACCGTCTTCCATGGCGTTGTACCCGGCCTGTCATGCTCACCAATCGGCAAGATCAAGATAGATGTCCTCTTTGGAGACAAAGATCACTTCCGTCGTGAAGCAGTTTGGTTTGAGGTGGTGGATCTAGAGAGCCCTTACCATGCCTTGCTTGGCCGACCTGCCCTGGCCAAGTTCATGGTTGTGCCACACTATGCCTACCTTAAGATGAAGATGCCGAGCTCCAAAGGCATCATCACCATAGTCGGAGACTACAAGAAATCCTCTGCCTATGCTGCAGCCAACAGCCGGCTGGCCGAGTCCCTCGTGATTGCTGCTGAGAAAAAGATCCTTGACCGGGTTGTGGCCATGGCCGGCAAGCAGCCGGGCCTATCGCCTGATCCCAAGGAGTCGGAAACTCAGGGCTCCTTCTAGCCGGCCAAGGAGAAAAAGAAGATACCTCTGGACCCAGAGCACCCGGAGAGGTTTGCTGTTCTAGGAACAAACCTAGACAGCAAATAGGAAAGCGAGCTCGTCAATTTCCTCTGTGAGAATCGGGATATCTTCGCATGGTCCCCCAAGGACATGCCGGGTGTTTCGACGGATTTCGCCGAGCACAAGCTACATGTCCGAGCAGATGCAAAACTAGTCAAATAGCCCCTCCGCCGATTGTCGGAGGAGAAGAGAAGAATTGTTGGTGAAGAGATAGCCCGGCTTTTGGCAACCGGCTTCATTATGGTGGTGTTCTTTCCAGAATGGCTTGCCAACCCAGTCCTTGTAGTGAAGAAGAACAAGAAATGGCGCATGTGTATAGATTATACCAGCCTCAACAAAGCTTGCCCCAAAGACCCGTTTGCTTTGCCCCGAATTGACCAAGTGATAGACTCCACAGTCGGATGCGAGCTGTTGAGTTTCTTGGTTGCCTACTCAGGATACCATCAGATCAAGTTGGACCCAGCCGATCGCGTGAAGACCACCTTCATCACACCATTCGGAGTTTTCTACTACCTGATTATGAATTCGGCTTGAGAAATGCTGGTGCCACTTTTCAGCGTTGCATGTAGAAATGCCTCCTTAAGCAACTCGGCAGAAACGCCCACGTCTACATAGATGATATTGTGGTGAAGACGGAGAAGCACGACACCCTGCTGGAAGATCTCAAGGAAACATTTGACAACTTGCACCGATTTTAGATCAAGCTCAACCCTGAGAAATGCGTGTTCGGGGTACCAGCCGGCCAGCTCCTTGGCTTCCTGGTCTCTGAACGCGACATCAAATGCAACCCGGTGACGATCAAGACCATAGAGAGGATGGATATTCCCACCTGGCTTCGAGATGTCCAAAAGTTCACCGGGTGCCTGGCCTCCCTTAACCGCTTCATTAGTTGGCTAGGAGATAAGGCTCTCCTCCTGTATCAACTCATGAGGAAATCCACTCACTTCGACTGGAACGATCAGGCGGATGAAGCTTTTCACAAGCTGAAGAAGATGTTAACCACGACGCCAGTCCTGGCGACATCGACTGAGAAAGAGCCCATGCTCCTTTACATTGCCGCAACCAGCCGGGTGGTCAGCATTGTCATCGTGGTTCAGCGCCCAAAAGAAGGCAAAGCTCAGCTGGTCCAGAGGCCGGTGTATTACCTGAGTGAAGTACTGTGAACCACGAAGCAGAATTACCCCCACTACTAGAAGATGTGCTACGACGTGTACTTTGCCACCAAGAAGCTCAAGCCCTACTTTCAAGAGCACCCCATCATGGTCGTTTGCACTGCCCCGCTTGCCGAGATCATGGGCAGCCGGGATGCATCTGGCCGGGTGGCCAAGTGGGCCATTGCACTGGCTCCTTATACCATATTCTACCAGCCTCGCACCGCCATCAAGTCCCAAGTGCTGGCCAACTTCCTCGTCGACTGGGCCGAGACCCAGTACCTGCCACCAGCACCCGACTCCACCCATTGGCGGATGCACTTTGACGGATCCAAGACATGCACCGGTTTGGGAGCCGGCATCATCCTCACCTCTCCCAAAGGCGACAGGCTCAGATACACATTGCAAATCCATTTTGCCGCCTCCAACAACGTGGCCGAGTATGAGGCGCTCATACATGGGCTCCGGCTAGCCAAAGAACTCGGCATCCGTCGGATCCTGTGCTATGGCGACTCAGACTTGGTGATTCAACAATCGTCTGGTGATTGGGACGCCAAGGACGCAAACATGGCAAGCTACCATTTCCTTGTTCAGCAGCTCGTGGATATTTTGAAGGGCGTGAGTTCCTCCACGTACCACGGGCCTACAACGAGCAAGCAGATGCCCTGGCACGAATCGGCTCCACCCGGCAAGCTATACCAACCGGCGTCTCCCTTCAGTGCCTCCTCAAGCCGTCTTGTCAAGTTGTCTCCAGAATCAGACTCCATCTTCATACTGCCTGATCCTAATGCAGTCGGATCCGACTTGGGGAATTCAGCAGGCGGCTCGGGGACTGCTACAGTCGCACTCGGCCCGGGGACTTCAGAACCCGGATCGGGGACTGCAGCAGTCGGCCTGGGGACTTCAACAACACAACAGGCGGTGGCCGACTCCACCCGCCACCTCCCAACCCAGCCACCCTACTCATAGTAGTTGTGTTAGCAATAGAAGAAGTCGCAGCTCCATCATGGGCCCAGCCCATCCTCAACTTTTTGGTAAACAGAGAGCTGCCGACTGACGAGATCTCAGCAAGACAAGTTCAACGCCGAGCCGGAGCATACACAATAGTGAACAAAGAGCTCGTTAGGCACAGTGTGACTGGAGTCTTCCAGTGCTGCGTCGAGCCAGAGAAGGGCATTGCAATCCTCAAAGACATCCATCAAGGCGAGTGCAGCCACCACGCGGCCTCAAGATCACTCGTCGCCAAAGCTTTCCGTCATGGTTTCTTCTGGCCGACTGCTTTGGAATACGCCAAAGAGTTGGTCAAACACTACAAAGGGTGTCAAGTTTTCAGCTCCAAGCAACACCTACCGGCTTCTGCACTTAAGACCATCCCCCTCACCTGGACCTTTGCCGTCTGGGGGCTGGATATGGTGGGCCCGTTCAAGACGACACACAGTGGCATGACACATCTGCTTGTCGCCATAGACAAATTCACCAAGTGGATTGAAGCAAAGCCAATCAAGAAGTTGAATGGGCCGACTGCTGTGACATTCATCGCAGACATCACCACCCGGTATGGCATACCACACAGCATCATCACCGACAATGACACGAATTTGCCAAAGGAGCATTGGCTCGTTTCTGCGTGACGCAGGGCATCCGACTGGACTTAGCGTCTGTTGCCCATCCGCAGTCAAACGGCCAAGTCGAGCAAGCAAACGGCCTCATCCTGTTCGGCATCAAGCCCCGACTGGTTGAGCCACTGGAGCGTTCGGCCGGCTCCTGGCTCGAGGAGCTGCCGGCCATCCTATGGAGCTTGCGTACCACTCCGAACAAGTCAACCGGCTTTACTCCTTTCTTCCTTGTGTATGGTGTCGAGGCTGTCATCCCAACTGACATCGAGTTCGACTCACCTCGAGTCACCATGTACACGGAAGCGGAGGCAAAGGAAGCACGAGAAGACGGTGTTGACCTACTGGAACAGGGCCAGCTGTTAGCACTCATCCGGTCCGCCATCTACCAACAGGGTTTGCGCCGTTACCACAATCGGAAGGTCAAGCCAAGATCCTTCCAAGAGGGCGACCTTGTGCTCCGGCTAATCCAGCAAATAACCGGCTAGCACAAGCTCTTGGCCCCTTGGGAGGGCCCCTTCGTCATCAGCAAGGCCTTGGGTAACGACTCCTACTACCTGATCAGCAAGGCAAGCAGTCCGAATGCCCGTGGAACGCCAATCTCCTACGAAGATTTTACAGTTAATGCAGTATGTACCATGTTATCTTTTGTATTAAGTACAAGACATCGGGTCCCACGAGGAGCACTCAGGGACTACCCTCTTTTATCTATATGATGAGTATCATGCCCACGAATGTATTACACGAAAAATGGCTAAGGACCAATGGGCTTACATAACACAAGCTAGCTCCCCACCCTGCCAACCAATTGCTAAGCAGCCGGCTGGCCGGCTTCCCACTCACCTTGCCACAATCTAAGAAAAGCTAAAGTACTTGCCCTCCCACATGGCCAAGTACTTTCACAGCCACAAACTGCAGAGAAGCTGTCCAGCTCGGAAGCCCGCGACCAAGGGATGGCGGCAAAGGAAACAGCCGGAAAAAGATTTAAAGCAAGCAAAGTTGGAAGTCGACACCATCATAGCACATGCAAGATTATATTTACACAAAAGGCCTGCGAAGGCCAGGATTCAACTTAGTTTGGATACACCCCCAGTGGGTGGAACTGCGCAAATTTAACAAACATTGTTCAAAAGAGGACGGGCAGGAAAACAAAGATAAAAGTGGCGGCTCAGGCCAAGTGTGCAACTGGCGAGCTTGGCAGGTTAGTGGAAACGACAGCGCTGGCTGGAGGAGTGGTCGGCTGGCAAGTCTCAGCTTGATCATCGCCAACAGCAGGTGGCGTGTTCGCACGTGCCTCGTTGCTGGAGGCACGGTCAGGCTGAGGCTGGCCGGCCTCTCCATCGTTTGGCGCGGCATCTTCACCGTCTTGTTCCTCCTCCTCCTCACCCTCATCGCTGGAGTCGATCTCCTCCGCGGAGTCTTCACCATCCGCTGGGTTCAGCCCAAACCAGTCCGCCGGCAGCTCAGCACCGTCATTGTTCAGGTCGGGGATAAAGACGCTGGTGTCGGTGTACTTGGCAATCGCCGCAGCACAATGAATGATAGCTGGCCGCACCGCCACCAGCTCCTCGTGGGCCTCCTGCCGGAATGTGGCCAGCTAGGACAGGTCCAGCCCAGGGTACCATGCTCGGACGAACTCCAATGCCCGCCTAGCGCCTGCCCAGGCCGCAGAAGCCTTCCAAGCCTCGAAGCGGCCGACTGCCACCTCCAGCCAGTCGGCAGTCCAACTAGGTGTGCGGGGAATCGCTTCGTCAGGCCAGAGGGTGGAAAGCACCTGAGCTCCAACGCGCTGAAGGCGGCGGAGCATCCAATGGGTCGACTGGAGATGAGCCTGGATGGCCAAGAGCTGCTCCTCAAGCGCTCGGTGAGCATTTGTTGTGATTTCAGCACCAGCCTGCCTCTGCGTGTTGCGATGGGCCTCGATGACCTAGCTGGCGGCAATAGAGTAGCCAGGGAAGTACTATGCGCGAAGAAGAAAAGAGAATACAAAGTCAGAAGTCAGACCAAGCAACAGGCGGAAAACAAAGGAAAAAAAGAGGAAGGTGGCTTACTGTCAACCATGTCTTCGATTTGGCCGTAGCCGTTGTTCAGCGCCCACCTTGACTCGGCCCAGTTCGCTGCCTCGGTCTCGTACTCGGCTTGGAGGGCGACCTTGCTGTCCTTCACTGCCTGCAGAGCCGCCTTGTGACTCGCCTCTTGGTCAGCCAACTTCTTGGCTAGGCGGTCGCGCTCCTGATCCACGGCACTACACTCTGCCTCCTTGGCATGCAGCGCGGTCTAGGCCTGACCCAGTTGCTGCTGCAGGGCGGCATTGGCCTCTGCAAGGACAACAAAGAAGAATAAACAGTAAGGAAGAAGTCGCTAGAAAAGATCCAGCCCGACTGCTCAACAGTCGGCCCGAATCTCGGGGACTACACCCAGTGGGTGCGCTAACGCGCCCCCATGAGAGATAGAAGGCGGAACACTTACTCTGGCTTTCAGACAGATCGGTGGTCTTTTGAGTCAGCTCCAGGACATGGGAGTTGAAGGCGGCCGCGCGGAGGTTATGATAGTCCTACAAAAAGGATAGACAAGCAGATAAGGACAAGTCAGCACCCGAGTCTACTTAGAAGTTCCAGGCCGCCTGCTCAGCAGCCGATCCGGAACTCGGGGACTACACCCAGTGGGTGCGCTGACACGCCCCTGTCGGTGTCAAAACCAGCGGATCTCGAGTAGGGGGTCCCGAACTGTGCGTCTAAAGCTAATGGTAACAGGAGGCAGGGGACATGATGTTTTACCCAGGTTCGGGCCCTCTCGATGGAGGTAATACCCTACTTCCTGCTTGATTGATCTTGATGATATGAGTATTACAAGAGTTGATCTACCGCGAGATTGTAGCGGCTAAACCCTACAAGCTAGCCTATGATTATGATTGTTGTTGTCCTACGGACTAAACCCTCCGGTTTATATAGACATTGGAGGGGGCTAGGGTTACACAGAGTCGGTTACAGAGAAGGAAATCTACATCTCCGAATTGCCAAGCTTGCCTTCCACACAAAGGAGAGTCCCATCCGGACACAGCACGAAGTCTTCAATCTTGTATCTTCATAGTCCAACAGTCCGACCAAAGTATATAGTCCGGCTGTCCGAGGACCCCTTAGTCCAAGACTCCCTCAGCCCCCACGGAAGAATACAAGAGCAAGAAGCAAAAGGTAAGAGGCTTACCCAGATGGATCGTCCGCGTTGCTAGGAACTTCTGGTTGTAGTTCTTCAAGGCGGCGGCCTGAGCCTGAAGCCGAGTCCGGACATCCTGCGCCGCCTCGTTCAGCACGGCCGTCCCACCTCCCGGCGTCCAGTCCGGCGAGCTGACACTCACTGTCTACAGCTCCTGGGTCGACGAGCTGGAACCCTTGGCCCTCTGCGGGAATGGCGCTGAGGTCGCCTTCTCCATGTGCTGGCGTGCCGGAGACCGGACCATGAGGTCTGCCCCCGCAGCCGGCTCGCCTCCAGCCGGCGGCACGGGTGGCGCGCCGGGCTGGCCACCTTGGTCCGCCGCAGTCAGCGCTGGCGGAATCACCTCCATCTCTGGGGCGACGACGTCGCCCCCTCCCTCTCCATAACCGGCCGGTCGGTGCTGACTCCTTCTGGCGGCACCACCGGGACTTCAGGCGCCACGGTGCGGAGGGGAATGACGAACTGTGGGGGTTGGTTGCATAAGGCCTCCTCCACCTGCCCGTAGCTGCGGCATCTGCTTGGGCCTTGGCCGCAGCATCGGCTTGCACCATTGCGGCCTCGTCCGCCGCCTCCTGCGTTGCCTTGGCGGCAGCCGCCCTCTGCTGCTCCACCTCCCGCTCCTCCCGCGCCTCCCGCGCATTCCTCTCCGTCGCCACCTGAAGCTCGGCGTGAGGGTCCACGCGGTGGGCGCTGGTGGAGCCTCCCGCCGCCCAAATCATGGAGGCGGCGGCCGACCGCTCAAGAGAGAGCGGAGCTCTGTTTTGAGCAAGAGGAAGAAAGATCAGAAGAGCATTTGCAAGAAACAAGAAAGAATGCATGAGGGAATCGGCGCTTACGCGGAAACCATCTGTGCCTCCTTCACCACCTTGCGGAAGCGGGTTGTCTTTGCGGCCGCTTCCTCCCACTTGGTCGCCGCGGCCGAGCTCTTGGGCTTCTTCGACCGACTGCCGAACATGGACGGTGCGGCCCAACGCTTCTGCGCACCGCCTCGGGCAGCCAGCGCGGCAGATGAGCTCGCACCATGCTGGTCGGACACCGGCTGGCAGCACGGGGCGACCTCTCCCTCATCATCGTCTGGCCAGTCCTCAAGGCCGGCCCTGATTCCCGAGCCGCCTGCATCGCCGCCTCCTCCTATGGTGTCGTCGTCCAAGGCGGCCGCCCCCAAGTTGGGGTCGTCCACGTCGCTCTCCTCCCGGTCAGGAAGGAACTGATGCTCCAGCCCTGCGCCGCCGGCTGCTGGCTGGAGGAGGGTGCTCTGTTTCATAGCCGATTGGTCAAGACAGCCAAGGAGAACTCGGCAACTAAAGAGAAAAGAAGAAAGGAAGACTTACCACTGGCGGCGGATTCGCGTGCGAGTACAGTTCTTTGCTGAACCGCCACTCCTCCTCTGAGAGCTTGCAGTTCAAGAAATAGTTCACCAAGTGAGCTACCTCCGTGTGAGGCATCTCCTTGGTGCACAGCCGGCTTGGGTCTCGATGCCCGCTCATTTGACATATCATATGAGGGCGGCCTTGGAGCGGGAGCACCCGGCGCGCCATGAAGGTGGTCAGCAAGTCGGGCTCGGTAAGGCCCTCCGACCTCACCATCACCCTGAGCTGCGCAACGGCAACCGACAGCGACCTGTCCCGATACGACCAATTAGGCCGCTTCCCAGTCGGCGGGCCGGCTATGTAAGCCGGCAGATTGACCCAGTCACCCTCCGGGAAGACACTCTTCACATAGAAGTACGACTGCTGCCACATCTTCACTGACTGTATCAGCGTGATGGGGGAAACGGATTCTCATCAGCCGGCCTCCGCACTGCGACGAAGGCGCCACACTACGCCGCCACACTCTTGACGACAGTTCCGAGCTTCGAGTAGAAGAACTTGCCCCAAAGCTCGATGGTGGGGAGGACGCCGAGATAGCCCTCGCACAGGGTGACAAAGGCGGACAGCAGCACCACCATATTTGGAGTGTGGTGGTGCGGCTGAAGGCCGTAGAAATCAAGGGAGGCACGGAAGAAGCCGCTCGCCGGCAGGCCGAGGGCGCGCAGGCAGTGCGACCTGAAGATGACACGCTCGCCCTCCTCCGGCACCGGTGAGATCTCCTGCTCCGGCGCGAGGCGGACCTTCACGTAGTACTCGTCGGGCAACCGCTGTGTCCGGCGGAGGAAGTCGATGTGGTATTCATGGACGTTGGAGCCGTCCCGGGCTCCGGCGCACACCATGAAGACGAGAAGCTTGATGAGGAAAGCGCAGCGGCGATGTGTGTGCAACCCCGCGGCAGCGAACCACGGCGCAGCAAGGTGGCCGGAGGCACGGTGCAGCGGTGGACAGCAGCAGCGACGGGAAGAAGAAGAAGAAGAAGAAGAAGAAGAAGAAGAGGACGGTGGCGGAGGAGATGAGCGCGTGTGCATTTGCCGCTCCCCCTCCTCCCCCTATTTATAGTCACGGAGCAACGAAGCCAAGGAGACGGGGAGTTGGGGTCGTGGGATTAACTGCGCCCACTCCCCCATGGCCCCACGATTATTGCGCCTTAACGGCGTGTGGTAACTGCAGTTGGAATACCAACCGCCCGCCTCGGCCACAGAGGATCCGCACATGGGCCGAGGCGTGATAGTGGCGGGCCCCAGCCTGCGGCGACGTCCTGTCACGCGAGTGGGCTGCCAGGCTGGTCCAGCCGGTAGGTGTCGCGTGGCACACGGGCAGCGGGTGGCCGGCCTGACGCCCGGCGCGCGTGCCATCTGGTTCCCGCCTTCGGGCTTCGAAATTTCCAGACGGCACGACTGGTTATGACTGACTCCTAGCTATCGGCTCTTCAGAGTTGGAAGCTGCTTGGGCTTCTAGTCCTCCGTTCAGCTGCGAAGCCCCACCAGCTTCGGGGACTACTGTCGGAGTAAATGACCACGGATAGCCTAACTGGCTCTCCTTGGTTCTTTAAAAACATCAGGCCGATTGGGCCCTCCAACATCCAAGACGAAGGGCCGCCTTCTCCTGGCCGGCTGACCCATTGGCCGGCTGTTGGAAGGCGGCGAGGCTCGATGAGTCCTCTCGAAGTAGGTCGACTCCTAGCAGGCGGCCATCAAAGTGGCCGACTCCTAGCAGGCGGCCTGACCTATACCCTCAAAGTTTGCACCCACCTAACAGTGATAAGACGGGGCGTGGCTATAGTGAAGCCTGCCAACCCCGAATCCCGGAGTAAGCGTGGCCACAGTGTGCTGTACTAGGCGGCCATGCCCTGTCCGGTGCAGCACTATTGCCACGTTAGCCGTGACGTCGCCCATGACAGGCTGTTAGTACGGCCCGCAGGCAGCGGACCCCTCTTGCCAGAGAGCCACCAAAGGGCGGCTGGACTTGACCAGTCGGCGCGGGGGGAGGCTGGCACCCAGCAGCCAGCCTGCCCCTGCCCTAGGAGTTTGTGCACCATTAAGCAAATAAGACGGGGTAAGGCTACAGTGAATGCCCACCAGGCGGCGGCACTGTAGCCATGCTTACCCCGACAAAGCCATTATCACCAAGAGCGAGGCTACAGTAACCAGCAGCCGACAAGACCCCTGGGCGGTGGGCCCAGCCTGTCGGCCAAGAGGCCGGCAGCCAGCGGGACCCACCAGTCGGCGGGCCCCAGCGGTTGGCGGAGAAGCCGACGACCATAGACACTGAAGGTCTAGACCCACATCCAGCCAGATTACCATTGTACCCCTGGGGGGTAGGCCTATATAAACCCCCCAGGGCACACATGCAAAGGGTTGATCCATGAGAACTACACACACCATATAGAGAGAAGAGGAGAGGTAGCCTTGCCCTTCTTCTTCCTCTCGCCAAAAAGCTCAAGGAGCATCTTGTAGCTACTTGCTGATTTAGTGATCATGCAGAGACCCCGCAGAGCAGGACTAGGGGTGTTATCTCCTAGGAGAGCCCCGAACCTGGGTAAGATATGACGGCGTGCATGTCTTCACCTTATCCCGTTTCCAGGCACCGACGATGTCTTACTGGCTCCCACAATGATTAGCCACCCGTTGGCATATGCCACACCTACCACCGACATATGCTAACCAAGTAGATTATGTCTTATCAAAATAACATAGCCAAAGAAAGCTTATCCCTATAAAATCATATAGTTTGGCCATGCTTCATTTTCATCACACAAAATGCTCCCATCATGCACAACCCTGGTTTCAACCAAGCAATTGGTTCATACTTTTTAACGTGCTTCAGCCTTTTCAACCCTCACGCAATATATGAGGATAAGCCATGGACATAGCACTAGGCCTGGGCATTCGATAGAAACCGAAATTTCGGTTTCTGCTGTCCGGTTTATTTATGAATTCGGTTAGCAAAAATGAAAACCGAAAAAAACACAAAAAAACAGCTAACCGAAATTTCGGTTAACCGACCAGTTCGGTTCGGTTTTCAATTTAAACCGAACGATGCCTTGTGTTGAGCGCTTCCATTCTCAGGAACATATTATATCACCGAGCGCTCTGT
The DNA here is from genome assembly GCF_018294505.1 of Triticum aestivum. Classification (NCBI taxonomy): domain Eukaryota; kingdom Viridiplantae; phylum Streptophyta; class Magnoliopsida; order Poales; family Poaceae; genus Triticum; species Triticum aestivum. The sequence goes on along the minus strand of NC_057810.1, from coordinate 471,132,136 downwards.
CCTCTTGTGCATGGCCAGTCGAGGTGGGACTAAACCAGCTTCACCTCCACAGAAGCACATCATGTTGTATTTGGACTTTGAAATCAAGTGGCCAGCCCATACCTATTGGTCAGTGCAGCACATCTAGGCCTTGGGCCGTTCATTCACTCTATGGCCGGACATGCGCGTGGCGGCAAGCGTTGACGAGACGCGTCCCTAGTGACGACTGGCGAGTACTTAGGTATTTCTTTCGGTTAGTGAGCCTAATAGCGAACTGAAAGATTTGAATTCGGTTATTGAAACTAAAAACCGATTTTACCTGTATCTGCAATAAAAACTCAAAAATTCATTTTTTTCGGTTTCGATATCGGTTCGGTGTTCGGTTTGTCGGTTTTTATGCCCACCCCTACATAGCACTATGGATGTAGTAGAGTATGATGATAGGGATTATGCGAGAAAACAAAAAAAGGAGAAAGTCTCACATTGACGCGGCTAATCAACGGGCTATGGAGATGCCCATCAATTGATGTCAATACGAGGAGTAGGGATTGCCATGCAACGAATGCACTAGAGCTATAAATGTATGAAAGCTCATCAAAAAGAAACTAAGTGGGTGTGCATCCAACTTGCCTGCTCACGAAGACCTAGGGCATTTTGAGGAAGCCCATCATTGGAATATACAAGCCAAGTTCTATAATGAAAAATTCCCACTAGTATATGAAAGTAACAAAATAAGAAACTCTCTATAATGAAAATCATGGTGCTATTTTGAAGCACAAGTGTGGAAAAGGATAGTAACATTGTCCCTTTTCTCTTTTTCTCTCATTTTTTTATTTGGGCTTCTTTGGCCTCTCTTTTCCCCTCTTTTTTCTTTTTTTTATTTCGACCGGAGTCTCATCCCGACTTGTGGGGGAATCATAGTCTCCATCATCATTTCCTCACATGGGACAATGCTCTGATAATGGAAATCATCACACTTCTATTTATTTACAACTCAATACTTAGGACAAAATATGACTCTATGTGAATGCCTCCGGCGGTGTACCGGGATATGCAATGAATCAAGAGCGACATGTATGAAAGAAATATAAAGGTGGCTTTGCCACAAATACGATGTCAACTACATGATCATGCAAAGCAATATGACAATGATGGAGCGTGTCATAATAAACGGAATGGTGGAAAGTTGCATGGCAATATATCTCGGAATGGCTATGGAAATGCCATAATAGGTAGTTATGGTGGCTGTTTTGAGGAAGATATATGGAGGTTTATGTGTGATAGAGCGTATCGTATCACGGGGTTTGGATGCACCGGCGAAGTTTGCACCAACTCTCAAGGTGAGAAAGGGCAATGCACGGTACTGTAGAGGCTAGCAAATTGCGGAAGGGTAAGAGTGCGTATAATCCATGGACTCACATTAGTCATAAAGAACTCATATACTTATTGAAAAAGTTTATTAGCCCTCGAAGCAAAGCACTACTACGCATGCTCCTAGGGGAGGGTTGGTAGGAGTTAACCATCGCGTGATCCCGACCTCCACTCATAAGGAAGGCAATCAAAGAACACCCGATGCTTCGAATTTGTCACACAATGTTCACCATACGTGCATGCTACGGGACTTGCCAACTTTAACACAAGTATTTCTCAATTTCATAATTACCCAACTAGCATGACTCTAACATTACCACCTTTATATCTCAAAACAATTATCAAGTATCAAATTTATCATAGTGTTTAATGCACTCCATATGAAAGTTTTTATTTTACCCAACTTGGATGCCCATCATATTAGGACTAATTTTATAACCAAAGCAAATTATCATGCTGTTATAAAAGAATCTTAAAATAATATAAGTGAAGCATGATAGATCAATAATTTCTACAAAATAAAACCACCACCGTGCTCTAAAAAGGTGTAAGTGAAGCACTAGAGCAAAATTATCTAGCTCAAAAGATATAAGTGAAGCACATAGAGTATTCTAATAAATTCCGATTCATGTGTGTCTCTCCCAAAAGGTGTGTACAGCAAGGATGATTGTGGTAAACTAGAAAGCAAAGACTCAAATCATACAAGACGCTCCAAGCAAAACACATATCATGTGGTGAATAAAAATGTAGCCTCAAGTAAAGTTACCGATAGACGAAGATGAAAGAGGGGATGCCTTCCGGGGTATCCCCAAGCTTAGGCTTTTGGTTGTCCTTGAATTTTACCTTGGGGTGCCTTGGGCATCCCCAATCTTAGGCTCTTGCCACTCCTTATTCCAAAATCCATCAAATCTTTACCCAAAACTTGAAAACTACACAACACAAAACTCAACAAAAAATCTCATGAGCTCCGTTAGTGCAAGAAAACAAACCACCATTTTAAGGTACTGTAATGAACTCATTATTTATTTATATTGGTGTTAAACCTACTGTATTCCAACTTCTCTATGGTTCATACCCCCCGATACTAGCCATAGATTCATCAAAATAAGCAAACAACACACGAAAAACAGAATCTGTCAAAAACAGAACAGTTTGTAGCAATATGTAACTCTAGAATACTTATGGAACCCCAGAAATTCTACCAACTTAGGAAGTCATAGGTAAGTTGTTTATTAATCTTCTGCAAAAAGAATCAACTAAAAATAACGTTTCTGTGATTTATGAAAACTAATCTCGTGCGTCCAAAAGTTTGTGTTTTTTAGCAAGATCAAATTAACTATCACAGTAGGTTATCCTAAAGGTTTTACTTGGCACAAACACTAATTAAAACACAAAACCACATATAACCAGAGGCTAGATGAATTATTTATTACTAAGCAGGAACAAAAAGTAAAGAACAAAAATAAAATTGGGTTGCCTCCCAACAAGCACTATCGTTTAACGCCCCTAGCTAGGCATAAAAACAAGAATAGATCTAGGTATTACCATCTTTGGTTGGCATTTCATAATTGGCTCCACTACAAAAAAAAATACACTTCCGTGATGATACATGTTTGTCACGGTAGGTCGCGTTTTTGTCATGCATGTACATCCATGACGATTTTATGACAGAATCAAGATAGTCATATCTGTGTTGTCGTAGAAGTGTTCCATGACATTACCAAAATTATCATCACGGAAGTGTCCACTTCCATGACGATAAATCGCGCATCACAGAAGTGCTTTCGTCAAGGGTGACCGACACATGGCATCCACCGTAACGGAACGCCGTTAAGCTATCGGGTCGGGTTTTGGATCCGATAACCCGTTAACATCCCAGACCAATGGGAAGTTTCCACGTGTAAAATTCTGATTGGCCGAAGGGAACACCTGTCAGCTTGTTAGTGGGCCAGATGTCGCCCGTCCATTGGAGGAGACATGCCTATGATACGTCGACACGTGGCTGGGCCCAACAAAGGCCCATATAGGTTAAAAAGGCCAGCCCAGTCAAAGGCCCGTAGTACTTAATCAGGTACTAGTGGGCCAGCCCAATAACGACATGTTTAATAAAGGCCCATTTACGGCCTGAAGCCAGATCTGGCCCGTTAATTGTTCGCCCAATATTTGGGCCCATTTACGGCCCGAAGCCAGATCTGGCCCATCAATTGTTCGCCCAATATTTGGGCCCATTTACGGCCCGAAGCCAGATCTGGCCCGTTAATTGTTAACCGAATATTTGGGCCCAACTACAGCCCAGTGACTTTCGGCCTGTTAGAGGCCCGATGTAGACATGGGCCCATTTCAGCCCGGTGTGACTTTTGGCCTGGGAATGGCCCGTGCTACCCATGGGCCATTGTAGGACCTTGAAGTATGTTTAGACGGGGGGGGTGATTAGACTACTTGACCAATAAAAACTTAAGCTTTTCCCAATTTTAGAGTTTGGCCGATTTTAGCTACTTTAGGACAAGTCAAGTAATCATCACACAATTCAAGCAAGCATGCAAAGAGTATATAGGCAGCGGAAATTAAAGCATGCAACTTGCAAGAAAGTAAAGGGAAGGGTTTGGAGGATTCAAACGCAATTGGAGACACGGATGTTTTTGGCGTGGTTCCAATAGGTGGTGCTATCGTACATCCACGTTGAGGGAGACTTCAACCCACGAAGGGTAATGGCTGCGCGTGTCCACGGAGAGCTCCACCCAAGAAGGGTCCACGAAGAAGCAACCTTGTCTATCCCACCATGGCCGTCGCCCATGAAGGACTTGCCTCACTAGCGGTAGATCTTCACGAAGTAGGCGATCTCCTTGCCCTTACAAACTCCTTGGTTCAACTCCACAATCTTGTCGGAGGCTCCCAAGTGACACCTAGCCAATCTAGGAGACACCACTCTCCAAGAAGTAACAAATGGTGCGTTGATGATGAACTCCTTGCTCTTGTGCTTCAAATGATAGTCTCCCCAACACTCAACTCTCTCTCATAGGTTTGGATCTGGTGGAAAGAAGATTTGAGTGGAAAGCAACTTGGGGAAGGCTAGAGATCAAGATTCATATGGTAGGAATGGAATATCTTGGCCTCAACACATGAGTAGGTGGTTCTCTCTCAGAAATGGTAAGTTGGAAGTGTAGGTTCGTTCTGATGGCTCTCTCCACGAATGAAGAGGAGGTGGAGGGGTATATATAGCCTCCACACAAAATCTAACCGTTACACACAATTTACCAAACTCGGTGGGACCGAATCGTTAAACTTGGTCGGACCGATTTAGTAAACCTAGTGACCGTTAGTGATTTTCGGTGGGACCGACATGCATCTCGGTGAGACCGATTCGGTTAGGGTTAGGGCATAACGTAATCTCGGTAAGACGGATTACACAAACTCAGTGAGACCGATTTGGTAATAAGCTTTCCAGAGAGTTGGTCAGGTAAACTCGGTGGGACCGATTTGCTCTTTTCGGTGAGACCGAAATGTTACAAAAAGGAAACAGAGAGTTTACATTGCAATCTCGGTGGGACCGATCGCTCACTTTGGTTAGACCGAAACGTTACGAAGGGAAACAGAGAGATTGCAACCCCATCTCGGTGAGACCGAGATCCCTATCGGTAAGACCGATTTGCTTAGGGTTTGTGGCAGTGGCTATGACTTTTGGAATCGGTGGCGCCGGATAGGAAGAATCGGTGTGACCGATTTTGGCTTTGGGTTTAGGTCATTTGTGGATGTGGGAAAGTAGTTGAGGGTTTTGGAGCATATCACTAAGCACATGAAGCAAGAGGCTCATTAAGCAACACCTCATCCCTCCTTGATAGTATTGGCTTTTCCTATAGACTCAATGTGATCTTGGATCACTAAATGTAAAATGAAGAGTCTTGAGCTTTTGAGCTTGAGCCAATCCTTTGTCCTTAGTATTTTGAGGGATCCACTTTCATCATCCATGCCATGCCATTCATTGAGCTTTCCTGAAATAATAGTCTTGGAATAGCATTAGCTCAATGAGCTATATGTTGTTATGAATTACCAAAACCACCTAGGGATAGTTGCACTTTCAATCTCCCCCTTTTTGGTAATTGATGACAACATATAGATCAAAGCTTCGACAAATGATAATAAGATTGAATAACATCGTCGCTTTGAGAAGTATGTGATAAGCAAGAGCTCCCCCTAAATTTGTGCATAGTTTAAGATTTGCTTTGGACTGCAAATGCACAATGAATTAGGCTCATGGGTTACTCTTCCATGTCACATACATCTTGGTGGAGCGCTCAAAATAATAAACAATGAATACATGCACTCATCACCAAGCATAGTGAATGATCACATAAGATAGATAGGATAATATCAAGCATGCATAAGTGTAGCTTATGATCAAACACATGATCATCAATGTCTCACAGGCATAGTATCTCAACCAAAAGCAAACAAAGTTTGAAAAACCACCAAATAAAGCAAGAGAGAATAAAAGCAACACTCTCTCTCGAAGCCTATGATCTATACATTTTTCTCCCCCTTTGGCAACAAGTTACCAAAAAGTTCATAGAAAATGCATAGTGCTAGTTCGTCTCTCAGGCTTGATCTTTTGGTGGTGGTGTAGAGATGGCTCCTTGGACGAAGGCTTCAGTTGAAGTGGATGGTGCTGGAGGAGTTGGTGCTGGAGCTGGTTGCACTGGAACTGTTGGGGCAGTAGCTGGTGCTGAAGTTGTAGCTCTAGTGTCTGTCACTGGCACTGCAACTGACCTCTGGGCTCTGGGCACTCTGGCAAACACATTGGTGGTTGTCTTGCCCTTCCTCTCCTGCATGTCATCCTGCAGCTGCTCTACAACTGACTGAATCTCAGTTACCTTGACATCTAGATCATAGAACTTTTGTTCCATGATTCTCTCCAGGCTCTCCTAGTTTTGAGTTAGGGTGGCCAACCCTTTCTCAATCCTCAGAGTTGATGCTATCAGGTAACCAAGCTGCTCTTGTTTGGTATTCAAGAAATACTCAGATGCCTCCTCTTGAGTTGGCATCTTGGCAGCCTTCTCCTTCTTCTCCTGAGCTTGGACTAATTGTGGATCATCTTCATTCATGACAACTTCATTGTCCTCAAAGTCTGGATAAATTGGAAAATGTTCCTTATCCAACTGATATTTCCCTATGCCCATCTTTGAGTTGATCAATTCTTGAATCTGAGGTGCATATCCACAGCTCCTCTTCTGATCTACTGCAGTCCTCTTGATTGTTTCAATGATGAGGCTCATGACTTTGAACTTCTGTGGCACATCAAACACATGCAGCATGTTGATGGCATGCCCTCTGATCATGTTATGGTCACCTGACTTGGGCAACAAAGTATGCCTCAGAATCCAATTGATGGTTGCCAACCCTGACAGCAGAAAGTGAACTGATCCAAACTTGCGAGTCTCTACAGCCTTGTCAGGAATTTCCTTGTACATGTGAGCCATTGAGTTGTGACCCAACTTCTTCTTTGCATATATGTCCAAGTCATCCTCTTCTTCCTTGGGGGCATTGATCAGACTTGCCCATTCTTCAACAGTGGATTGGTACCTAGTACCTTCAGACATCCACACAATTCTACCATCTGGATAAAAGTGTGCTGTCGAGTAGAACTGCATGATAAGCTCATCATTCCAGTTGGTGAACTTCTGTCCAACAAAATCTGCTACTCCACAAGCAATAAAGCTCTCCTCCACTCCAGGGTAATGCTGCTCATTCTCCCTGATGAATTTCCAGTCAACCCACCTCATATCACAGACAATGGGCTTCTTGTCCAACAGAATGGTCTCATAAAAGTCCTGCTGTTCCTTTGTGTGGAACCTGTAGTCAACAGCAGTCTTCTCTTGAAGCATATGGTCTTCCATCCTCCACAGCCTCAGCCCTGAATCCTTCCTGATTCTCATATCCTCAGCCATAGGATGGGCATCATTGTGGTCTGGTATCTTGGGCTTGAGCTTTCTGAGACTTGTCCTTCTTCATCTTCATCTTCTGCAACATTGGGCACTGGGCCTTTGTTCTTTTCAGCAGCTGGAATACTCCTAGTATTCCTCTTTGGAGCTTGCTTGGCCTTGGAGGCAGCTTTGGGTGCATCTTTGGCTTGGGATGTTGCAGCCCCTACCTGATGCATCTCCATAAGCTTAGCTGCCTTAGGAGCTGGTGCAACATCCTCTTCCTCTTCATCAGAATCCCCTCTCATTGAGGCTTTCTAAGGACCTTGGCAGTTGTGGTTCTAGCTCTCTTCTTTTTCTTGTCCTGATCACCATCATCCCTCTGATTCAATTGTGAACTTCATGGTTGCACCAGTGGACTTTCTGAGGTTTTGATGGTGCCTCTTTCCTTGCAGGTCTGTTTGGTTGAGTTGAGCTGGCACTTGATGGACTTCCTGGCTTCATGGAGTTGAAACTTTTCTTAATGTGCTTGTGCAGACCATATTTTCTTGGCACTTTGAAGTGTCATCCCTCAGCTTTAATCCTCACCTCTGAATCTGAGATTCTTCCCCTTTGGGTTAGCTGTCGGTGTCAAAACCGGCGGATCTCGGGTAGGGGGTCCCGAACTGTGCGTCTAGGCGGATGGTAACAGGAGACAAGGGACACGATGTTTTACCCAGGTTCGGGCCCTCTTGATGGAGGTAAAACCCTACGTCCTGCTTGATTAATATTGATGATGTGTGTTACAAGAGTGGATCTACCACGAGATCAAGGAGGCTAAACCCTAGAAGCTAGCCTATGGTATGATTGTTGTTCGTCCTATGGACTACAGCCATCCGGTTTATATAGACACCGGAGAGGGCTAGGGTTACACAGAGTCGGTTACAAAGGTAGGAGATCTACATATCCGTATCGCCAAGCTTGCCTTCCACGCCAAGGAAAGTCCCATCCGGACACGGGACGAAGTCTTCAATCTTGTATCTTCATAGTCTTGGAGTCCGGCCGATGATGATAGTTCGGCTATCCGGACACCCCCTAGTCCGGAACTCCCTCAGTAGCCCCTGAACCAGGCTTCAATGACGACGAGTCCGGCGCGCATATTGTCTTCGGCATTGCAAGGCGGGTTCCTCCTCCGAATAATTTATAGAAGATTGTGAACACCAGGATAGTGTCCGGCTCTGCAAAAATAAATTCCACATACCACCATAGAGAGAATAATATTACACAAGATCAATCTGCTGACGTATTCTGTGGCGTGACGTCGCACCACTACCAAGCCTTTACTCAAATTGTTTTTATTGTTCCACCTCAGCGCGTTTAGCGAAGCGGTTTCCTTGGCACGTCTTGCCGAAGCAGAGATCGTGTTCCCCTTATTCCGGGATTCCCATCAATACGGACGTGGGTAACCCAACCGCGCCCGTTGCCACGCCCCCTCCATCGAAGGCGGGTTCCAAACGGTCACGGGGACGGCTCTTGGTATTCTTCCTCTTTATAATGAGACCAAGGCCCGTTCTTTTTATTCAATCCTCTATCGAATCCGCCCCTCTCCCCGAGTTCCAACACCCAGGGCTCCAAATTCGGGTACCTTCGATCTTCGACAATGTCCGGTCCTGACCTACGAGGCCGGTGGATGCCCTCCTCCGTCACGGAAGAGGACGTGCTAAAGCTGAGAGACGCCAGGTACTTAACCTACGAGATTTCGCATAGGCTGCCTGCCCGAGGGCAAGTTATCCCAACTCCCGAGCCTGGCGAGAGCGTCGTGTTCGTGTCTCACCTCCGTCGGGGTTTAGGCTTCCCGACGGATCCCTTCGTGAGGGGGCTCATGTTTTACTATGGGCTGGAATTCCATGACTTGGCTCCGGAGTCCATCCTCCACATCTCATCATTCATTGTCGTCTGCGAAGCCTTCCTCGCACTACCCCTCACTTCGGCTTGTGGCTCAAAACCTTCAACGTGGAGCCGAAGATGATTGAGGGGCGTCAGGCAGAGTGCGGCGGGGCGGTTATAAGCAAGAGGGCCGAAGCTCCATGGCCCAAGGGCTCTTTTCAGGAGGAGCTCGGCTTGTGGCAACAGGAGTGGTTCTATATCACCGCTCCCAGGGGCAGCAGGCAGAAGCCGCCGCCCGTCTTTCGCTCGGGCCCTCCACAGCAGCTGACGTCATGGGTCAACAAGGGGCGTGACTGGGGGCCGCCCAAAGACGTACCCCTGTTGCAGGACCGGATTCGAGGCCTCCAAGAAAGGGAGATCAATCTGGTCGCAGTGGTACAGGTTATGTTGATCCGGCGCCTACTGCCCTGCAAACGTCGCCCCCTCCGCCTGTGGGAATTTAATCCGGAGGGGCCACGAGCTCTTCAACACTTCATGGGTTTGACACCCATGGAGATGTATAAACTGTTCTTCGGATCGCAAGAGACGCATCCGGAATTGACCGAGGATGCTGGCCTAAACTGCAATCGCCCGGATACTCAAGTAAGTAGCCCTATGTACGGACACACCATCCATTTATTTATCGTGAGCTTGCCTTTTAACCAGCTTTCCCTGGACAGGAGTGGATAGCGCAAGCAAAACTGATACGGTGTCCGGCCCCCTCCCTGAGACCACGCAGGATCCCGTGTTAATCAAAATGTTGGAGGTTGCACCTTCGAATGAGGGCGAAGGGGGGCACGGGGAAACTGTCACCTCTGCCAAGGAGGTTTTTAGTAAGGGAGGAATCGAGAGTCCCTCCTTCCAGGGGGAGAAGAGGACCGCTTCCGAAGACCCGGAGGCCAAGGCCTCAAAGCAGGGAAAGAAATCTGTACCGGAAGGTCCTGCGCCGGGAAGAGCCCCGGCCATACTGTCTCCTCGGAGGAATCAGCCCTCTAACGAGTCCGTAAGTAAAAAGGGGGATTTTGTAATATTAGGACATCCCTGCTTAATGTCTAAAGGTAACCGAAGTTTTCACCTTGTAGTTCGGATCTCAGCCCATCTCAGCACAGCTCATCTTCGGGAGACCTTCGTCCAGAGATGATGGAGAGCGAAATGCCTCCATCTGCCGCCCCATCGCACGGGGCGGACGACCCTGAGGTGTCGTCGTGGAGGGTCTCCCCGAGTCCGGCGGGGCCAGAGAGTTCGGCACCCATTGGAGTACGGCCGGTGGAGCTGCAGGATTTGCTTAAGAGGGCGTCCATCTCAGAAGATCACCGCACATTAATGGGTAATGTGATTGAGAGGATCTCGTCCGCCGAAAGCGGGTTGTATGAGGCCGTCGGAAGTTTACTGACGGGATTTGAGGTACGCAAAAAATGACATACCTGTTGACAGTTTTGCACATGAAGTGCGCCCTGTATAGATAGTAGCCCCTGAGACTTGGTATGCTGTCGAAAACGACAGCGTGCCTAGGATCATAATCTCAGTTATTAACTGTCGCCTTTCCTATGCAGGTGGCGGAACGTTCGGTGGCCAGCCGGACTGATGGATTCGCCGAGCTGAAGAAGCAACTCGACGCTGCAGATGCGGACATCTCGCTGGTCAATAAACGACTTGATGAGTCACAAGGTATGTGGTTGCTCCGCGGTCGCTTAGTAAGGGAGCTGATGCCCATTCCTTACAAGTTGTATGCTTGATGCAGATGGTGCTGCTGCTGTGGAAGACCTTCGAGCAGAACTTGCTCGGGCCAAGGAGCAAGCCAGAAAAAGCGAGGCGGCTGCCTTGAAGGCAGCGGAAGAGCTAGAAGCCGAGAAGGCTGCTCACTGCCGAAGCAGGGAGGAGATGGCCGGAATGGCCATGAAATTAAAAGTTGCTACCGACCGCCTGGAGGTTCTTGAAGGAGAACGCCGAGCGGAGCAAGAGGACCTGAAGAAGGCCGATGCCGAAGCCAAGGATGCCCGTAGTGCGATGCGGGCTATGAAGGAGGAACTGCGTCAGGTCGGAGACATTGTGGCTGGAAAGCCCTTTATGCTGCGTAGGAAGTTCACGGATCCGAAGTATGCTCAGCTGGGCCGATTGTACGGTGCGGAGGATCCTTATCTGGACTTGGCGGCGAGTGCGGCGGACGCAGTCGTGCACTTTCGAAGCCAGGAGGATCATGAAATGGAAGAGCTTTTCTGGTCTCAATTCCATAGTCCGGAGCGTCCACTTCCGTTGAGTGATCGGCTGGTTGAGTGGGCTGAGCTGAATAGATTGTCCGGACTAGCCATGACGGATGTGGTCGCTCATCTGTGGCCGAAAAGGCCCAAGCCGAAGAGTTATTTTGGCTTGTTGCAGCAATTCCTTGGGGCAGTGCCGCATATTGAGGCGATGAAGCGGTCGGCATGCATAGAAGGTGCACGGATGGCTCTCGCCCGTGGTAAAACATACTGGGCGGAGATGGATGCCACCGCTGTTGCATCCCGGGGTTCGGACAAAAGCCGATTCCCCACCGAGCATTATTTTGAGGAAGTCCTGCAGGGCGCTCGTATAATAGAGTCGCAGTGCTCGAAAGATGTTATGTTTGAATGACATGTATGATTTCTAAGATCATGTTTATAATGCAATGACTTTTTATACTTGTGTGTTCAAGTATTGAACTATCTCCTGTGCGGCCGTATATATATGTATAATCTGAAAGATGGCAGTCTTTGGCTTCAGCCCCCACGCACATGGTGCGGGGGTGTTTGCAAAAAGAAAATCGCTTTTTCACACTTAATCCAACGTCTTGGTCCTTTTAAGGAGGTGATAGCGTAGCAAACTAGGCAACCGGACTATAATGCTTTATCACTTTCACTTAGCCATAGGAGCTCGAATGTGGGGCTACTATATAGCCCCTGATGGCACCGCGCTTCTCCGAACTCGGGGCGCGTATGTGCCTGACCGGGAAGCGGTCCTTCGTCAAAGCGGAGGAATTCTAAACATTCCAATGGTCGATCGAGTGGTTGACCAGTCTCTCGCTATATCATGACAGTCAGTTTTCGGCTTTCTCTACTGAGGTGCTCTCCCGGCCGAACCGGGGCACAATCGCAGTAGTTCTCCTGGTGCCGCGTTAGCCGATGATACGGAACGTAAGGCAGCAAAACACAGGAGCCGGGCAAACCCAACATTTGACCAAAGACATGATTCGGAGCTGATGCATATAAGGCCTAACTCGAGACGCCGAACACTCCCTGAGGTGTTCGGTCTTTATGATATCGGGCAGAACAAAGCCCTAAGCCCCTAGTGTCCAGGTACAGGCGGGAACTTCTGACGCGGCCGATGCCAAAACGCCAGCCTCCTCCTCGGCTCTGGTAGGAACCCGGGGGATGTGTATCAACAAGAGACAGTAAGAAAGGTTTACGCAGGGTCTTAATCTGAAAAGAATCCTTGCAACGGGTCCCTACTGCACGTCTGTGCCTGTGTCTCCGTTGTGTTGTATCCTGGACGGGTGTAGCACGTGCTTCATCTGTGAAAGAGAAGGACTTAGTTTCTAAGAAATATCGTGCAAAAATTGTATTAAAATAAAGTATAATTTGGAAGATGAAGAAAGTTGAGCTTTATTGGCTTTCATCATTTATGCGCGCGGCCCCCTAAAAAAGGGGTATGCGGCTGGGAAGCCCCTTGTTAAGTTACGCCGGACTCATCTAACCATGTCCGAGGTCTAAATGACCTGTTTTTCAGGGACTTTGACCTGCAAGGTCTGATTAATGTGTGGCTGTCGAAGCAGTCGCACATTCTCTGTGGTCGAGGGACACTCAGAGTTGTGAGATTATGCCACGTGGACCGGGCATTTCTAAGCGTAAGAGACGCGTAATGTTGTATTGCATTAAAGCAGGCGAAAGCTTCATGCCCCAGTAGTGCTTAAGGGCTACTGTTAAATGGGGCGATGGAGAGTGAGCTTTTCGCGACAGAGGTTATCGGATGAACCGAACACGACCTCTAGTGGTACAGAGCCTGTAAAATTGGCTTAAAAGGCCTGGCGTCACTCCTTTGAAGGAAGTGCTGCTATAGCGAATTTTGGTGGTTCTATCCCCATCTGCGGACGGTGTCCTGGTATAGCAGGTGCCGCGCTGCGTGTTATCACATGAAGTGAGTTCACTGTTTTGACTTCTAGTGGGAAAGTCTTTTGGTTTCCGGAGCGCTGCTTTTGGGTTTCGTCACTTTCACTTGGTGTGTCGAGCCCCTTGTGTTCGGCGTTAAGTCGGCCGGACTGCTTGAAGACCCAACAATCTCTGTGGGTATGGTTTGCAGGCTTCCCGGAGGTACCATGTATTTGGCACAGTCTGTCCAGAATCTTGTTTAGGTTGGATAGCTCGTCACTGTTGTCCTTGAGGGGCAGTGTTTTGTTGTTCGGCCGAGAGCTTTTGAATCCGGCATTGACCGCCGTACTATTTGGGCCATTTTCCTTATTCCGGCGCTGATCTTTTCTGCGTCGTGATTTCCCATTTCCATCCCTGATTTCGGATGTACTCGGGTCGCTGGTGCTGCATCTAGCCAGCCAGCTGTCTTCCCCTGCGCAAAAGCGGGTCATGAGGCTTGTTAGTGCGGCCATTGTTCTTGGTTTTTCCTGGCCGAGGTGTCTGGCGAGCCATTCGTCTCGGACGTTGTGTTTAAAGGCTGCTAAGGCTTCAGCGTCCGGACAGTCGACTATTTGGTTCTTTTTAGTGAGGAACCTGTTCCAGAATTTGCGTGCTGACTCTCCGGGCTGTTGAGTTATGTGACTTAAATCGTCTGCATCCGGAGGCCGGACATAAGTCCCCTGAAAATTTGCTCGAAACGCATCCTCAAGCTCTTCCCAACTTCCAATCGTATTTTCTGGGAGGCTTTTAAGCCAATGCCGAGCCGGCCCTTTGAGCTTGAGGGGTAGGTATTTTATGGCATGGAGATCGTCTCCTCTGGCCATATGTATGTGTAGGATATAATCCTCAATCCAGACTCCGGGGTCTGTTGTTCCGTCGTATGCCTCTATGTTTACGGGTTTGAATCCCGCTGGAAATCCATGATCCAGTACCTCGTCGGTGAAACATAGTGGGTGTGCGGCGCCCCTGTATTTGGGTGTGCCGTTGTCTTCAAATGCTCGGCTGGTTGTGTTACTTCCTGGAGTCTTCTTTTTTGGCCCATAGATAGACCTGGCCGGGTTATCCTTTTTCCGAGGATCTTTATGCTGATCGTGTGCCGGCTTGTGTGCGGCGCCCCTTGTTGCTCTTGGCCTGTCATCTGGTCGTCTATCCGGCCAGGCGGCTTCTTTCTTTTTTGACTGCGGGGGCTCTAAGGCCTCCTCGTCAAATTCGGGCAACAGCTTGCGCTTCGGGTAGCTCTTTGTCTGGTGACTAGTGCCATATTTATCTGCTGTGTTGAGTACTTTGCTCCATCTCATTCTGAGTGCGTCCTTCGCTGTTTTGAGCTTCCGCTTTTGCTTCTTCAAACTTCTTGCAGTGGCGACGAGCCTTTTATGAAGATTCATATGCTCTGGTGATGTGAGATCATCTTCGCCGGGGATGGGTTGCTTGTCCAGTTCATGTCCGGCTGGCTGCTTGTTGACATGTGCGTCGTCCACTGCTTCGCCCTGCTCTAGGGCCGGGTCCGTATGGGTGCTGTTTTTGTCGATGCCAGTCTTCGGGCGGTGCTTGCGTCGCCGCTTTGTTTGTTTGTTGGGGGAGTTGTCCTTCGCCACGTCCCGTTTTTCCTCATTGTCGCTTCCTTTTGGTGTGTCCACCATGTATACGTTGTGAGCTGGGGTGGCTTTCCCGTGCCCGTTAGGCGCTGGTTCTTGGTCATCTCCGGCATCGTCGTCCATACCGTCGATGTCTTCGGAGTCGTAGTCTAGCATGTCGGTTAGATCGTCGACAGTGGCTACCAAGTGGGTGGTGGGTGGGCTTTGAATTTCTTCGTCGTCCGCATCCCAACCTTCCTGACCGCAGTCCGGCCAGGGCTCTCCTGATAACGAGAGATACTTTAGCGAACTCAAGATGTCACCGAAAGGTGTGTGTTTAAAGATGTCCACTGCGATGAATTCCATGATCGGCGCCCAATCGGATTCAATCGGGGAGGGCGCGGGGGGGTCGGAGTCCGGCGAGGAGTCCGGCACCTCGGAGTCACGAGCTTTATGAGGGACAAAGTCAGTGTTCGGCTCTATCGCCATAGAGGTTGCAGCCCCCGAGGCGGTGTCTAGCCATCCGTCCTCCATCTGCACAGCCGGCTTCGAATTGAAGATCGGAGCGGGTTCGAGTGCGGCCTCCAGGGTATTGTCCGGCTGCAGAGCTAAATCATGCTCGCCGCGACAGTGCGGCACACTCGGCTGTGGCTCGAATCCATTGAGGATCAAGTCCCCGCGGATGTCGGCCGTGAAGTTCAAACTTCCAAATCTGACCTGTCGGCCAGGGGCGTAGCTTTCGATCTGCTCCAGATGGCCAAGCGAATTGGCCCGCAGTGCGAAGCCGCCGAATACGAAGATCTGTCCGGGGAGAAAGGTCTCACCCTGGACTGCGTCGTTGATGATGGTAGGAGAAGCCATCGAGCCTATCGGTGACGACACAGAGGAACTCTCAATGAAAGCACCAATGTCGGTGTCAAAACCGGCGGATCTCGGGTAGGGGGTCCCGAACTGTGCGTCTAGGCGGATGGTAACAGGAGACGAGGGACACGATGTTTTTACCCAGGTTCGGGCCCTCTTGATGGAGGTAAAACCCTACGTCCTGCTTGATTAATATTGATGACGTGTGTTACAAGAGTGGATCTACCACGATATCAAGGAGGCTAAACCCTAGAAGCTAGCCTATGGTATGATTGTTGTTCGTCCTATGGACTAAAGCCATCCGGTTTATATAGACACCGGAGAGGGCTAGGGTTACACAGAGTCGGTTACAAAGGTAGGAGATCTACATATCCGTATCGACAAGCTTGCCTTCCACGCCAAGGAAAGTCCCATCCGGACACGGGACGAAGTCTTCAATCTTGTATCTTCATAGTCTTGGAGTCCGGCCGATGATGATAGTTCGGCTATCCGGACACCCCCTAGTCCGGAACTCCCTCAGCAGCCTTAGGCAAATTGCTAGGAGTGCTTCTGCTCCTTTCATCTGAAGTTGAGGGACTAGTGCCCTCACTCAAGTCCATGTGCTCTTCAGACCTGTTCTGGCTGTCACTCTGATCAGACATACTGCAAAAGCTGACTGCTAACCCTGTGAAGAGTTATAGATGAGATAGAATAGATGAGCATCACAAAATGCAGAGATTTTTCAAAAAGAATGATTCGAAAGTTCAGTTTTAGTTTTCCACAGAAAGCATTTCGGATCAACCGATTTTCAAACTCGATGATACCGAAGCAGTTTTGGAACCTAAACTGATGATCTCGGTTGGACCTAGTTTCAGTTCGGTGGCACCGAGACTGCTAGGGTTTCACTAAATCTTCAAATAGGTCGCACTGATTAGTAATTCTCGGTCAGACCGAGAGTCACTAGTGCAATGGCATGCGCCAAATCGGTGAGACCGAGTTTTTCAACTCGGTGGGTCCGAGATGGTTTCGGCGGAAACCTAACCCTAAAAATTTGAATCGCATCTAAACTACAGACTATTTTGGTTGGATAGAAGAATCTCAATTGTGGCAAGAATCAATATGAAAACAATGTGCTAGGAATCAGACGTGGATAGCACAAAGATCAAGTCCATACCCTAACTTGGCGGTGGACTTGCTACGGCGGCAACGGCGGGGACGATTTCCGTTGACGGCGACGAAGAACAGCGACAGGAGGCTGCTGGCGACGAGGAGACGATTCGGAGACCATGATGGCAGAGCGAGCTGCTGCGCGGGCGAAGGGTTTTGGAGAAATTTCCAAACTTTTGCCCGTGACTATATATAGCCCGACCCTGTCGGTGTGACCGAGTGGAACAACTCGGTGGCACCGAGATGCCTAACTATGTTCAGTTACAGCAAATTGGTGAGACCGAAAAGTTCAAATCGGTTGCACCGAGATTGAAAACTCAGATCAACTTGGTGATCTCGATAGGACCGAAATGGAAGAATCGGCCAGACCGAGAATCACAAAGAGGTTTTGGAAGTTTAAGTCTATGACGAATCGGGGACTCCGAGTGCTCCTCACACAGAGTGGTTCGAATCTGACTTGATCAAATTTTGTGATGTAGCATGAATAGAGTTTGAGATGAGAAAAGCATAGATAGCTAAAGAAGGTTCTTAGGCATTCTTGTCCATCCACTTGGCACAAAGAAAAGAAACCAAACAATCAAACAACAAGTGGATGTCCTTGAATGAATAAAATATGCACCAACATGCTCACACAATAAGATAGCAAATGAAATATGTGGCAAAGCATGCACAACCAATTCTAGCATCTATCAAACAATTGGCGATGACTAGGCCATCTATATATGAGTATATTGACTTAGGAGTCAAATGAGAACATTTGATCATAGGTCATACTCATCGTTTAAGCTCAAGTGGGGTTACCACTTTTACATAATGCATTAATGTGTTCACACCATTAGAGTTGCTTTGACTCAATTCTTTAGAGTTAAGCTCCCCCTAGATGTGAGATCCCCCCTTAGAGGGATGAACTAACCTTGGGTTTTGTCGATGATGACTTCATGTAGGTGTTGAAGATGTAGATGCTCAATGTTGATGTAGATCATTTGGAGCAATCCTTTGGAGTGAGTTGCACTTTCAACTTACCTACATGGGTTAGTCCCACAAGGAACAAACAAGAATATCCATAGACATAGAGTGATGCACACACAAGATGATGTCCATGAAATCATTAGGTTACCTTGTCCCTTGTCTTACCAACATGAGGGTTTGTGACTCCTTGAACTAGTGCAAGATGTGGAAGTTGATTGCACTTCTTCTTGCCAAAATGATATGAGTGAAGAATGTTGGCGGAGTCACCCTCAAGAACTCTTTAGTTCTTCTTCTTCGGGATCCACATCATCTTGATGGGAATCCTTGGAGTTGTAGTTGTACTTGATGAAGTACAACTTGACGTAGTCTTGGGGACCCACTTGAACGAGGCTTTAGGTGCTTCTTCAAATGCATCAATCTCTTCTTGAAGCTTGTCCTTGCCTTTGTTCTTGTGGTCTTGTGGTGAAAGATCATCTTGAGCTTGTGTTCCCTTGAAGGAAGTAGGATCATACTTCTCTTGTTGAGGAACAAACTTCGTCTTGGGGTATTGATCTTCTTCCCACTCAACTCCATTGGCATTGAGCTTTCGTTCAAAACCAACACCTTGATTCTTCCGGTGCATTCCTTGCTTGTGTACAATTTCCTTGAATTGCTTACTCCCGGCAAGGCTCTTGTAAACACCTTTCTCTATAATTCCCTTCAATAAGCTATTTTCTTGCTCAAGTGTAACTTGGCTAAGAGAATCATTAGTGGAATCAAGAGAACTACTAGAAGCAACAATATTGGATTTGACATTATTATTGTTACTACTAGAGGAATTATCTTTCTTGTACTTGTTACTAGACTTTACTTGAGGCATGTAAGTAGATAAAAGTAAACACTTGGCAATGTAAGAACTTTTCTTGCGAAGATCATCATTGATTGCTTTTAAGAACTCATGCTCTTGCTCAAGATTGAGCTTTTCAAAGCGTAACTTCTCATGAGCCCTTAAAAGTTCTCGATGATCTTCGAAGATAGTTTCATGAGCTAACTTAAGAGTGTTTAATTCTTTAGTTAGAAGCTCAATCTTCTCCTTATCATTGTCATTCATTTTAGCATGATTAGCATGATTAATTGACATTTCATCATAGTATTCATCACTAGAGTTGTCAACAAGTAAATCATCATCCACAAGCAAGTCATCTTCATCACTATTGAAATCAACATACTCGGGGTGTGTTACCTTTGGGCCTTTGGCCATGAAGCATCTTCCAACACCTTCATTTGGTGAATCAAATATGTCGTAGGAGTTGGTTGACACAAGTGCTAGACCGGCAACACCTTCATCTTGAGTATATTCGGAGTCGGAGTGATAGCTTCTCTCGGAGTGATTGTTGGAGTCGGAGCCAGAAACCCATTCACCAACATGAGCTTGATGTCTTCGTTTTGTGTAGCTCCTTGATGACTTGTCCTTCCTTTCTGAATCCTTGCTTCTCCATGAGGGTCTTCGTTCATAACGATCATCTCTACTCCTCCTCTCTCTTGGTGGTGATTCTTCTCTTTTGCTCCTTCTTCTTGGAGAATCTTCTCTTCTTTTGTAGGGTGCCGTACACTCATTGGAGTAGTGTCCGGGTCTCCCACAATTGTAGCAATTGCGCTCTCGACTAGAAGATCTCTTGTCATTGTAAGACCTTGACTTGGAGCTTCTTTCTTTGCTTCTACTTTTGTAGAATTTGTTGAAGTTCTTCACCATTAAGCTCAATTCTTCATTGAAGGTTGGTTTCTCACTTGATGATGTGGGGGCTTCACTTGAGGCTTTGTAAGCACCACTTGACTTGTTGTGAAGTTCCTCCTTATCCTTGAGTGACATCTCATGAGCAACAATCCTTCCAATGACTTCCGTTGGCTTGAGATCTTTGTAGTTTGGCATCACTTGAATCAATGTGCACACGATATCATACTTTCCATCCAATGCTCTTAAGATCTTCTTGATGATGAATTTGTCGGTCATCTCTTCACTCCCTAAGCCGGCAATCTCATTTGCGATAAGAGCAAGCCTAGAGTACATTTCAGCGACACCTTCACCATCCTTCATTTTGAACTTGTCAAGCTGACTTTGGAGCACATCCAACTTGGATTCCTTGACAGACTCGGTACCTTCATGCATATCAATTAAAGTATCCCAAATTTCCTTTGCATTCTCAAGACGACTGATTTTGTTGAATTCTACGGGGCACAATCCGTTGAAGATGATATCACAAGCTTGAGCGTTGTATTGCAGCATCTTCAATTCTTCCACATTAGCTTCACGGTTTGGTTCTCTCCCATCAAACAATTCACCTTGCAAGCCAATACAAATAATTGCCCAAACGGCGGGGTTATGTCCAAGAATATGCATTTTCATCTTATGCTTCCAACTAGCAAAATTAGTACCATCAAAGTAAGGACCTCTACGGTGATAATTTCCCTCGCTAGATGCCATACTCTCCTAGGTTGTGAAACCAAGGCTATGACCACCAAAAGCTATGGAAATCAAAGCAAATGGAGACCAAAGCTCTGATACCACTTGTAGGACCTTGAAGTATGTCTAGAGGGGGGTGATTAGACTACTTGACCAATAAAAATTTAACCTTTTCCCAATTTTAGAGTTTGGCAGATTTTAGCTACTTTAGGACAAGTCAAGCAATCATCACACAATTCAAGCAAGCATGCAAAGAGTATATAGGCAGCGGAAATTAAAGAATGCAACTTGCAAGAAAGTAAAGAGAAGGGTTTGGAGGATTCAAACGCAATTGGAGACACAAATGTTTTTGGCGTGGTTCCGATAGGTAGTGCTATCGTACATCCACGTTGATGGAGACTTCAACCCACGAAGGGTAACGGCTGCGCGAGTCCACGGAGGGCTCCACCCAAGAAGGGTCCACGAAGAAGCAACCTTGTCTATCCCACCATGGCCGTCGCCCACGAAGGACTTGCCTCTCTAGCGGTAGATCTTCACGAAGTAGGCGATCTCCTTGCCCTTACAAACTCCTTGGTTCAACTCCACAATCTTGTCGGAGGCTCCCAAGTGACACCTAGCCAATCTAGGAGACACCACTCTCCAAGAAGTAACAAATGGTGCGTTGATGATGAACTCCTTGCCCTTGTGCTTCAAATGATAGTCTCCCCAACACTCAACTCTCTCTCAATGGGTTTGGATCTGGTGGAAAGAAGATTTGAGTGGAAAGCAACTTGGGGAAGGCTAGAGATCAAGATTCATATGGTAGGAATGGAATATCTTGGTCTCAACACATGAGTAGGTGGTTCTCTCTCAGAAATGGTAAGTTGGAAGTGTAGGTTCGTTCTGATGGCTCTCTCCACGAATGAAGAGGAGGTGGAGGGGTATATATAGCCTCCACACAAAATCTAACCGTTACACACAATTTACCAAACTCGGTGGGACCAAATTGTTAAACACGGTCAGACCAATTTAGTAAACCTAGTGACCGTTATTGATTTTCGGAGGGACCGACATGCATCTCGGTGAGACCGATTCGGTTAGGGTTAGGGCATAACGTAATCTCGGTAAGACCAATTACACAAACTCGGTGAGACCGATTTGGTAATAAGCTTTCCAGAGAGTTGGTCAGGTAAACTCGGTGGGACCGATTTGCTCTTTTCGGTGAGACCGAAATGTTACAAAAAGGAAACAGAGAGTTTACATTGCAATCTCGGTGGGACCGATTGCTCACTTCGGTTAGACCGAAACGTTACGAAGGGAAACAGAGAGATTGCAACCCCATCTCGGTGAGACCGAGATCCCTATCGGTAAGACCGATTTGCTTAGGGTTTGTGGCAGTGGCTATGACTTTTGGAATCAGTGGCGCCGGATAGGAAGTTTCGGTGTGACCGATTTTGGCTTTGGGTTTAGGTCATTTGTGGATGTGGGAAAGTAGTTGAGGGTTTTGGAGCATATCACTAAGCACATGAAGCAAGAGGCTCATTAAGCAACACTTCATCCCTCCTTGATAGTATTGGCTTTTCGTATAGACTCAATGTGATCTTGGATCACTAAAATGTAAAATGAAGAGTCTTGAGCTTTTGAGCTTTAGCCAATCCTTTGTCCTTAATATTTTGAGGGATCCACTTTCATCATCCATGCCATGCCATTCATTGAGCTTTCCTGAAATAATAGTCTTGGAATAGTATTAGCTCAATGAGCTATATGTTGTTATTAATTACCAAAACCACCTAGGGATAGTTGCACTTTCAGCCATATATGGTCCGACGGGACATCGGGCCCACTAACGGCCCATGCTAAAGGTGGCAACAGTTAAGCCTAACGTGACTTTGGGCCTATTAAAGGTCTGTCGCGTAATTCGGCCAGTTGATGTCTGTACTAAGCTTTCGGCCTCTTAAAGGCACATGATATCAATGGGCCAACTAAGGCCCGAGATATGTTTTGGCCTGGTAACGACCCGTGAGCTAACTGGGCCCAAAAAGGCCTGGTCTACATTTCAGCCTGCTGAAGCCCCGTCGACGACTAGTGAAAATTGAGGCCCAACATGCATTTTGACCTGCTAAAGGCCCGTGGTTTCATCTAGGCCATAACAGGCCAGTACAATATTTAGCATGTTAATGGCCCAATGCTACCTGGGCCAAACTAAGCGCTGGGTCGACAAAAGGCCCAACTAAAATATAGTCCGGTGTAAGTTGTGGGCCTGGCACAATGTGTGAAGGCCCCAATCATTCGGGCCCAAGAAAGACGCAGGCCGACCCAATTGTGGCCCGCTAAAAACCAGGCCCATTAGATTCGAATGTTTCGGTCCGGTCGACTACATCTGATTTTTTTGAGATAGCGAATGATGGCCGTAACTAGTAGGAATTAAGAACAAACCTACTCTATTCAATAAATAAATTATGGCATAGTAACTAAGAATAAACCTACACTGTACAATAAAGGATTTAAGGTATATTATATCCACTGGGCATCGAAGTTCGCCACCAGTGATCATAAAGCGCAACGTATAAGCAGATTACAAAAACTAGGCACCATTGCAGCGTAACAAAATAATACCGAACTGAGACCACTTCCAAGACATTCAAGAAAGGTTAGCCTTGCGGGGGAACTGCTGCGCAAGCTGCTGAGCAAGGCTGTGAGACCGACCTAGCATGTCGGTTATAGCTTCCAGGTGTAGCTGTTTAGCAATGAGGTTCTCATTGGTGTTCTCCGCAATCTTTCTTAGATATAGGAGTTCAAGTCGAAGTTGAGTTGCAGAATGTTTTTCTGCTAGAACTTGGGACTGAAGAAGTCGAACTGATTCAGATAATGAATTCTGTGAGCTTGTCTAACTGCTACTCTCAAGTAACTTGAACACTGCATCAAGACAAGACTTTGAGGTTGTCTCGCTATCTTCAAGATGTTTTACCTTCTTTCCTGCAATATATGTTGGGTTTGTCTCACAGCCTTCAGCAGACTTGTGCATGCCATCAGGCATATCACCCTGAAACAAAGTAGAGAGATGATAGGTTTTGCACGTGTATAAACAAAGATGATAACTGTGCTGTCAATTCCATCCAATTTCAAATTAGAAAACTAGTTGACCCGTTGCGCCAAATGGCGCAGAGACCCGCTAAAGCCATGTTGTCGATGAAAATAGTTTCATTTTGCAAGGACCATGTGTTAAACCATTGCTATATTGAAAATATGTTTATCGCGTTGCAGAATCTAAGTTTGGAAAAAATATATTTGTATAACATGTACAGACCAACTAAGGAAGCATTGTTTTAGTTTGAAAATATGGTCTTCATGATGACAAACCTAAGTTAAAAAAACATGTTTGTATAAGATGTATAGACCACCTATGGATGTATTTTTTTACCGGTGTTTGCACCAAACTTTTATTTTTCATATGCACGAAGGAAAAAAAACTCTTCTGTTGTGCATACAGAGGCATAGGTATTCGAATGGCCCATATGTTACCTGGCCCAGCCCACAAAAAACAATGTGTGTGGCCCATCAGGAGTGGATCTCCTGTGGATATTAGTTCCGATGGAAGTGCTGATAGTTTAGTATGTGTCACAATGAGTATTAAAGTTTAGTATGTGTCTCTGATGGAGGCACTGATGGTACTCCCTCCGTCCAGAAATACTTATCAAGAAATATATAAAAATGGATGTATGTAAAATTAAAATACGTCTAGATACATCTATTTCTCCGTCAAGTATTTCTAGACGGAGGGAGTACCATATGTTGCTTAAAATAGGAGAACATCACTGTCAGCAATAGAAGCAGTATGTGTGCCGACACATTAATTTATGTATATTCTTGTTCATTCAACGTTGTGTGTGAGCCCAATTCTAATCTAAAGCCTGGGATCATATATATGTAGCCAAAGACACGTGAATATGATCATCAACAAAAGAAGTTGACCTTGTACCAGCATAAATAAATTGATATTGTTCGTTCAGTGTCTCTATTGTTGTATTTGTTCAGTAATACTAAAACGATTCAGCCTTGGGCATTTTTGTTCTTATAGTTTTCTGTGCAACTTAATTTAGAATCATAGATGACTCGTTGTGCCAAATGGCGCAAAGTCCCATTTAAAAACCTGTACGTGAAATATTTCCAATTTTCGGTAACTTTGTTTGTGAGCAAGCGCAAAACCATGTCAAGCCCCAAGTGTTTTAAAATATTTGACTTTGTTAGTATAAGTAGGCTTTAGCAACTACTTTGGGTAACAATTCAAAGCCTTTAAGGCGAAAAATGAAGGACAATTTATCTTTGAAAACATATATTTAAGCATGCATAGCTTGTTACCTTATCGGAGTAACATAGAGCCATGTTAGCTATGACTTCAAAGGTTTCACCCCTCCAGAATTTATCTAAATCTGTCACAATACATTTTGCATAAGCTGCGACCTAATCATCCTAACAACTTCATCTGAGTTGAAATGACTAAGATCTTTTCAGCAACTCACAAAGACAAAAAATGATAGTGGGACACATGGCATATATACACACGTCTTCCCAAAGAATTCCTGGAACACCTCTGCTCACATGATTTCACAATGATAAAGTCCAGGAATCTTCAGTCAAAATTGTTGAGGACCCAACAATGTGGCCACTCCTGATGACAGCATCCGTCAACCCAGGCCCTCCCGAGCCACATACTTGTTCTTCACAAATGGCATTGAGGTGACATGTCGTGTTGTAAACACCATAATGTCAATCACATTTGTATGATCTCCGGTAAAATGTTATATTCATTGCTCATGAAGTTAAGAACTAATATTGCAACAATGTGTAGTCTCACATGCATCTACTATATTGAGCAACCAGGCATTTTATAGCAGCCAAAAGAAGTTGCAATACATTTATAATTGGAACAACCCCTCTGGTTTGCAAAAAACAGAAAAGGTCACTTTAAATCTATAACCAAAAACAATATGGGAAACCAAGAATGCCACTGATGATTTATTTCACATAAGAAATGAAAAGACAAGGCCGGCGGCGTGGGGGAAAGGAGAGGAGGCGGCTGCGAGCGAGGAGAGGGTGTGGCTGCTGTGGGGATCGTGGAAAGGGGCTAAGGTTCAGCTGGTGCGGCACGAGGGGATTGGGCAAGGAGGTCAATGCGGTGCGTGAGCAGCGGATTGGGCAAAAACGTCCCGCACATGCGCGAGAGTGACCCTGCCAATGCGAGCTCGAGGCGATTCCACCCTTCATTGGACACGAAAAACACCCGTGAGGTGAAAAATATTTGACCGTAAGGGGAATATCCAACGATCCAGACGCGCCGAAGGCCAGATCAGACGGCCACAAAGGGCTGCGCGCGAGGGAGCCCTCTGGAGGCAAGTTGGCTAGCCTTCGCCGGTCCTATTATCTAATTTCCTAAAAATGCAGAATATATTTCTACACTCGTAACATCATAATGCAAGTTTCATTCAACAAAATCTTCTGATAGCTTCTTCATCTACCCTTCTTTATGAAATCCGCAAACATGGTGCCTAGCTAAAAACATAGATTATGAAATCAAAATCAGAGACACGGGAGTAAAAAGGTAAAGAGAAAGGAGCACTTAACAGAGATTTACAGTGGGCTGACACTGCATATAGTTCAATGGATAGGAACTGTAAAAAAGAGGTCTAGCTGAAAATTGCATATAGTTCAATGGATAGGAACTGTAAAAAGAAGCTAACTAATCCGAGATATCATTTGTCCTCTGAAAACAAAAATGGGGAAAGTTTCAAGACATGAAACATCAGTTTTGGAAAAGCAATCAGCCGGCATCCTTTCATGTTTGACCTGCAGAAATGATATAGACAGAGGTCTCGTACTTGATGAATTCACAACTGGTTGATTTTGTAGATTTGGTCTTCACAATGATAAAAAATAAAGGGAAAAATTTGTAGACTGTTGTCTCAAATCCAGGATAATGTTATCAAGGTTCAGAAAAAGCAAATCATGACATAGTCTACTAAAACGCAGTTATAAAAATACTTTGGAATTACTACGACTTGTGTGCTTTAGTGTGCTTGTCCGCCTTTCCCATAGAGTGTTTCTTTATTCAGCTAGTTGATGGACCATTTTTGCAAATTTATTGTACACACTTTACTCGTATAAAAAAAAGATACTACATGGTTATTTTCTATTAATTCATGTTACAGCATGACAACATAACTGAAGATATATATACTAAAAACCTATAAAGTTTCTAGCTAAGTCGTCAAATGGCTAATCTACATGGACTGGAAACAGAATCACGCTCGATGCTCAGTCCTCAATAACGACTCCTATATGTAGGTAAGACCAGACTATCTCGGTCCTTCTCTGCCAAATCAAACCTCACAATTTATGCTGAGTACAACCTGCTACAAATATAGCACAAGGGGCACATACCCTCAATATATGAGCTATTCGTGATTGCCCCATGCCTTGCTTACGGACCATTTTATAAAAATTCATGGTAAACCTCAAGATTGGTCGAGCCCAGTTTAGTTACACATGCAATGCACTTCCACAAATAGGGCTTAAAAATTGTCGATCTAGCACTAATGATTCGGACTGCGTATTAGAGATAAATTATATGAGTATAAACTACCTAGAGCAGAAATTCAGTATAGATACTTCTCTGCCGAGTGTATGCAAGGATGACCAAAGACAAAATTGAACCGTGTTGAGAAGTTGAACAGCTAGGCCACCAGTCTGTCACATTTCTTGGGCTTAGCAGCTTAGTCAAAGGTGACGACCATCCGTTCCACTTCAGACAAATCTGTCATGTCACAATTGGCATCGCATGTCAACAGGAGCAGAGCAATCCTGGTAGATATCGATTTTCATAAACTCATGCTTCTAAGTAGATCAATCCAAATCATGTGCATGCACGACAAATAGCAAAGCAAGTATAAAGTAAGAAAAAAAAGATCCAAAGTAGACGAATGCATATTGACTGACAACAATACTCACAGTTAGTACCATGCATAGTACATAATGCACCCAGGTAATAAAGAAGACACCAAACCTCCATGATTTTTTTATACTGACGAAGGCGGAGTTGAATGCTCAATTAAAAACCCCTTGGTAACCTAAAGAGCACTTGTGGTGAATCAAACAGCGACCAGGCACGGCCCCCACGCGATGGCGGGTGCCGCACCATGCACCGGCGACCGTGCTGACATGGTGCTGCCCTGATGCGACGGCAAGCCAGCGGCCTCAGCACTGCCCCATGTAACGGGACCGGACGACAGTGCCATAGCCCAACGCAACGGCGAGTCCACGACATTGGTGCTATCTTGATGATGACCGTGTCTCTATGCGGTTAACTGATGTACCAGACTTTTGTATTCGCATCATCGACTGCCAAGAAGTTAACTGGACTGCCTATGTAATGGAAGAGGTACATTGCATTTCAAAAGAAAAAGTTCCCTTGTTTATTTGGATGTGAAGGTTAGTTTCCTTAGCTATCGGGATGTGAAGATCCATCACTGTAATCTTCATTTTTGTTTGTTTTGGTCGTTGCAGCACTCTATGGTGCCTTTTACCTATTCTCTTATTCTAGCATATTCACATGCAACTCTTTTAATTTCTGATGTAATCCACGGGTATATAATTAATACTCCCTCCGTCCCAAAATTCTTGTCTTACATTTGTCTAAATACGGATGTATCAAGTCACGTTTTAGTATTAGATACATCCGTACCTAGACAAGTCTAAGACAAGAATATTGGGACGGAGGGAGTACATTACTAAAGTCTATCCAAGCATCATTACATCACTAAGACCTACTCCCTCCGTTCCAAAATAGATGACTCAACTTCGTACTAACTTTAGTATAAAGTTGGGTCATCTATTTTGGAACGGAGGGAGTAATGATTAAGCTAGTGCATCTAACTCGTGAGCCACCGTGTAGCTTCCTCTACACATAAACTGGAACATCTAACTAACAGTGCTTAATGTCTCTGAGCTCACGAGTCATGACACGATCCGAAGTGAGAAGCAACTATTTTCAGTTTGTTGACACCTCAAAAAACTAAAGGAGAGTTGCACAGCTCCAGCGCAAAATGAACAACAAATATCAGTGCACAAGCTTCAGAATATCCAGGTACAATTCTTCAAAGAACAGAGTTTGTGCTGGATGATTCTTTAGAGAATTACAAAATTGAGGATTCAAGGTACAGTTGATCAGAGAACATAAGCAATAGCATTCCTTTTTTGGTAGCATGCTGGAGAGACCTAGCTAAGATACTATGCAGTCTACAATGAAAGAATTTCATTATAATATGTTCCCAGCCTGCCAGCCTGGTCCTTGCTTTGAAAAGAGAAGCAAGAAAAGGATTATATTCAAACACATGTCATACCTGCAGGCAAACTACACTTGCCCAGAGAGACCTAGCTAAGATACTATGCAGTACGCAGTGAAAGAACTGCATTATAAACATATGTTCGTGGCCTGGTCCTTGCTTTCAAAAGAGAAGAAAAAAAAGGATTATGCAATAAACACTATAAGGCAAGAAACTATAAGTTCAACTGGCAGCTAACTTGAGCAAATGAAACTGAACTTATGCTTAAATGAAGGAATGAGACAAAATAAAAAAGAGAGAAGTGAACGGCTATAAGATGATCCCGAAGTTTCAACTTAGATGTATATTACATGAAATCTCCTTAAGCTATATATATGCTACCAACTGTAGAAAACAAGTGCTTATTATGTTTTGAAAAAATCAGTCCAACCATTCGTCTTTAAGAAATTTTTAAAGCCTATCAGACAGCACATTTGCACTGCTATACATCAGGTTTCTGCTTTACCTCTAGGAACTTCAGCATCCATGATGCAAAAATAGCAAGTAAGGCTACATGTATGCTACCTTGATTTAAACATGTGTGACTTCCCTAATCTTATTTTCTCAGGTTTCTGCCTTCTCTTGCTAGACGCTGCACGCTCCCCGGCCACCCCATCGCGCCCCCGTGCGGCATGACCCTCGCTCGTGCCCCTCCTCGACCCTGCATCGACCTCCTCCGCTCTGCTCCCATGTATAAACAGGAAATTATTGTACTCTGAAATCTACAGCTTCTGCTGGATAATGAACATATGTTAAGAGAAGTACTCCCTCTGTAAACTAATATAAGAGCGTTTAGATCACTACTTTAGTGATCTAAATGCTCTTATACTCCCTCCGTTTCTTTTTAGTCTGCATATAAGATTTGGTCAAAGTCAATCTTTGCATAGTTTGACTAACTTTATATTAAAAAATATCAACATTCACAATATGAAACCAACAGTTTCAGACAGACCATGAAATGTATTTTCATATTATACAGTTTAAGTATTGTAGATGTTCATATTTTTTAATATAAATTTGGTCAAACTTTATGTAGTTTGACTTTGACCAAAACTTATACGCGGAGTAAAAAGAAACGGAGGGAGTATTAGTTTACAGAGGGAGTATAGTTTATGAAGGTGTGCATAACAAAATGTGGAGCAACGCATCCCCTCCTCCCATCCTCTTCCCTACAACGACAGAGAGTAATCAATTCTTTGGCTATCTATGAATCAAGATTTTTGTCCTGGGATGCACAACCAATAAAAAGCTTTAATTTTATAAGGTACAGACAACTGTACCTTGAAGCACAATCAACATGCAGGACCTAGCTCCTAATTCCATTTAAGAATCATCTTCATAAAGTAATAAGTAAACTTGGTCATCCATGCACTAACTGTAGCTTGCTTGCTAATTTCCATCTATTCACAAATAAGATAATGTCATGTTTAAACTGAAGGTGAAAGCAGTACACACTCAGTTTCTAATTTAATTTAGTGACAAAAATCTCTATAAAGAAACACACCAACTGCAGGAAATAAACTGGCATGGAACCAAATCAGTGTCCACAAAACCATATAGATATGCATGCTCATCAATCATGTCATACATTTCACCAGAATGAAAGCTTAGCTGGTGCTGGTGCCCTACCTCAAGAACCTTCAGCCCACACAACAGAAATCCACCTCCAGCCCACACAACAAAAATCCGTCCATCTCGACCATAAACAAATAGGAAACAACATATGTTTTTCTCAGACACAGAACACTGAAGAAACAAAACTATGCATGCTGGATCGATAAGCTCTTATGACAGAATAAAGCCCATCTGCAAACATCATCGTTCTAGGCCCAAAAAGAATAACTGAACGAAGCCCATCTCCAATTATGACATCACTCCCCAGTTTGGCAGTTAACTCTTAAAAGGCTTTAGGTCTCTAGACACATCGAAATGATGTATCCATATATGTAATCATAGCAATGCACTATAGAAAGATTAAAAGATAGTTTTTCCAGTTTTTTCTCTAGGATGAACAAAGGAGCTTGAAAGGACGGCCAATACTGGGTTTACCATGCAACAGACCTGTGCACCATCAACAGTGGCATAATTCGGCCCTGCAGATCATCACTGAGACATGAAAAAAAGAGAAAAATGCATTGAAAGCTTGGACTTGAGATAGAAGATTACCCACTTGGTCTACTGATGGGAAATACATGTAAGCGTCAACCAAATGTAATCACAGTCAAGTATGATTTCTTTAATATTTAGGGTGTTTTGCCACATACTGTGCAAGTAGCAAGGGGCTGTTCTTTAGTAAACAACATCTTATTAGCTTCAGTTGATGCCCATTGACACTATACTGCTAATTTAAGTTAAGTCGTGATCGTAATATTTGAGTAAAAAATTACATGGAAAGCTCAAACTGAACCGGGATTATCGATCTGCGTATTATAACCTACCAAGGCTACCAGGACAATGCAGATAGTATGGAGGCCAGCTTAAGAATGTAAACAAAACAATATAGACATTTAACGACATCAAACAATTACGGGTTGCGATTTAAAAAAAATACATGATGAATCATTGCATACAGCTACGATTCTGTACACTATGTTTTCTAACAAATGAAAAGACAACTACTATTACTGTTTATATCGTCTAAATCTTGCTAATTCAGAAGGGAATAACATTAATTATGATGCAGACATGTATAAAAGCAAATTTATATATAACAACTTTGCATAGCACATTGACCAATCAGAGAGAGTGTGAAATAAGTACCTGAAGAACGGAAGATTCAGAATCAAATCAATTCCCTGACTATCAATCGCACTTGCTGCAATTTTTTCTGAGTACTTCATCTCGCTATGTTGGATGATGCAGCTTCACTGAAATTGACAGAGAGCAGATAGAACTCAGGTGGCCAAAATATGTACAGGAGATCAAAACCTAGGGAAAGAGAGAAAGGATGTAGAGGCAAATCTGAACCACCTCAAGGTCTTTCTCCTGCTGCTTCGGTGGGCGACCCTCCCTCAACCGTTGACCCCGCCCGTATTCGACGCTCCACCGACCCTGCTGCTTCTTCCAGAGGCGCAAGATTCGCCATGGCCTTCTGCCCTGGCCCAACCGAAGGAGGTTCGTGAGCCGGTGGCTGACAAGGGAGGGAGTAGAGCGGCAGCTGTGGTGCCAAGGAGGAAGGAAGCAGGAAGCCGGGGTGGAAGAAGAGGCGGCGCCTCTCATGGCGCAGAGGAGGTGAGGACGCGGTGGCGCGACGAGTCGACCGGCCAACCGCCGCGGGGAGGAGACGGTGTGCGAGGCGTCACCCTTCTCCTCCCCCCTGCTGCTTGTCCTCCTCGCCAGCCACCTCCTTCGCCCTGTTGTCCGCATCCTCCCCCTCCACTCCTCCGCGAAGACCCCGCTGCCCTGCTCTCGCACGACGGCGACCAGTGCCCAATGTGGAACCATGGAGGCATGGAAGAGAGGAGGAGACGAGCGAAGAGACAAGGCCAGCGGCGTGGGGGAGAGACAAGGCCGGCGGCGTGGGGGAGAGGAGAGGCGGCTGCGAGCGAGGAGAGGGTGCAGCTGCTGTGGGGATCGGGGAAAGGGGCTAGGGTTCAGGGACTGGGATCAGGTGACATGCGCTACGGTGACATGCACGGTGACATGCGGCTCAAATTCAAATTTAAACATTGCGAAAAAATCTGAAAAAAATCATGTATGTTCACAGCACATACTAAGATAACCCCTAAAATTTTCAGATCAAAATTCGAAATATACATCGAGAAATAAAAAAGAGAAACCCATATGTGAATAGTCTACAGAGAACCGTTCGGGAACTATTCATGACAGATTTCTCTTTTTTGTTTCTCGATGTATGTTTCGAATTTTGATCTGAAATTTTTAGGGGTTATCTTAGTATGTGATGTGAACATGCATGATTTTTTTCAGATTTTTTCGCAATGTTTAAATTTGAATTTGGGCCGCATGTCACCGTGCATGTCACCGTAGCGCATGTCACCTGATCCCAGTCCAGGGTTCAGCTGGTGCGGCACGAGGGGATTGGGCAAGGAGGTCAATGCGGCGCGTGAGGATTGGGCAAAAACGTCCCGCACATGTGCGAGAGTGACCCAGCCAATTTCGAGCTCGAGGCGATCCCACCCGTCATTGGACACGAAAAACAACCATGAGGTAAAAAAGATTTAACCGTAAGGGAAATATCCAACGATCCAGATGCACCGAAGGCCAGATCAGACGGCCACAAAGGGCTGTGCGCGAGAGAGCCCTCTGGAGGCAAGTTGGCTAGCCTCATTATATGTTTAAATAAAGAGTAAGTTTAAAATATCAATAGCATAATTTGGCATTATTCATAATGCGGGGAGCTTCACCACACTACTAGATTACCATGTCAACATAACAAGCATAGATGAAGGGCAAAGAAAATCATTGTATCTATTTTGGTTCATGTGCATGGCATGTTGTTCATATCATCAGCCACATCGGTAAGATAAAACAGGAGATGACAGGGTGCAAACGTGGACTGCTTCACCACACACTGGATTATAGATCCACAAAAACAAGCATACATATCGGAAGTATTAAGTAATATGCATGGTATGAATAAGGAATTTGGTTTTACAAGTAAAACTTACTCCCTCCGTTCCTAAATATAAGTCTTTGTAGAGATTGCACTATGAACCACATACGAATGTATATAGATGCATTTTGAGTGTAGATTCACTCATTTTGCTCCGTATGTACTCCATAGTGAAATCTCTAAAAAGACTTACATTTAGGAACGGGGGAAGTATAACTTATGGTTCTTGCGAACATGTATTTTGGTAGAAACAACAAACTAAACAGCAATAAATAATAGGGAGTATGAGCAAATTAAACAGCAGTTGAGGATAAAGGCTTTAGAAGGACTGACTTACACTAACAGTTAACGTCGGCTTTATAATGTCCTTCTCCATGTCAAGGGAAGGATAACTCAAGAATTTCAGCACATAATCTTCTTCATAAGCATTGCCTGTACTCTACATTTTGTAGAGAGTAATTATAGATATGATAATACTGGAAGGGATAGAGGATAATGAAGATAAGATGCAGATTGATGCTACAGAATCAACTACCAATCCCTGGAAGTACAAGCGTTACAGTACAAAATGTACTGACAAGAGCAATGGGCTACACTTCTACACTGGCATTGTCTGTGTATTCTACTTGTTGGTAAGATTAAATATAGATCTGATCTTTTTTAGTAAATGGTGGGCGAGGGAGATAAGATGCAGAATGCTACACAATGAACCAATCCCTCTTCCCATAATACAAGAGTGTTTTGAACACTGGTGTACTGTACAAAACATTCTTATATTATGGGACGGAGGGAGTAGTTGTTAATGTAAGTACAGTGATAGACCACGTTCAGTCCTTACAAGAGAACTGTAGAGCTAAACCTCTTCAAAAGCATTGGGTTGATTCTAAATTTATGTAAGAGTCCATACGGATCTTATAATGTCCACCAAATGGACGATCACGAGGCTAACATGTGCAGTGATGCTACACAATCAAACAGCTATAAAAGTAATTATGGTCATACAGGGCAAGAGGTACTCACAAGAGCAATGCAGTGTGCAGTATAGTTGCGAGATTCTGTGGTCCCTTGAGAACGAATATTCTTCTGCTAACAGTTTTCATACAAGTGAGACATTAAGGCGAATGCAAAAATGTAGTTCAAATTGTGATGTGATATCATAGACAGTACCTTACGCTGCAGCCGAGACCAATGTGTAACAAGATTATTCCAGTCACCATCGGATAAATGTAGCACCGGAGACTTTACAGAAATTTCATTCAGAGGCTTGCCATCGAAGTGCGCTTGCCTCAGGTAGGAATGATACTTCATCAACGAGTGCTTGAAAAGCGCAACCAACCCTTGCTCGTCTTCATAATCCAGTTTGCTCCTCGCCTATTTAAAAGAATGAAATCTTGTGTCTTCTGTCAGCAAAAACATATGCAGTAATGACCATGCATAACATTAGTACATTACTTACGCGTAAGTTGAGGAGGAAGACTAGAAATTGTTCTGTGTTTGCGGTATAATCTTTCCATGAAGGAAAGATGCACAAAAAGTTTCTGTCAACAACATAAGCTTCATCTTCTAAACTGGGAAGAAATGGAACATGGGTCCTATTTGCTGCAATTGGGGCTCTCTCTGGTTCGAAAAGGGATTTAGCAACTGGATTTGCTGTACTCTTTGCTGGAATGGGGTTTTTGCGTCGTAGAGCTGGTGCTATGTCAACTGGCATAATCATACTGTTTGTTGCAGTTAGGGTCTGCTGAGTTGGGGCATAAGAAATGATCAGTGTAGTAGGGCTAGAGTCTGCTAGAGTTGGGGTGTTTTGTGGGTCAGGTGATATTGCAACTACACCTAATGGGCTATTTGATTTATCAGGTGCCATTACCTTTTCCAAATACTTTGCTTGTGCTCCTCCACGATCAGCAATCAACTGTCAGGACCCCGACTCAATGCCACATCGATCTAGCATGTAACACATCATATCACTTTGCGGCCTCACGCACGGTATCCCCACGGTGTCGCCTTACCTTTGCCCGGGACCGTCTGCGCCTTTTGGCACACGTATATGATAGTGTCGCTAGCATCCATATGATAAGGAGCCCGGGCTGACATGGCTAGTCGTAAACCCAAAGTGGCACAAACTTACAGGGACATGCATCCATGACCCAGCATCGAACGTGTCGGTCATCAGCGAGTGAATCCAGGCTGTAGCACTAGGCTAACAGGACTCCGGTATTCATCGCGTGACATTTCCCCGAAGGGACAGACACAGGAACAAAGAAGGACACATGCCGGCCAGCCTAAGTGTTCCGGAGTAGTAGCAAGCTACCAGGGCTCAGTGGAAGCACTAGGAGACATTTCCCAGTAAGAGAGGCTACTAAGGATAAACAACTAGATAGTCAGATCCCACACATAGCAATACACATTACACGTACGCATAACATGCAAGTATGTGTTGTACAACATGGCATCACAGCATAACTCAACAACTCATATAGATAAGGCTCAAAGAGCCATCATAGCATTTATTGCAAACAGGGGTCACAAGACCCATCATACAGAGCATACAAGCAACAAGCGGAAGCATTACATGTCTGGGTACAGACATCTATAAATGAAAAGGGCTGAAGAGCCTGACTATCTACAACATCCGATCAAGATCGTAGCTGAGGTACAAGCTACTCGTCGAAGTCCACGAGAACACTAGTAAGACCGAAGTCTCCGCTGCAAAAACATAAATAAAGCAACATGAGTACAAAGGTACTCAACAAGACTTACATCAGATCCTATCATACATGCATTTGTATCAAGAAGGTAATGTGGGGTTTAGTTGCAGCAAGCCAGCTTTGACTCTGTGGCTATCCTGTTCTACGACTACCAGAACTTCTTTGAGGTGATATGGCGCACACGAGTCCACTAATCACCACAAAATACACTACTATGGATTCATCCCCGTCTCCCTACGAGAAGGCCATCCATAGCACTCACACTTGTCTTGAGCATTTTATAGTATCCACTTCAAGTTGTCTATGTACCATGTAAGCATCCAAGAAGTCCATAACCGCGGACCCGGCTATTCGAATAGATCATGTTAACCCTGCAGGGGTGTACTTCTTCACACACGCTCTCGCCACTTACCGCCATGTACACGTCATGTATCTCGGCAACCTTCAAGCGGAAGCCTGGCGAGGGTGTCGGCCACGACCTGACTAACCACGCAAGACTCTAATTCAGGTTTATCGCCTATTCGGGTTCCATCCGCAAGGAGATCCGGCCGGGGTGTCGCTCACGGCCCCAAACGATGTGTGCAGGGTTCCCGAGCCCACCATCCGGGTGCCACTCGGTACACCAGGCCACGTGTGCCTAGTCTGTCCCAAGCCCACCCTGCCGGGTACCACTTGGTAGAAAAATAGCACTACCTACAAACACCAGAAACTAGTTGCGACTCCTGGACAGAGATCAAGTTGGTTAATAAGTCAAGAGGGGCACTTAAGCATTCCAATGTGTGGTAGTAGCTAGTCATTGGACAACATACACAGAACTCAGTGCTTAAGGACGGTTCCAGTGAGACAACCCACCATGTACTCCTACATGGCCTCTCACCGCTACCTTTACCAAATCGTGTTCACACACTTCACTCTCAGCATTAGAACATAGGACTGCACTCCAATTCATTCCAAATGAATCAGACCTGACACAACTCTAAGCAATAGCAGGCATGGCATGGTAGGAACACAACATGGCTCAATCAACTCCTACACATGCTAGTGGGTTTCAACTATTTACTGTGACAATGACAGGTCATGCAGAGGAATGGGTTCAACTACCGCAGCACAAAGTAGCAGATGAATCGTTGTTGTCCTAATGCAATAACTGAGAGCAGGAGCGAGAGAGTAGGATTGTATCGGAATGAACAAGGGGGTTTGCTTGCCTGGTAGATCAACAAGGAAGGCACTGCTCCTCGAACAGGTACTCTGGAACACTCTTCGGAGCAGGACCTATCGAGAAGGAACGGTGTCGACAATCAAAACACAAGCATATGCAACAATATGATGCATGATCATGGCATGTAGATGTGATGCTGTTTGAGCTAATGCAGCTAGCAATCATTTGGGTGAAATCCATTTGAACCAAAGATTCAAATGCATCTCCAAAATAAGCTCTTTATATAAGCCATTTTAGTGTTTCACTTATACAGTAGGTATAAGTTGGTTTGTCATGCATGAAACTAGTACAGATGGAAAGATTGCATTTTTCTGATAATTTTTCATATATAAATTATTTCAATCTGAGCTACGGTTGAATTTCTATGATTTTTTTAAGTTTGAATCATTTTCTGGAATTTCCTGATTTAATTTAAATCCAGAAAATGGATAACTACGTCAGCATGACGTCAGCACTGCGTCAGCAGTCAACCTGGGTCAAACCTGATTTGTGGGGGCCACACGTCAGTGACACAATGGTTAAGCCCGGGTCAAACCCGCACTGACCAGGGTTTGACTTGGCCCTGGGGCCCACGGTCAGCGGCTGGTGGGGTGGTTTAGGCTGCAGGATTAGGCGCTAATGACAGCCACGTCGGCCTCGCCGGAGTTTGGCCGGCGACGACCTCAAACCGCGGCGGATGTTTGCTGGAGACGCTGTTCCAGTAGCGGTTCGACGCGCTGAGGGCACCAGTGGAGAGCTCACGCTCGCCCGCATCTAGGGGAGCAGGTGGGAGGCTGCGGGGGTGCCGGAGCTCGCCGGAGCAGAGCTCGCAGCGGCGGCCGGAGCTCGGGCTCGAGCGGCAGACGGCCTGGAGGGCACGGGGAGGCCAACCGAGGGGCTCTGCGGCACCCTCGTGGCACCAGAAGCACGATGACACGCTCGGTTGCGGGCTACGGTGGCCAGGGCGACGGCGGCGACATGAACAACAACGAGGAGCTATGGCCGTGAAGGGGGCTGGAGCTACGGGGTGCAAAAACGAGGGGGAGAAGAGGGGTTCGGTTGAGGAGCTCACGGCGAAGCCTTCGGTGATCTCAGCGCGCTCGGGGACGGCTTGGAGGCGACGGCATGTCGGTGGCGATCTCCGGTGGCCGATGATGAAGACGATGGCGGTGACGTCTCCACGGGGCGCTCTGGCTTGCGTGGCTTGATAGGGAGGACGAGGACGATGGCGCGGAGCTCGGGGACGTCTCAGATGCTCTCGAGGGCACGCGGTGGCTACGGCTACGGCGAGCGGTGGCGACGGGCGTGTTCGGGCGGTTGGGAGAGAGAGAACCATGGGAGGGGGAGGAATGAGAGAGAGGAAGATAGGTGTAGGGCGTCGTGGCGACGTCCAGGGAGGCCGGAGCGATGAGGAGGGAAGCAGGAGGTGGCGGGGCGCGTGGCCGCGGCCGGCTGTGGCGCGGGCACGCAGCTGCTTGGGCGAGGGGGAGGAAGACGACAGAGGAGGAGGCCAGGTGGGCTGGGCTGGCCAAGTGGGCCGGCCAGGCCGCACGGGAACGGGCTGCACAGGGAGGTAAGCGCCAGGTAAGTCCACTTT
This sequence comes from Triticum aestivum, assembly GCF_018294505.1. NCBI lineage: Eukaryota > Viridiplantae > Streptophyta > Magnoliopsida > Poales > Poaceae > Triticum > Triticum aestivum. The sequence goes on along the minus strand of NC_057810.1, from coordinate 471,093,404 downwards.
TACCTATTTCTTTTTCTATTTTTTTGACATTCGTTTGGTTTAATAAAATACTAAACCATTTTATTTACTTATGCCAATTTTTGTAGGAACTAGTGGTATTATTCCAGAGCTCCTCAACAAATGGCATAATTTTTGAACATATATTATATATATAACAAATATATATCCAATGCAAATAATTATGCATTAATTCCAAATGCCCAAGGTAAATACTTATGAGCTCTTAAAAATATTGGTTTGATTTTTATCTCTGTCCAATATTTTCAGAGAGCAACATGAGCATTTTCTTGGACCTTTTTGGAGAAATTTTTATCTGGGTCATTTCCAGAAATGATTCTGAGGGTTTCACAAATCCCCATTTCAAATTTAAATGGAATTTAAACATGACGCACACATGACTAGCTAGCCTAGGTCATACCAGAACTAGGGATGTGACAACTCGCCCCCACTTGAAAGAATCTCGTCCCGAGATTCAGGGGTCGACGGAAAGAAAGTGGGGTACTCCAGTCGAAGACGATCTTCTCGCTCCCAAGTAGCTTCTCTCTCGGAATGATGAGACCACTGAACCTTGAGGAACTTGATGTTAGGACGTCGAGTGACACGCTCTGCTTGATCAAGAATGCGAACAGGGTACTCTCGATATGTGAGGTTATCTTGGAGATCAAGCGTTTCATGGTCCACTCCGCGGATAGGATCCGAGAAGCAACGCCTGAGTTGAGAGACGTGGAAGACATCATGAACTCGAGAAAGATGTGGGGGTAGTTCCAACTGGTAGGCAACCTCTCCTCGTTTAGCGAGAATGCGAAAAGGACCAATGTAACGAGGAGCCAACTTGCCCTTGATACCGAAGCGATGGGTACCCTGCAAAGGAGTGACCCGAAGGTAAGCTTTGTCGCCAATTTCATAGGGCATATCCCTATGATGACGATCATATTGGCTCTTTTGACGAGACTGGGCTGTTTTCAAATTCTCTCGAATGATGCGAACTTGCTCTTCTGCCTCCTGGATCATGTCTGGTCCAAAGAATTGTCTTTCACCGGTTTCTGACCAGTTCAAAGGTGTTCGACATCTTCGTCCATAGAGAACCTCAAAAGGAGCTTTCTTGAGACTGGATTGATAGCTATTGTTATAAGCAAACTCGGTGAAAGGAAGACATTTCTCCCAGTCCATACCGAATGAGATAACGCAAGCTCTGAGCATGTCTTCGAGAATTTGGTTGACCCTTTCCACCTGACCACTCGACTGAGGGTGGAAAGCGGTACTGAAGGAAAGATGGGTTCCCATGGCAGTCCGGAAACTCTCCCAGAAATGAGAAGTGAAAAGACTACGACGGTCTGAATTGATCTCTAGTGGAACACCATGGAGTGATACTATTCGAGAAATATATAAGTCAGCGAGCTGACTAGCGGTGATGCTCTCTCGAACAGGAAGGAAGTGAGCCACTTTGGAAAGACGATCAATGACTACGAAGATAGCATTATTCCCTTTCTTGGTCCTGGGAAAGCCGGTGATGAAGTCCATGCCAACTTTATCCCATTTCCATTCAGGAATGGCTAAAGGCTGAAGGGTGCCAGCAGGTCTTTGATGCTCTGCCTTAACGCGACGACAAACGTCACAGTTAGCAATAAACTGAGCGATTTCTCTCTTCATCCTAGTCCACCAGAACCTCTGGCGTAGGTCCTGATACATCTTAGTACTACCGGGATGAATCGTGAGAGGAGATTCATGCGCCTCCTTAAGAATCAATTGTCGCAGATGTTGATTCTTGGGAACCACCAAACGATTCTCAAAGAAGACAACACCTCGATCGTCCATAGAGAAACATCCACCAACTCCCTTCTTAATGTTTCTCTTGATGCGGATAACACCCCTATCAAACTTCTGGTCAGTAATGATCTGATCCTCGAGGGTAGGTTTCGCCACCAAGGTAGAAAGGAATTCGTGAGGAGCAATGTGAAGGTTAAGCTTACAGAATTCCTCATGGAGAAGTGGTTGGCCCTGCTGCAACATGAGATTGTTGCAATAGGATTTACGACTTAGCGCATCAGCCATGACATTGGCTTTGCCTGGAGTGTAGGTAATCCCTAAATCATAATCTGAGATCACCTCCAACCAACGTCTTTGCCTAAGGTTCAAATCTGGTTGGGTGAAGATATACTTGAGACTCTGGTGATCGGTGTAGATCTCGCAACGTTTACCAAGGAGGCAATGTCGCCAGGTCTTGAGGGCATAGACTACGGCTGCAAGCTCTAGATCATGTGTGGGATAATTCTCCTCATGTGGATGCAACTGTCGAGATGCATAGGCAATCACATGACGATCCTGCATAAGAATGCAACCTAGTCCCTGTCGTGAGGCGTTGCAGTAGATAACAAAGTCCTTTGTGAAATCCGGTGGCACAAGTATGGGAGAAGAAGTCAGGCGTCTTTTCAGTTCCTGAAAACTATACTCACACTGTGGGGACCACTCAAACTTTTTATCTTTCTTGAGAAGTTCCGTGAGAGGTTTGGCCACTTTAGAGAAGTTTTCAACAAAGTGACGACAATAACTGGCTAGACCAAGGAAACTCCTAACTTGTTTAACGGTTTCAGGTGGAGTCCAATCAAGAATGGCCTTAACTCTCTCGGGATTGACAGCAATGCCCTTACCAGAGATTACGTGGCCTAGGTAGGTCACTTCTGGCAACCAAAATTCACACTTGGAGAACTTGGCATAAAGGCGGTGCTCTCTGAGTTTTTCTAACACAAGTCTAAGATGTTTGGCATGCTCTTCCTTGTTCTTCGAGTAAATAAGAATATCATCGAGGTAAACCACGACGAACTTATCTAAGTACTCCATGAAGACCGAGTTCATCAAGCGGGAGAAAGTGGCTGGGGCGTTGGTTAGGCCGAAGGACATGACGGTGTACTCGTACTGGCCATAACGAGTGACAAAGGCTGTCTTGGGGATGTCCCCTTTTCTGATCTTGATTTGGTGGTAGCCTAACCTCAGATCCATCTTGGAGAAGACTGAGGATCCAGCGAGCTGATTATACAGGTCGTTGATCCTGGGGAGCGGATACTTGTTCTTTATCGTGACCAAATTAACGGGACGATAATCTACAACCATCCGATCCGTACCATCCTTCTTCTTGACAAAGAGGACGGGGCAAGCCCAAGGAGAAGAACTAGGACGGATGAAACCCTTTTGCAAGGACTCATCAAGTTGTTTCTTAAGCTCGACTAGTTCTAAGGGTGCCATCTTGTAAGGTCTCCTAGAGATTGGAGCAGTTCTTGAAATAAGATCTATGACGAACTCTACATCTCTGTCAGGTGGAACACCTGGCAGTTCCTCTGGAAAGACATCCGGAAAGTCACGGACTACCGGGATATCTTCAAGGTCAGGGAGAGGGCTGGCATTAAGAGAATAGAGTTGGCGCTTTGCAACTCTGGTGGAGACAGTGACTATCTTGCCAGATGGGTGTGTAAGCTGAACAGATCTGGTGTAACAATCAATCTTGGCATGATGAGCTGTCATCCAGTCCATACCCAAGATGATGTTAATATCTGAGGACTTGAGGGCTACAGGTGATGCAAGAAATACAAGTCTATCAACAAGGATTTCATTACCATAGCTGATTCTGGTGGTTTGCCACCTAGACCCTGGGGTTTGAATTTCAAGCGGAGTTGGCATATCACAAAATGACATATCGTGCAAACAAGCATAGCCTTCAGAAATGAAAGAATGAGATGCTCCAGTATCGAACAGAACCGATGTTGGGTAGCAATTGACAAGGAGTGTACCAAGAACGACATCCGGATCATCACGAGCGTCTTCAGCTGAGACGTGATGCACACGTCCACGTTCAGTGGGGGCTGGCTTGGCACTGATCGTCTTGCTTGATGGCTTAACACAGCCAACAGTCTTCTCGGCCTGGGGTGGAGCATAACTAGTCTGAGAGCAGTCACGTGCATAGTGTCCTGGCTTCCCGCATGTGAAGCAAGTCCCTGAGGTTGGACATGGACCCGCACTGACAAGCGGTCTACCAATAGGCCTGGGTGGAACATATGACTGAGCTGGGGGAGGCACCACATAAATTGGCCTCGGTGAATATCCAGAAGGAAGAGCGGAGTTTGGAACCCAAATCCGGAGCTTCTGGGAACTAGAACCGGAGGAGGATCCCAAATCACGAGTGTGCTTACGAGACTCCTCGTAAGTGAGCTGAGCTGTCTCTGCATTAATGGCCTTATTCACAAGAGCTTGGAATGTATCACAATGATGTAGGTGGAGATCACAACGCAACTTGGGGTTGAGACCCTTCCGAAACCTAGCCTGCTTCTTGGTGTCCGTGGATACCTCTTCTGTGGCATAGCGGGCGAGGTTCTCAAACTCTCTACTGTAAGCATCAACAGCCATCTTATTCTGGGTGAAACTACAGAACTCTTCTCTCTTGCGATCGATGAGGGCCTCAGGAATGAGATGCTCGCGAAAAGCCTCAGTGAAATCTCTCCAGGTAGGAATCTGACCAGCTGGAAGCATAGCCTCATAGTTCTGCCACCAAAGACTAGCAGGACCTTCCAGGTGGTATGTGGCATAGGTGACCTTGTCATTTTCAGCTACGTTCTCGGAATGCAACTTATGAGTGATGCTACGGAGCCAGTCATCTGCATCGAGTGGCTCAATAGAACGATGAAAGGTGGGTGGGTGCAAGCGAATGAAGTCATGAATGGTTGCAGACCCTTTGAACTGATGTGCGGTGTTCTCCTCAATACGTGCCAACAAGCGGTTAGACTCACGCTTGTTCCTCTCCATCTATAGCATGAACTCTGTCAACGAAGGCGGGTCAGGAGGATCCTCATCCCTACCATCTCCGTGGTTCTGGCTATGAGCAACAGAACTTCGCTTAGCTGATGACATCCTGAGAAACGAAACCAAGGATGGAATCAGCATCAACTATAGGCTATAGAAAGTAGGACAAGGAAATTAGTAACTCTCGAACTCCTAGGGCAATTCCGGCAGCATAACGGCAGTAAAATGCTCGGAATGAGACATCCTGCTAAAATGGGGTAGTAACATACTCATCATCATCACTCAAGGTTCTGAGATAGTACTAAACAGGTTACTCCGGAGGTACTCGAAACTGAGATATGACTCTGATCAACCAATCCTATGGGACTACGGAGTAGTAACACGTGATCTTGATAGATGGAAGAGAAAACCTAGTTCCTTAACCCCGTAGGAAAGATAGGATGACTCAGATCAGAAGACCATGAGGTAAAGGAGTAAAAAGAGCCTTACGTTCCTTCCCACAATCAATTCCCTTACATAACTAAAGAATTTCTAGACTCAACTTCGACCAGTTTGGCTTGGTAATCCTACAGGTAGTGAGGCTCTGATACCAAAGCTGTCAGGACCCCGACTCAATGCCACATCGATCTAGCATGTAACACCTCATATCACTTTGCGGCCTCACGTACGGTATCCCCACGGTGTCGCCTTACCTTTGCCCGGGACCGTTTGCGCCTTTTGGCACACGTATATGATAGTGTCGCTAGCATCCGTATGATAAGGAGCCCGGGCTGACATGGCTAGTCGTAAACCCAAAGTGGCACAAACTTACAGGGATAGGCATCCATGACCCAGCATCGAACGTGTCGGTCATCAGGGAGTGAATCCAAGCTGTAGCACTGGGCTAACAGGACTCCGGTGAACCGGGCTGTAGCGGGCTAACAGGACTCCGGTATTCATCGCGTGACATTTCCCCGAAGGCACAGACACAGGAACGAAGAAGGACACGTGCCGGCCAGCCTAAGTGTTCCGGAGCAGTAGCAAGCTACCAGGGCTCAGTGGAAGCACTAGGAGACATTTCCCGGTAAGAGAGGCTACTAAGGATAAACAACTAGATAGTCAGATCCCACACATAGCAATACACATTACACGTACACATAACATGCAAGTATGTGTTGTACAACATGGCATCACAGCATAACTCAACAACTCATATAGATAAGGCTCAAAGAGCCATCATAGCATTTATTGCAAACAGGGGTCACAAGACCCATCATACAGAGCATACAAGCAACAAGCGGAAGCATTACATGTCTGGGTACAGACATCTATAAATGAAAAGGGCTGAAGAGCCTGACTATCTACAACATCCGATCAAGATCGTAGCTGAGGTACAAGCTACTCGTCGAAGTCCACGAGAACACTAGTAAGACCGAAGTCTCCGCTGCAAAAACATAAATAAAGCAACATGAGTACAAAGGTACTCAACAAGACTTACATCAGATTCTATCATACATGCATTTGTATCAAGAAGGTAATGTGGGGTTTAGTTGCAGCAAGCCAGCTTTGACTCTGTGGCTATCCTGTTCTACGACTACCAGAACTTCTTTGAGGTGATATGGCGCACACGAGTCCACTAATCACCACAAAATACACTACTATGGATTCATCCCCGTCTCCCTACGAGAAGGCCATCCATAGCACTCACACTTGTCTTGAGCATTTTATAGTATCCACTTCAAGTTGTCTATGTACCATGTAAGCATCCAAGAAGTCCATAACCGCGGACCCGGCTATTCGAATAGATCATGTTAACCCTGCAGGGGTGTACTTCTTCACACACGCTCTCGCCACTTACCGCCATGTACACGTCATGTATCTCGGCAACCTTCAAGCGGAAGCCTGGCGAGGGTGTCGGCCACGACCTGACTAACCACGCAAGACTCTAATTCAGGTTTATCGCCTATTCGGGTTCCATCCGCAAGGAGATCCGGCCGGGGTGTCGCTCACGGCCCCAAACGATGTGTGCAGGGTTCCCGAGCCCACCATCCGGGTGCCACTCGGTACACCAGGCCACGTGTGCCTAGTCTGTCCCAAGCCCACCCTGCCGGGTACCACTTGGTAGAAAAATAGCACTACCTACAAACACCAGAAACTAGTTGCGACTCCTGGACAGAGATCAAGTTGGTTAATAAGTCAAGAGGGGCACTTAAGCATTCCAATGTGTGGTAGTAGCTAGTCATTGGACAACATACACAGAACTCAGTGCTTAAGGACGGTTCCAGTGAGACAACCCACCATGTACTCCTACATGGCCTCTCACCGCTACCTTTACCAAATCGTGTTCACACACTTCACTCTCAGCATTAGAACATAGGACTGCACTCCAATTCATTCCAAATGAATCAGACCTGACACAACTCTAAGCAATAGCAGGCATGGCATGGTAGGAACACAACATGGCTCAATCAACTCCTACACATGCTAGTGGGTTTCAACTATTTACTGTGACAATGACAGGTCATGCAGAGGAATGGGTTCAACTACCGCAGCACAAAGTAGCAGATGAATCGTTGTTGTCCTAATGCAATAACTGAGAGCAGGAGCGAGAGAGTAGGATTGTATCGGAATGAACAAGGGGGTTTGCTTGCCTGGTAGATCAACAAGGAAGGCACTGCTCCTCGAACAGGTACTCTGGAACACTCTCCGGAGCAGGACCTATCGAGAAGGAACGGTGTCGACAATCAAAACACAAGCATATGCAACAATATGATGCATGATCATGGCATGTAGATGTGATGCTGTTTGAGCTAATGCAGCTAGCAATCATTTGGGTGAAATCCATTTGAACCAAAGATTCAAATGCATCTCCAAAATAAGCTCTTTATATAAGCCATTTTAGTGTTTCACTTATACAGTAGGTATAAGTTGGTTTGTCATGCATGAAACTAGTACAGATGGAAAGATTGCATTTTTCTGATAATTTTTCATATATAAATTATTTCAATCTGAGCTACGGTTGAATTTCTATGATTTTTTTAAGTTTGAATCATTTTCTGGAATTTCCTGATTTAATTTAAATCCAGAAAATGGATAACTACGTCAGCATGACGTCAGCACTGCGTCAGCAGTCAACCTGGGTCAAACCTGATTTGTGGGGGCCACACGTCAGTGACACAATGGTTAAGCCCGGGTCAAACCCGCACTGACCAGGGTTTGACTTGGCCCTGGGGCCCACGGTCAGCGGCTGGTGGGGTGGTTTAGGCTGCAGGATTAGGCGCTAATGACAGCCACGTCGGCCTCGCCGGAGTTTGGCCGGCGACGACCTCAAACCGCGGCGGATGTTTGCTGGAGACGCTGTTCCAGTAGCGGTTCGACGCGCTGAGGGCACCAGTGGAGAGCTCACGCTCGCCCGCATCTAGGGGAGCAGGTGGGAGGCTGCGGGGGTGCCGGAGCTCGCCGGAGCAGAGCTCGCAGCGGCGGCCGGAGCTCGGGCTCGAGCGGCAGACGGCCTGGAGGGCACGGGGAGGCCAACCGAGGGGCTCTGCGGCACCCTCGTGGCACCAGAAGCACGATGACACGCTCGGTTGCGGGCTACGGTGGCCAGGGCGACGGCGGCGACATGAACAACGACGAGGAGCTATGGCCGTGAAGGGGGCTGGAGCTACGGGGCGCAAAAATGAGGGGGAGAAGAGGGGTTCGGTTGAGGAGCTCACGGCGAAGCCTTCGGTGATCTCAGCGCGCTCGGGGACGGCTTGGAGGCGACGGCATGTCGGTGGCGATCTCCGGCGGCCGATGATGGAGACGATGGCGGTGACGTCTCCACGGGGCGCTCTGGCTTGCGTGGCTTGATAGGGAGGACGAGGACGATGGCGCGGAGCTTGGGGACGTCTCAGATGCTCTCGAGGGCGCGCGGTGGCTACGGCTACGGCGAGTGGTGGCGACGGGCGTGTTCGGGCGGTTGGGAGAGAGAGAACCATGGGAGGGGGAGGAATGAGAGAGAGGAAGATAGGTGCAGGGCGTCGTGGCGACGTCCAGGGAGGCCGGAGCGATGAGGAGGGAAGCAGGAGGTGGCGGGGCGCGTGGCCGCGGCCGGCTGTGGCGCGGGCACGCAGCTGCTTGGGCGAGGGGGAGGAAGACGACAGAGGAGGAGGCCAGGTGGGCTGGGCTGGCCAAGTGGGCCGGCCAGGCCGCACGGGACCGGGCTGCACAGGGAGGTAAGCGCCAGGTAAGTCCACTTTTACCTATTTCTTTTTCTATTTTTTTGACATTCGTTTGGTTTAATAAAATACTAAACCATTTTATTTACTTATGCCAATTTTTGTAGGAACTAGTGGTATTATTCCAGAGCTCCTCAACAAATGGCATAATTTTTGGACATATATTATATATATAACAAATATATATCGAATGCAAATAATTATGCATTAATTCCAAATTCCCAAAATAAACACTTATGAGCTCTTAAAAATATTGGTTTGATTTTTATCTCTGTCCAATATTTTCAGAGAGCAACATGAGCATTTTCTTGGACCTTTTTGGAGAAATTTTTATCTGGGTCATTTCCAGAAATGATTCTGAGGGTTTCACAAATCCCCATTTCAAAATTAAATGGAATTTAAACATGATGCACACATGACTAGCTAGCCTAGGTCATACCAGAACTAGGGATGTGACATCGCCCTCTTCCTTTTGAATGTCTGATACACAAGAACAACGTTTGAATGGATAAATATGGTATGATGACAGATGGAATATGTACTGAAAATGAATAGGCGGGGCGTATTCACATACATGATGTGTAAGCTAAGCTAATGGCATTTCAACAAAGTAGAAGCAATGCAAAGCATCAATTGCAAGATATGTGCGGCCAATGTAACCTTGGAAAGTTAGAGCAAGAACCTTGATGGGTGAATAAGATAAGGCATCTTCCTCTGACTCCTCTAGTGAGCTACATTGACTTAGGTCTCCCTCTAGCTCAGAATCACTGTTAGGATCATATTCTGAGCATGAATCTGTAGGTGGAGAGCGTTTGCATTGCATTGCATCTAGACTTGATTTTAGTCCCTTAATGTCAAGTTTGATAGCCATGGCATTGTTCTGCTTTATTCTTTTCATGCGCGCAAGCTCATAATCATTATGATGCTGTTCAGAATCTGAGATTCATGAAAACATAAAAAGTAGTCAGATTATCTATGGAATGCATTGCGGATTCAACTCGAAGAGTGTCTCCCTATAAACCCCTGCATATGCAAAGTTCACCCCCAACTGTGCTGACCAGACCACACACGGAAATACAAACCCCTTATGTCTCTATAACAGGCAGACACACATTTCAAAACTGAAGTAGGACGATTAGAATCATATGAAATTCGTATATGAACAAATAAACTAAGGAATTATGAGTGGCATAATGTTTAGCTTCAAGGGTGGAGTGTTGGTAGTGCGACACAAAGCAAGTAGGCAGATTGTATTCCATGTAAAAGATCGAAACCTATGTAAAAGCTGGAAACGACACTTTCTTTCTATACAATGCAATGTTTGTTGCCCACACATGATGGAAGAGATCACATAGAGAAATACTATTCACTCATGTCTACGGTTCCAGTATTTAGAAACAGGGTGGTCCACCCTAAAAAAATATTGACAACAAATATGACAAGGCAAGCATAGATGTAGTGAATCAATCATTTACTTGTGAGCTTACTAGGAGAAGTATGCAGAATTGTAACTGCAGTAAGAGACCGTCCAAAATCTGAATGAAGAAGTTTGTCTAGCACTTATTGTTTGCAACTAATCGACGTGAATAATTGGATATTATATCGAATGAGTAAGAAAGACAAGTAAAATTGTCAACAAACCGGGCTTGCAGTAGTAATCTGGGTCAATGTCACTACGACCAACAATCCAAAATGACTAGTGTTTGTTTCGAGGGCCGGAATTTTGAAAACCCTGTGAACTTTAGAGGTACTAAAGATTACCGAAATACATCTGAACCATTAAGTGTAGGTAGCACTGAGCACACAACAAACCCTAATGACAGTCCTGCCTAATGAGTAATGAATCAATTAGAAAATGGGTGATCAGGAGTGGCTGCTGAGTGTTGAGGACATATCTCAGGATAAATCGGGTTGGCTTGGTGGGTGCTGCACGCCTGAGCCCTGAATGGACTGGGAAGGTAGGCACGATGGCGCGCCCGGGCAGCGGTGACGCTGTTGGGCGAGCGGCTCCTGACCTCCTGTTAGTCCGACGTCTCCTCCTAGAGTCATGTCGTCCGAGGACGGCAAGTCGCCGGCGAGGTAGGCGGCTGGGGGCGAGTAGATATCGGAAGCACGCAGCAGAACGGAGGGGAATCGGGGCCTGGGACGACCCAAAATCCCAGGGTGGGCCGGCCCACTGTGGGTACCCTATAGAGATACACACCCGAGCAGCGAACATGCATTTTCAAAACTAATTTAGGAACATTTAGCTGACCAATTAAACGACTCTGTTTTAATAATATCAGATTTGTATTTGAACAACTAAGCTTGTTTAGCTTGATGGGTGGAGCAGTGTTATTATGACACGAAGCACGTGTTCTAATCGTATAGTGATCATAAAAGGGGGGAACTCTAGGCATATTTTTTTAGCAAAAGAGGGTTTCCCCTCCGATTTCTATTAAAGAAACCACCACGGAACCAACATGATCAATTAAACCCTAAGCATGATCAATTAAACCGTATTATGACTGTGCCATTGCAGATTTGAAGCTACAAGCCGGAGAAATGATATTTAGCATCCATTGTTTGCTTTGAACTAAGAACTAAATTCTAAGAGCTGAAAAGAAAGTAGAGTAACCAAGTTAAGATCTATTTTCTGGTTGAGATCAAAAAGTTGAGGAGATATGAAGTACCACCTCTCTTGCAGCGCCGTGTAGGCATCGAGGGTGCGATGGCTGTCGGTGGCGTTGAAGCAGATCTGCGATGGTAGATGGGTGCATCGGGGGGATAAGTCCCATTGCGGTGGAAGAGAAGGTCGTGTGAGCAGCCCCGGCAAAGAGGACGACAACGCCGATGAAGTAAGAGGACGCGATGCAAGGCTATTGGTCCGTCGCCGTAGATGAGAAACATCCATCTCTAGAAGTGGATGACGCGGTCTTGGTAGGCGCTCCTGCATGGTGGAGGACGGTGGCGATGGATGTGGTGGAGGACGGCGGCGATGGATGGGGTGGCGGACGGAGGCTGGTGTGGGGATGGTGTTCTAGCGCGGACGGTGTATGAATGGGAAAATGGAGGGAGAGGTATGGGGAACCATGTTTTTGGGACGCGCCTGTCTGAAATATGGGAAAGTTACGAACTTAGCCCCCATTTAAAATTTGGACGTCTCGTCGGTTGGGGATAGGACAGTAATCTCGCATCTCGCCAATATTTCCCAGAGCGATTTCGGGCGAGGAGAGGGTGGTTGGCGCCCATGGTTGGCGCCCACAGTGTATGAACATGGCTGACAGGTAGGGCGGCTGTGTCACGTTTGAGTGAAGTTACAAACCTGCCCCTATTGAAAATATTTGCCTACATCGATTTCGGCCGAGTCGAGTTTGTTTTGCCGCCCACCATGTATGAATGGGGAATGGAGGGAGAAACAAAGGTCTTTCGGATGAGCTTGAATCAAATGTGTTTTGCCGCCCATGTTTGACGCCCATCGTGTCGGAATGGGCTCAGAGGTGGTCGTGTCACGTCTAATTGAAGTTACTAACCTATCCCTATTTAGAGCAGTGGAAATCAGGCCGATGGATTGTCCGTGTAATGGGTAGACAGTAATTTCCATCTCCCAAACACTTGGCTTCGGGCAGCCGACGTGGGAGTGGACATTTTGCCTCTTCTTTCGAATTTTGGGACAATAAGCATCCACGTTTACCCTGGCAACTAAATACGAATCCATTTTGTATTCCTATATGAATCTTTATAAATCATTCTATGTGTTTTTATATATCTTCAAAAGGATGACAAAGATGTATTCCACTGTCATATATGAATATGGTTTACAAATGTCGATACTCAAATTCAGAAGCTAGAATCCAGTTTAAGGTGAATTCAAATATTTGGAACAGTTCATGTCCAACTCAAATGTCACACGCAGCATAATGTGTACTCCCATTTAGATACGTACACACGCGATGTATCAAGATTCAAATACCGAGTCAATCAACCAAGAATGTACAAAACTAACAGACATATAAACACTTATAGAGTATATGGATCAATAATATCAACTAACATACATAAGCCAGGCCGCTGTACTTTTTTTGCTACAACAACATCCTTTTTTTAGCCAGCATCTTGGCCCTTTCCGGTGCGTGCCACTTATGGTCCATCTATACTACTCCCTTCATTTTTGTATACAAGGCCACAAACCCATATTACAGGTACCAAGGTAGAAATTAATGGCTACTTAAATCAATGTTGCAAACTAGTCTTTTCTCCTTGCTTAACGTGTTAATTAATGTGTATTTATCTCTCCAACGCACAACAAGACAACTCTCTCACTCCTCGTTGGTTGATTAATATGGTGCATTCAAATCAGTCTTCTCACTCCCGGATGCATGCATGAGGTATTAATGTCTTCGGTTGCTAGTACGAGGCAAACCTCATCAATTTTACATAGATTTGTGTTAGTGGCCTTATATAACTGCAAATTGTAATTTTGATAGTGGCCTTGTATACAAAAATGGAGGGAGTACTATTATTGTTGAATGCACATTCAGCCCGATTGGCATATTTGTAGGTCTGGCACAACAATCCAAATGAAATGTCTCCGAGTCTTATCAATTAATACAAACTTGTGCTCAAATAAAATTACAAACCAAAAAACAAAAAAGAAAAAAACAATTATTACATGATCTCTAAAACAAATGGTTTGATTGATTACATGAACAAACAACACAAAGGTTATTCAACGATGGAAAGAACATTTCACCTATGATTTACCAAGTGGGAATTTAATTTCCTTTTTTCCTTCACGACCTTTCAATGTGGTCTATCTCAGCTTGCTTCATTTTGAAATCCACAAAATATTTAATGGTTGTCTTGAGTACTGCTTGTGATTGTGCTGTTTGCTTCCTCAACATGTCAACTTCATCTCTATGTGCAGAAGGAGGATCTCTTTCTACCATTGGTTTAGCCTCTAGAGTATCACCAGTTGGCAATTCATAATGCACGATTGGGCCGGTGCCACTGCTGTGGGATGATGCAACGTCCATGGGGACCTCGCTCTTTGATCTTGGGCTAACCTATTTTGCCATTAAAGTTCCGATTGGATTCAGAGAAGTTGAAGTTAGCAAAACATCTCAACTAGGAGTTATAACAGCAAACCAGTTAAACAAACAAGGAATTAAAGAGTTTCAATTGGATGCTGAAAAGTAGTTATTAACATCATTGTAACCCGTTGTTGTAGCAGCAAAGCAGTTAAACAAACAAGTAGCTATTTAAGTTAAGGCAAACAGGTAATTCTTAACAGTAAGTATCAAACACATAGATAGGCGCAGTCTACAATAGGATTAACAGGCTATGGCATTATGTAATCAGTAGCAAACTAAATTAAGCCAAGCAACGTAATTGAACAATTTTGCAATAAGTGGCTAACTAAAATTCCGAGAAGCAGATAACTGAACTTATGCTAGTTCTTTGTACAGGCACACTGCAACTTCTTTTTCGCTTACAAGGTCGTACGAAGGAGTCCATGGCATCAATTGCTTGGATACGCAGTCCCAATACTTCTTTCTTCCCACACTGCATTGGTAAGTCGAATGGTTAATCTGATAAGATGGTGCGTCCTTGATATGTTATATGAGGACGTGTAGTCAGACTAGTTGTAGCCACACACATCACACTGGCTTTTACTGTATATTTCATGCGATTACTTTTGGCATATCGAGATCTAAGCAATCTACAATAAGATGAAAAGACTGGCATCCTTCACATTATTGGCGAACTCAGTTCATAGAAACAAGCAATTCAACCATTCTGTGGGTAAATCAAAAGCGCCACTGGAATATTTTTCACTACCCAATCATACACGCAAAAAGGGGCGACACCACCATAGGGGTTGGTATGGGCGGCCGCCTCAGGTGGCTGGAAAGTGTGCACCTAGTTTGAGTCGTCCAAGTTGGCCCAGGCTAGTTTTGTTCGTCCCAACGCACGAGCAGGCAATGTAAAAAATGAAGAAAAATATTTAAATTTGGATGGGCCAATAACATAAGTGCAAGGCAGGCCCTATAGCAGGCTCGCGGCCCAAATGAGCGCCTCCCATATCTATCGACAACAGGAAAAATCCCAATTCATTCGCTCCAGCTTCCAGCATGGTTTGCTCCTAACCTAGCCACCGCTGGACAGACCGACACAACACTTCCTTGCGCCCTTGTTGGAGGGCGGTCGCCGGGCTTCAAGCAAACGGAAGGACAAGAAGATGAAGATCCAACCCTGGGTGTAGCCTGCGGGGGAGGCAGAGGCGGCAGCATGGGCATGGCATCGAGCTTGCGCAAATGGACAGTCGCAGCTTGCAAGAGTAGCATGCGCAACGAGTAGGTACATCACATCCCTAATTATATATAATTCAATCCTCCAATTTCTGGTCAATAGTTAAACCTGACGGTGTTGTAAAATTGCTTGTATGTAGGGAATCTATGAGAAAATGAAACCAATTTCTACTTATTTTATAACTCCCCCAATCAATATTGAACTGACTGAATCTGATGTATCTAATCAAGTTTCTGGTGTAAACATACAAGCTCATGTTGTTCTTGAGCCTGAAGTGTCTAATGAACAGACTGCTAATGAAGGATTTGATGCAAACATTTTACATGGTCCTGGTGATGAACATATAGTGTCTAATGAGGGATCTAATGCAAGCATTTTGCAAGCTCATTGAAGGATTTAGTGTCTAATGATGATCTGCTATGTTGAGAGACACAGAGATTTGCAGGCATTGATGACAAGAAAATTATAGTGCATTTTCATAGCTTGAGGAAACGTCGAGGCCATCTACCAGAAAGTCCCCGTATCATGACAACATAGCATAAATATTTTTCTAATATGTTGTTTGAAACTATTGGCATACTTGTGCAGGATAGATATATTGATATGCAGTTTGCGCACTTGTTATAGGTGCAATTACACTTCAATATTTTCAGCCAGAGAACGAATAATTCAAGCAGGTACAGACCATGTTTGTAGTCCTTGTACACCATGTTGCATTTTGTGTTTTTGGTGCTTGCATCATTTAGTATTTATAATCTGAGCTAGTTTGGATCATTAGCTGGTTTTCAAAGTGCATGTAGCTTCACATTTCTCAAGTTATGTTGATTTCCGGAGTGCAAGTGCCTTCATATTTTTTAAGTTAAATGTTCGCCCCTGGTAACTTGAATTCATGGATCCGCCACTGCACACAAATCATACGCGAATGCCAATACGAATTAAATGAAATGCAGAGACTTACGCTAACTCGTTGTACAGGCTCACTGCAGCTATGCTTGCGCTTGGGATGTTCCATGTACAAGTCCATGTTACCACTTGCTTGGATGTGCAGGCCTTGTGCTCCTTGCATCCCCCTCTGCATTTTTGACACGGCGAATGGTTGATCAAATAAGAGGAATCGACCTTGATGGTGTATCGGAGGATAGATACTTACAAGGTTATACGGGTGTGTAGGATGTGTACCAGACCCCGTAGCGCCGTCATGCTTCGTTAAAAAATGGATTTGCTTGTTTCAGATGATATCTCCAGAAGAAATAAGAGTTAAAGACAGAGTTGCATAGGCGTGTAAGCTAAGAGAGCAGTGAAAGGATATCTGAGGGAGTCCCGGACTAGGGGGTGTCCGGATAGCCGAACTATCATCTTCGGCCGGACTCCTGGACTATGAAGATACAAGATTGAAGACTTGGTCCCGTGTCCGGATGGGACTTTCCTTGGCGTGGAAGGCAAGCTTGGCGATATGGATATGTAGATCTCCTACCATTGTAACCGACTCTATGTAACCCTAACGCTCTTCGGTGCCTATATAAACCGGAGGGTTTTAGTTCGTAGAAAAAACAACAATCATACCATAGGCTAGCTTCTAGGGTTTAGCCTCTCTAATCTCGTGGTAGATCTACTCTTGTACTACCCATATCATCAATATCAATCAAGCAGGAGTAGGGTTTTACCTCCATCGAGAGGGCCCGAACCTGGGTAAAAACATTGTGTCCCTTGTCTCCTGTTACCATCCGCCTAGACGCACAGTCCGGGACCCCCTACCTGAGATCCGCCGGTTTTGACACCGACATTGGTGCTTTCATTGAGAGTTCCTCTGTGCCGTCGCTATCAGGAAGGATGCCTCATCCCGTCTTTAAAGACGACACTGTTGCTAAAGGAGCTTTGGCTATCGGCCAAACTCTCCGGCTAGGCGGTTTCCTTATGACCGCCTGTCCGGCCGCCACGCTGACGATGACTTCTCGGGTCATCGAAAGCAATCTTCACGTTAGCTCGGAACTCGCCGAGCAGTTGGATCCGATGGAGCTCTCTTCCTTAAACGAGCTCTTGGATCGCATCGCCGCCCTGGGAGTCGCTACAGACTACGACCAGATTGGGACTAAACCCGATCTGAGAGAGATTAACTCTCCCTAGGTTACCCACCATGTTGCTGTGGTAGAGGAACATAACGGCGACTCTTCTTCTATCTTAAGGACTAGCTATGTCCGGATTCCTGATCCCTCCATGTCGGATTCCCGCGGAGGGGAGGATGTTACTCAAGCCCTGAACCTAAAGTCAGGCAGCGGGCTAGACTCATTGGACAACATCCAAGAACCCAAGCTTCCGAGTTCGGAAACTACTTGGCCCCTGAGTTTTAAAGTGGACGGGGTTCTGAATTTAATTCCACCCGCCCACCCAAACATAAGCGATCTATCCCAAATCCGGCAAGAGCCCGCAGAAACAGTACACCATTACTGGGCCAGATTCCTCCTGGTGATGAACAGAATAAAGGACTACCACAAGGAGGACACAATTTCATTCTTCTGCAATAATTGCAAGGACAAGGGAATCCTCAACACCGTAAGTCGTCGTGAAATTACACGCTTTGCTGACTTAGCGTCCATAGTACGAAAGTATTGTGTGATGGAAAGCGCCTGGAAAACCGAAATCAATTTTTGGGACAATCCGGCCCTGAATACAACCCCAGTCCGAAATAAAAGGGTGCATTATTGCCAGGCACCTGGGTTAAACACGAAAAAGCAAAAACCCTCTATAGGGCATGGAACCGCACTGGAAGGATGGCTCAATGGACCCTGCAAAATTCATAGTACAGAGGGTGCCACTCCAACTCACAGCCTTAGAGCATGTTGGATACTACGGCAGGTGGCCAAAAGTGGCGAAGAGCTTCTAACTCCAGAATACCAGTCCAAGGATACCAGTATGGTATTAACAGTCTTCGAGACTTCTGCATCAAATAATATGTGGAAATGAACACTCCGCAGCCTTGCCGAAGTCTACCAAGTAGCAACAATAAACCCATGGATGACACGGCTATTACCTTTAATGCTAGTGACGAACCTAAATTCCGAACAGCCCGAGCACCAGCCGCATTGGTCCTCAGTCCAATAGTGGACGGCTTTCGCCTTACCAAGGTGCTCATGGACGGTGGCAGCTGACTGAACCTCATTTACGAGGAAACCCTCCGAAAAATGGAAATAGACTGGAGCCGCATTGAGCGAAGCAGCACAACCTTTAGAGGAATAATCCCCAGTCGGGAAGCATGCTGTACAGGAAAAATCACACTGGATGTGGTGTTCGGCACGCCGGATAATTACAAGTCCGAGGAGGTCACGTTCCAAGTGGCCCTGTTCAGCAACAGATATCACGCTCTATTAGGGCGAGAAGCATTCACAATTTTTCAAGCTATACCACATTATGGGTACATGAAGCTCAAAATGCCTGGGCCCAATGGAATCATCACTCTTGCTAGTGACCTGGACATAGCACTCCACGCTAAAAACAAGACAGCCGCACTGGCCCTGGAGGCACTATCTGAAGCCCTAGCGGCCGAGGAACTCACTACGCTGTGCTCCACGGTGAATAGGGACGATGTGATACTCGATAAGAGATCCAAGTCCACCTCCTTTAAACCAGCGGACGAAATAGTCAAATTCCAAGTCCATCCAACGGACCCTACAAAAACGGCCTCCATTGGGGCACAATTAAACCCTGATGTAGACGCCGCACTACGAGAATTCCTACGCGAAAATTGGGACATCTTTGCCTGGCACCCTTCAGACATGCCAGGAATCCCACGCCGGCTGGCCGAGCACAGCCTAAACATCATAAAAGGATTCAAGCCAGTCAAACAGGCTCTTCGGCGTTTCTCCGAACCCAAGAGACACGACATGGGAGAGGAACTAGCCAAATTATTGGAGGCCGGATTCATCAGAGATATAAAACATCCGGACTGGCTAGCAAACCTGGTGATGGTACCAAAGAAGGACAAATCTTGGCACCTATGCGTCGATTTTAAAGACCTCAATAAGGCTTGCCCAAAGGATCCCTTCCCCCTCCCCCGCATCGATCAAATTATCGACGCTACCGCAGGACATGATTCATTGTGTTTCCTCGACGCATACTCCGGCTACCACCAAATTAAGATGGCAGAGCCCGACCAGGCCGCAACGGCATTCATCACCCCATATGGCCCATTCTGCTTCAACACAATGCCCTTTGGGCTCAAAAATGTCGGCGCAACATACCAACGCATGATTCAGACATGTCTGGCAAACCAGATCGGCAAAATAGTGGAGGCATACGTAGACGATGTAGTCGTCAAAACCAAGCACGTCGAAACTCTAGTAGACAATTTGTGGCTCATGTTCGATAATCTCCGAACATATGACATTAAGCTTAACCCGGAAAAATGTGTTTTTGGCGTACCAGCCAGAAAGCTCAAGGCTTCATTGTATCCGGTAGAGGAATTGAAGCAAACCCAGCCAAGATCCGAGCTCTGTCACAATTGGATATCCCAAAGGACCTCAAACAAATACAAAAATTGACGGGATGCGTGGCAGCTTTAAGCCGCTTTATCTCCCGTTTAGGAGAAAAGGCATTACCCCTTTATCGCCTTCTCCGATGCACCGAACACTTCGTGTGGACGGATGCCGCCACGGCCGGACTCGAAGAAATAAAAGCCATATTGGCAACAAATCCGGTCCTGGCCGTGCCCAACATGGGTGAACCAATGCTATTATATATCGCGGCAACTCATCAAGTTGTAAGCGCGGTACTCGTTGTCGAACGAGAAACGGATGGACACATGTTCCCCCTTAAAAAACCAGTTTACTACATGTCCACTGTCCTGACTCCATGCAAGTCATGGTACCCGCATTATCATAAGATAGCGTACGCGGTGTTCATGGCATCCCGGAAGCTGCTACACTACTTTCAAGAGTGTTCGATAACAGTAGCCTCCAAAGTACCTCTTAATGACATTATAAACAACCGCGACGCAACGGGCCGGATTGCCAAATGGGCCATTGAGCTCCTCCCATTTGACATAACCTATAAGCCACGGTGAGCTATTAAGTCGCAAGTTTTGGCCGACTTCATCGCCGAATGGACTGAAGCCGAACTCCCTAAAGAGTATGACGCATATTCCAACTAGATCATGCACTTCGACGGCTAAAAAATGTTGGCTGGTCTGGGGGCTGGCGTCGTCCTGACGTCCCCAACTAGAGATACGGTTCAATACGTACTCCAGATAATGTATACAGACTCCAACAACGCAGCCGAATACGAGGCCCTTCTACCTGGCCTCCGGATGGCAATCTCCATGGGCATTCAATGCCTAGAGGTGCGCGGGGATTCGAACCTCGCGATATCCCAAATAATGGAGGCTTTGATGCCAAGGATCCAAAAATGGCAGCTTATCGCAACGCCGTCCTAAAACTGTCAGCTCGGTTTGAGGGGCTCGAATTTCACCATATAGCCCGGGATAACAACCAGGCAGCAGACGTATTGGCACGCATTGGCGCAAAGCGCGATGCCGTCCCTCCCAACATCTTCCTAGAGAGGCTGTTCAAGCCATCCATACTATAAGAGGGGGAATCCAGAAATAATAACCTGGACCCAACCGCACTGCCTGACACCGAACATTCTGACACAATTGGCGGTTCGGCCAACGAAGTAACATCCTCAGCCCACGTAATAATGGCAGTCATTGCCCCGTGGACAGAACCATTCCTAGCCTACCTAACTAGGCAGGAACTTCCCGAGGACCAAAACGAGGCCCGCTGCATAGTGCGGCGATCTAAAGCCTATAAGGTCCATGAGGGAGAACTTTACAAGAAAAGCACAACCGGAGTCCTTAAAAGGTGTATCTCTGAAGAGGAAGGGCAGAACCTTCTGGCTGAAATTCATGCCAGACTCAGCGGGCACCATGCCGCAGCCCGGGCCCTTGTAGGCAAGGCCTTCCGTACAGGATTTTATTGGCCGACGGCCTGGGCAGATGCTCAAGACTTAGTCCAACGATGCGTCGGTTGCCAGCTTTTTGCTAATCAAAGCCACATGCCACCCACCGCCCTCAAAACTATACCCATAACCTGGCCCTTCGCGGTCTGGGGGCTTGACATGGTTGGACCCCTTAAAGGAGGAACCTGATACGTCTTCGTCGTATCTATAATTTTTGATTGTTCCATGCCAATATTATTCACTTTCATATACTTTTTGGCAACTTTTTATATTATTTTTGGGACTAACATATTGATCCAGTGTCCAGTGCCAGTTCTTGTCTGTTGCATGTTTTTTGTTTCGCAGAAACCCAATATCAAACAGAGTCCAAACGAAAAAAAACGAACGGAGATTTTTTTTGGAATATTTATGATTTTCTGGAAGTAAAATCAACGTGAAACGGTATCCGAGGTGGGCACGAGGTAGGGGGCGCACCCTACCCCCCCAGGCGCGCCCCTGACCCTCGTGGTCCACCCGTAAGGCGGTTGATTCTCTTCTTCTGGCGCAAGAAAGATAATTTTATGAGAAAGATCTGGGCGAAAGATTCACCCCAATCGGAGTTACGGATCTCCAGATATAAAGGAAACGGTGAAGGGGTAGAATCTGCCAATGAAGAGAACGCAGAAACAGAGAGATAGATCCAATCTCGGAGGGGCCCTCGCCCCTCCCAAGCCATGGGAGCCAAGGACCAGAGGGGAAACCCTTCTCCCATCCAGGGAGAAGGTCAAGGAAGAAGAAGAAGAAGGGGGGCTCTCTCCCCCTTGCTTCCGGTGGCGCCGGAACGCCGCCAGAGGCCATCATCATCACCGCGATCTTCACCAACACCTCCATCACCTTCCCCCTTCTATCTACAGCGGTCCACTCTCCCGCATCCCGCTGTACCCTCTACTTGAACATGGTGCTTTATGCTACATATTATTTTCCAATGATGTGTTGCCATCCTATGATGTCTAAGTAGATTTTCGTTGTCCTATCGGTGATTGATGAATTGCTATGATTGGTTTGAGTTGCATGTTTTATTATTGGTGCTGTCCTATTGTGCCCTCCGTGTCGCGCAAGCGTGAGGGACTCCCGCTGTAGGGTGTTGTAATACGTTCATGATTCGTTTATAGTGGGTTGCTAGAGTGACAGAAGCTTAAAGCCGAGTAAGAGGATTGTTGCGTATGGGATAAAAGGGGACTTGATACTTTAATGCTATGGTTGGGTTTTACCTTAATGAATCTTTAGTAGTTGCGGATGCTTGCTAGAGTTCCTATCATAAGTGCATATGATCCAAGTAGAGAAAGTATGTTAGCTTATGCCTCTCCCTCAAATAGAATTGCAATAGTGATTACCGGTCTAGTAACATAGTCAGTTGCCTAGGGACAATTCCACAACTCCTACCACCACTTTTCCACACTCGCTATATTTACTTTGTTGCTTCCTTATCTTAACAGCCCCTAGTTTATATTTACGCGTTCTTTACTTTCTTGCAAGCTTACCCAAAAACACCTACAAAGTACTTCTAGTTTCATACTTGTTCTAGGTAAAGAGAACGTCAAGCGTGCGTAGAGTTGTATCGGTGGTCGATAGAACTTGAGGGAATATTTATTCTACCTTTAGCTCCTCGTTGGGTTCGACACTCTTACTTATCGAAAACTGTTGCGATCCCCTATACTTGTGGGTTATCAAGACCTTTTTCTGGCGCCGTTGCCGGGGAGTCATAGCGTGGGGTGAATATTCTCGTGTGTGCTTGTTTGCTTTATCACTAAGTAATTTTTATTTTTGCTGTTCTAAGTTGTTCTCTATCTTTAGTTATGGATACGGAATGCAAAATACCAAAAAAATAGCTATACTTGCTACTCATGAGGATGGGGTAACTCCTAAATCCCTAGATTCTCATTATGCGAGAAATATTATATACTACTTTGATAATCCTGAGAAAACCCCATTCAACTTTATAATGGGAGACACGTTGGATCAACGTGAATACTTTAGGGATTATCGCTTGACACAAAAAGGGAAACTATTATGGGATCAATTTATTATGTTGCATTGGTATGCCTGGGCTCTATGCTTGAGATATGATGTTACTTGTTGCTCTAGGATGGAGGCTCCACACCTTCCCTTTTCATGCAAATTTAATGCTAATGAAACCTTAGCTTCTTATGCTAATGGTATATATGATTACTATGATGTGGAACAAATAGAAGAATTTGTTGCTTTTAAGGCTGCTTATGAAATTGAAGCTTTGTTTGAAAAGTATGAAGCTTTAGATGATGATGTTTATAGGCCTCAAAGTCTTGCTATACTTAGATATTGCTATGAAAATTATAAATACAATTACTATATTAATGCATTTATTGAGAAAGTCTCCGCTGTCCAAGAAGAGACTAATATTTTGCAGGAAGCTATGGAAGAAGAAATTGATGAAACTCTGAGCTCATTGGATGAAAAAGATGATGAGGAGAGCGAAGAACAAAAGGAGGAGGAGCGGATTAGCTACCCGTGCCCACCTTCTAATGAGAGTAACTCTTCAACTCATACATTGTTTAATTCCCCTTCGTGCTTACCAAAGGATGGTTGCTATGATGATTGCCATGATGATTGCTATGATGATTGTTATGATCCCATTGATTCTCTTGAAATATCCCTTTTTGATGATGCTTGCTATGCCTATGGCCAAGATGCCAATATGAATGATGCTTATGGAGATGAACTTGCTATAGTTCCTTATGTTATGAATGAAATTGTTGCTATTGCACCCACGCATGATAGTCCTATTATCCTTTTGAATTCTCCCGACTACACTATATCGGAGAAGCTTGCACTTATTAAGGATTATATTGATGGGTTGCCTTTTACTACACATGATGATTTTGATGAATATAATATGCATGTGCTTGCTGCTCCTACTTGCAATTATTATGAGAGAGGAACTATGTCTCCACCTCTCTATGTTTCCAATACTATGAAATTGCAAGAAACTGCTTATACTATGCACTAGCCTTTACTCAGTGTGTATGAATTGTTCTCTTATGACATGCCGATGCATAGGAAGAGAGTTAGACTTCGTTGTTGCATGATATATGCTACTTTGTGCTCACTACTAAATTACAAATCATTGTTAATTAAAATTGGCTTTGATATACCTTGGGATCTGGGTGGATTCATTACTTGAGCACTAAATGCCTAGCTTAATGGCTTTAAAGAAAGCGCTGCCAGGGAGACAACCCGGAAGTTTTAGAGAGTCATTTATTTCTGTCGAGTGATTTCATATAGTTTAAAAACAACAAAAATAAAGAGGGGAACCCAAAACTTTTCAAAAAGGAAAGTGAAAGTGAGAAAGACAAGCATTGTTGAAGTGGGAGCTAGCCTTGAACTTTGTTCATGCTCACGGAAACTTTGTGAATCTTAATTACAGAAACTTTTCAATAAAAATAATTATCCCCTTGTACAATTCCATTGTATTATAAAAATAATGTGCCAAGGTTTGCCTTTAGGATGTTTACAATGCTTGTTGGGTTGTATGGTGCAGGACAGAAACTTTGGCTGTAGTGCGCGATTTTACATTTTTAACTGGAACGTCAATTGGTTCTGATTCCTTTTGCACTGTATTTATATACAACTTTTTTATTTTGCCTAATTTTGGTAGAATTGTTGAGGTACCAGAAGTATTGTGGATGTTCAGATTGCTACAGACTGTTCTGTTTTTGACAGATTCTGTTTTTGATGCATAGTTTGCTTGTTTTGATGAATCTATCAATTTATATCAGTGGAATAAGCCATGGAGAAGTTATATTACAGTAGACACAATGCAAAAACAAAATATGAATTGGTTTCCAACAGTACTTAGAGTGGTGATTTGCTTTATTATACTAACGGATCTTACCGAGTTTTCTGTTGAAGTTTTGTGTGGATGTAGTGTCTAATCGAGGGTGTTTCGATGTGAGAAGAAGGAAGAGAGGCAAGAGATCAAGCTTGGGGATGCCCGAAGCACCCCAAGTAAATATTCAAGGAGACTCAAGCGTCTAAGCTTGGGGATGCTGGGGAGGCATCCCCTCTTTCTTCAACAAGTATCCGTATGTTTCGGATTCGTTTCGTTCGTGCATTATGGCAAGTCTTGGAGCATCTTTTGCAATTAGGTTTTTATTTTTCTTTTATGCACCATGCTGGTATGAGATAATCCTTGGTTGATTTATAGAATGCTCATTGTACTTCACTTAAATCTTTTGAGTGTGGCTTTATAGAATGCTTCATGTGCTTCACGTATATCATTTGAAGTCTAGATTGCCTGTTTCTCTTCATTTAGACAACCGCCATTTGCAGAATGCTCTTTTGCTTCACTTATACTTGTTAGAGCATGGGCATATCTTTTGTAGAAAGAATTAAACTTTCTTGCTTCACTTATATCTATTTAGAGAGATGACAGGAATTGGTCATTGCTACATCTCGAGCTAGCGTTGGTTTTCCCTGAAGAGGAGGGGGTGATGCAGCACAGTAGCGTAAGTATTTCCCTCAGTTTTTGAGAACCAAGGTATCAATCCAGTAGGAGGTCACGCGCAAGTCCCTCGTACCTGCACAAAATGGTAGCAATTCGCAACCAACGCTTAGGGGTTGTCAATCCCTTCACGGTCACTTATGAGAGTGAGATCTAATAGAGATAATATTTTTGGTATTTTTGGTATAAAGATGCAAAGTAAAAAGGTAAAGGCAAAACAAGTAAATAAAGTGATAGAGATTGATATGATGAATAGACCCGGGGGCCATAGGTTTCACTAGTGGCTTCTCTCAAGAGCATAGATATTCTATGGTGGGTGAACAAATTACTGTTGAACAATTGACAGAATTGAGCATAGTTATGAGTATATCTAGGCAATGATCATGTATATAGGCATCATGTCCGTGACAAGTAGATCGAAACGATTCTGCATCTACTACTATTACTCCACTCATCGACCGCTATCCAGCATGCATCTAGAGTATTAAGTTAAAAATAGAGTAACGCCTTAAGCAAGATGACATGATGTAGAGGAATAAATTCATGCAATATGATAAATACCCCATCTTGTTATCCTCGATGGGAACAATACAATACGTGCCTTGCAACTCCTTCTGTCACTGAGTAAGGACACCGCAAGATTTAACCCAAAGCTAAGCACTTCTCCCATTGCAAGAACTACCAATCTAGTTGGCCAAACCAAACGGATAATTTGAAGAGACTTGCAAAGATAACTCAATCATACATAAAAGAATTCAGAGAAGAATCAAATATTTTCCATATATAATACTGGATCATAAACCCAAATTCATCGGTCTCAACAAACACACCGCAAAAAGAAGATTACATCGAATAGATCTCCACGAGAGAGGGGGAGAACATTGTATTGAGATCCAAAAAGAGAGAAGAAGCCATCTAGCTACTAGCTATGGACCCGAAGGTCTGAAGTAAACTACTCACACTTCATCGGAGAGGCTATGGTGTTGATGTAGAAGCCCTCCGTGGTGGATGCCCTCTCCGGCGGAGCTCCGGAACAGGCCCCAAGATGGGATCTCGTGGATACAGGAAGTTGTGGCGGTGGAATTAGGTTTTTGGCTCCGTCTCTGGTCTAATGGGGGTACGTAGGTATATATAGGAGGAAGGAGTATGTAGGTGGAGCTCCAAGGGGCCCACGAGGCAGGGGGCGCGCCTAGGGGGGAGGGGCGCGCCCTCCACCCTCGTGACCGCCTCGTGGCTTTCTTGACGGAGGGTCCAAGTCTCCTGGATCTTATCTGATGAGAAAATCACGTTCCCGAAGGTTTCATTCCGTTTGGACTCCGTTTGATATTCTGTTTCCTCGAAATACTGAAATAGGCAAAAAACAGCAATTCTGGGCTAGGCCTCCGGTTAATAGGTTAGTCCCAAAAATAATATAAAAGTGGAAAATAAAGCCCAATATAGTCCAAAACAGTAGATAAAGTAGCATGGAGCAATCAAAAATTATAGATACATTGAAGACGTATCAGGCATCCCCAAGCTTAATTCCTGCTCGTCCTCAAGTAGGTAAATGATAAAAAGAGAATTTTTGATGCGGAGTGATACTTTGGCATAATTTCAATGTAAATCTTCTTAATCATGGTATGAATATTCAGATCCGAAAGATTCAAGACAAAAGTTCATATTGACATAAAAAATAATAATACTTCAAGCATACTAATCAAAGTAATTATGTCTTCTCAAAATAACATGGCCAAAGAAAGTTATCCCTACAAAATCATATAGTCTGGTTATGCTCCATCTTCCCCACACAAAGTATTTAAATCATGCACAACCCCGATGACAAGCCAAGCAATTGTTTCATACTTTAACATTTTCAAAACTTTTTCAATCTTCACGCAATACATGAGCGTGAGCCATGGATATAGCACTATATGTGGAATAGAGTGGTGGTTGTGGAGAAGACAAAAAAAGAGGGAAGATAGTCTCACATCAACTAGGTGTATCAACGGGCTATGGAGATGCCCATCAATAGATATCAATGCGAGTGAGTAGGGATTGCCATGCAACGGATGCACTAGAGCTATAAGTATATGAAAGCTCAACAAAAGAAACTAAGTGGGTGTGCATCCAACTCGCTTGCTCACGAAGACCTATGGCATTTTGAGGAAGCCCATGATTGGAATATACAAGCCAAGTTCTATAATGAAAAATTCCCACTAGTATATGAATGTGACAACATAGGAGACTCTCTATCATGAAGATCATGGTGCTACTTTGAAGCACAAGTGTGGTAAAAGGATAGTAGCATTGTCCCTTCTCTCTTTTTCTCTCATTTTTTATATTTTTTTATTTGGGCCTTTTCTCTTTTTTTATGGCCTCTTTTTTCTCTTTTTTTCCGTCCGGAGTCTCATCCCGACTTGTGGGGGAATCATAGCCTCCATCATCCTTTCCTCACTTGGGACAATGCTCTAATAATGATGATCATCACACTTTTATTTTTCTTACAACTCAACAATTACAACTCGATACTTAGAACATAATATGACTCTATATGAATGCCTCCGGCGGTGTACCGAGATATGCAATGATTCATGAGTGACATGTATGAAAGAATTATGAAAGGTGGCTTTGCCACAAATACGATGTCAACTACATGATCATGCTAAGCAATATGACAATGATGGAGCGTGTCATAATAAACGGATCGGTGGAAAGTTGCATGGCAATATATCTCGGAATGGCTATGGAAATGCCATAATAGGTAGGTATGGTGGCTATTTTGAGGAAGGTTTATGGTGGGTGTATGATACCAGCGAAAGGTGCACGGTATTAGAGAGGCTAGCAATGGTGGAAGGATGGGAAAAAGTGCGTATAATCCATGGACTCAACATTAGTCATAAAGAACTCATATACTTATTGCAAAAATCTAGAAGTTATCAAAGCAAAGTATTACGCGCATGCTCCTAGGGGGATAGATTGGTAGGAAAAGACCATCGCTCGTCCCCGACCGCCACTCATAAGGAAGACAATCAATAAATAAATCATGCTCCGAGCTCATCACATAACGGTTCACCATACGTGCATGCTACGGGAATCACAAACTTCAACACAAGTATTCTTTGAATTAACAACTACTCAACTAGCATTACTCTAATATCACCATCTTCATATCTCAAAACAATTATCAAGCATCAAACTTGTCTTAGTATTCAACGCACTCAAAAGAAAGTTTCACATATCTTGAACACCAAGTATATTAACATTAAGCAAATTACCATGCTATTAATGACTCTCAAAATAATCTAAGTGAAGCATGAGAGATCAAGTTTCTTTAAAACAAATCCACCACCGTGCTCTAAAAGATCTAAGTGAGGGACTAGAGCAAAAATTATCAAGCTCAAAAGATATAAGTGAAGCACTATGAGCAAAACTATCAAGCTCAAAAGATATAAGTGAAGCACATAGAGTATTCTAACAAATTTCAAATCATATATGGCTCTCTCAAAAGGTGTGTACAACAAGGATGATTGTGGTAGACTAACAAGCAAAGACTCAAATAATACAAGACGCTCCAAGCAAAACACATATCATGTGGTGAATAAAAATATAGCTCCAAGTAAATTACCGATGGAAGTGGACGAAAGAGGGGATGCCTTCCGGGGCATCCCCAAGCTTTGACTTTTTGGTGTCCTTCGATTATCTTGGGGGTGCCATGGGAATCCCCAAGCTTAGGCTCTTGCCACTCCTTGTTCCATAATCCATCAAAAGAATTCGCCCAAAACTTGGAAACTTCACAACACAAAACTCAATAGAAATCTCGTGAGCTTCGTTAGAGAAAGAAAACAAAAGACTACTTTAAGGTACTGTAATGAACTCATTCTTTATTTATATTGGTGTTAAACCTACTGTATTCCAACTTCTCTATGGTTTATAAACTAATTTACTAGCCATAGATTCATCAAAATAAGCAAACAACACACGAAAAACAGAATCTGTCAAAAACAGAACAGTCTGTAGTAATCTGTAACTAACGCAAACGTCTGGAACTCTAAAAATTCTACCAAAATAGGAAGTCCTGTACAATTTGTTTACGGATCAGCAGCAAAAAGAATCAACGCAAAAGCACGTTCCTGTGATTTATCATAACTAAATTCGTGCGCGCAAAGTTTCTGTTTTTCAGCAGAATCAAATCAACTATCATCGTAGGTTGTCTTATAGGTCTTACTTGGCACAAACACTAATTAAAACATAAAACCACATCCAAACAGAAGGTAGATAGATTATTTATTACTAAACAGAAGCAAAAACAAAAAACACAAAATAAATTTGGGTTGCCTCCCAACAAGCGCTATCGTTTAACGCCCCTAGCTAGGCATAAAAGCAAGGATACATCTAGGTATTGCCATCTTTGGTAGGCAATCCATAAGTGGCTCTCATGATAGATTCATATGGTAATTTTATTTTCTTTCTAGGAAAGTGTTCCATGCCCTTCTTTAAGGGAAATTGGAATTTAATATTCCCTTTCTTCATATCAAGATTCAACAAAGCAGTATTGATTTCACAAGATTCAGTATCTGCAAGAGGAGCAATCGGAGTGCTAAGGAAATCATTATTATTGGTACTGGTGAAGTCACACAATTTGGTAGCATCTTGAGCCATCACGACAAGCAAGCAAACTAACACACGAGCAAACAAAAGGCAAAGGGAAAAAGAAGAGGAGATTGAGAAAGAGAGTGTCGGTGTCAAAACCGGCGGATCTCGGGTAGGGGGTCCCGAACTGTGCGTCTAGGCGGATGGTAACAGGAGACGAGGGCCATGATGTTTTTACCCAGGTTCGGGCCCTCTTGATGGAGGTAAAACCCTACGTCCTACTTGATTAATATTGATGATGTGGGTTACAAGAGTAGATCTACCACGAGATCAAGGAGGCTAAACCCTAGAAGCTAGCCTATGGTATGATTGTTGTTCGTCCTATGGACTAAAGCCATCCGGTTTATATAGACACCAGAGAGGGCTAGAGTTACACAGAGTCGGTTACATTGGTAGGAGATCTACATATCCGTATCGCCAAGCTTGCCTTCCACGCCAAGGAAAGTCCCATCCGGACACGGGACGAAGTCTTCAATCTTGTATCTTCATAGTCTTGGAATCCGGCCGATGATGGTAGTTCGGCTATCCGGACACCCCCTAGTCCGGGACTCCCTCAGTAGCCCCTGAACCAGGCTTCAATGACGACGAGTCCGGCGCGCATATTGTCTTTGGCATTGCAAGGCGGGTTCCTCCTCCGAATAATTTATAGAAGATTGTGAACATCAGGATAGTGTCCGGCTCTGCAAAATAAATTCCACATACAACCGTAGAGAGAATAATATTACACAAGTTCAATTTGCTGATGTATTTTGTGGCGTAACGTCACACCACTACCAAGCCTTCAAATTGTTTTTATTGTTCCATCTCAGCGCGTTTAGCGAGGCAGTTTCCTTGGCACGTCTTGTCGAAGCAGAGATCGTGTTCCCCTTATTCCGGGATTCCCATCAATACGGACATGGGTAACCCAACCGCGCCATTGATTGCAGCGCTTGGGAGATAAGCGAGTTTTATCAGGCCGGTGGGGACACGTGTTTCTGTCTGCCCATATAAGGGGATAAAGATCCAACCTTTTTACCTGCGCCTTCTTCCTCCTTGGCTTATCCATCTCTGCGAACTCGAGATCTAGCGCCCAAGCCCGCACATCTCACCTCAACCTTCTCCAAATATGTCCGGAGCGGGAGGCAAGTGGATGGCCTCCTCCGTCACAGAGGGGCATATCCAGAAGCTGCGCAGCGCCGGATACTTGTCCAGCGACATCAAGCATCGGCTCCCCGACGAGGGAGAGCTCATCCCCACCCCTAGACCCCATGAGAGGGTAGTATTCCTTTCCCATTTCCTCTGCGGACTGGGCTTCCCACTTCATCTCTTTGTCTGGGGGCTCATGTTCTACTACGGCCTAGATTTCCATGATCTGGCCCCGAATTTTATCCTCAACATCTCGGCGTTTATCGTCGTGTGCGTGGCCTTCCTCTGCATCCAGCCCCACTTTGGCTTGTGGCTCAAGACCTTCAGTGTCAAGCCGAAGGTTGTGAAGGGCAGCCAAGCGGAGTGCGGAGGCGCCATGGTGGGCAGGATGTCCCACGTTACGTGGCTGGAGGGTACTTTTGTGGAAACCATTAAGGGGTGGCAATCGGGGTGGTTCTACATCACCGAGCCGCGTGACCCTGATTGGGCAGCGGCCCCCGAATTCAGATCCGGCATCCCCACACGGCTGACCTCCTAGAAAGAGAGCGTCCGGATTTGGGGCGATCCGGAGGAGCTGACCGGACTCCAAGCCTGCGTCCAAAAGCTGGTGGACAAGAAGCTCAAGCTTGTCAACGTAGTCCAGGTCATGCTCATCCGCCAGATTCTCCCGTGCCAACGACGGGGCTTCAATATGTGGGAGTTTGATCCGGCGCAACACCAGACTTTGAATGGGCTCTTCGACACTACGTACGAAGAGGTCTGGAAGGTGCTGTTCAAGGGCGCCGAGGCTCCCGCATCCACTACCGAAGATCGCGGATTCAGCTCGCAGCGTCCAGCTGACGAGGTAAGTGATATCGTCCTTTACGGGACGCTTGTTATTCATAGTTTGACTCTATGCAGGATCTAAACTCCCTTTCCTTTGACAGGGCTGGCGGAAGAAGGCCGCACAGGCTATCTGTCCGGCCCCATTGCCAGAGGACCTAGCTGACGCCCGCCTAATGGGGCTGCTGGCTCCGGCACCCCACGTGGTGCCGGAGAAGAAGGCCAAGAAGAAGGCCACAGGGACACGGAAGATTTCCCGTTTTCAGGTGCTATCGGACAATGAATCCGAGGCCGACTCCTCCCACCAAGGCGAGGAGGAGAAGAAGAAAGCCTCTCCCCTCAGACTATTCCAAGAGGGGGAAAACTCTTCCCCCGGACTGTTCCGCCAACGCTAGTGACGACGACGAGGACTGGCCTCCAAGGGCCAAGCCTCTGGCGAGATCGTAAGTATCCGGACTCCCGAATAACTTCAAGGTTTTCGTTTTCCGCCACATTATGTCTTTCTAATGCCGCATACAACCCTGCAGTCCGCCTAAGGATGATCTCCCCACTTCGTCGAGCGGGTCCTTAGGGGCGTCGGATATGGATTCTCTTCCGACTGCCTCCACCCCCCGTGATGCGGACGATGCCGAGGTGGGATCCCAGGAAGGGACCCACCAGGAGGAGAGGGCCCCGGAGGTGTCGCAGGACAACCTCTCGGACTTTGCACCGGACTCAGCCCCAGAACCCATAGTGGCTCCGGAGTCCAGCGGGCGACCCCTTCGTAAGAAGGGCAAGACCGCGACGCCGACTGCCTCCGTCCAACCGGAGGTGCCGGATAATTTGCTGGAGGCGCTCAACGGCGCCTCCATCGAAGAGGAACACCGCACTGTTATGAGTGCGGTGATTCAGAAGGTTCAGCTCGCCAAGAGCGGGCTGACCGAAGCCTGCAGCAGCCTTCTAACAGGCCTTGAGGTAAGAATTTCAATATATGTAAAATGGTACCACATAGACAGTAGCCCCTGATGCTCGGTTCAGTGTTCGGAAAGAAAAGCCGTACTGAGGATCTTGAGAAAGATAAACGCAGGAGTCATGAAAATATGTCAATATGGGATTGCAGGCTGTGCTGCTGACCTCTGCCGCACTGACTGCGGAGGTCAATACTTTGAAGGAAAACCTCGAGCGGTCCGAGAACGAGCTCGGCCATGCCAAGAAGCAGCTCAAGGAAAAAGAAGGTGAGTAATACCTTATGAAAATTGTACCTTACAGAAAAGGATTTGGTTACAAGAAAAATGACAAGGATAACTGGGGTATTGCAGGGGCCACTAACGAGGTGGCGACCCTGAAGGAGGCGGTGGCCGCGGCCGAACACAATGCGGCTGTGGAGCGCACCGAGCGAGAGAAACAGGAGGCGCGGGTGGCGGAGGTACAGCAAGAGCTCCAGGATCTCGTGAAGAAACACGAGAGCCTGGAGCGTGACTCAAAGACTCGAGAGTCTGAGCTTGCAACGGCTCTTGAGAGTGCCAAAGCCGCTAAGGCCGAAGCCTACAAGGCCCTCCAGGAGATAGAGGTGGTGAAGAAAATAGCAGCGGGTAAGGCATTTTTCATGCAAAGTAAGCATGTAAGTGTTAATTACCTGTCGCTTACCCGAATTCGGAGCTCTCCAGGAGCGTTCGCAGATCTTCCCTGCAGCGTGTCCGATGCTGCTGCATTCTACCGGGCCGAGGAGGGGAGCTCAACGGAGAAGGTCTTCTGGTCTCAGTATGCTGAGGCCGGACATCCGGTGCCCCTTAGTGACCAGCTGAAGCAGCTGGTCGAGCTCCACAAGGCGGCCGAACAGGCCATGAAGGGCCTCATAGTTTGGCTGTGACCTAAGGAGGCTATGCCTGGGAGCTACTTCGGCCTGGTGCGGCGGCTGGTGGACGCGTGCCCGTGGGTTGAAGTTATCAAGCACTCCGCCTGTATCGAGGGTGCGCGTCAGGCCCTTGCCCGCGCAAAGGTGCACTGGGGCAAGATGGATGCCTAGAAGCTTGTGACGGACCCCCACCAGAGGGCAAGGAGCATCGCACGCCCGAGATGTATTATAGGAGTGTGCTGAAGGGCGCCCGCATTATTGCGGGTGAGTGCTCCAAATATGTAATATTTGAGTAGACTCGCATTTTGTTATCCTGTGCGCTGAAAACTTGGTTCATATGCGCTAAGCAACGCTTGTTAATTTAAAATATTACCTTTTGTGTGGCTGTTTATCAAATATGAGAGATGGCAAGTCGTCGGCTTCAGCCCCCATGCCACGAGTGCTGGGGTGTTCGGGATAAACTCGAGCGCTCTTGTTCCCATTTTTGGGTCCATCTAGGGAGGCGCTCAACACAACGAACAAGGCAACCGGACTTATAATGCCTGAACACTCTCACTTAGCCATAGAATTCTATAATTTTAAATTTCAGCGAAGCCCCTAGTTTTCGGAAGACCTCCGTTTTATTATTGGTTTGACCTTCGTTTTATTATTAGTTTTTCGGAAGGCCTCCGTTTTATTTTAAATTCTATAATGCCTTAACACTCTCACTTAGCCATAGAATTCTATAATTGGTTTGAGTTGCATGTTTTATTATTGGTGCTGTCCTATTGTGCCCTCTGTGTCGTGCAAGCGTGAGGGATTCCCGCTGTAGGGTGTTGCAATACGTTCATGATTCGTTTAGAGTGGGTTGCTAGAGTGACAGAAGCTTAAACCCGAGTAAGGGGATTGTTGCGTATGGGATAAAAGGGGACTTGATACTTTAATGCTATGGTTGGGTTTTACCTTAATGAATCTTTTGTAGTTGCGGATGCTTGCTAGAGTTCCAATATAAGTGCATATGATCCAAGTAGAGAAAGTATGTTAGCTTATGCCTCTCCCTCAATTAGAATTGCAATAGTGATTAGCGGTCTAGTAACATAGTCAGTTGCCTAGGGACAATTCCACAACTCCTACCACCACTTTTCCACACTCACTATATTTACTTTGTTGCTTCTTTATCTTAACAGCCCTTAGTTTATATTTACGCGTTCTTTACTTTCTTGCAAGCTTACCCAAAAACACCTACAAAGTACTTCTAGTTTCATACTTGTTCTAGGTAAAGCGAACGTCAAGCATGCGTAGAGTTGTATCGGTGGTCGATAGAACTTGAGGGAATATTTATTCTACCTTTAGCTCCTCGTTGGGTTCGACACTCTTACTTATCGAAAACTGTTGCGATCCCCTATACTTGTGGGTTATCAGAACCCACAAGCAAAGATACCTACTGGTCATGGTGGATAAGTTCACCAAATGGATAGAGGCCAAGCCTGTTAAGACGGCCGAATCCGGACCGGTGATAGACTTTATATCAGGGGTCGTACACCGTTACGGAGTCCCCCATAGCATCATCACTGACAATGGGACGAACTTTACGGCCGACGAGGTTAAACTCTGGTGCAAAAACATGGGCATCAAACTCGACTATGCTTCAATCTATCACCCTCAAACTAACGGTCAACTCAAGCGAGCAAATGGTCTAATCATGAGCGGCATCAAACCCCGATTAGTGCGGTCCCTTAAGGAATCTAACACGCACTGGGTAGAGGAGCTCGACTCCGTACTCTGGGGGCTGCGGACCACTCCAAGTCGCACCACCGGATTTACACCATTCTTTATGGTATACGGCGCAGAGGCAGTTCTGCCCTGTGACATAATTCATGACTCACCTCGCGTGCGCATGTATGAAGAAAGAGAAGCCGAGCTCGATCGGCAGGATATTTTGGACGGATTGGAGGAGGAGCGTGACATGGCAAAAGCCCGTTCCGCATTCTATCAACAGCAAGCTCGAAGATATCAAAGCAGAGAAAAATACGGGCCAAAACTTACAACATTGGCGAGTTAGTTCTATGCTTGCCGGACAAGAAAAAGGACAAACTCAAGCCCAAATGGGAAGGTCCCTTTATCAATGACCAAGTCCTGACCGGTGGAGCGTACTGTCTGCGAGATGCATCGGATAACCGACTCGAGCCGAACCCATGGAACGCAGCCCATCTCCGAAGATTCTATGCCTAGCGCCGGATTCTGAGTTCGTCTCGTTCCTCCGTCTATATTTTACATATTAGCTGTCTTTTTTTCTCTCCTTCTTCACCCTTTCCTATTACAGCCTTTGAAAGCTTGTTCGCGCATTGTTCGCACACACTTGATGCACTATCCGCGCTCATTATACCTGGGGGCTTCTTTAACAGAAGCTTATTTATATGGGCTTCATGCCCAACACATGTGTCACACTTCCGCATGTACATTTTATTCACCATTATATGCATCGATATGACTTAAGTTTTGGCTAAGCTGGGTTGCCTGGCTCCTGTGCTTACCCCTACGTTCTCGATTGTTCGGCTAGGCGGTAAAGGGAGCACCTCTGTGATTGTTACTGCTGGGTCAGCCGGATGTGTACCTCAGACTGGGTGAAGCCGAAAGCTAGTGTTCTTAAGGGAATATTCGGTCGGTGAACTAAAAGATGATTTTTTTACCTATTTATTCATCTGCCCCCAGATGTTTTTCTGCTTTTTTCGCAGTCCAGACATGCACTTTAGGGCATGCCTCCCAGGGAAAGGAACCCCTAACGGAACTATTCTCCCTGGAAGATGTTTCTTACTAACCATGTAATATAACATAACTAGTTGGGCACTTGTCTGATAAAGCACTAATGACCCCTATGCCTGGTCTCCACGCATGCCTTGGTTCTTATATAACCGCGAGGGTATTCGGACACACTCCGGACTATTGGGTCCCGAGGTTGAAGCGAAAAGGTCCGCTATGACAAACGATCTACAATCCGGCTAGAAGGCATTTTACATGTCATCTTAAATTACATAGTCAACTTGACTGGGCATATTCCTCTTCAATGCCATCCAGCAGGCTGTCTAGCTTACAGTCCTGTTGGGAATACTTTGTGGCCAATTCTAGTTGGCCGTACACTAAGCTCACAGGGATCTCCTTCCCATCGGGCCCCACAGGTCTAACCTCGGCCATGTGGTTTGGGTCAGCCTTCGTGTACCGTGTCTTCACCATGGCCCAGGCCTCCCTGGCGCCTTGATGGCAGGCCGATATCTTCCATAAGCGGAAGTGTTGCCGTGCTCCCTGAAGCCTCTCTGCAAGCTCTCCAAGGCCTTCGGGCAAGGAGACAGATGGCCACAAGGCCTGGGCGACACCTTTCATCACCTGCCGAACTCGTTCGTGCAGTTGCAAGAGCTCGAGAAGCAGGTCACCCGTAGAACCGGGCATCTCCTCTGCAGGACGGCCTATGAGCATACCTACATACATAACTATGTTAGACGACTTCCTCGCCGAACTCTTTTTCAAAGTTCGTTCAAGCACTTACTAAAAATGCCGCGTCGAAGTCGCTGATTCTCCTTAACGGAGTCAGATAGCTGGGCACGAACATCCTCTAGTTCCTCACCCAGCTGGGTGTTGGCATCTTGGAGATTATTTTTCTCCTGCCTCACCCTTGTAAGCACACTCTCGCCGGCCTTTAACCGGCGCATGAGCTGTTGCTTGTCTGGATCTATCCCGGCGCCATCTGCAATATTATTGTCGGACTTATACACGCCGCACTTCACAAATTACTTGTCTTTCGAAGCATATATTACCAGAGAGGGTCTCTTTGGCTTCCCCCGCTGTGGCTAGTGCGGCCTCAAGTTGGGCTTTGCACTCCTCCAGCTCCTGGGACAGTTGGGTATTCTTTTCTGTAAGATCCTGCACAATAAATGATCCTTAAATCAGTTATTCTAACTATTTCAAGTCTCGGGGGCTACTGGCATATATAACTGTCAAATTTTCTCACCCGTATGTCTTTTACATACTGCTCCATGGCTCTGGCTAGACCATTTTGAGCGGCACGGAGGTGCGCATCTCCCGAATTAAAGGCATTCAATGCCTCTAGGGAGAAACACGCATCACGAAGAACTGTCCGGCGGCACCTGTGATTCATGGCACTCTCCACCTCGGAATTGGTGGCAGATAACCTGTCGGCATCCTATGTCAAAGGAACATCCGACGCACGCCCCGTGTTCGCCTCCGCTTCTGGACCTGGCTTTGGAGCCTAGCGAGCGGAGGATTGACTGGGAACCTCTTCGGATACAGTCCAGCGAGCGCTCTTCTTCTTGAAAGGGCACGAGCGTTAGTATGCCTCCCGGGAATAAGGCCGGGGAGTAAGGTGACGCGCCATACCGTTGCACCGGAGTTTCGATCCGGACCGCACTTCTTTTTAGCCTGCTGGGTCGTGCTGCCCCTTGTTGGCTAGCTGCCGCGGGCTCGGCCCTGCGCCTCAAGGGCGCCCCCTACGAAACACCATTGGTATACGGTGATCAAAAACACGCATGGATGGGTCATTTTCAAAGTATTGGGACTTCGGTCTCAGTTACCTACGAAGCGGGAAGCATTCCGGGGTAATCGGCCGTAATGGCGACCAAGGCATTATCGATGCTCAGTTGATGGAAAACCCGTCGATCAGCTCCACCGATATGTCCGGATCCTCTTGGGAGGTCGAATCGAGGAACCTTTCTGGATCCTCGGGTTGTGGAAGCTGGCTGTTTATATCCTTTACGGCCCGGCGCAGTTCCTGCGCCAAAATCACAAAATGAGATGCTTGACTATGGGAGTACGAATCGGATAGGCAAAAATGAATGTCCGCTTACCCAGCTTGGAGGATTGTTCATAGAAAATCTTCCCTGCGGATTGATGCGGAGGAATTCCTCCTCTTCTCCCTTGTACAATGCGGACAAGATCTTCGTCAGATCGGCGACCGATCTCGGCCCCTTGCGGCCGCAGCAGGTGGCATCGTCCTCCCCGTTGAAATCCCACATGGGGTGGCCTCTATACTGGAGCTGCTGCACCCCCCGCATAATGCATATGGCCATGACTCCGATCATGGTCAGTCCGGAATGAGCTAACAACCTTATCCGGCTCATCAGGTAAATGACGTCCCTGTCGTTTTCCCTCTAAGGGATCCATGGACGCCAGCTTAGGCGTTTCTTCAAAGGAGCGTTATTAAACTCAGGGAGGCCGACCCGAACAGGGTCCGGCAGGGGGACATCTTCTATATAAAACCATGCTGAAGGCCAGTCTTCGAACACCTTCTTCGGGGTTCCGGACAGATATCCGGTCCTGGCGATGCGCCATAGTTCGGCTCTGCCCACTTGATATATCGACCCCTCTTGAGAACGGGGCACAAGATAGAACAACTTCTTCCACAGCGCAAAATGAGCCTCGATGCCCAAAAACAGCTCGCAAAGGGCCACGAAGCCCGTGATATGCAAAATGGAGGCAGGCGTAAGGTTGTGCAACTGGAGGCCATAGAACTCTAGGAGCCCCCGGAGAAACGGATGAATTAGAAATCCGAGCCCTCTTATCAAATAAGAGACAAGGCATACCCGCTCTCCTTTGGAGAAGCTGGGGACGTTCTCCGCTTGCCTACCGCCCTTATAGGTGGCGAGTCCAGCTCGAACCGGGACCATGAAGGCTGGGGGAAGAAATCCCTTGGTTTGGAGTGCCACTAGCTCACTGTGCGGGACGGAGCATCTCTCCCAATCTCTAGGCTGAGGGCTGGGAGGGCGAGAGGAGGAGCCGCGTCGACTGTCCATGATGGAATGGATTTCTGTCAGATGCACTCTGATGAATGCTCGGGAAGGGAGGATGGTGTGATTCGGATCTAGATCCTCGTCTCTTTTATAGACAGCTCATTTGCGTAGCTAGGGGGGTAAATGTAAAAATACCCCGACTTTTTGCATTCGTTCAACATGTGGAAGACAACCATTATTGGGCGTGGAAGCCGAGGAGCGCAGTATTCACAGGAAGCCGGACGCTATTCAACAGGTACACATGATTTGGAGAAGAACCCGCCTTGCAATGCCGAAGACAATCTACGCGTCAGACTCATCGCCATTGAAGCCTGGTTCGGGGGCTACTGAGGGAGTCCCGGACTAGGGGGTGTCCAGATAGCCGAACTATCATCTTCGGCCGGACTCCTGGACTATGAAGATACAAGATTGAAGACTTCGTCCCGTGTCCGGATGGGACTTTCCTTGGCGTGGAAGGCAAGCTTGGCGATACGGATATGTAGATCTCCTACCATTGTAACCGACTCTGTGTAACCCTAACCCTCTTCGGTGCCTATATAAACCGGAGGGTTTTAGTCCGTAGAAAAAACAACAATCATACCATAGGCTAGCTTCTAGGGTTTAGCCTCTTTGATCTCGTGGTAGATCTACTCTTGTACTACCCATATCATCAATATCAATCAAGCAGGAGTAGGGTTTTACCTCC
The DNA here is from genome assembly GCF_018294505.1 of Triticum aestivum. Lineage (NCBI taxonomy): Eukaryota > Viridiplantae > Streptophyta > Magnoliopsida > Poales > Poaceae > Triticum > Triticum aestivum. The sequence goes on along the minus strand of NC_057810.1, from coordinate 471,052,786 downwards.
ATTGAGAGGGCCCGAACCTGGGTAAAACATCGTGTCCCTTGTCTCCTGTTACCATCCACCTAGACGCACAGTCCGGGATCCCCTACCTGAGATCCGCCGGTTTTGACACCGATAATATCCAAACATCGTCGAAACAGTGCACAAGGGAGTGAAGTGTGGATACCTAGTCCGGGTCGGTGTTTGGGCATGTTCGCCTAGCTAGAGTGCGGGTCACTTCAGAGCCGTTGAGGGTGATGTGCTGGCGTTGGCTGGCCGCGCACAGATGCAGATCTTGAGTGGCAGCAGAGCGCTACGATGCAGTGGACGAGACCGTTGGTGAAGCCCCAATGGCCTGGGGGGCAGAGGTGTGATGATGTGCTCGGTGAAGTAGCCCCGGTGAGCTGGGAGACGGTGTCGGTGAAGCGCACCTGATGCGGTGGAAGTCGGTGTCTGTGAGGCACGTCGGTTGCGGTGGCCGACGTTGTCGGTGGACCACCTGGTGCAGTGGACAAGGGCGTACATGAGGTAGCTCCGGTGCGGTGGTGAAGCGCGACCATCGTCTTCGTCGTCGTCGTCCGGCACAGAGGTGGGGAAAGAGACGAGACGAGGAGCGATTCGAACTTTGCTTGGATTGGCGACGAATTAGGGATTTAAGCAATCTGGGCGCGGAAGGGGACGGTGGAGAAGAGAGTATTTGTAGGGCTGGAATTGGGGCCGCCAGATATTTCAATCCGAAACATGG